>NC_080762.1:53937500-54562500 GCF_020826845.1 Diceros bicornis minor | reverse complement strand
CACCTACAGGGAAAGCAAACAGGCCACAACAGAAGGACACATGAGCCCACATAGGGGTCTCCCTTGGAACATTGAGAACTGAGGGAAGCACACTGGAAGCCTCCTAAGGCATCACTTACATAAGGTCACCTATCCAAGAGCAGGAGACGTAGCTGACCTACCTAATACACAGACACAAGCACAGGGAAAGAGGCAAAATGAGGAGGCAAAAGAATACATTCCAAGTAAGGGAACAGGACAAAACCCCAGAAAAGGAACTAAGTGAAACAGAAATGAGCAACCTACCCGACAGAGACTTCAAACTAAGAGTGTTAAGGATGCTCACTGATGTGGGGAGAAGAATAGATGAACTCAGTGAGAATGTCAACAAAGAAATGGAAGATATAAAAAAGAACCAATCAGAAATGAAGAATACAATATTGGAAATGAAAAATTCACTAGAGGGACTCAAAAGCAGAGTAGAGGATACAGAAGAACGTATCTGTGAGCTGGACGAAAGACTAGAAGAAATTACCCAAGCTGAACAGGTAAAAGAGAAAAGAATTATAAAGAGTGAGGACAGTCTAAGGGACCTCTGGGAGAACATCAAGCGCACTAACATCTGTGTTATAGGTGCCCCGGAAGGAGAAGAGCGAGACGAAGGGGCAGAGAATCTATTTCAAGAAATAATAGATGAAAACTTCCCTAACCTAAGGAAGGAAACAGACATCCAGGTACAGGAAACACAGAGGGCCCCAAACAAGATAAACCCAAAGAGGCCCACACCAAGACACATCATAATCAAAATGTCCAGAATTAAAGATAAAGAGAGAATCCTAAAAGCCGCAAGAGAAAGTCAAGTTACATACAAAGGAAACCCCATAAGGCTATCAGCTGACTTCCAGCAGAAACCTTACAGGCTAGAAGAGAGTGGCACGATATATTTAAAGTGCTAAAAGGAAAAAACTTACAGACACGAATACTCTACCCAGCAACGTTATCATTCAAAATGGAAGGAGAGATCAAAAATTTCCCAGACATGCAAAAATTAAAGGAGTTTGTTAACAAGAAACCAGTGCTACAAGAAATATTAAAGGGACTGATTTAAGGGGAAAAGAGAAGACCATATATAGGAAAAATTATCTATTTCCATGATAAGAACGTAATGGATACAAATGCACAAAAAAGAGGTTAGATATGATATCAAAAACATGAAAGGAGGGAGGAGGGGAATTAAAGAGTAGAGCTTTCAGACAGAGGTCAAACTAAAGAGACCATCAATTCTGTATAGAAGAAGAAAGGAACAGAAAAGGACTACTAAAACACTGAGAAAAAAAAAGTTAAAAAATGGCAGTAAGTACATACTTATCAATAGCTACTTTAAACGTCAATGGACTAAATGCTCCAATTAAAAGGCATAGGGTCGCTGATTGGATAAAAAAAACAAGACTCATATATATGCTGCATACAAGAGACACACTTCAGACCTAAAGACACTCACAAATTGAAAGTGAAGGGATGGAAAAAGATACTCCATGCAAATGGCAATGAAAAGAAAGCTGGGGTAGCAGTACTCATATCAGACAAAATAGACTTTAATACAAAAACTGTAAAAAGAGACAAAGAAGGGCATTACATAATGATCAAGGGAACAATCCGACGAGAGGATAAACCACTTGTAAATATCTACGCAGCCAATGTAGGTGCACCTAAATATATAAAGCAATTATTAACAGACATAAAAACAGAAATAGACAGTAACACAATAATAGTAGGGGACTTTAACACTCCACTTACACCAATGGATAGATCATCCAAACAGAAGATCAATAAGGAAACATGGGCCTTAAAAGACACACTAGAACAGATGGACCTAGTAGATATATACAGAGCATTCCATCCAAAAACCGAAGAATACACGTTCTTTTCAAATGCACATGGAACATTCTCCAGGATTGATCACATATTAGGCCATAAAACGAGTCTCCATAAATTTAAGAAGATTGAAATCATACCAAGCATCTTTTCTGACCACAACGGTATGAAACTAGAAATCAACTATAGGAAGAAAATCAGAAAAGCCACAAATACGTGGAGATTAAACAAAATGCTACTGAACAATGACTGGGTCAATGAAGAAATCAAAGAAGAAGTCAAAAAATACCTGGAGACAAATGAGAATGAAAATACGACATGCCAGAATTTATGGGATACAGCAAAAGTGGTTCTAAGAGGGAAGTTTATAGCAATACAGGCCTGTCTCAACAAACAAGAAAAATCTCAAATAAACAATCTAACAATGCACCTAAAGGAACTGGAAAAAGAAGAACAAACAAAGCCCAAAATCAGTAGAAGAAGGGAAATAATAAAAATCAGAGCAGAAATAAATGAAATAGAGACCAAAAAACAATAGAAAAAATTAATAAAACCAAGAGCTGGTTCTTTGAAAAGATCAACAAAATTGACAAACCTTTAGCTAGACTCACCAAGAAAAAAAGAGAGATGGCACAAATAAGTCAAATCAGAAATGAAAGAGGAGGGCCGGCCCCATGGCTTAGGGGTTGCGTGCGCGCGCTCTGCTGCTGGCGGCCCGGGTTCGGAACCCCCTGCACGCATCTCCGGCCGTGCTGGGGCCGCGTCCCACGTGCAGCAACTGGAAGGATGTGTAGCTATGACATGCAACTATCTGCTGGGGCTTTTGGGAGGGAAAATAAATAAATAAAATCTTTAAAAAAAAAAAGAAATGAAAGAGGAGACATTACAATAGACACCTCAGAAATACAAAAGATTATAAGAGAATACTATGAAAAGCTATATGCCAACCAATTCGACAATCTGGAAGAAATGGATAAATTCTTAGAATCATACAACCTTCCCAAATTGGATCAAGAAGAAGTAGAGAATTTGAATAGACAAATCACCAGTACGGAGATTGAAACAGTAATCACAAACCTCCCCAAAAATAAAAGTCCAGGACCAGACGGCTTCCCTGGTGAATTTTACCAAACATTCAAAGAAGACTTAATACCTATTCTTCTCAAACTCTTCCAAAAAATTGAGGAGGGGGAGAAGCTCCCTAACTCATTCTATGAAGCCGACATTACCCTGATACCAAAACCAGACAAGGACAACACAAAAAAAGAAAATTACAGGCCAATATCACTGATGAACATCGATGCAAAAATCCTCAACAAAATACTAGCAAATCGCATACAACAATACGTTAAAAAGATTATATACCATGATCAAGTGGGATTTATTCCAGGTATGCAGGGATGGTTTAATGTTCGCAAATCAATCAACGTAATACACCACATTAATAAAAGGAAGAATAAAAATCACATGATCATCTCAATAGATGCAGAGAAAGCATTTGAGAAGATGCAGCATCCATTTACGATAAAAACTCTGAATAAAATGGGTATAGAAGGAAAGTACCTCAACATAATAAAGGCCATATATGAGAAACCTACAGCTAATATCATCCTCAATGGTGAAAAACTGAAAGCTATCCCTCTAAGAACAGGAACCACACAAGGATGCCCACTGTCACCACTCCTATTTAACATAGTACTGGAAGTCCTAGCCAGAGCAATCAGGCAAGAGAAAGAAATCAAAGGCATCCAAATTGGAAAGGAAGAAGTGAAACTGTCACTATTTGCAGATGACATGATTTGATATATAGAAAACCCTAAAGAATCCACCAGAAAACTTTTAGAAGTAATAAATGAATATGGTAAAGTTGCAGGATACAAAATCAACATACAAATATCAGTTGCATTTCTATACACCAACAACGAAGTAGCAGAAAGAGAAATTAAGAATACAATCCCATTTACAATTGCAACAAAAAGAATAAAATGCCTAGGAATAAACTGAACCAAAGAGGTGAAAGATCTGTACACTGAAAACTATAAAACTTTGCTGAAAGAAATTGAAGAAGACACAAAGAAATGGAAAGATATTCCGTGCTCTTGGATTGGAAGAATTAACATAGTTAAGGTGTCCATACTTCTTAAAGCAATCTATAGATTCAATGCAATCCCTATCAAAGTTCCAACAACATTTTTCACAGAAATAGAGCAAAGAATCCTAAAATTTATATGGAACAACAAAAGACCCTGAATAGCTAAAGGAATCCTGAGAAAAAAGAACAAAGCTGGAGGTATCACACTCCCTGATTTTGAAATATACTACAAAGCTATAGTAACCAAAACAGCATGGTACTGGCACAAAAACAGACACACAGATCAATGGAATAGAATCGAAAGCCCAGAAATAAACCCACACATCTATGGACAGCTAATCTTTGACAAAGGAGCCAAGAACATACAAGTGGGAAAAGAAAGTCTCTTCAACAAATGGTGTTGGGAAAACTGGATAGCCACATGTGAAAGAATGAAAGTAGACCCTTACCTTACACCATACACAAAAATTAACTCCAAATGGATTAAAGACTTGAATGTAAGACCTGAAACTATGAAACTTCTAGAAGAAAACATAGGCAGTATGCTCTTCGACATCAGTCTTAACAACATATTTTCAAGCACCATGTCTGACCGGGCAAGAGAAACAATAGAAAAAATAAACAAATTGGACTACATAAAACTAAAAACCTTCTGCACAGCAAAGGAAACCATCAACAAAACGAAAAGACAACCTAACAATTGGGAGAAGATATTTGCAAACCATACATCTGATAAGGGCTTAATCTCCAAAATATATAAAGAACTCATGCATCTCAACAACAAAAAAACTAACAACCCAATAAAAAAAATGGGCAAATGACCTGAAGAGACATTTCTCCAAAGAAGATATACAGATGGCCAACAGACACATGAAAAGATGTTCAAAATCATTAACTATCAGGGAAATGCAAATCAAAACTACAATGAGATATCACCTCACGCCCGTCAGAATGGCTATAATTAAAAGACAGGAAACAACATGTGTTGGAGAGGGTGTGGGGAGAAGGGAACTCTCATACACTGTTGGTGGGAGTGCAAACTGGTGCAGCCACTATGGAGGACAGTATGGAGAGTCCTCAAAAAATCAAGGATAGAACTACCATATAATCCAGCTATTCCACTGCTGGGTATTTATCCAAAGAACTTGAAAACACCAATTTGTAAAGATACATGCACCCCTGTGTTCATTGCAGCATTATTCACAATAGCCAAGACTTGGAAGCAACGTAAGTGCCCATCAAGGGACAAACGGATAAAGAAGATGTGGTATATATACACAAGGGAATACTACTTAGCCATAAGAAACGATGAAATCCAGGCATTTGTGACAACATGGATGGACATTGAGGGTATTATGCAAAGTGAAATAAGTCAGAGGGAGAAGGTCAAATACCGTATGATTTCCTTCATTAAGTAGTAGATAATAACAACAATAAACAAACACATAGAGACAGAGATTGGATTGGTGGTTACCAGAGGGGAAGGAGGGAGGGAGGAGGGTGAAAGGGATAATTCGTCATATGTGTGTGGTGATGGGTTGTAATTAGTATTTGGGTGAACATGATGTAATCTATGCAGAAATAGAAGTATAATGATGTACACCTGAAATTTTAACCATGTTATAAACCAATGTTACTGCAATAAACAAAAAATTAAAAAAAAAAAAGAAATATAGAAAATAATAAAAAAAAAAGAAAAGAAAAAGGTATGGGGGCTGGCCCCGTGGCTTACCGGTTAAGTGCGCGTGCTCCGCCACTGGCGGCCCAGGTTTGGATCTGGGCGCGCACCAATGCACTGCTTGTCTGGCCATGCTGAGGCCACGTCCCACATACAGCAACTAGAAGGATGTGCAACTATGACATACAACTATCTACTGGGGCTTTGGGGAGAAAAAGTGAAAAAAAGGAGGAGAATTGGCAATAAATGTTAGCTCAGGGCCAGTCTTCCTCAGCAAAAGAGGAGGATTGGCATGGATGTTAGCTCAGGGCTGATCTTCCTCACAAAAAAAAAAGAAAAGAAAAGGAAAGAACAAGTAGAGTTATTTTTGAGATAGCTGGAAAATCCTATTTAAATCACAGCAAGGAAGGGCAAGGAGAATACCAAAGCCTTTATTTTATGTAATATCAGAGGTATAAAACATTCTAAAATAGTTTTATTCACTACTTAGTTAATGACCAAATATCAAAATATGAGCAGCAAGAAGTCTAAAGTAATTGTTTTATTAGGTCATCAAAATTCTAAAAGTAGATTTCAACATTTGGAAATAGAAAATTATATAAACATGTTTGAATTAAATACATTTAATGTATTAATGGGTTTTATAATCTAAAACGACTCTAAACACTTATAGTAAATAAAGACCTCGTGTGAGAGCTGCACAAGTACAGGGAGATAACATGTGCCTGTACCTCAGGTGGAAACTTTCTTTCCTATAATAAGTCAAGCATCGTCCTTAGATGATAGAGCCACAAGAAAAGCTTTCCAGGAGAAATGCGGTAGGAAAAAGAGGATTCTGTTATTGTTAGGAAGGTATGATAGAATGAAATCTATTGAGGACAAGGAGAGGAGGCTAACTTTAAAGAACAGAGAGGCCTATATTCTTTTCTTTTCTTAAAATTAGCAAATTTTAAGAAAACAGAAACTTTTGTCTCTAGTCTCCTCTTTCCAGCTCTCAAGTCTTCAATCAGTGGAGCTTACTCAGTATGACAATAGTTTTTAGAAATGTGGTCTTATGGGCCGGCCCCGTGGCTTAGCGGTTAAGTGCGTGTGCTCCGCTGCTGGCAACCTTGGGTTCGGATCCCGGGCGCGCACCGACGCACGGCTTGTCTGGCCATGCTGAGGCCGCATCCCACATACAGCAACTAGAAGGATGTGCAGCTATGACATACAACTATCTACTGGGGCTTTGAGGGGAAAAAAAAAAAAAAGAAAAAAGAAACTGCATGTCAAAACTTTAAAAAAAAAAAAAAGAAATGTGGTCTTAGGTGACAGCATTTTAGATAACAGGAGGTTAATTTCCAAGTTGTACAGCTTCTGTGTTAGGTGCTGAACTATGTCTATGTCAACAACTCAGATGCATATGAGGGGAAAATTCAAGGAGTCTAGATGAAGACTCTGCTTTGGTGGCAATCCTTTTAAGCCCCCAGATGTCACTCATGCAAAACTCTGTTACTAGTTAGGAATAGCTTTAGGAAAGTTTAAACAATTTCACATTTACTGTAGACCATGCAAATTTATTTATGCTTCCCTAATATTCATTATGTATGCTTATCTAATTTCTAATCAGGAGACTTTGATAATGGGATCAAAACAAAAATCCAAATATCATTTTTTATTTAAGTAGTGAAAATCATATTGCACTCTTACAAGGATTTAAGCCTTAGAAAGGATTTGAAGCAGCTTATGAGATTAGTCATAGTGCAAAATATTATCATTTATTTTGTCATATGTCTACAAAGATGGCTAGGGTGACCATTTTCTAGTTTTGTTGCTGGGTTTTATTATATTATACTGTCAACTGCTGGATTTTGTTGTACTATACTGTCAACTGCCTTTTGCAAATGTCTTTGCAGGAGGAATGCTTATGGCTGGAGAATTCACACACACACACACACACACACACACACACGCACACACTTTTTCTCTCCTAGCTTTAATGAGATATAATGGACGTATAACATTGTAAAAATTTAAGATATAAACAATGTGATGATTTGATATATGCATATACTGGGAAATGATTACCACAGTGAGGTTAGTTAACACATCCATTGCTCACATAGTTACCTGTATTTTTTTTGTATGTGAGAACTTTTAAGATTTACTCTCTTGGCAAGTTTCAGGTATACAATACAGCATTTGTTAACTACAGTCACCATGCTGTACATTAGATCCCCAGGACTTGTTCATCTTATAATTGGAAGTTTGTACCCTTTGACCATCTTCACCCATTCTGCTCTGGCCCCAGCTCCTGGCAACCACCAATATACTCTCTGTTTCTATGAGTTTAGTTTTTAGTGATACCATGCAGTATTTGTCTTTCTCTGTCTGGCTTATTTCACTTAACATTACAGCCTCAAGGACCATCCATGTTGTTCCAAATGGGACGATTTTGTCTTTTGTATGGCTGAGTAGTATTCCATTGTATATATATACCACATATTCTTTATCCATTCATCCGTACAGGGCATTTGGGTTGCTTCCATGTCTTGGTTATTGTGAGTAATATTGCAATGAGCATAGGGGTGCATAAATCTCTTTGGATCATTGATTTCAAGTTCCTTGGGTAAATACCCAGTAGTGGGATAGCTGGATTGTATGGTATTTCTGTTTTTAATTTTTTGAGAAATCTCCATACTGTTTCCCATAGTGGCTGCACCAGTTTGCATTCTCACCAGGAGTGTATGAGGGTTCCCTTTTCTCCACATCCTCTCCAACATGTGTTATTTTTTTGTCTTGGTAATTATAGCCATTCTGACAGGTATAAGATGATATCTCATTGTGGTTTTGATTTGCATGTCCTTAATAATTAGTGATGTTGAATATCTTTTCATGTGCCTGTTGATCATCTGTATATCTTTTTTGGAAAAATGTCTGTCCATATCCTCTGTCCGTTTTTTGATCGAGTTTTTTGTGTTTTTGTTTTTGAGTTCTTTATATAGTTTGGAAATTAACCTCTTGTTGGATATATGATTTGCAAATATTTTCTCCCAGTTGGAGGTTGTATTTTTGTTTTGTTCATGGTTTCCTTTGCCTTGCAGAAGTCCCTTGATGAAGTCCCATTTGTTTATTATTTCTTTTGTTTCCCTTGCCTGATTAGATGTGGCATTTGAAAAGATGCTGCTAAGACTGATGTCAAAGAGTACGAACTGTAATCTCTTCTAGGAGTTTTATGGTTTCAGGTCTTACATTCAAGTCTTTAATCCATTTTGAGTTAATTTTTGTGTACGGTGTAAGATAATGGTCTACTTTCATTCTTTTGCATGGGGCTGTCCAGTTTTCCCACACCATTTATTTGAAGAGACTTTCTCTGTTGTATGTTCTTTGCTCCTTTGTCAAAGATTAGCTGTCCATAGATGTGTGGTTTTATTTCTAGGCTTTCAATTCTGTTCCATTGATCTATGTGTCTGTTTTTGTGCCAGTACCATGTGGTTTTGATTACTATAGCTTTGTAGTATATTTCGAAGTCAGGGAGTATGATTTCCCCAGCTTTGTTCTTTTTTCCTCAGGATTGCTTTGGCTATTCGGGGTCTTTTGTTGTTCCATATAAATTTTAGGATCTTTGTTCTATTTCTGTGAAGAATGTTGTTGGGATTCTGATTGGGATTGCATTGAATCTGTAGAGTGCTTTAGGTAAAATGGGCATTTTAACTATGCTTATCTTCCAATCCGTAAGCATGGAATATCTTTCCATTTCTTTATGTCTTTGATTTCTTTCAATAATGTCTTATAGTTTTCAGTGTATAGGTCTTTCACCTCTTTGGTTAAACTTATATCTAGATATTTTATTCTTTTTTCTGCGATTGTAAATTGGATTGTATTCTTGAGTTCTCTTTCTGCTAGTTCATTATTAGTGTATAGAAATGCAACTGATTTTTGTAAGTTTATTTTGTAGCCTGCAACTTTTCTGTAGTTGTTGATTAATTCTAATAGTTTTCTGGTGGATTCTTTAGGGTTTTCCATATTATAGAATCATGTTATCTGCAAACAGTGAGAGTTTCACTTCTTCCTTTCCAATTTGGATACCTTTTATTTCTTTTTCTTGCCTAATTGCTCTGGCCGAAACCTCCAGTACTGTGTTGAATAGGAGTGGTGAGAGTGGGCACCCTTATCTTGTGCCTGTTCTCAGAGGGATGACTTTCAGTTTTTCACTGTTAAGTATGATGTTGGCTGTGGGTTTGTATATATGGCCTTTATTATGTTGAGATACTTTCCTTCTATACCCATTTTATTAAGAGTTTTTATCATAAATGGATGTTGGAACTAGTTAAATGCTTTTTCTGCATCTATTGAGATGATCATGTGATTCTTATTCCTCATTTTGTTAATGTGGTGTGTCACATTGATTGATTTTGCAGATGTTGAACCATCCCTGCATCCCTGGTACAAATCCCACTTGATCATGACAAATAGCTAAAGATGTTCAGAAATATTATCAACATTTACATTGGTATAAATTAAACTATAATTGTTTCAAACCTGCTTTTTTGTCTTTAACAATATGTTTGTATATGCCTTGGTGATGGTCTTAATTGGAACAGTTGGTCTTTCTATTCTGATATTTGTTGCATTTTCAGGAAACTATAGACTCAATTGTACACAAACATTGCATTGGAAGATGGAAACTCAATCTCACTGTAAGCTGTGTCCTCCACAGCAAATAAAACAAAATTGTCATCATGCCAATAAAACAATACTATGAAAATTTTGAGGGTCTGTGAGGATGGCAGTATTAATTCTTATGTTCACTTCCATCTTTTTTTGGTTTTACTATTAAATTCCTATTTATAGTATACTATTAGTATATTATAATATACTATTATTATAATTTCTTTTTTCCACAATGGTTCTGAAGGTTGTCCCTACTTTCACATTTATTCCTCTATCAAGAGCTTATAATTTATAGGTGGAATCTGGACACATATTCATGAAGCAGTCAGATAGTAGCAAGAGGCAAAAATGAGGGAGAGATGCAAACAAGTACATCAAGTGTTGGTAAATGGCGTTGGTTTGAAGTAGCTGAGATCTTTATAGTGGCCTTTAAGGTTGGGTAGAATTTGAATAGGTAGAGAGAAAGAATTGCATGTGGAGCTGGGGACAGAATGGACATGAGTCTTTACCAGCATGGATGCTGTTGGGCTGTTAGGAGATGATATGGGAATGGAGACGTGAAACCATATTGTGCTGAACCTTGTAAGGCTGTCTAAGCCAACTGGACTTCTTCATCTTATGGTCAGTGTTAAGACACTGGAAGTTTTGAGGAGCAGAATGACAAAGCGAAAGCAATATTTTAGAGAGATAAATATTTGAGCTTATGATTATTGTCCTAACTTTTTTATTTTGGTTGCTTATAAAATACATAAAGCTGGGGAATGGGAGTGAGTTACAAGGAGACTTAATGCTTATTCAAAGAGATATTCTTTTAAGAGGAGGAAGGTGAATCTGAGGTCAACTAGCCAGGGAATTCAAGCCGGAGAGATAGGACTAAAGCTTTGAGTCCCAGAGATAGTAAGTTGACTGCATAAGATGCTAAGCCAAGCCCATGCCCTCCACCTAGCACTCCTCCCACTCTGCTAGGTTTGGTTCAGTTGCATCTTAAACTCCCTGTAGTCCTCCCACTGTCATTAAAGACTGTGCCTTAAAACTCACAAGATCTTAAGCAATTACTTAACATAGCCTATCATTATTAGGGCCTTTATGTCCCATATCTGTAGTTTGGCATTTCTACCAGAAAGTCAAAAGATTTAAGCTACCATAAAGATTTAGTTCTAGAAGTTAATAATAAAGGCTGGAAGCTTCTGTTTTCCTGAGTGCCAAAAACAATTTAGAATACTCTTTGCCTAAATAGTAACAATAAACCAATACAGTGTTTTAAAAAATGTTATCTCATTCGGTTCTTGGCATGGCCCTCTAAGGTAGGCAGGGCAAATATTAGTGTTGCTGGGAGGGAATTGAAATCTGGAGTGGTTGTTTTGTTAAGTAACCATGGAGAGGAGGGGAACAAGGACTCATGGTCCCTGATGTCATGTGCATCACACGCTTCTACAAGTGGTCTGTCGGTTACACGTTATGCTCAATCTGTCAGTTAAGTTGTACATAGGCTTCCCTTCATCATAAATCCAAGGTTATACTTATTCCCTTGATTTCAAGGATTGCATCAAATATAAATGTTATATGATTAACTTAAACGTAGTAATTCTCTATAGATAGATCTCACTATTATAGCTATTTTCCCAACCGAATAATCTTTGAAAGAGAACTCCAAAGGAGGTTTTTTTGAAGCAAGTAGCTTTTTTCAGAAAGTGGAAAGAATAGATTTTTCTGGGACCTGTCATAGAGACAAAGACATCAGAAAGTGACCTCAGAATAAGGAGTGCTATAGTCACGAACAATTTGAAGGTCCAAAGCCAACTTTAGAAATCATTTTTACCTAAGATTAAAAAAAGATACCAGTTTGAGGCCGGCTCTGTGGCTTAGCGGTTGAGTGCACACGCTCTGCTACTGGCAGCCCAGGTTCAGATCCCAGGCACGCACTGATGCACCGCTTGCCCGGCCATGCTGAGACCGCGTCCCACATACAGCAACTAGAAGGACGTGCAACTGTGACACACAACTACCTACTGGGGCTTTGTGGAGAAAAAGGGAAAAAAAAAGGAGGAGGATTGGCAATAGATGTTAGCTCAGGGCCGGTCTTCCTCACACACACACACACAAAAAAGATACCAGTTTGCAGTGTAAGAAGCATTTTGCAAAGATCTTGTCCACTGTTTGATGTTTTGCTTGGCTCAGGGAGAAAATGGTTGTTTCATCTCATGGCTGACCTCACATATAACAGACTAGGAGGTTGTCTAAAGCAGTGTGATTTAAAGGGTATCCTGCCCTGAATAGGAACACGCACACGTGTAAACATGCACAGACATGTACGCACTTAATTTCTGGCTGCTTGGCTTCCATCTGTCTAGCTGGCTCTATCTGTCTGTCTATCTGTCTATCAGCTCTCTATCTATCTATCTATCTATCTATCTATCTATCTATCTATCTATCTATCATCTATCTATCATCTATCTATCATCTATCTATCTATCTATCTATCTATCTATCTATCTATCTATCTATCTATCTATCAGCTCTCTATCTATCTATCTATCTATCAGCTATCTATCAACTATCTATCTATCTATCTATCAGCTCTCTATCTATCTATCTATCTATCTATCTATCTATCTATCTATCAGCTCTCTATCTATCTATCTATCTATCAGCTCTCTATCTATCTATCTATCTATCTATCTATCTATCTATCTATCATCTATCTATCTATCTATCTATCATCTATCAGCTATCTATCTATCTATCTATCTATCTATCTATCAGCTCTCTATCTATCTATCTATCTATCTATCTATCTATCTATCTATCTATCATCTATCAGCTATCTATCTATCTATCTATCTATCTATCTATCTATCTATCTATCTATCTTCAGCTATCTATCTATCAGCTATCTATCTTTTTACCTTTATATATATCTTTTGCACTTAGACTATATCAATCCCTAAAAGCTACTACCAGAGGGTTGGCATTTTAGGTTTAAAAGTTAAGTATTTATATATAGAGACAGACAGATCTATTCTTATTTCTCTCTCTCTCTATCATCTATCTATCTATCTATCTATCATCTATCTATCTATCTATCTATCTATCTATCTATCTATCTATCTATATACATGTTTGGTGCTGTTGAGTTGATTCCGACTCCTAACAATTCTGTGTACAGCAGAGCGAAACCCTGCCCAGTCTTTCTGTGCACTCCTCTCACCTTCCGGCGCTATATCAGACAATGCCCCACTGCTATTCATAAGATTTTCATGGCCAATTTTTTCAGAAGTGGGTGGCTAGGTCCTTATTCCTAGCCTTAGTCTGAAAGCTCATATATATAAATGTAAATATTGAAAATATTAATGGAAGTAGCTCTCTTTTATATTTGCATGAGAATTCCTATAATCAGAAGACAGTTAAGTTGTGCTCAAGGAGCTGTGTTTGAAAAGAGGTGGACAGAGATATTTATGGCAGTTAGCGAGGGTCATGGTGGGTGTGTGTGTGTGTGTGTGTGTGTATGTGTGTGTGTGTTTATCTGGGCAACTAGAGAACAGCATGAAAGTGCTGTAGGAGAAGAAAGACAGGGAAGTGGAAAGGCTGAAGGGGAAGTTTAATTTCATCTTTTCCTTACGGCTTGCCTTGCTTCTAATGTCTTCTGTAATTATAGTCCAACAGTGAGTCCTTTCTTTCAAGTGTTAAGATTTTGGCCATTATTGATAACCAGTGCTTTCTGGTGTTGTCCTGGATTCAGATGTACATATGTGTCATCCTTTGTATTTGTGATGGATATGTAAGTATAAACAAGATCTCTCTAGCCCAAGATAGCCACCATCACTATAAGTGGATGTGGTTTGATGTAAGATGAATGTAGAGAGAGGTATATTAGTTATTGGAAAGTAGAGAATGCACATTGGCTTTCTATTCTCAGATGGCCATAAGAATTGAGGAAAGATGTCACCATATGAAAGAAGAGATGATTTGGAGAGAAAGAAATTAAGATTTTCTCCTTCCTTTCCAGGAAGACTATAGCTGGTCCTCAAGTGATCCATAGGTTTTAGAGTATGTCTGCTGGCACTAAAAATGCAACTTCTGGGGGCCGGCCTGGTGGCTAGTGGTTAAGTTTGCACACTCCACTTCAGTGGCCCAGGGTTCATGGGTTCAGATCCTAGGCGTGGACCTACACACTGCTCCTCAAGCCATGCTGTGGTGGCATCCCACATACAAAATAGAGGAAGACTGGCATCAATGCTAGCTCAGGGCCAAACTTCCTCAAGCAAAAAGAGGAAGATTGGCAATAGATGTTAGCTCAGATCCATTCTTCCCCCCCGCCCCCCCAAAAAAGCAACTTCTGTAGAGATTTTGAGAGAAATATATATTTTTATTTCATATTTTGGCTCCTTAAGCTAAAACCTAGCAGAACTCCTTGCCTCTAACATTGCTCAGTTTCATCATAATATTACCTAAGTCCTATTTTAGCTCAGTTTTCTTCAAAGTTATACGGCCATTAGTCAATCAAAAGTGCACTTGCTTTTTAGTTTCATACAGAAACACATTGAGCTAGATGTTTTTCAGCTTGAAAAATATCAGTTTCTCAGAGATGTGAATGTAACCTGAGGAGTCTGGTTTTGCTCAGGAGAGATTTTCTGAGGCCTCATAAAAAATGTGCCTTATATTTGTGTAGTGCTTTACAGTTTCCACAAAACGATTGTCACATGTATTGTCTCACTGTTTACTCGCATCAAAACTATCACCTGAGAGAACTGTTACCTCTATTTTACGCCTGAGGAGACTGAAGGTCGAAGAGGATGGGTGACATGCTGAGTCACTGAGCCGAAAATTGGCAGTGCTGGGATTCATATTGGGTCTTCTGACTCCATGTCCAGTGTTTTCTCTGTAGACTTTTACTGGATGACTCGCCAATGCTTGTCAAAGTGTTATGGCAAAATCTTTCTTTTCAGGTCAACATCTTATATGTGATGTGTAAGCTTTACACATATTAGGAAGTAACAAAAAAATTGCTGAGTGATAATGAAGAATTGGGGTCAAAGAAAGACATTTTTTGGTTATATAGGCAGACTGTATTTCTTCCATGCCCAGCTGGATCATATTAGAAACCAGCTGTACTAAGAAAGCAGCTCTGTATCCACCACTGCCAGCTCATGCCTAGAGCTAGGAACTAGAGGACCAAGACATGGCTGGTGGAGCTGAAAGTACCCTGGGGAGTCTGAAATAATTAGCATGTGAAGTGTGAGAAAATGGTCTGCAAGGATGATCAATCAGTTCTCTCACCTTTCTCTGTTTTAGTCTAATATCAGGCAGAAAAAGAGAATATTTCAGTTTGAGTGCTTTGTTTGTTCTTGTCAAATTTGCTGGAGTTTCACACTGTTTAAAATGTGTTTAAATTTTAGTATGGTATCTGATACTGACTTGGATAGAATTAGCCAACACTGTGTAGAATTACATTTTACATGTTTTGGTGGATTTCTAGCTCATGAAAATTATTAGTGACTTTAATTATCAATGATTTTACCTCTAAATTCATAGATTAAATCATAAAGTATTATTACCTATCAAATAAGCAATATTTTATTAATAGGTAATTGTCTTTTGTGAGCACAAAAGTATGACCCATGGCACATTCCTACATATTGGTTAAGATTTTATTTTCATTAGAAAACTAAGAAAAGGATGCATTTCAGATTGGCTATGTGGTTGATTTATTACCCTTCCAACTAGACAAAGCCACAGAACAAAGCTTCGTATTTGACTGAATGATGATAAGCCAGTCCTCTTGTGGATAAATAATAATTAAATGTACCAGCGAAAAACCTTTCATCGAAAGCCATTTCTTTTCTTCGAAAAATGAGACTTGGGGATCATTTTTGTGGGTTGTCAGTATTTGAACTCAGCTGAGATTGACAAAGATTTTCTCCTTGACCACACTCTACTCAGGATCCTCTGAACTCTCTTCTCAATGAGGCCCTGACTTTTGTGCTTCTGTGTTTGTCTCTGCACTTGCGAAGTCAGTTTAGCCTGAATCCCCACCCTTGATTTCTGATCACCCTCAATATTTGATCAGGTTCCTCATGTTTCACCATCCCCCAGATGATATCTCATTACCCTGGCCTGCCTTCAGCAAGAGTCTTGTTAGATCGGTTTAGCCAGAATCCTCTCAAACCCTTGATGTTTCCTCTTAGTAATTTTCCATCCACTGAAGCCCACTCTGCTCCTTGGCTATAAATTCCCACTTTTCCTTGTCGTGTTCGAAGTTGAGCCCAATCTCACTCCCCTACTTCTAAACCCCATTGCACGGTCCCTATACCTGACACAATAATCCCTCTAAATAAAGTATGGCTTACTGTTCTTTGACAAGTGTCATGAACATTTTTTTTCTTTAACAGATAACATATTTGATCATTAATCAGAGGCCAAAGAGCTACGTTTGCTGTTTCATATAATAGTAGTGAACCTTAAATCTTTGAGTTTACTCAAAAGCAGACACTGAATCAAGAAAGCTAGAGCTTTTCTGTGATGTTGGTAAACAGGGTGGCGTCTAAGCACAGATCAGTTAATGGAGAGAATAAAATTTCAGAATAAGAAGCTTGGACTTCACTTTGTAACAGTGTGTTATTGAAGTACGTCTAAGGATGTTTTAGAAGATTCTGGTACCATGTATAAAATGGAATATGGAAGGAGAAAAATAGAGGGAGGAAGACAATTTGAGGACCACGCCAATATTCCAGATGAGAAATCACAAGGTGGTGACAGTGGTGGTGAGATAGTGGTGGCGAGAATACAGAGGAGGAAATGGATGTTATAGCTGTTATGAAGGCAGAATAAATATTGACTGTATGTTGACAGTCAAGGAAAAGTGAAGCGTTAATGGTGTGAAAATGTTTTCAGCCTAAGGGGTCAGGAGGTTGGTGTCTTCACAGAGGAGGAAATATATTAAGTTCAGTTATAAATGTGGGATTGTAGTTAAAAATGTGGGGTTGACCTTGAGAGATAAATAAGAGCTATAAATAGATATGTAGAAATTATCAACATCCAGGCAGTGTAAGAAGTCACGAGCCTAGAGAAAACTGACAAGGGAGAAAACACTGCAAGAAGAGAAGAAATCCATGGATCAATCCTTGGGAGATATCTATATTTAGGTTGGTGTCAGGAGACAGAGTAGCCACAGAGAAGAGAGAGGGAGGATGAGAGCAGAAGAGCCTATAGTGAAC
The DNA here is from genome assembly GCF_020826845.1 of Diceros bicornis minor. Classification (NCBI taxonomy): domain Eukaryota; kingdom Metazoa; phylum Chordata; class Mammalia; order Perissodactyla; family Rhinocerotidae; genus Diceros; species Diceros bicornis. The sequence goes on along the minus strand of NC_080762.1, from coordinate 54,545,009 downwards.
CAGAAGTGAGAGTTTTGATACAACAAGGCTATTGACACAATTGAGTGCTGCAAAGAGAGATGGAAATGAGAAAAAGCCAATGGATTTGACAGTTAGGAGATAATTGATGGCCTTGGGAAAATAATTTCAGTAAAGCAGATGAGAATGCACATTGGATTTCAGTAAATGGTGGGAAAACATAGGAGTTGCTAGTGTATTTTCTATGTAAAGTTTGACAGAGAAAGAAAGGAAGCAGATAAGATTGATGAGTTGATGAGAAAAAAGATAACAAAGGTAAGGAAAGGTTGTTGTGTAAGAAGAGGGCATGTGCCCATGTTTATAAGCTGAGGGGAAGGCTCCTATGAGAACATGTGATTTGAGAAGTGAGAAGTGAGGAGATCATTCATGAGCAAATTCTCAAAGAAGGTGGGGCAGGTGGTATCAAGGGCACATTTGGAGGGAGTATCCTTCTTAACCTTTTTTTCTCTGAAGTGGAAGGTAATAGAGAAAACTTGAGTCAGGTAGGGGAATACTAAGTTGTTCTTGCCTGATAATCTCAAACTTTACAATGATGTGAGATAAATGGAAAATGGATTTTATGTAATCTGATTTTATCCTTTATAAATATTCCTTAATCCACTAAGTAAAGTGTGGCTATGGAATGAATTAATAGTGCATTTAATTACATAGTTTAATATTGATTATTAGTTATAGAGTAGAAGATGTTCCTAAATGTTAATAAGTATATACATTCTTCAAAATTCATACATCAGAAATAACAAGATTAGTAATATAAAATAAAACGAAGGTAGATCAACTTTAATCTCAATTTTTTGAGATTTCAAAATAATAAATTTGAATCATGCTGAGATTATCACTGAAGCACACTTAAATTAGGATGTTTTCTTGGTTCCCTTGACCTACTCTCATTTGCTAGAACTATTCCCACCACTATCCACTCGACATTTCCCCTTAAATATCTCAAAGGCCCTTCAAAGTCAACCTGTCCTTTACTGAACTCACAATTTGCCCTTTGTGTTGGGCAACCTCCAGTCTGGCCCCTAATGAGCCCTATTTCGTGGTGTTCACCCCCCTGTGTAGTCCCCTCCCACATTGTACCAGAGTTGGTCTGTGTGACCCATACTGTATGGCAGAAGTGATGGTAGGTCACTTCTGATATTAGGTAAAAAAATTTCTGCAGCTTTCATCTTGAAAGCTTTCTCTTGCTTGTGCTTTCTCTCTTTTGGGTATCTCACCAGGGGAGGGGTGGAGAGGAGGAGAAATGTCGTAAGCAGTCCTATGGAGAGGCTCATGTTGCAAGGAACTGAAACCTCCAGCCAATAACTAAGGAGGAACTGAGACCTGCCAGTGACCTCATGAGTGGGGTTGGAAGGGGATTCTTCAGTCACAGTAGACTCCTGAGATGACCGCAGCCCTGGCTGGTAGTTCGGTTGCAACTTCATGGAGAACCTGTGCCAGAACCACTAAGCTAATCTGCTTCCATGTTTCTGAATTCAGAAACTCTGAGCTTGCTGTTATAAGTTACTACCTTTTGGGGTAATTTGCTATGCAGCAATAGAGAACTAGTACACCCCTGACCGGGATTTCTTGGATTCCCAATCTCAGTGAATTGCACCATCATCTGCTCACTTCTAGAAGCCAAGATCATCCATGATACTGCTCTCTCCTTCACTCTACCAATCAATTACAAAGTTCTGTTAAGCACCTACTGTCTACTGGGTTCTAATTTAGGTACTGGGATACAACAATGAACAAGATAAAGAAAAGAAATTTTTCCTTGTATGGAATTTACATTTTAGTGGACAGATCAGATAATAAACAGTGAATAATGGATTTGTCTGGTGGTGGTGATAGGTGCAGGGTGAAGGGAAAGATAGTTCCTTTCCCTTACTACTTTCACTTACACTACCATAGAGTAAGTGGTAGTGGCAGGGAAGTTAGTTTATGTAGGAGGGTCAGAGAAGGCATCGCTGATAAAGTGTCATTGAAAAGAAATCTGAAGGAAGTATCTATGTGGATGCCATGCAGAAGAGTGGTCCAGATAGTGGGCATCATGTGTGCAAAGTCCCCAAGACAGGAGTTTGCTTGATGTGTTGGAGGAACAGCAAGGAGACCACTGTGGCTGGATCAGAGAGAGCGAGGAGGAGTGTGGTAGGGAATGGTATTTGAGAGGTAGTGGGTGACCTTGTAGGCCACAGAAAAGAATTTGGATTTTACTCTACACTGGTTGGGAAGACATTGGAATGTTTTGAGTACAGGAGTGACAAGATCAGGTTTAGATTTCAACAGGGTCACTATGGTTGTAGAGTTGAGAATAGATTTTTGTGGGAGAGCTGGGAGTAGAAGAGAGAACAACAAAAAATGATGGTGATGTAGATTAGAGTGGTAGAGTTAGAGGTGGTCTGACATGGTCAAATTTTAGATATATTTTTAAGGTAGCACTGACCATTAGCTGATGGATTGGATGTGGGTGTGAGAGAAAGTGAAGAATCAAAGATCTCTTCAGATGACATTGAGATGCTCTGGGGTACCTGAGGGAAGGGTGTGTCAGTCTACTTTGGTCCTCCCAATTCTTATGTCCCTAGTCCATTACCCCTCCCCACAGCCCACCATTCTACTCCTTCCTTGCCCCAAGTAACTCCTCAGAGCTCCTGGGTGAATTCTACAGAGGCCATTCAAGAATGACTGCTCTGGTAATAGTGGCTGGAAATTCTAGTAATATTGATCTTTGAGGTTATGTTAAATTTACTCATATCTCAAGTTATATTAGACACTATACTCTTTCTAATATACTATTAAATGCATTTTAATGTATAAATAATGAGAGTATGGCAGCTCATAGGTATTGAGCACTTTTTGTAGATTATTTCTTGACTCTTTGCAGCAACACTATGAAGTAGATACTGTTAGTATGACAATTTTACAGTCAAGAAGACTGAATGTTTGAAAAGTTAAAGTAGCTTGTCCATGTTCACACAGAGAGTAAGTGGTGGGGACAGAAGCTGTACGTAATTCTGTCTGATTCCAAAGGCCCTATGCAGCAGAACTACATTCTAATGAACTATTCTACCTCTATCAAGTGAGTCATGTATTTAACACTCCCAGTTATACAGACAGCAAGATTATAGCTGTCTCACTTTCAAATAATTGTACTAAAGTCTTACATTTGAGGAATCAAATGCTTATTGGTTGACAAGGATTAGTGATGATGTGCTAATAGTGGCTCAGACAGATGACATCATTGATACCTATACATTGAACGACTTCAACATCCATAGTGATGGATGAGCAACTGACTAATTAGAACTGACTAATAAAAATTGCTCTACTGTCTACATGTTTATTCTCAAAGAATCTAATTTGCATGGAGAACTGGTATGGGGCTTGTCATGGATGCCAGTATTGAAATAGCTGCTTCATTGTTGAGTCACGAATATTGAGCAACTGGACTGATAGGCAAATGTTGACATTTCCTATTTGACCATTCATTTTCTAAATTGTTGTATTGTCTTAAGCTCATGCTGGTGTAAATTACATTAGGAGCTAACAGAACTCAATCACCCAGATATTTTTATAGAGAAAATGGAGTTCAGAGGTCAAAATAAGAGAAATGCCTGTCCCTTCTTATATTTCTTAGATGTTTGATTTTCTCAACTATTTTAAAATTCACTACAGATGCTATTACATTACCCAAATAATGATAGTAATGCCAGTAGTCCAATAGTCCATTTGCCTTCTTTTCATTATAAAGTGATATTTAACAAGTACTTTAAGCTCCTTGGCAGAAAATCACTATCACGATGATGATGATGATTGCTACTATTTTTTGGTCATTTTTTTCCTTTTTAGGATGTAAAGAAAACGTCTAGGAAAGGAAAAATGTCTATGCTATTTCTCATGTAAAATCATCAAGAAATGCTGTTACTTTTTAAAGATCTATTGATAGAATATTTAAAATCATTTTCTGCTTCTAAAGAAATTAGAGACTTTGAGTGACAAGACTCCATTCACCGTCTTTCTTTAGCAAACTGGTTGTTCTCTTTTAATCCTAATATTTTTCCAGTGTAAAGTGTCAAATCCAGGCAGAAGATATTTAAAAAAAATCAACTTGGACGTAATGAATTCTAATATTCTCATTCTGGGTTCAAGTACTTGTTCCTCCACAAAGTAGAGAGGGCAGACCAGGCACAAAAATGGCCTTACAGACCACGCCACGTTACAGATTTTCTCTGCTTTGATTCCTCTCCTCCAAGGTTGACAGAGGCGGGGAGATTCCATTTAGTCAGATCTGGGTGCTTTCCATTACTCTTTTCTCAAAAATCTTTTCTTGCTGAACCTCTTTCCAAGAACGAGGGTTGACCAGTGGATTTCAGGCACATCATGCTCTCCACAAGATCCTGAAGAAGCTGAAATATAGATCCTACCTTTACCTCTTTCCCTTCCCTTGAGTTATCCAAAAAGAGAATGACCTAGAAAGGGATGGGTGTTGAGTTGTACTGGCAGAAGATTTCAATGGAAGGAGAGTAAAGAATAAAAGATAAAAAATATAAGGGCTTTTCTTGTATTCCTTTTTATCACACTTATGTTATAAAATTAAGATTTGGAAGATGTGACTCTTTCTAACTCTAAAAGGCCTCTAGAGTCCCATGGAGTATCTTTTGTTGCTGTATACACCTATACAGTTCACACTTACATAATGTTTCCTATGTGCCAGACACTGTTCTAGTGGTTTTACACATATTGTTTCATTTAATCCCCAGACCAAGTCTATCGGGTAGATACTTTTATTATCCCCAGGGCAGGGAACTGAGGCTAGGACTGGCTTCATGGGCCTGCCACCTGTGCAATTTCCTAGGACCTCAGAGGGGCCCTGCGCTTCATTTAATGCTATGTTGTCACTGTCTTGAAATTCTCACATTTTTGAACAAGAAGCACTGTGTTTTCATATTGCACTAGGCCCTACAAATTATGTAGCTGACTGAGGCCCTGAGAGGTGGAGTAATTTTCCCATAGTCACACAGCAAGCTGTCTGAGTCCATTCCTTAATCCTAACTGACTAAAAGAGATCAAGAATGATAATTCATATTCCACAACATAATGTCAGCTAAATCTTTTCTCATTAAATCCACACAATGATACTTTACGTAGAATTATTATTAGTTCCATTAAACAGACAAGGAAACTGAGGAGCTAGAAAATTAAGGGACACATTGAAAGCCAGACCACCAAGGAAAACTTCCTTTTTTGAGCTTTTGTTTTTCTTGGAAAACTGGATTAAGTCTGAATGTTGTTATATGAGATTAACAGAATAAGTTAAGATAAATATAGTGAGAAAGTATCTTTTTTGGGGGGGCAATTATATTTTTATAGTAAGACTGCTTTTTAATTATTTGTTTACTTTTGTTGTTGTGTTTTGAGTGAGCAGGGTTAGAATGATTTTGCAATGCACAATTTTAAACTCTGAGAAAGCCTTGCCATTTTGTGCTATACTAAAATTCTAGTTTGAAGCACCCAGCACATCGAAAGCATAAACTTCTTAGGGATTTTTGGCCCATCTTCTGTTTTCTTTAAATGGTAACATGAGTAGCATTTTCAAAAGGCTGGAGCTTATTTGGGTCTCACTGAGTGGTTGGAAGTGTAGCCTGGACTTGTCCCTGGGTAGCTGATAGTTTGTCTAAGCCAAACAGCACTTTTTTTTTTTTTTTAATGACCAGTGTCTTTAAAATTGTGAGGTTAGCTGCATTTTCTTGTGCAAGGTAGTTTATTTATTTATTTTTCTATGATTCAGGAAGTATGAGGTGGTTTTTCTAGGCTTAACAAAATAACCAAATTCTACTATATTAAAGTACGTTAAGATGGTTAATTTAATTAGGTTCGATAGACATTCACATTTCTCCCTCGTGGCAGGCCTTATGCCGGCAGTTACAGACTCAGAGATGAATTAGACCCAGACTCTGGTTTTAAGGAATTCATGGGAAGACTGACAAGTAAGCAAAGATGAGGGAGTGACCTAATGAGGGGATCACGGAGACTTCCAGGAGGAGCAGAAAAACGTTCTAAATGCGGATGTTTGACATTTGGGGGACATGAGAAGGAAGTGTAGGCCAAGCCTAGGAAAAACCTGGGCAGAGGCAGAGCAGTGGGAAGCAGTGTAAGCATTTCCTGCTAAATTGTGCTGTTATGTGGGTATGGCAAGAGAGGGCTGGAAGAGTAAGCACCTAGGGCCTAGCTTTACGTCGTAGGTGATGATGGGGCCAGCAGGATTTCAATCATGGAAACAGATGTGCAAGGAGACTGCAAATGTTTCCCACACTAACATACTGCATGGTATAGATTCACAGTGAACTTCTGATAAACACTTGTTAGTGACCATTTACGGAACTTGTGCATAATACAGGAAGCACATGGATAAAAAGCAGCCATTGCTGCATCGTCAGGTGGAATTGTTCATCTAAATGCGAAGCTTATGGAGCCACAATACTAAGGCTCTTTTTCGTTTTCTGTTGTGCACTTCAGTCTGTTAAAATAAAGACCAGAAAAAAATGGTTACCAAGTGAAATATAATGGCAAAAGTATTAGAAATGAAATTATTCTCTCACAGGATAATATTTACTTGACTTCAGCAAATTTAATAGTGTGTCCTCCATGGACTGAGACAAACCCGCTTTTACTAGGTGATCTGATCCAATGGCGTGTCTTTATATTTGTGCCTGGAACTCCCAAATTCACACCCTGATCTAGAGCTCACTTCTGAGCTGGAGATTCGAATATCAAGTATCTCCATTAGGAGGACTCTCAGACACTACTGGTGAGCAAGTCCAAAACTGACTCCTTGATCATCCTCTCCTGAAACTCTTCTTCCTCCAGTCTGCCCACTTTGGAACATGGCAGCCTCTGTCATCCTCGCAGTTGCTCATGCCGGTGACTCACCCTGGTCCCTCACTTCTTCCTCACTTCCTACTTCCAATTCACTACCAATTCTTTTGACTCTGTGCTTCGTATCCATCCATATTTCCTATTTCTGTGGCTGTCGCTCCCAACCCAGCCACCATCATCTCTCCCGTGGACTACTGCACTAGCTTCCCTAATGGTCTCCCTGTCCCTTTTCTTGCTCCTTCTCCAATTCTTCTCCACACTGTAGCCAGTGATCTTATTAAGGCAAAACTTGGCTCATGTCTGATTAAAGCCCTCCAGTGGTTTCCCACTTTGATTAGAGTGAAGCCCAAATTCCTGTAGGAGGCTGAAGGAGTCTATCTCCAGCCTGTCCTCAACCTTATCTCAAGTCTCTCCTCCCAGCTCACCAAGACAACAGCCACGCTTTCCTTGTTACAGCTCCAGGAATGTGCTAGGCTCTGTCCTGCCTTGGGCCTGGGTACAGGCTGAGCTCTTTCCCTGAGTGCGTGTCTGCACAGATCACCTAATTCCTATTCACTGTTTAGAATCCCAGAAGACATCACTTCTTTAGGGAAGTCCTCCTTCACACTTCAATCCAAAATAGATCCCCTTGCTATCTTCTCTCTGAGCACTCTGTGAGTTTCAATTATTATTTATTTGTTTAACCTCTTCCTCTCCTGATAGACTATAAGCTTCATGAGGGCCAGGCCATATCTTTTGCTCAACTCTATCCCTAGGGCCTAGCACAATGCTTGATGCATATAGAAGTATTCAATAAATATTTAATGAGTGAAATAAACAGAGACTTATTGTTGTCATTTTGTGTAATCTTGTAATCTGTGTATTCTGTACCCTGAAGTTTGTCTCTGTTGGGGTCTCCTGAACATCATCACCTTCCTTTAGATGTCTTTTTTCCGCTAATTCACATTCTGGTCCTACCCCCGCAGTGTTCCATGCTTAGTACTGCTATTCCTTTCTGATGAACCATTCACCACTCAGGGACTGAGGCAGTGTTTCCTCCAAAGGACCACCCACTGATGCTGTGGGGGTGGGAGGTGAAGGGTGAGTGGGTGGGTGTGTACGGGGCTCTGGGAACGTGCCCCAGATACTTGCTACAAACATGGGATTTCTTTGAATCTCTTAATTTAAAGTAAATTTGCATCCTACTTTATAATTATTCCATGTTTGCTTTACTATAAAAAATAGATGGTTGGGGTCACCTCTGTAGCTTGTACGTATATCCCAGAAGCTCTGATTTAGACATTTTTAGGCCAGCTCAGTTTTAAAATAGTTTCTTCTCTAATCTTAGCACAGACCTCCTGAGCGCTGTAGAAAGTGCTCCCTACCTTTTTTGATTTCCTTGTCTTGGTTTCATTATCCCTTCTACCCCAATCCTGCTTCCAGGAACGTCTGATGGACTGCTGTTTGCATTTTGGGTGGAAAAGCTCTTTACTGTGCTGGGCTGTCCTGTAATTGTCCTCTCTGCCTCTCTCCATATTGCAGAGACTTTAGCATCCCTGGGCCCCACCTACGAACTGTTCATAGCACTCATGGTCATCATGACAAGCCAACCCTGCCCCATATTTCCAAATATCCATACGTAGGTTGTCCTCCCCCAGTTGAGAGTCACTTCTCAGACTGTTGACCCCTTATACAAAATCTAGAACCTTCTGCTTGATAATAGGTTTATAGGTTAACAATTCTTTCATTTATTCAAAACTCAGACAACTATTTATTAAACGCCTGCTGTGTACCAGGCACTGTTCTAGGCAATGGGAATATAGCAATGAATAAATCTATCCTCTGATGTTTATTGTCTGGTTCTTTCCACCTACCAGTTCACTTATTTTTTATGCTTATTTCCAAACAAGGTTGTTCTCCTCCAATGTATCATTATATTATCTTCATTTTATGTTCTGATGATTTCTTGTTTAAAACTTATAAGGACATTGACATTAAGAGTAGATAAAAACATTAAGCAAAATAATAATGAAAATAATTTTAAAAACCTGGAAAATATGATTGGTCAGTGCCTAGTTGGCAAAGCATTAGCAGAGTATTAATATTTTAAACATACTGTACATTAAAACAAGATTTCAGCTAAATAATGTAATTTTTATAAGAATTTCTGCACCAATTTTCTTCCTTTTCTTTTTGACATAAGTAGTTCATTTTGGCAGCAGTGACTTTATTTGCTACAGGCAATTGTTTAATTTCTCTGGGTTTATTTGCATTGTATGTCATTCTAACATGTTTCCATATCATTCATGTGTAGCTGTACAAGATCTAAAGAAGCTGTTGAATAGTGTCAGAAGCAGCAGAGAGACAGCCCCAGACCTATTGAGTGAAGCAGTCTGCCAGACAGGGAGAGGAGGGCTGCTGGGCTGGAGGGATTCTGCTCTGTGGGAGAGCAGTCAGCATGTGTGTTTCTGAATGAAGCTATATGACTCCTGAAAAATGGGTATAAGCAGGGAGGTAATAAAAACAGGTACCATTTGTTCTCCTACCTGCTAACACCACTTACAGATTTCAGAACCTGCAGTTACTAGAAGACATAATGGTAACACTTTATATCACTTTCTATGTGTCGTGCACCATTACAAACACTTTATAGGCATTGCCTTGTTTAATCTTCACAGATAGGTTTATCATCATTACCACTACCACCACCATCATCCTCCTCCTCATCATCGTCGTCTTTGATACCGAGCCTCTTAATCTCAGTTCGTGTGCCCGATGCCCAGCAAGGCAAACACTGAGACATCTGTGCTTGGAGATGAGAAAGATTGATTCGAATTGGCCAAAACGAGTAGCTGGGAGCCTGGGTTCGCTCAAATCCACCTCCCCTAGAACAGAAAGCAGGGGGGTTTTATAGAGCTAAGGGGCTTGGCAGGAGGGGCTTCAGGGAAAGAAAGGGGTCACTCCCAGTAAGCCCCTGGGCAATCTGACTTCTGGGCTTCAGCAGCTGCTGAGGGCCGGCCATCTGTCCAGTGATCGGCCACCCGGCCATCAGGTGATCGCAGCCTCCCCAAAGGCATTCTCTTTCTCCTGCAAAACAGGCTCACAAATCCTCGAGACCCCCCTGAGTCACCCCTCAAGCTAAACAGGAAAAACAGCAAATTGGTTTAATATCTACAGTACCCCTCAGATACCTGGCTTCATCATTATCATCATCATCCTTGTTTTCCAAATAAGGACATGGAGGCACTGGAAGGTTGAATGACAGATAGTGTCAGAGGTGGGCTCACCCAGAGAGTGTGGCTCTGAGGTTTGAGCACTTAACTCCCACACTGTATCTCCTCTGCAGGGCGGACGATGTTGAGGGTTAAGTAACACGATATTCTCTTTATTGATAAAGGATGTATCGGACTCTTAATGTCGGGCTTGGTAAAGCTATGTGGTTTGCCACTTTTTTATGCTATAATTTATTCTTCTTTAAAATTTGATTTTAATGAACTTATTTTAATTTTAACTCTTCTGTGTGTAAGGAAGATAATTTTTCAGTTTTTTTACAATTAAACATTTTACTCTTTTTGAAAAGGCATTACTTTGTAGGAAAAATTTCTATGCAGTGATATAATAAGTAGTTACATTTTATTTCTCTTAATTTTACTTTCCCAGAAAGATGTAGTTGAAATAAAAGTACAATTAGTTTTGAAGGGAAATTATTAAATCCAGAAGAGATGAAATATCAACTATTAGCAATTACTAGTATACAGACTGCCAAAATGAAAATACCTGAATGTCTGTTTCCTTTTTCTTCTCCTCTACTTTGTCTCCTTTTGTTTTTTACTTTCATATTATAGAGGATGTTTGATATGTCTTTTTCTCTTTGTAATTTCACTTTCTCTTAGCCAAACTGATGGCTATCTCTAGGGATAAAACCACAGAAACCATGATAAGGATACAGCTAAATGGCCCTTAATTGACTTGCCTAATCCAATCCAGTGTTTGTTCTGAAACAATTAGAGGGTCAGGATGGAATATTCTGGAATACAATACGTATATTAGCTGCTCTTAACTAGTTATATACCTAATTTACTATTTGCCGAACACAAGACATCGATTGTTAGACGCTCACTGCCATGATCTTTCTGTTAATCCCAAAGCAGATGCTTCACCTCTCATTCATTCATTTATTTCTGCCCTTTAATTTCCAAATTTAGTCTCTCCCCTGGTCGTGATTGCCATTCTGATGGCTATTTACGTGAATAAGAGACCATCTGCCTGGCTTCTGTGGCCAAAGGAAGGGAATAAGAAAACTATATTTCCATTCTTCAGAAAGTATTCTGATTTGCTAGTTACCTAGAAGCACTAAGGAAATGTATCCCTTTGGCTTAACATTTCTGAGAAGTAAAAATGAAGGAGTCAGAAAAATACTCTAGTGTTTGTAACATCCAAATGTTTCCTGTTAATTAAAAATTCTTGTTTATGAAGATGACAAAATAATTTTTTCAGGGTATCACTCCAAGTATCCAGGGACATGATAGATTCATGGAGATGGTTCAAATAATTTCAGCAATTCAGTGACACTGAAATGTACAAATATTCAGTCAATGTAGTCAGAATAAATGGAACTATGTAGAAATGTAAAAAATACCAGTTATCTGCCTGTCTGCTACAAGTCGCCTTTTATAGTGGACATTTTTTGGGGCCTCCCCCTTCTTTGGGAACTACTATTCTCTGTTTTCTAGCTATGTTTAAGTTTCTTGTGCAACCATAACCATCATCCATCTCCAGAACTTTTCCATCTTCCCAAACTGAAATTCTGTACCCATTTAACGTAACTCCCCACTCCCTCTTCCCCCAGCCCCTGGTGACCACCATTCCACTTTCTGTTTCTTTGAATTTGACTACTCTAGATACCACAAATAAGTGGAGTCATACAATATTTGTCATTTTGTGACTGGCTGATTTCATTTAGCATAAAGTCTTCAAGGTTCATCCATGTAGCATGTGTCAGAATTTTCTTCTCCTTTAAGGCTGAATAATATTCCATTATATGTATATACTATATTTTGTTTGTCCATTCATCTATCGATGAACATTTGTCTTGTTTCCACCTTTTGCTTATTGTGAATAATGCTATGAACATAAGCATTCCTGCTTTCAATTCTTTTGGGTGTTTACCCAGAAGTGGAATTGCTGGATCACATGATAATTCTGATTAATCTTTTGATGATCTGACATACTGTTTTCCACAGTGGCTGTACCATTTTACATTCCCACCAGCAACGTACAAGGGTTTTCTTTTACTTCTTTCTTTCCTTTCTGTCCTTCTCTCTCTATCCTTTTTTCTTTTTAATAAATAATAGCCATCATCCTAATGGATGTGAAGTGATATCTCTTTGAGGTTTTGATTTGCATTTCCCTAATAATTAGTGATGTTGAGAGTTTTTTCATGTGCTTATTGGCCATCACTAGCAAAATTTTTAAGGAACTGCAGTAATCAGAGCCTTTCTCATTCTGAGTTTTCCAAGTTCAGTGTGTAACTTCTTGTATTTCCTAGGAGTCTCTAATGCCCTCCCACTCCACTCTTTGCTTAACTAGTTCAGCTTGATTTCTGTTACTTGTAACCAATATTTCTGACTCAGCTTTCCTAGGGAACTCTGTCTTCCTCCTTGCCTTCACTGACTTTGCAATTAACTGCAGCATTTAATTCTCCCTGCTATCTTTGTAAAACATTTCTGCTACATTCTTACTATTCTCTGATTATTTTTGATAGAGAAAATTATTAGCTATGGCAAAGAAAAATCCTTAAAATGTTGTTTTTCACTCTAGTGTAATAACTACAGGAGCAGCACATTCAGAGACTACTTTCCTCTCCATGGGAGTTTCCAAGATACATGTTTACTATTGCGCCTTAAGCTCCTGTTCTCTCTTGTGCTGGGTGTCAGGCACTAGTAGTCTATGCTGTAGCAGCCAGCCTTGAGGCAAACTTCATCAGCTGGAGGAACAGTGAACTGGGGAGCCGTGCGTTGTTGGGGTACGAAGGTGGGGTCTGCAGGGAGTGGATAGACTTTGCTTGGGTCTCCACATTTCTAGAAATGTCAGTCCCTGGCATTCCTGTTTCAGGATCTCATAAGGCAGAGTGAGAATTAAATGACAATCTGTGTACAGCGCTTCACCCAGTGCTTGGCATTTAATAAGAGATCAGTGTAGGTTAGCTATCTCCCTCCAAAAAAAGGACATTTTAATATCAAAATTTAAAAATTCTCTTCATTTTTAGGTGACTTTCCCCTAGCTGGTATTTAGGGAGCATGAGATACAGACATTTTATTTCTTTTTAAATTAATGTCTTGCATTAATTAACAAGTTGGCTTCCTAATTGTACAGTAACTAAACTTAAACAAATGTTACAATGGGAAAGGGGCCTTGACCATGCTATCATTTAAATGTGGAATGAGAATAAGATCAATGCCTTGATTTTCCATCATCATTATAAGGGTCACACAAAATGTCATTTTCTGTAACAGAGGCTACATCTTCATTATATTGTCGGGACTTCTGAAGCAATGAAGAGGAAAAAAATAAAGTTATAGTATATTTTACTACCAGCTTAGAAGATTTGAATTAATATTCTTTAAAGATCTATAGAGTTTACCAAATAATAGTTCAGCTCAAATTAAAATGGAAATTGCAGTAATATCTTTCCTCTGAGAAAGAACTCTTTTTTCTGCTCTAACACTGTATCATCACTTATTCTTCCGATATTAGAGTGATCATTCAATCATATTTTCTTCTTTTAGGGTTAATTACAAGCTTAAAGACTTGCCATCAGATCTCTCCCCAGTGCCATGACAATATCCTAGATCGTATCATCAGGATTCTGACAAACCAGGATCTTGGTCCTAGATCTATCTTTTCTATTTTGTTTTTGGAAGGGAAGTGAGTTAAAGTGACTGTACAATTTGTCAGTAGTAAGAAATTGACATACTTGGACTTTTTAGACCTGTGTCTTCTTTTCTTTAGGAATTTTATGTTGTGTTCTGCCAGAACTGTTATTGAACCAAGTGGGCTCACCTCCTGGTGAGTTAAATAAGACTCTACACCAGTGGAAGTTGTCTCACAAAGTAAAGTGTATTTGCAGCAAATAGGAACCATGAGGAATCATTTCCAAAGTCATGGTGTCCTCTAACAAAGGGAAGCAGGAACTTTTATTTTGGTTGGGGAGTAAATATTCAAAAGGGAGAGGTGGATGTTCTCTTGCACACGCTCAGTTGGAGAACATGCTTCCACATAATGAGGCCTAAGCTCCTCCTGGAGAGATCTTTGCATTAAAAATAAGGCAAAGTTCATGGGCATAGCTCTTGCAGTGAGGCTTGGTCAGTTTCAGGATGGCTGGTAGTTACATCTCCTTAACACACAAAAGGAAAAGAAACAAGTTGGAAAAACAGTTAATTGCTTCCAAACCCACCTTTGAATTTCTCCAGGCACCTAGTTGGCGACAGAACTACCAGTACAGATCTGGAAAAACTGTGGGTTCACCTTTAGCCAATGGAAATGACAGAGCTCAACCCTAATATTGTGCAGTTCTTATATGCTCTGTCAGATGTGATTACACTTTCTGATAGCCATTCAGTCTCTTAAACTGGCCACTCTTAAGACGGCCACTCTCTGCCGTCTCTCCGTTTGGAAAATGTTTGTGTTCTCTAATCCTTTAACTTAGGGGTCAGACTGTCATGAGAAGATAATGATTCTTCAAGACTTCAATGTCCTTGTTTCTCTGCCTTCAAACTTATGAAAATGTTCTGTTTGGATCCTGGGCGCAGACCTACTCACGGCTCATCAAGCCATGCTGTGGCAGCATCCCACATAGAAGAGCTAGAAGGACCTACAGCTAGGATATACAACTATGTACTGGTGCTTTGAGGAGAAAAAAGAAAAAGAGGAAGATTGGCAACAGTTGTTAGCTCACGGGCAATCTTCCTCAAAAAAAAAGAAAAAAAGACCCCAAGAAAACAAAACAAAACAAAAAAGTTAAAAAAATGTTCTGGTTATGGTTGTTAGAGTGCCACCCAGCAACCCCCATGAATTGCATCTGAACTATGACACAATTCCAGTTAATGCTTTGAGAATTTGATGTGATGTTTTCATTTGCCTCACTAGTGAATGGATATGTTTTTGTCTAGTTTGCCAGGTGTAGTCTTCTCAGCTGTAAGCAGGCTCCTGTAGGTATCTTTGATTATGGAAATGATATCTTAAAATTAGAGACATGACTTCACATAGAGCACAGGACACACTTCGTCTCCACTGGAAAGAAAGGATTCCTGAATATCAACATTAAAAACAACAGAAACTTAATAGTTTGGAATTATTAAATAGTGTTAAGACTAGTATTGTATCTTACTAAAACCAGTAACAAAATGAAAAGAAAGCTGCACCGTTCTTGAAACTGCCCCATTCTGCCTTGGGTTTTGTTTCTATCAGAGGTTGTAGTCTTCGCAGCTTAAAGGTTGGACAGATTTTCATAGCAGGTTCATCATTCCTTAACATTTTCACTTTACCTGAGAAAAGCCTATGGGACCATGATGACCCTCAGGACAGGCTGGTGCCTCATTCACATCCACCTCTCAGGACACTGTGCAGCGCCCGACCCTTAGTGGAGCTCAATACAGAATAGCTAAATGAAGGAGGAGTTTCCCCTTATTTTATACTTTCCCTAGCTTGAACTTCCTTTTGAAGACACCAGTGCCGGGTGACATTTGACCATTTATTATAGTGTTTTTGATAGCACATGGAGCTGAGGCGTCTATGTCTGATCTAAGAGGAACAAGAGGGCTCCATTTCTTGAGTACAAATTGCTGTTTAAGAAAATTTGTTAGTGGTTTTTTCCTCCTAATGGTCTTTGAAAATATCCCAAGTTGTAGGAGCATCTGTTCTCCAACAGAACTATTTGCTCAGCTACTCCACCTATATGTCCTATGGACCTAAAACTCGTTATGTCCCAAGTGGAACCCATCTCTATTAACTGATTTCCTCTTGCTGTTTCTATTAACGTCATTGCACTTATTCCAGTCACTTCTTCCAGTAACTTGGCATTGCACTTGACTTCTACCCTTTCTGGCACACAACTTCTGATCCACTGCCGAATAGTGCCAATTCTGCCTTGCCAACGCCACTGACATCTGTCTTTTTCTGCACACCCAGCTGCTGCTTGCTTCATCTCGTATGCTCTTCTTTCTTCTTCTTTCTGTTCTAGTCCCTCTCTTTTAAGTCAAGATTGATCATCCTGAAGCAGATATCTAATTATGTCACCCAGTCATTCACTCTTTGTCCTAAGGCCCCCAATTTCTTACAGAACAAAGTCTGAACATTCTAGCTATTGTTCTAGAGCAGCATTTTCCAATAGATTACAATTCATACCACACATGTAATTTAAAATTTTTTCATAGCCATGTTAAAAAAGTAAAAAAAGTGATATATTTTTTACCCAGTATATTAAAATATCATCACAACATGTCATCAATATAAAATTATTAACATTTTACCTTCTTTTTTTCTACTAAGTCGACATATGCTTTTAGCTACATTTCAAAGGCTCAATGCTACATGTGGCTAATGGCTACTCTACTAGACAGTGCAGCTCTAGAAATTTCACTACCTTTTACAAACCTGTTTCTGAATCTGATTTTCTTTCCTCTGTGTACACTCCATGCTCCAGCCAAGTTGAGCTCTATGCTTATATCTGCAAATCACCCACGTTATTTTGCCTCCATATCTCTGCTGTTTTGTACCCATGGAACGCTCTTCTCCCTCCACATTTCCAAATCCTGCCAGTGCGTTAGGGCTTTGTTCAAATGCCGCCTGACGCATGAGGTCTTAACTTCCCTCACATGAAATAAACTGCCCTCTCTCTGACTTTCCATGCTTATATTTGTGATGGCACTTAGCAATCTTAATTTTTCTGCACATCCGTTATATCTCCCTTATTAGGTCATACATTTCTTGAGAGCAACGACTGTGTTTTCTTCTTTGTGTCACAAAGCTTAGTCTTCTGCTTTGCTCATGAAAGCATTTGCTGAATGCTTAACGAATCATAAGTTAAACTCCACCTGAAGGTGATTTTATTAACTGGGTTTAGAAATGATTGCAAATAGTCAGAAATGAAAAAAATGTACCTGTACACATACATAATTATTTTGGATTTATGTGACATTTAAAACAGTGCTTTCAAGTTAGCAGAAAATATAGCTCTACCAGCAACGACATACTCATATGGCTTGTGTAAAGAGTTTATAAGTACATATTTTCACTTAATAAGTTCCAGGAGAATACTTTCATAGATTTCTTTACAATCACCTTGATTAGCCGTTCTTCAAAAGAGGATGCTGCTGGAGGTTGCTTTTCTTTTCTTTATCAGTTCCTACCTAAGGACTACAGGGAATCAGAATCTCTGCCTCTCTGGACCTCTCACTGGGCCATATAACTACGCTTTCTCTTCTGTTTGTTTTACATACTTGTTTCCTTTAGGATGATCGAGTCAGGCAATTGACTGTCTCTAAGGAAGCTTGTTATTGGTGAGGCTTAGCTATAGGTTTTTTTTTTAATTTTTTTAATGACGGTATGTCTCCTTAAATTTGCTTTGGACTGATTCATACCATTGTAAAATAGATTATTCTGATCTAAAAGCCTAAAATCTGTTAAGTGATTCACCAGAACATGTCAAGTTTGCATATTCTAACCCAGCTTCTTTCTTTTTCTTGGACATAGTGAAAATTTCTCTTTGGTCTCTGAGTGTAGCAGATCCTGACAGCACTTCACTCATATCCCCTGAGATCCCTTTACTATTTCTGCCCACGCCAGCCTCACTTCCAATATCCAGGACCTATGCACAGCAGCCTGAAAATTACAGTACTGCCTGAGAATTACAGTACTCCTGGGGGCAGCCCTAACCGATTACTGAAGGGTATGGGGGTAAATTCACTCCAGCTTGCTGGAGGCTTGGCTGGGAGGCATGCACTTTCCACTGTTTCCCAGAGCTTCCCCCTCACACGCATCAATCGTCCAGTAGTGCTTGTTGCCCTAATCATGCATCCTTTCTTGTTTGCTTTCCCTTTTACTCCTGTACACCTCCCAAGCCACGTGCGTATCGTTGTCCCTCCCAAATAAGCTAGTTGCACTCAGTCCCTGACGCAGCGTCTGTTTTCTGGAGAACCTAAGGCTCTGAGCTAATGAAGGATTGAAAGCCCTTAGTGCGGCTTCTATTCTCCCCGCCTCTTGTTCCTTCTCCTTTCCCACTCTTTTCTCCATCTCACTCTCTTCCCTATGACTTTCTTCTCCTTACCCAATATTTATGGGGTGCCTATTTTATGCCAGTCCCCAAACAATAGAGATGAGAGACAGTTTTCTTGCCCTCAAGAACCTCAGAGTCTAGCCAGGGAGACAACAGGAAAGAGAACACTACAATACAGAGTGGTAAGTGTGCTAAGATAGAGAGAAATACAAAGTGCTTCCAGAGTGAAATACAGAGAAAAACACAGGGCATCAGAAAAGGCTTCCCAGAGGAGTTCATGCCCAGACTGTTTTAAAGCAATTGTTCTCAGAATGTGGTCCCTGTATCAACATGAGCATCACCTGGGAATTTCTTAGAAATGCAGATTTTCAGAGCTCACTGAGACCTACTGAATGAGAAACTCTGGGGGTGGGACATAGCAATCTGCTTTTGCAAGCCTTCCAGAGGCTTCTAATGCTCTTGACTCACTTCACTGGTGGTACCTGCTCCTGGAATCACCTTCCAAATAGAATACTTGCACTTGTCTCCGAGTCACCTTCTGGTGGTACCCAAATTAAAATTGTGCTCTTGAACTGCTGGAATTTTTAATTACTGTGGCTGCTTTGGATGATGGCAGCCTGTTATATAGCAGGCTTTCTACTGATTTATGCTGAATCACATTCCACTGAATGTATCATGAAATTTCTTCGAGTTGGTTTGGCTTTTTTTTCCTTTTACTCTTAACTTTAAAAAAAAAAAAAAGACTATTTCAGCCTATTGTTAATTTTGATGACACTAGTTTTTGTTTTTTGACCTTTTTAGGAGGAACAAAAGATTTTACCCAAATTTGTTTCAACTTATCTCTACAAATATCCTCATCAGACGAAAGGAGAAAATGGTGTTGCTTTTGATAAAACATCAAAGACAACCAACAAGAGGAAATTATTTATTCCAAATACTTAATTCAAAATTACTAAAGCTCATGCACAGGTGTGGTCATGTTGATCCTAGAAGACTAACTTTTACGTGGACCACTGTTGAGTAGCCTTCCTTCAGTCATCTGAGAACCATCCTACAAAACACAAACCAATAAGAGAAAAAAGTCAGTCCTGAAGATGTGGTGTGGTATCAGAATAATACCTGGCTGATCACTTTTTAAAAAAACTTCCTGTGATTGTTTTACCATTTTAAGTTTGGCAATGGAGAAACCTTGGTCTGAGTGGGTATTAAGTGGTTTTCCTCTCATTATTTGCCACTGGCATATCATAATAAAAAAAATAATAAAAATCTAAGCCATTTGAATATAATACTTCACTCCCTGGCAGTAAAATTGTTTGACAAGCTCATTACCAACATCATTAGAGAAGAGTAAATAGAAACACATACTCAAACATAAACCAGTAGCAGAGAGTTCCAAATGATTGCTTTATGTTCTTACAGCTTTGCTAATCCTGTTGTCTCAAATGTAAAATTGTTGTGTGATCCTCTCAATTATATTTGTTCTTATTGTATACAAGACACGTAGCTCCATTTGATTTGCATATCATAGGGACAACTAAAGTTGACCTAAATTATGTAGGTTTAGATTGTCTCTCTCCAAACTAGATCTTCTCTTTACCTTCCTGTTTATCAGTCGTTATCATTTTCCCCATAAATCCAGATTAAAAATCTGTTTTATCTTTGACTTCTCCTGTCTTAGTCCACTCAAGCTGCCATAACAATACCATAGACTGGGAGGCTTAAACAACTGAATTTTTTTTCTCACAGTTCTGGTGGCTAGGAAATCCAAGATAGGTTTCATTATGAGGCTTTGTCTCTTGGTGTGTAGGTGGCCACCAGCCATCTTGCTGTGTGCTCACATGACCTCTGTGTGTGCAGGGGGGGAGAGAGAGAGAGCAAGCTCTCTGGTGTCTCTTATTATAAGGACACTAATCTCATCATGATGGCCCCACCCTTGTGAACTCATCTAACCTTAATCACCTCCCAAAGAGCCCGTCTCAAATACCGTCACACTGGGGGTTAGTGTTCCAACATATGAATCTGGTGGGAGCAGAAACATTCAGCCAATAATATCTCCCTTTCCTTCTCAGTCACCAAGTTTTGCCAAGCATTTCTTTGTGATAATGCATTCATCTGTCCCTTCCTTTCCACTCTGATTATGAACATTTGAATTCAGGAACCTTATTATCTCATGACTGGGCTGTGCAACAGCTTCTTAATGGCACTTGCCTCTCAAATTTCTTACCTTGAACCCCTCATGCAGCAGTTCCCAGATCAATCTTCCTAAAATGACTCAAATTCTGTCAGTGCCTAGCTCAAAAACGTCAGTGATTCCCAGTTGTCCATAGGTAAGGTAAGACTTCTTGATCTGGCCATGGTTTCCCGTAACCAGTCCACAGATAGACCTTTCCAATCCCCACTTTCTTCTGTTCCCATCTTTCCAGAGCCAGAGTCATGTCCCCACTCTCCTACAAGCTGGCCTTCCCAGTCCCAGTTTCATGACTTCCGTCTGTGGCAGCCCTCCCACCGTCTTCCCCAACTGTCTGAATTGTAGCGGTCATTCCACTTCAGCTGTACTCCTCGAGGAATCACTGAATTCAGGTGAATGTGTTCTAAACTTCTCATTTGGCCTTTTTAACCCTATGATTAAATTTAAATGCATCCATGAATAATAAATAGTATCTGTGTGTGTTTCTTAATTTAAAAGGAATTATCTCACTCATAGCATCTTGCAACTGGGTATTTGTTTTTGTTTTTTAATTCAACAATTCGACAATTGGTTTTTCTTGAGATTTATCTAATCCCCTTTATTTATCTGTATGGTGTTTCACTGTATGACTACACACGTGTATATATACACATGTGTATATGACTATACTGTATGACTATACCACATTTTAATATTAGAGTCCTCTCTTCATACACATTTAGTTTATTCCAATTTTCATTTGTTATCCAAGAAAAGTTTAACAAATGTTCTGATACATGTCTCCTTTGGCATATTCTGTGAATGTTTCTTTTCTTTTTTTTTTTTTTTTTTTGTGAGGAGATCAGCCCTGAGCTAACATCCGCCAATCCTCCTCTTTTTTTTGCTGAGGAAGACGGCCCTGGGCTAACATCGGTGCCTATCTTCCTCCACTTTATATGGGACGCCGCCACAGCATGGCTTACCAAGCAGTGCGTCGGTGCGCGCCCGGGATCCGAACCAGCGAACCCCGGGCCGCCGCAGCGGAGCGCGCGCACTTAACCGCTTGCGCCACCGGGCCGGCCCCTGTTTCTTTTCTTTTCTTTTTTTTTTTGTGCTGTCACTTTAATGTTATCACTTGGCAAACAAGGCTTCTAGACTTTTCCTTTTTAAAAAATTGAGATATAATTGACATATATCAATTATATTAGTTTGATAATGTTATTGTATAATTATCAAACATTATATTAGTTTCAGGTGTACAATATAATGATTTAATATTTATATATATTGTGAAATGATCACCACAATAAATCTAGTTAACATCCATCACCACACGTAGTTACAAATTTTTTTTCTTGTGATGAGAGATTTTAAGATTTACTCTCTCAGCAACTTTCAAATATACAATACAGTGTTACTACTATAGTCACCATGCTGTACATTACATCCCCGTGACTTATTTATTTTATAACTGGAAGTTTGTACCTTTTGACCCCCTTCACCCATTCCCCCCACTCCCCAGCAACCACCATATGGTATTTCTCTTTCTTGGACTTGTTTCACTTAGAATAATGCCCTCAAGGTCCATCCATGTTGCCATAAATGTCAAGATTTCCTTCCTCTTTGTGGCTGCAAAATATTCCATCGTATATATATATATATATATGCACAATGTATATATACACAACTTCTTTATCTCTTCATCTATCCATGGACCCTTAGGTTACTTCCATGTCTTGGCTATTGTAAATAATGCTGCCATGAACATGGGGTTGCATATATCTTTTTGAGTTAGTGTTTTTGTTTTCTTCAAATAAATACCCAGAAGTGGAATTGCTGGATCACATAATATTTCTGTTTTTAATTTTTTGAGGAAGCCTCCATACTCTTTTCCATAATTGTTGCACCATTTTACATTCCCACCAGTGATGCACAAGAGTTCCCTTTTCTCCACATCCTTGCCCAAACTTGCTATTTCATGACGTCCTATAATAGCCATTCTAATAGGTGTAAAGTGATATCTCATTGAGGTTTTGATTTGCATTTCCTTCATAACTAGTGATGTTAAGCACTTTTTTTGTGTACCTATTGGCCAACTGTATGTCTTCTTTAGAAAAATGTCTATTCAGATTATCTGTCCATGTTTTAATCAGATTGGTTTTTTTTGTTATTGAGTTTTATGAGTTCTTTACATGTTTTAGACATTAGCCCCTTATCAGATTCATGATTTGCAAATATTGTCTTCCATTTGTTAGGTTGCCTTTTCGTTTTGTTGGTTTCCTTTGGTGTGCAGGAGCTTTTTAGCTTGATGTAGTCCCGCTTGTTGATTTTTGCTTTTGTTGCCTGTGCTTTTGGTGTCAGATCCAAAAAATCATCTCCAAGACCCATGTCAAGGAGCTTATCACCTATGTTTTCTTCTAGGAGTTTTATGGTGTCAGGTGTTACATTCAAGTCTTTAATCCATTTTGAGTTAATTTTTGTGTATGGTGTAAGAGAGTGGTGCAGTTTCACTGTTTTGCAAGTGGTTGTCTAGTTTCCCCAACACCATTTATTGAAAAGACTGTTCTTTCCCCATTGTATATTCTTGGCTCCTTTGTCGTAAATCCATTGACCATGTATGTGTAGGTTTATTTCTGGGCTCTCTATTCTGTTTCATTGCTCTATGAGTCTGTTTTTATGCCAATACCGCACTGTTTTAATTACTACAGCTCTGTCATAGTGTTTGAAATCAGAAAGTGTGATGCCTTCAGCTTTGTTCTTTCTCAAGATCGCTTTGGCTATTCAGGGTCTTTTGTGGTTCCATACAAATTTTAGGGTTGCTTTTCCTATTTCTGTGAAAAATGTTGGAATTTTGATAAGGATTGCACTGAATCTATGTATTGATTTGGGTAGTATGGACATTTTAACAATATTAATTCTTCTAATCCATGAGCGTGAATATCTTTCCATTTATTAGTGTCTTCTTCAATTTCTTTCATTAATGTCTTACAGTTTTCAGTGTACAGGTCTTTCACCTCCTTGGTTAAATTTATTCCTTAATATTTTATTGTTTTTGATGCAATTATAAATGGAATTGTTTTCTTAATTTCTTTCTGATTGTTTATTAGTGTAGAGAATACCACAGATTTTTAAATATTGATTTTGTATCCTTTAACTTTACTGAATTCATTTATTAGTTCTAACAGTTTTTTGGTGGAGTCCTTAGGGTTTTATATATATTTATACATATATATGTATATATATATATATATAGAATGTCATCTGCAAATAATGACAGTTTTACTTCTTCCTTTTTGATTTGGATGACTTTATTTCTTTTTCTTGCCTAATTGCTCTGGTTAGGACTTCCAATACTCTGTTGAATAAAAGTGGCAATAGTGGGCATCCTTGTCTTATTCCTGATCTTAGAGGAAAAGCTTTCAGCTTTTCACCATTGAGCATGATGTTAGCTGTGGGCCTGTTATATATGGCCTTTATTATGTTGAGGTACATTCCCTCTATACCCACTTTGTTGAGAGTTTTTATCATAAATGGATGTTGAATTTTATCAAATGCTTTTTCTCAAGTAACTTTTCAGTAACTTTATTTACTATAAATAAATTGTTGATTGCTGTTTCCCAAGACTGTAGTGCTAACACTTTCTAGTATTTTCTCATTCTCATTAATGTAGAAAATAGTTTTTCTTACTCTAAACCTGTCTTCCAATAGTTATTTATATTTTTCTAGGTTAAATTTTTTTGTTACATTATCTAAGTATCTTAAAAATAAATGGATGCATTGCTATATTCTGCTTTTAGGACTATTAGATAGGTTTCCTACATAGGTGAATTAGAAAAATTTCAGTGTGTAATATGCTCTCACTTCCAGACCAGAGACAGCCATGTTTAACTGAATTTGGAACTTACTAGCACCAGTGCTTCCTTGTTAGAAATTCAGGAGGGTTACATTTACCAATATTGCTACCTTGTCTGTCAAAAGACTAAATTGCTTATTATTATTCCATTGTTTATGTGGCTTGAACACTTGAATAATAGAGAATCATTATTTTCTTACATATATCCACAACATATAAGATATCTTCTTTGCTTCTTTATTCATCAATGTTATAACTTCACTGAAAAGCTATCAACTTGGTCTGATTTATTCCCTTAAAACTCATGCTGCTTTTGCTAATGGTTCTTCATGCTCTTTATTTTCTTTGTAAATGCTTGTTTCACTATTCTTACTTACATTGAAAAAGGCTTTCGAGAATGTAATTTTCAGGCTCATTCTAAGTATTTGGAAGATCTGTGACAATTTTTCCTTTAATCTTCACTTCTCCATTTTCTGAAAGAATGGCAAACAATTCATATGCCTATATGTATTCTAACAACTCTATTAGAAGTTAATCGCTGCTGGTGAATAAGGCTGTGCCAATTTTGCTTTTGAGCCAAATGAAATAAAGAGAAGTAAAATGTTTGATGCGAACTTAATGATTTTGGGGGTGGACATATGTTAAATGTACACTTTTGTGACTTGCTGTCTCATACTTAGCACTTAGGACTAATCAACTCATGTACTTGTTACTAAACATTGGTGCTCAGTGACACTTGCCATTGTTTGCTCTGAGAGAAGCTTCTGTGATAGTTTTAAGGAAAAAAATAGTATCTAAAACGTATAATACTCTTTTCCCCATCATTCAACAGAACTGACTTGAAAATCAGTGAGAGATATATTGTAAATTATGCGCTATTACTCAGACACAGAATGTCATGTAACATCTAGAATTTGCCAGTGCCATATGTCAGAGATGTTTGAAATACATTTGACAAGGTGGTTTTTTTGAGGAAGGCATATAACATAATGTGATATGATGGCAGGCCTAAGCCATGGACACACTGAAATCAATTAGATGTTGGTTCTGGAATCAATATTCTTATTAAAAACATTTAATTGAGAGCAAAAATGAGAGTTCTAGGCACCTAGACACAGACACCAGGCTTTGCAGTGTCCTCACAACATTAGTTTCATTCAACTGAGTGGGACTCAGTGTATTTGTATGTGTGTTAATCTAGTCCAGATTCTAGAAGTCTGGGACAAAAGAACTATTTAAGTCATACTCAGAGTAAAAGTGATTTGTATAAGAAAAGAAGCAATGGCTTGAATTATTTGCTAAAGCCTTTGCTTTTCATTGAGGAAATTCTTGAAAGGTGAATTACTGGGCTTTGGGTCAGGTAATGTAAGTCAGCTCTTGGGGGTCATTAGGATGCATCCTGCAGGTCGATGGACAGAGCTGAGCTGTCAGATCAGATCTTAGGGTAGCCACACACTTCATCGTTTCCAGTATCCAAATTACACCTGGCGTTTATTGTTAAATCCCAGGTGCCTTCATGTAAAACCAATTCTCTGCAACTGTGCACTTTGCTGATCAAAGGTGAAGCACTTTGCAGGCTTTGGAGCATATGTGCACTTTGGAGCATATGTGCTTCCATAAGGCCTTCTGGTAGAAACTCTGTTTCACAGGACAGGTGAAATTGTTGAAATGTCTACTGGTATAATTAGTCATAATGCATAAAACTGCAGCAAATGACAGCACAGAGCTCATTGGACTAAACTGATACTGGAGGATGGAGTCAGTAGTCGGCACATCAACCTACCAAGTAACTCTAAACACCGAATACTCCCTATGTCCCAGTTTTCTCATTTAATGTGGGAATAGCAAGCCTAGCTTCATTCTTATAGTTGTAAGAATCAAATATGATGGTTATGGTATGTATTCAACACCTAATCTTTAGTGCCATGACTAGTCTGTGAAGAAAAAACCTTGCTACTTCAATTGTTCTAGAAAACAATTATAAAATTCAAAGAATTTTTTATAAACTATTTATTTTCTTTCATATATTCATTCTTTTAAGTTTCCAGTATGATTGATATTTTAGAAATATTTAGAATAACCCTTTATGTAGTGCCTAGAAGTTAAAATGGAAAATAGGGAAGAAATTTTCTTTTGTTAGTCCTGACCATACAAGATTTTGGGTTTATATATTTGCATGGGGCCATGCAGTCTGAGGAACTGAAGTCTCCTTTTCCTCTAGTATTATTTTTTTAAGAAACGGTGATAACATATTGTTTTAGAGAGCTTTAATGATTTTGCAACATAGCTTTACTTGTTTTCCAAAACAGTCTATCATTTTAGGGGTCTATAATAGCTTCACTCTGCAGCATCTATAGCTTATGCCTCTATTTAAGAATGTGCTTGCCGCCTGTCAGAAGGTGGTTCACACAAATAGAAGGCAGTCATCTTTAAGTCAAAATATCAATAATTTTTAAAGATCCTTAGAAGCAAACATTTTACATCTAGGCATATAATTTTGTTATTTTAATATCACTGCATATATTTGTTTAAATAAAAATAAAGCACATTAGATCAACTTCACATTTGTTTAATTCCTGTTAAATATACTCTACTTGGTGTAATGTGTGGCTTCATCTGAACTACAGTGGTGACAGAGAGAATGAGAGGCATGAAGAGGTTCAGTCCAGAGATACTTAGGAGGTATAAAGACTAAGAGTCAGTGATCTACTGAAAGTAACAGGGAAGGGAGAGGAAAGATTTAAGAAGGATGCCATGTTTCTGACTTGAGTAACTGAAAGGGAGAAAGCAGATTTGGGAGTAAGGTGAGTTTGGTTTTGGATGCATAGAATTTGAGCTGTCTAAGGACATAGAGCAGAAATGTCTGGTAAACATACGAATTTGTGCTACAATTTGGGGAGTCATTGTCATAAAGGTAATAATTGAATTCGATGAGATAGCCTGCTTCTCTCCTTTCTCTGCACACTCTTCCCAGGCAGAGAACAGCACCCTGAAGAACATCAACATATAGGGGTGGAACAGGAAGAGGAAACCACACAGATGACTCAGAAAAATCGGCCAGAGTAGGTGGAGGAAGATCAAGAAGTCACAGTGTCAGAGAAGCCTGAAGACGAAAGTACATCAAGGAAGTAGAGGTGGCCAATGGCGCCAAATGCTGTAGCAAGGTCAAACAAGACATGAGCTGAAACAAGACATGAGTTGGCACTAGAAAGGACAGCTCAGAGAGGTAAGGAGGGAATTGGAGCAGTTTCGAGTGGTGGCAAAGATGGAATGTGGCCATGATGTGGGTGGCCGAAGTATGAGAATGAAGGAGAACAAATGATTAAGCAGTTAGATTGTGGTGTGGGTTATCATATTAATCAGGGTTCTCCAGAGAAACAAAACCAATATAAGAAGAGATTTATTATGGGAATTGGCTAATGTGATTATGGAGGCTGAGAAGTCCCTTGATATCTTGTCTGTAAGCTGGATAACTAGTGGTGGTATAATTCAGTCTGGGTCCAAAGGCCTGAGAATGGGAGGGCAATGTAGGGTCCGAAGGCCTGCGAGTCAGGAGTTCCAGTGTCTGAGAGCAGGAGAAGATGAATGTCCTAGCTCAAGGAGAGAGGATGAAAGAGAGGGAGAGGGAGAGAACCAGCGCTTGTCCTTCCTCCGCTCCCCTCAGTGGATTGGGTGATACTTACCCACATTGGTGAGCGTGGACCTTCTTTACTTAGTCTGCTGATTCAAGTGCTAATCTCTTCTGGAGGTACCCTCATAGACACACCCAGAGATAATGTTTTACCAGCTATCTGGGCATCTTTTATCCCAGTCAAGTTGACACATAAAATTTAGCATCACAGTTATCAACACGGATACTGAAGTTATCTAGGACAGTAGCAGTATTTGGGTTAAGCTGATATAGCAGGAGTGATCAGGATTTTAGAAGAAAGCAATTTTGGGGACAGACAGTGAGTAGTGAAGCTCAAAATAGACAGGATTTTTATGAATGTGGTGAGGTAATGGTCTATGTTCTGGTTATGTCCCTTCTGAGAAAACAAACAGAACAGTTTAAACTAGTTTGATGTATGGTGGTTTAATATCAAGACACTAGAAACAAAATAGGGCCATTGGGGGTTGTAATCAGGTTCTCAGGAGCTGAGTTTCTTTGTATCCATCTTTTTTTTTTTTTTTTTACTGAGGAAGATTCACTCTGAGCTAACATCTATTGCCAATCTTCCTCCTTTTTTTTTTGGATGTGAACCACTGCCACAGCATGGCCGCTGACAGACAAGTGGTGTAGGTCCATGCCCGGGAACTGAATCCACGCTGTTGGAGCGGAGCACGCCAAACTTAACCACTGGGCCGCTGGGGCTGGCCCTCTTTGTATCCATCTTTCAAAGGATATATTAAAGATGCCTCTCATTTTTCTCTTCTGTGTCTGCTTTCACTCTGGTTTTCCTCACCCTACCATTGGTCTGCACATAATAGCCAATGTCAACCCCACCCTTACATTTTAGGACCTCTAATCTCAAATCCCCACCACTAAATCTCAAGAGTCTCAGTGTATTTCAGTTCAAGTGGATGTTGGGTGGGGAAGACATTAAAACCTGCCTTGTTCAGTTTGTAAATGACGTTCAAATCAAGAGTGATGTCTACCTCACTTCCTGGCTTTGAAGGGCCTGGAAGAATAATTAGCCTCCAGTTCAGAGGTTTAGGGGAAACCTGAAGAAGGTGAGTGCAGAATGTAAGGAGAGAGGCATGTTAGCCATGGAAAGGAGGCTCCAGAATGGATTTAGAGGGTGAGGAGCAGGGCAAGGTTGGGTTGGGAAGAAAGAAGCACATAACCATATAGCTTTGGTTGTTTTACTATTTCTTTTTAATTATATGTTCCCTTAAAACATTTTACATCCTGAATTAGTTTGTGATGTCTTAGAGGGCTTAGCACTATATCTTATGTTTCTTTTGCACCCCTGCATTCCTTCCCCTAAGTACCCAGCAAAGTGTCACTTGTGTCCAGTGAATTTTGGAACTTATTTTCTTCCTTGAATTATATTTAATGATGACTATGTCCTATCAACTACATAATACATTTTACAGGGACTTCATATTTGTATCTACCACATCTTGCCACACTCAGCCTTGCGCCTGACCAGTAAGCAGGAATTGACGGAATCAGTATAAGTAAGGGGCAATATGATAGAACAAAACTAGAGAAAACATTGTTTCTAGTGCTTGGGGTTTTAGCAACTTTTGCAACACTTTGAACGATGTCACACAGTTTCATGTGATATTTAAGGACTCTTTTCCATTAGTGATATGTATCCATTCTGTTTTTTCCACATTCTTTTTCCTTTTTTTATTTTTAATTGAGGTCATATTGGTTTAGAACATTATATAAAATTCAGGTGTACATCATTATATTTCAAATTCTGTATGGACTACATTGTGTTCATCACTAGTTTCCATCTCTCATCGTATACATGTGCCCCTTTACTTCTTTTGCCCTCCTTCCACGCCCCTTCCCCTCTGGTTACCACCAATCTGTTCTCTCTATCTATGTGTTTGTTTCTGTATTTTCCACATATGAGTAAAATCATACCGTATTGGTCTTTCTCTGTCTGACTTATTTCGCTTAACATAATGTCCTCAAGATCCATCCATGTTGTTGCAAATCTTTTTTGTGGCTGAGTAGTATCCCATTGTATATAGATTTCACATCTTCTTTATCCATTCATCCGTTGATGGACACCTAGGTTGCTTGCAAGTCTTGGCTATAGTCAATAATGTTGCAATGAACACAGGGGTGCATATATCTTTTTGAATTAGTGTTTTCTTGTTTTTTGGATAAATACCCAGGAGTGGAATAACTACAGCATGTGGTAGTTCTATTTTTAATTTTTTTCAGGAGTCTCCATACTGTTTTCTGTAGTGGATGCTCCAATTTACATTTCCACCAGCAGTGTATGAGGGTTCCCTTTTCTCCACTTCCTCTCCAACACTTGTTATTTTTTGTATTTTTAATAATTGCCATTCTGACTGGCATGAGATAATATGGTTTCATTGTGTTCTTGATTTGCATTTCCCTAAAAATTAGTGATGTTGAAAATCTTCTCATGTGCCTGTTGGCCATTTGTATATCTTCTTTGGAAAAATGTCTATTCAGATACTCTGCCCATTTTTTAATTGGGTTGTTTGTTTTTTTGTTGTTAAAGTTTGCAAATATCCTTTCCCAGTTGGTAGGTTGTCTTTTTGTTTTATTGATGGTTTTCTTTGCTATGCAGAGCTTTTTAGTTTGATGTAGTCCTATTTGTTTGTTTTTGCTTTTGGTTCCCTTGTCTGAAGAAACATATTAAAAAAGATACTGCTAAGACCAATGTCAAGAGCGTACTACCTATGTTTTCATCTAGAATTTTTATGGTTTCAGGTATTACATTCAAGTCTTTAGTATATTTTGAGTTAATTTTTGTGTATGATGTAAGATAGTGGTTTACTTTCATTCTTTTGCATGTCTAGTTTTCCCAACATCATTCATTGAAGAGACTTTCCTTTCTCCATTATATGTTCTTGGCTCCTTTGTTGAAGATTAGCTGTCCATAAATATGTGGGTTTATTTCTGAGGTCTCAATTCTGTCCCATTGATCTGTGTGTCTGTTTTTGTGCCAGTACCATGCTGTTTTGATTACTATAGCTTTGTACTATATTTTGAAATCAGAGAGTGTGATACCTCCAGCTTTGTTCTTTTATCTCTTATTTGCTTTGGCTATTCGGAGTCTTTTGTTGTTCTATATAAATTTTCAGATTCTTTGTTCTATTTCCATGAAAAATGTCATTGCAATTCTGATAGAGATTGCAGTGAATCTGTAGATTGCTTTAGGTAATATGGACATTTTAACTATGTTAATTCTTCCAATCCATGAATATAGAGTATCTTTCCATTTCTTTGTGTCTTCTTTGATTTCTTTCAACAATGTCTTATAGTTTTCAGTGTATAGGTCTTTTACCTCCTTGGTTAAATTTATTCCTAGGTATTTTACTCTTTTTGTTGCAATTATAAATGGGATTGTATTTTTGATTTCCCTTTCTGCTTGTTTATTGTTAGTGTATAGAAACACAACTAATTTTTGTATAGTGACTTTGTACCCTGTGACTTTACTGTATTTGTTAATTATTTCTAATAATTTTCTGGTGGATTCTTTAGGGTTTTCTGTATATAGAATCATGTCATTTGCACATAGTGACCGTTTTACTTCTTCCTTTCCAATTTAGATGTCTTTTTTTTGTGTGTGTGTGTGAGGAGGACTAGCCCTGAACTAACATCTAATGCCAATCCTCCCCTTTTTTCTTGAGGAAGACTGGCCCTGGGCTAATATCTGTGCCCATCCTCCTTCCTAAGCCACAACATGGCTTAGCAAGTGGTGCGTCTCTGTGTGCCCGGGATCCGAACCTGCGAACCCTGGCCCACTGCAGCAGAGTGTGCGCACTTAACTGCTGCGCCACTGGGCCAGCCCCTAATTTAGATGTCTTTTATTTCTTTTTCTTGCCTAATCAGTCTAGCTAGGAATTCCAATACTATGTTGACTAAGAGTAGCAAGAGTGGACATCCTTGTCTTATTCCTTTTCTTAGAGAGATAGCTTTCAGATTTTCACCATTGAGTATGATGTTGACTGCGTGTTTGTCATATATGGCCTTTATTATGTTGAGGCACTTTCCTTCTATACTCATTTTATTGAGAATTTTTATCATAAACAGATGCCGAATCTTGTTAAATGCCTTCTCTGCATCTAGTGAGATGATCATGTGATTTTTATTGTTCACTTTGTTAATGTGATGTATCACATTGATTGATTTGTGGATGTTGAACCATTCTTGCATCCCTGGAATAAATCCCACTTGAACATGGTGTATGATCCTTTTAATGTATTATATTTGATTTGCTGATATTTTGTTGAGGATTTTTGCATTGATATTCATCAGTGATATTGGCCCCTAATTTTACTTTTTGTCGTCCTTGTCTGGTTTTGATATCAGAATAATGTTGGCCTTGTAAAATGAGTTAGGAGCATCTTTTCCTCTTCAGTTTTTTGGAAGAGTTTGAGAAGGTTAGGTATTAAATTTTCTTTGAATGTTTGGTAGAATTCACCAGGGAAGCCGTCTGCTCCTGGACTTTTATTTTTAGGACGGTTTTGATTACTGTTTCAATCTCTTTACTAGTCTATTAAGATTCTTTATTTCTTCTTGATTCACTTTTGGGATGTTGTATGATTCTAAGAATTTATCCGTTTCTTCTAGGTTATCCAATTTGCTGGTGTATAGCTTTTTGTAGTATTCTCTTGTAATCCTTTGTATTTCTGTGGTATCTGTTGTAATTTTTCCTCTTTTCTTTCTGATTTTATTTATTTGAGCCTTATATCTTTTTTTCTTAGTGAGTCTACTAAGGGTTTGTCAATTTTATTTGTCTTTTCAAAGAACCAGCTCTTAGTTTCATTGATCCTTTCTATTTTTTTTTTCAGTCTCTATTTCACTTATTTCTGCTCTGATTTTTATCGTTTACTTTCTTCTACTGACTTTGGGCTTCCTTTGTTCTTTTTCTTGTTCTTTTAGATGTAGTGTTAGATTATTTATGAAATTTTTCTTGTTTTTTGAGGTAGATATGTATTGCTGTATACTTCCCTCTTAGTACCACTTTTGCTGCATCCCATAGATATTTGTATGTCATATTTTCATTTTTATTTGTCTCCAGATATTTTTTGGTTTCTCCTTTGATTTCTTCATTGATCCAATGGTTGTTTACTAGCATATTGTTTAGCGTCCACTTATTTATGACTTTTCCAGCTTTCTTCTTATAGTTGATTCCTAGTTTTATAGCACTGTGTTCAGAAAAGATGCTTGATATGATTTCAATCTTCTTAAATTTATTGAGATTCGTTTTGTTTCCCAACACAGGGTCTAACTTTAAGAATGTTCCATGTGCACTTGAGAAGAACGTGCATCTTGCTACTTTTGAATGAAATGTTCTCTATATATGTATTAAGTCCATCTGGTCTGGTGTTTCATTTAAGGCCAATGTTTCCTTGTTGACGTTCTATCTAGATAATCTATCCATTTGATGTGAGTGGGGTATTAACGTCCTACTATTATTGTGTTGCTATCAAGTTCTCCCTGTAGGTCTGTTAACAGTTGCTTTATCTACTTTGATGCTTCTATGATAGGTGCATATATATTAGTAAATGTTATGTGTTCTTGATGAATTATCCCCTTTATCATTATATTATGTCCATCTCTTTCTCTTTTTATCTTTTTTGGCTTGAAGCCTGCTCATTCTGATATAAGTATGGCTACACCTACTTTCTTTTCGTTGCCATTTGCTTGAAGTATCATCTTCCATCCCTTCACTTTGAACCCATGTTTGTCTTTAGAGCTGAGATGGGTCTCCTGGAGGCTGCATATTGTTGGGTCTTGTTTTTTAATTCATCCAGCCACTCTGTGTCTTTTGATTGGTGAATTAAATCCATTTACATTTAGGGTGATTATTAATATATGAAGACTTAATATTGCAATTTTATCTTTTGTTTTCTGGTTATACTATATTTCCATTGTTTCTTTTTCCTTGTGTTTCTGTCTGCCATTTCAGTTTGGTGTTTTTTTGTGATGTTTTTCTCAGTTTCCTCTTTTTTTATGTTTTGTGACTCTGTTCTGAAGTTTTACTTTGTGGTTACCATGAGGTTGGTATAAAAGATCTCATGATGAGATAGCCCTTTTTCTGCTGATAGCTTCTTTTCTTCATTTGCCTATGCAGTTTCCATTTTTTTCCTCTTCCCCTTCTGGTTTTTGTTGTCCCAAATTATCCCTTTTTGTATTGTGAGTTTGTTATACAATTGAAGTGGTTATTGTTATTTTTAATGCTTTCTTTCCCTTTAACTTTTATGTTACAATTTTTTACTAACCTATTCTGATATAGAGTTACAATTTTATGATTCTATCTCTCTACTTATCACCTTACTTAATGCTTTGTATATCTTTGCCTTTTTGTTTCAGGCTGGAGAGCTCTTTTCAAGATTTTTATACAGCAGAGCTATTGGCGATGATCTCCCTCATCTTTTGTTTGTTGGGAAAGGCTTTATTTTTTCTTCATATTTGAAACATAACTTTGCTGGATACTGTATTCTTGGCTGACAGTTTTTATCTTTCTATATTTTGAATCTATCATTTCGCTCTCTCCTGGCCTGTAGTGTTTCTGCTGAGAAATCTGCTGATAGCCTATTGGGGGTTCCTTTATAGGTTATTCTTTTTCTCTCTGGCAACCTTTAATATTGTTTCTATGTCACTGACTGTTGACAGTTTTAATATAATGTGCCTTGGAGAAAGTCTTTTTCTGTTGAGATAATTAGATGTTCTATTAGCTTCATGTACTTGTATATCCAATTCCTTTCCCAGGTTTGAGAAGTTCTCAGCTATTATTTCTTTAAATAAGCTCTCCGCTCCTTTCTCCCTCTCTTGTCTTTCTGGGATACTCATTATTCTTATGTTGCTTTTTCTAATTGAGTTAGATATTTCTTGTAGAATTTCTCAATTTTTTAAAAACCTCAGTTCTCTTTTCTCTTCCACCTGAATCATTTCTAGATTTCTATCTTTGAGCTCACTAATTCTCTCTTTTGTATGGTCTGCTCTATTTCCAGTGCTTTCTACTTTATTCTTCACCTCATTTATTGAATTCTTCAGCTCCAGAATTTATGTTTGGTTCTTCTTTAGAGTTTCAATTTCTTTGGTGAAATACTCTTTCTCTTCATTAATTTCATTCCTGAGCTCATTGAACTGTCTTTCTGAGTTTTCTTGTAGCTCTTTGAGTTTTTTCATGACAGCTATTTTGAATTCTCTCTCTCAGTTAGATCACAGTCTTCTATGACTTCAAGTCAAGTTTGGTTTCTGGAGAGTTGTCATTTTCTTTTTGTGATACCATGTTACTGTAGTTTTTTGTTGGTACTTGATGGGATGTTCCTCTGCCAGTGCATTTGTAGTAGCAAACACATTTATTATTTAGGTAAGTCTTTGTTTACCTTGATTCTGAGCTTCTTCTGGTTGTATTTGAGAGCCTGTATTTTCCAGTCTTCACTGCCTCTTCCAGAGGAGTTGTCTGTGCCATTGTTGTGCCTCCAAGGTTGCTGGTGCCTTGCTGCTTACAGTGTTGCTGCAGTTTCTGGCATCACCACTGGGGTCACCAGGCTGGTGAGCACCTCTGCTGCTTCTGGGGTCACCTGGGTTGTCTTTTCCCCCACTGCAGCATGGGGTGTGGGAGGGTGGGGTAGAAGCCAGGGTCACAGGCACCTCCACCACATCTGACTTTGTTGAATCTCCAGGTGCCACTGCTGTTGTTGGGGGGGGCCGGGGTTGTGAGCACTGCTGCAGCTGGGGGGACCAGAGTCATAGCTCTGCTATTGCTGTTACCAGGCTCTTTGCAGCCTCAAGTGCTGCTGCCATGTGTGCTACCTGCACTGCTACTTCCCGGTTTTGGGGGGTGCTGACACCACTACTGCTGGGGGTAGTGAATTCACAAGTGTCACTGCTGCTGCCGGGTGGGCCAGGGGCACGGGTATCACTGCTACCACTGTGAGGGGAGGGGTGCCTGGGTTGCAGATGCTGCTGTGGTTCCTAGAGCCTCTGGTATCAGCACTGCTGTGGTTCCTAGAATCTCAGGTCACAGGTTCTGCCACTGCTGCCAGAGGCACCAAAGTCTTGGATGCAGCCTCTGCTGCTAGGAGGGCTGGTGTTGGAGGCACTGCCACCATGGGAGAGGAAGGGGGCTGGGTCATGGATGCCACTGCAGTTCCCAGACCCTCTGGTCTTGGGTGCCTGTGCAGTTCCTGGAGCCTCTGGTGGTGGGTGCCACCACCACTACTGCGGGAGTGGAAGAGGCTGGGTCACAGGAACTGCTGCAGTTTCTGGAGCCTTTGGTCTCAAGGGCTGGTGCTGCTGATCCCCTTGTTCTACTGCCTCCACAAATCCAGTCCACCCACCTTCAGATGGACAGATGTATGGATTTCTCAGACATTCTGGTGTGTTGTGCAGAGAATCCTTGGTTGGTCTATGGATAGCCCACTTGTTGTAACTTAGAGGTGAGAGATAGAGGGAGAAACTCATTCCACAATGATGCTGATGTCACTCCTTTTCTGTATTCTTTGATTTGTTTTTAACAGACTCCTGGGATTAAAAATCTGCCTGACAGAAATAAGAGAGGAAATGGTTACAGAAAGTGCTGAGGTTACTTTGTCTGAAAATGTAAATACAGAAGCAGGGATATTACAGCCAGAGGGAATTTTCCAAAATAAGAATGAGAGAGGTATTTCCTAAATGCAAATTATGTGATATTGAGCAACAGTCAACTAAATTGATCTTGAAAAACTCTAGTGGTGTTACTCTGGATAGCTTCATGGCAAAGTTTTATGGCCATCTCTCAATAGTACCGGGCACCCCTTCCCAGTGAGGAGCCCATTTCTCTTCAGATTGATCAGTTAATTTTTCCACACCTGAATGGTGAGGAGCTGAAGTTTCAGAGGATTTGGAGGATTAGGAGTTGGAGATGGAACTGGTGGATGTGTCCCAGGTAATTCTAGAATGAGACCTCATGATCTCTTTGGGTATCAAATAGATTAATACCCAAAGTTCAGGAATGTGATTGAAACTTACTTATTAAAATTGCCAATATTTAAAGCTTCATACTTTCTCCCTGCCTGTATGAGCCATAGCATATGGCGTGAGTTTTAGGAGATTTATTTCATAATATTTAACTGACTATGTCATTTTCCACCTTATTTGCTATATTCCTCATTCTTATAGTCAAAGCCACAGGCTGCATTATCATGTTTAGTTCCAACATGGTATTATATAATTACTCCAAATAATGGGTAGTTTGGAGCTTCGCTATGAGCTGTGCCTGCTCACTTCTTTTCTAATGAGTCTGAGATTTCATCCTCAGGTGGGACAGTCAACATTTCCACAGGCTGTGTCCCTACACCCAGCACGTTCTCTCTGGCCACAAATAGAACCAGTGATTGTATTCTGCTGGTGGTGGTGTGTCAAGAACATAATCCTTGAGAATGAATTGTCCCTTCAATTGGTTTATTCTTTAAATATTGATTTAATAAAACTTTTAATCGCTCTGCCTCAGAATTTCTCACTCTTGCATTGGTTTTTGAATTATCTGATTGCTAATTAAGGACATAGATATACTTTTAATGATGAATTATCTCATAACAAAAATATTTAGATTCCATCATCAAACATGTACTCTCATATTGCTATTGTCAACCTTAAAAATAAAACAGCCAGTTATTTTACCAGAAAAATGAGTTTATTTGGGAAAAATTAAAGAATTGCAATTCCAGACCTGCATGCTATGGCAAAAAGCCATAGGCAAGTCCAACAATCGAAACAAAGGGATGTTATTTTATAGGTAAAAAGGAGGAAATTGGGACATGTTGTTTTGAATGAAAGTCCATTGGAGAAAAGAAAGAGTTCAGGGTGGTGATGGTTTTTCATTGACTGAGTTACTGGAATAGCTGATTTCTGTTTGGGATGCAATGTATATTTCTTCCCACAATTGATGATTCTTTCCTGTTGATGACTTTTTTCTTTTGGGGTCTGTAATTGACAATCTTCCTATAATTGACCTCAAGGGGTACTGCATGGGAGCTCCCCCTTATGGCCTTTTGACTCCATTTTAAGTGAAGTTCCCCTTTATTAATTTTCATATTTTCCTCTTTTGATCAAAAGCTTTCTCCAAAAGCATCACTGATCAAAAGTCAGGTTCTCTGGAGGTAGTGGCTTTTTCCTTTGGTACCAGGAATGACCTTTCCTGGTTGTCATGTCCCACATTAGAGGGAAAACGCATAGTAGTTGGAAACCATTTAGGCCACATTTGAGTAACAAGGAAGGTTAGGAGGGGGAACACTCGGGCATCTCTAATTCAAAGTCTATAATTGTCTGAGGTCGTAAGCATCAGAAATCATTTCAAATTGTTGAGATAACATCACTTTATTAGATACCTCGTGCTTACAAAGGTTTGAGAGGTAATGGGTACCAAGTTTAAAAACAAGTTAGAACTATACAACAAGCCCAGTGTATATGATAGTTCTAAACCAGGAGCCCAGACTTGAGGGTAACCAGCTGAATAAATCAAAAGACAGTGGGTTATGGGGTGAAATTTGTTGCAGCCAATATACTTGCTCTCTAATTCTATGTAATTGGCTCTCTAATTCTACAGAGGTGCTTATCCATGTGCAACAGGAGGTGTTTGTTACTGCACAGACAACTCCTTGCTCAGCATGTAGGTAATCAAGAGCTATTTGGTTCTCTAAAGCTACCCTGGCCAAGGAGTTGAGTGACTGTTGTTGGGTCACAACTGCTTTGGCTGTGGAATTGGCCAACTCTCCTAGTGTTAGGGAGAGATTTCTGATCATTTGTTCATTGGCACTTACTCCGATTTACAGAAAGAAAGCGCTCCTTGTGGAGGCAAACCCAGAATCAAACACACATCTTGGAAGTTCTTGTTTGAGGCGATAGGAATTTAGTGGAACTGATAAATGAGAGACATCTGGTTGGTTATGCAGGGAGGAAAAGGTGGTGAATATGGCAAGGGAACACTATCCTCCTACTTTCCAGCTGTCAAGGCAATGAGATGCCCAAGCATAAAGTCTATTGTTTTGGAGCCTCCACACATGAAAATATAACCAGGGGGTGTACATAAGGCTCCTTCATAGGTAACAGTATCTATGGACTCATTCACTGGTATAGAAGCATGATGACCATTTAACCAAGGCTCAGACATTGTGTTGGTACGTATCGAGAGGTTACCTAAATATATGGGTATATCAAAAAGTGTACAAATGATCTAATTTACATGGGCTGCCCTACAGGATTTATCATACAAATATTGGTAAGATCTTGTCTTTTCCTCCCAAGGTTGGGTTAAATTAAAATAAGGAACAAAATTACGTGAGCTTAGTACTCTGACTTTATAAAATAAACCTGCAAAAACAATTTAAACATACAATGGCACCTGAAATTCCAGTGGAATTAGTTATGGGGTGACTTGAGGGGTCATTATTGTCCTGAATGGATTGAGGATTCTGATCCCAAATCCAGGAACCACGGAGGTTTACCCCTTTTGCAAGGGATTGGGAAATATGGACAAGAGTGTTATCCTTCCAGAGAAGAGAGAGAGGAAACAAAGTGAAAGATAGCAGTGAAAGAAAATACACAGGCCTGGTCCAGACATCTGGGGAAAGTTGTCTACCTCAGATGTCAGCTGCTTCTCTTCCTTGTCAATTTGATTTGGAAGTCTCCAGCACTTGTACAGGATAGATGTGAGGTGGAGCCTTCTTTAGCTGTGAGATGTGTACCCAAGGCTCAAGTCCCTGAAATTTAGCTGTCATCTGGATAGTGAGGAGGCCCTAGTATAGTCCCTTCCAAGGATATTTCAAGGGCAGTAAAAATGGGAAATGTTAATTTGGAGTATCATAGCTAGTCATTTAAGGAAACTAGAAGAATTTAGGATCCAGGTATATAACAAAACCTTAAAGGCAATTAATAGAAGTAGAATTTAGTATCTATAAAGGTGCAAACATAATTTTTCTCTCTACAATTACCCCCATTTTAATTAAAGATAACCACAGTAAAACCATTTTTTTTGTATTAAACTTGGCATGATTATTTATAGACATGCAGCAAAAATGTGCTTGACCATATAAGCTCTTTTTACAGATTGCTTTGCTGAAAACTTGTAAGCAAGGTACTAGGCCAATTTTTCCAAGCAGTTCCTTAAAACAGTCTGGTCATTTCTGAGTCTATGTACATCTTTCTTGAATATAACATTCTAGTCATCTAGTCTTGATAATGTAGCCAATATTTCCAATTGTGTCCTGTTACAAGGAGAATGGACCTTCACTGAACCCACGCAAATACATGTACTGTCATGAAAAGGGCCGGCCCGGTGGTGCAGGCGGTTGGGTGTGTGTGCTCCGCTGTGGCGGCCTGGGGTATTCTGGTTCGGATCCCAGGTGCGCACTGACACGCCGCTTGGCAGGCCATGCTGTGGCGTCATCCAATGTCAAGTAAAGGAAGATGGGCATGAGTGTTGGCCTAGGGCCAGTCTTCCTCAGCAAAAAAAAAAAAAAAAAGAGAAGGATTGGCAGATGTTAGCACAGGGCTGATCTCCTCACCAAAAAAAAAAAAAAAGAATACTTAAGAGTTTCCATATTCTAGAGAGATAAGGTAGAGAGAAAAAGATAAATGTTTCAACCGTTGTTGCAAAGATACACTTTACCCAATTACTGTAAGATATAGACAGCTTAAAGGAGAGGGGAAAAATGTTGTTTATTTGCTTCAGTTAACTTTATATCTGGAAAACAAAACATCAAAGCAATCAGTCCTCTACTTGAGTTCCAGAAATTTCCACCCAGTTCAGTGTTATGATCTTAAAGTTATCAAAACCTATATTCCAGAGTACTTGTCAAAATCTTTCCCAGAATCTCTTTGAAAATGAAACATATTTGTAAAAGCATCAGAGCAAAACAATAACTGTCACCAACAAAAGACTTAAAAAAGAAGGCAATGGGTAAATGCCATTGACAAGAAAATTTGGGTATTTTTGAGACATACATTTTAGATAGTAACTAGAATTATAGGCAATAACATTATATTAGTACATATCAGATTTGGGGGAATTTTATACAATTTCTTGAACATTTTTTAGTAAAATTCACCCATACAACATAGTCTAAAAGGATTTATTATTGCCTATTTGACAATGCTTCTCATGTGATTTGATGTACCAAATAAGCTTTATTAGTGTAGTCTCTCTCATTTCATTAGGAGAGGTAACAAATCTTTTGTGATGTCCCAGTGCCTGCTGGAAAATCCCAAAGTTACATCTAAGTCAGAAAGACTTCTTCTAGAATTGAATGTTTCGGGGAGCTTGTCAAAAATATCAAAAATTTTGGACACTTGACCATATAGGATCACAGATTTTTATGAAATAATACCAAAGTATCTATTTGACTAAAATAAAAGGTTTCAAATGCAAATACAAAAGATTACATGATTGTAAGCAAAATTTAACTTCTTTAATACTAAGAAGACTCAGTTCTCATAAGTAATTAAAGACCTGATAGAAACAACACAGGAAATTATTTTGATAAAACACAAAATCTCTGTTTTCTAGGCATGTTACTTAAAGGTAAAGATCTCACACTCTGTTATTAAAAGTGGACCAATAGCCCAAGAAAACTTGTCCTCTCAACAGAAAAGAAAGCCAAATTTTAATTTTGTATCAGCTTATTTTGGTATTAAAACTCATTTAAATAAATTTGTTTTAATCTTAGCCAGCTTGATCACACCTTAAAATTCCTTTCCCAATATATATTTTTTTACAACCATCTACATTTTATTTTTACATTTAGATTTTGTTCTATGTTTTCTTCTTTCTCATTCCAAAATAACCAACCTCTCTTTAGGACAAAATTACTTTCTTTTCCCTCAACAAAATGCATTTCCATTGCTCATAACTTCATTTATCTAAAACACACATTCTACTTTCCTTGCATATGAAGATGTTTCCCTTTTATTACATATATTGATTAGAATTATTAATCCTTAGAATCTTTAATTCCTAGTGAAAAACTAAGAAGTTAACAATTGTAAACTTAGCAATTATGATATATTGTGAATATTAGCATTTTATAAATACCTTTTATAAATTTCTAGAAACATGTACCTGTGTTCATAGAAAATTTCTCAGTGTGGCATAAAACATGCTCAGTAATAGACTCAAATATCTTTGGTTTCTCTGCAACGGGACGCCAGAAGTATATAAACCCATGTTTAGGAATTAATGCTCATCTTATTTGGAAATTATTTAGATAGTCAATGACTGTCCATTATTTAGTTTAACTTAGTATAAACTTTGATCCTATTTACATGTGTTTAAATTGCTTGCTTTTAACAATCATGCTTGGATTTGACATTAAATAGCCAACAATCATCTTAAGTTACTTTCTTGCTGACAGATTGTGTAACAGAGATAGCATGAGCTTAATAAACAGGTAGAATGAAAGTTATATGTCTTGGTACAGCTTACATTGATTGAGCAGCATTGATAATTTTAAAGACATCCCTATTTCAATTAAACCAACAATCTTAAGCTAGCTTTTATTTACTAAAGATTAATCCTAGATTACACAAACTTGAAAACATTTGGATTAGTTTTTGTTATATTTCTGAGGTTGAGGAATACTTAATTTATAAGTGCTAATTTTAAGCCAATTAAATAGAGCCCTTCTACAAATCAATCTTAGCAATACTATCTGGAGGGAGAAAAATATCACATCTCTATAACATATATACATAGACACATAGACAGACATAAACAGAAATCTCATAACTTTCATTTTTTACTTTTGAGGAAGATTAGACCTGTGCTAACATCTGTTGCCAATCTTCCTCTTTTTCTTTTTTCTCCCCAAAGTCCCAATACATAGTTGTGTATCATAGTTGTAGAGTTGTAGCTTTTTTATATGGGATGCTGCCTCAGCATGACTTGATGAGCAGTGAGTAGGTCTGCACTCGGGATCCCCAGGCCACTGAAGTGGAATGCATGAACTTAACCACTATGCCACCAGGATGGCCCCTCATAACTTTCGTTTTAAAACTTCAGTTGTGTCTTAGGTACAGTAATATAAAACTCAAAAGAAGAGTTACATCCAAATTGTACTTCTAGCATATGGACTAAGTTAAGGTTACTTGTTCATATGGCTGAAGTCTTTCAGTAAAGATTTTTAACCACATGCTGTAAGGACCCTTTTAGAGCTATTTTGGAGTCATTTTGTCTATTATCAAGTCTAGGGTAATTGCTATTTAAATTTTTCCTTCTAGTTGTTTATTTGCTCCAGTTAACTTAGATATAGTGATTAGGGGTTTAGCATTTGAATCCTCAGAGGGTCTTATTTTAAAGGGACAGGTTTTCACAGAGGGTAAGAGAGGAAAATGGCACTGGAGACAGAGCCTGAGCATGAGATGATTGCTGGTGTGGAGCCTGAGACAAAAGAGTCTGGGAAGACAAGCAAGATGGTGCTTGAGACAAAGAAGAAGGGGGAGGAGAACACAGGGCTTCAGAAGCCATTTAGTTCTCCCTCAGGTTTTTAGTTGTTTTGGCTAATTTACACAAGGTATCTTATAGTGAGGCAATTTTAGACCTGTGTGCTTGTTCAGAAGCCTCCAGGTACTAATGAAAATAGGTATACCATCTGTTTTGATTAATTTTAGAGCCACAATCTTCCAACTTGGTTTTAAGAAAAGTGAACTTGGGAAGAGCAAAAGTTCCCCGTAACAACCATTGTAATTCTGGACTACTCTTGGTCAGTTTGGCCCACTTAGTTAAAAACGCACTGGTAAGGGGCTCAAAGTTCTTAAGCCTAGCTGTTGTCCCTGGAGGAGGGCTGCCCTCAGAACATTTAGATGACTGGAATCCCATTTCCTATCTTCTGAAAGCCCAAATTGATTCTGGGAGGAGTCCAAAACCAAAGAAAATCGAAAACCAAAAGAAAATCCCCACTAGCTTGATCCTCAAAAGGGAAATTGCTACCCCGTACCTCAGAAGATAGCCAAGTACTCACTGGAAGGGACTCCAACCCTTCCCCCAAAAGGACAAATCCTTTCTCTGTGAGGATGGAGCCTAGGACAAAACTTCTTCCTGAAGGGATTCTATCCCTCCTTTGAAGGGACTCTAACCCTTTTCTAAGAGGAACAAACCCTCTCCTCTTCTCGAATAAAGTTAGAGAGCTCAAAACTCAAGAAAAGTGAAGCTTAGAATCTGAGAGAAGTTGAAAGTAGGCAGTGACTCACGGAAAGCAATGAGTGCCAGAGGCTTGGTGCAAGTACCTTCCTCCATTTCAGAGGCCATCATGTCTTGGGGAATTGCTGCCTTTGGATCCCACTTTGGACAACATTTATGTCTACCTTAAAAATAAAATGGCCAGTTATTTTACCTGCAAAATGAGTTTATTTGGGAAAAAACAGAGAATTGCAATTTGGAACCTGCAAGCTATGGCAAAAGCCATGGGCAAGTCCAACAGTCAAAGGAGAGGAATGTTATTTCATAGGTAAAAAGGAGGAAATTGGGACATGTTGTTTTGAATGAAAGTCCATTGGAGAAAAACAAGCGTTCAGGGTGGTGATAGTTTCTCATTGGCTGAGTTGCTGGGGTAGTCAAT
Source organism: Diceros bicornis minor (assembly GCF_020826845.1). Classification (NCBI taxonomy): domain Eukaryota; kingdom Metazoa; phylum Chordata; class Mammalia; order Perissodactyla; family Rhinocerotidae; genus Diceros; species Diceros bicornis. Next base: position 54,500,615 of record NC_080762.1, on the reverse strand, counting down.
TTCTGTTTGAGATGCAATGTACATTCCTTACTGTAATTGATTCTTTTCTGTTGATGACTTCTTTCTGTTGGGGTCTGTAATTCATCTTCTTCCTGTAATTGACCTCCAGTCATACAGAATAGGAACTCCCCCTTCTGGCTTACTGACTCCATTTTAAATGAGGTTTCTTTTTTATTAATTTTAACACTATGATAATGAATATTTAATGAAAATTACATGATGTGTTCTTACAAATACAGAATGTGCTGCTCAGCTAACTCTCTCATTTGATTTGTTCTCTAATGTGTTACTGGAAGTGTTACCGAACCAAGTGGGCTCGCCTCCTGGTGAGTTAAATGACTCTACATCAGTGGAAGTTGTCTCACAAAGTAAAGTGTATTTGCAGCAAATAGGAGGCCATGAGGAATCATTCCCAAAGTCATGGAGTCCCTGAAGAAAGGGAAGCAGGAACTTTTATTTCAGTTGGGGAATGAATATTCAAAAGGGAGAGGCAGGTATTCGCTTGCACAGGCTCGGTTGGCGAACATGCTTCCACATAATGAGGGCTAAGCTCCTCCTGGAGAGATCTTCACATTAAAAATAAGGTAAAGATCATGGGCATAGCTCTTGTGGTGAGGCTTGGTCAGTTTCAGGACGGCTGGTGGTTACATCTCCTTAACATACAAAAGGAAAAGAAACAACTTGGAAAAACAGTTAATTGCTTCCAAACCCACCCTTGAGTTTCTTGAAGCACCTCGTCAGTGACAGAAGGACTTCTAAAATGAAGAAAATGAAGCCTGGAGAAATTTTCTAAACTTATTTCCAGAATATATCTAAGTGAGAGTGACACAACTATAGCTCTTTATTCAAATTTTTATAAAGGAATTGAAAAAAGAATTTAAAGAATAAAAATTCACCAAAGTTTAACTATGAAATTTCATGAGTTATTTTTTATTTTATATCTAAATACTTCACTTAATTCTTAAACCAGTGCATTTTAAAAAGTAAATTCTCCAAGTAATTTCTTTGTGTGGAACATTTCAAGTAAGGCATTTTCTAAAATGCCCTCTTAAATGCCTTTAAATCTTTCATGTTGGAAGATTTATAACATGAATTTGAGAGCTTTTATTACCATGAATGTCTTTTGAGAGAGTTAATTAACATATAACTTACATATCAAACTTTCAATAACCAGAATAGGCATTAAGAATCCTTGGCTAACTTCTACTTTTGAAAGCCCATTCTTACATCGGACTTGGATGTGTTGCTTTGTATGTCATGCCTTGCTATTTTCCAACTGTGCAGACACCAATGTGCTGTCTTCAATTCTTTCCAGAAGGTGTGCTGGAGAGAGCTTTATCAAGGCAGGGGAGAAACATAACATTTAGAGCTAGTCCTTTCAAACAGCAGCCTTCAAATCTTGATGCCTGACAGAAAGCCCTTTCCCTGCTATCCAGGGGGAACCAAAGTTCCACACTGCTCTCCCCACCAGTCTTTTGTAAGCTTGCACCGTGGCCCACCATAATCACCACTTCCAGGACTCCCTAAGGGTCCTTAGTAGCTGCTTCCTGGCTCTCGATTGCATCAAGCCGTCTGCTGTGCCAGAATGCTGGATAAGAGAATTACTTTCTCTAAAATTACTTTATTTTTTTCTTGTTTTCTGCCCCTTCCCAGATGTCTCCACCTTTCTCCTTGTCTTTTATCCTCAGAGATTCGTCTCCAGTCTCCTTAGATCTTTCTCTTCTCCATTGCTTTCCAAGTTTTTTTTTTCTTATATACCATAGTCTAATAGGTATTATTAAGTTAAAAAAGATTACAGCCAGCATTGTGAGCTATGAATCACCTTTTAAAAATAGTTTTATCATTTTTTTCTGCCAAGTTTAGGGAATACTCTATTTATATCCATAGCAGAACAACAGACCCATTACTTAGGAGAGATGGGAATTCTTATGTATAATATATAAAGGCAGATAATAATTTAATGATGCCCTGAGATTGTTTACCCACATATACATTTCTTATCACTAGGTAGAATGATAAATTCCTATGTATCTAGAGTTGGTAGGGACAAGGATACAAATGAATAAACAAGCTGATTTTAAGGTAGGAAAAAGGAAGTACTATTTTTTCAGTATTATCAACTATCTGTTGCACAGATTGTTTTACATACATTATTATATTTGTCACTGGCTAGGTGCCTGGGGAAACTCAAAGGTGGGTTTGGAAGCATTTAACTGTTTTTCCAAGTTGTTTTCTGCTTTTTGTATGTTAAGGAGATGTAACCACCAGCCATCCTGAAACTGACCAAGCCTCACTACAAGAGCTACGCCCATGACCTTTGCCTTATTTTTACAATTTTTTTTTTTTTTTTTTTTTTTTTTTGTGAGGAGATCAGCCCTGAGCTAACATCCGCCAATTCTCCTCTTTTTTTGCTGAGGAAGACGGCCCTGGGCTAACATCTGTGCCTATCTTCCTCCACTTTATATGGGACGCCGCCACAGCATGACTTACCAAGCAGTGCGTCGGTGCGCGCCCGGGATCCGAACCAGCGAACCCCGGGCCGCCGCAGCGGAGCGCGCGCACTTAACCGCTTGCGCCACCGGGCCGGCCCCATGCCTTATTTTTAAAGGAAAGATCTCTCCAGGAGGAGCTTAGCCTTCATTATGTGGAAGCATGTTCTCCAAGTGAGCCTGTGCAAATGAATACCCAAGTCTCCCTTTTGAATATTGCTTCCTCAACTGAAATAAAAGTTCCTGCTTCCCTTTGTTTGGGGATGCCATGACTTTTGAAATGATTCCTCATGGCCTCCTATTTGCCGCAAATACACTTTACTTTGCGAGGCAACTTCCACTGGTGTAGAGTCTTATTTAACTCTCCAGGTGGCGAGCCCACTTGGTTCGGCAACGTATTCAGCCCTCACAATGAGCCTTGAATTTTTGCTTTAGGAACTTAAATCTCAGAGAAGTTAAGCAACTTATTCCAAGTCAAAAGCTTGTTGGTGGCAATGCTTCGATTCAAAACCAGGTCTGTTGGACTCTAGAGTTCATATTTTTTATTATTTCAGGTTTTCCTGAAGAGTGCTATATGGAGCACTGTACCAGTGAGAGATTTCACCAAAAATAAGGATTCTTTGCTTAAGATTGAGAACTTCTGCATTTGAAGAAATGGTTTAATTTTGTTTCACCAGGGCCTAAACTCTTTACTATGGTGGTTTTTCTTTATGATTAATATTCTGTTGAGTTAACGTTTTTTCGGTTGTAGTTTTTACTGTGAAAATTCTTGGTTCATCAGAGACTCGTTGTATTATATTTCCTCAATGTTCATCTGAGCATTGTGTTGGTATGATTACACAAGTCAATAAATTCCAAGCATCTAGGAGTATTGTTGTGGTTGCTTAAAAATATGGTCACAAATTCTTTGCAGCTCCTTTATCATGAGGACAAAACTATTTTCTCATCCCTTGAATCTGGGCTGACTTTGTGACTTGGTTTGACTCATGGAATGTGGCTGAAGTGAAGTTGTGTGAGGCCTTGCTCTCTCTCAGATGCTGCCCGTAGACTTCTATAGAAGAAAGCTTAACCTGCCTCTTAGAAGATAAGTGGCCATCTGAAGAGAAAATGGGATATCGTCACAACAGCCAACAGATATCCTGCCCAACTGTTAGATGTAGAGTGAGGTCATCTTGGACTTTCTGCCAGAATCAGACCTCCAGCTAAATGCAGCCCGTGAGTGAACCAGGTAAAACCTGTCAAAGAATCATCTAGCTACCCTAGGGACTTCAGAGAAATAATAACCCACTACGTTTAGCCACTAAGTTTTGGGCTTAATTTTTAGTCAGAAGGATTTAACTGATATACATGTGAAAACCATACCTGATAACTTATGAATGTTGACATTCTAGTTGTAGGATATTGCCTGGTTATAAGAATTATGTGCATTTCTGAGTTTATACTTAATCTTGTTGAAATTAATATTTTATGTATTACATATGCTGTCTGTTGGGAGACAGTTCTCCATGGGTCTCTCATGTTTCTACATGTCTTGTGAGCAGAAGCATTGACAGCTTTTATTCTGGGCTAACTTTTCAAAGATGTTTGTATAGTGAACAGCCTTGGAAGATAGAGATAGTATCTCCCCGTGAGGCAGAAGGCAGATTTGCAGATTTGTTTTTTGTCTGGGACAATAGAGATAGTGTCTTCTGAGGCAAAGGTTGGGCAGGTTTGTCTAAGCTCAGAGTTTCTCGATTGTGACACAAACCCACCGTGAGCAGCATCCCCTGACTGCACATTGCTGCCTTGGGAGTTAGAGGCTGAGGACAACCCATGCAAACATGGAGCTTATGCTGCCTGATGTGCCGTGAGTAATAAAGTTCTCTTTCTCTGACCTGGGCATCTCATGTCTTCTACCGCCATCAGTGAAACTGTAGCAGCCTCACTTGTTAGCTTACAAGCTGGGAAAGTCTCAAACTCTTCACAGTTCTTGACATTGTCTAGTTGGGACTTAATGCAGAACATAAAATACTTGATGAAAATTGTGTGAGCTTCTGATTTTTTCTCAGGGACAGATTTATGAGAGAATCTACTTATTCCTTCTGAGATGTGTAATTATTTATAAGCAACTATATGTTGGTCTCTCATGAATTCAATTGTTAGATTCATTAGGAATTGTATCTAAAAAGAATGAGTTTTTAAATTGCAGTTATCATTATACATTTGAATGAGTAGAGCGTATTAATATTTCATTAATGACTATTAAATTCTGCTAGAATAGTGTATATTATGCTAGCTATAGCTATAGAGCTTTTAAATAATTATTTAATTTCCTGTCTGTACTTTTTCCCCATTATGATTTTTACTTTTATATATTTGTGATTTCTCTTTCTTTATCTCTTTTCTCAATTAATTATGTTAGTAGTTTATTTATTTTAGTTTATTATTTTATTTTCAAGAACCCAGCTATTGGATTTGTTTATTATTAGTTCTACTCATTTTCTGATTTATAATTCATAAATTTCTGGCTTTCTTTATCAATCTTTTCCTTCTGCTTTCCTTAAGGTATTTTTGGTTCTTTTTTTCTAGCTGCATAAGAGGAAATGCTTAATTCACTTATTTTCACTCTTATTTGATACTTAGCATTACAGATCTTGCTGCGGTCTAAAGGCTCAACTATGTGGCATTTTCATTATTGTTATTTGTTAGTTGGATGTAATTTTTTCTCAAACTAAAGAGTTATGATGATAGAGCTTTCACATTTCCTGATAGTTTTTTTTGCCTTTTTCCCCCCTTTTATTTCTAGAGTTAATGCATTGTGATCAGAGAATACAGTTTGTATTGGTTAAAATTTTTAGAATTTTTTGAGGGTTTCTTTGTGCATAACATATGATCAATTTTTGAAACTATTACAGAGGTCCTCTTAAGTATGCATTTTCTCTGTTTTCAATGTGAAGTTTCTAAGTGCAGGGTTTTGTGTGGGCTAAGACTTGAATATGGGGCCAACTGGTAAGGAAATATCAAGGATGCCCACTAGGTTTTTGATTTATACAAAGTGGTGAGATGTACTAAGTTGGTAAGGATGACCTTTGAACTTTCCATTAACAATTTGGATGTTGAACAACTTTAATGTCATTTGATGAAAAATCTTAATCCATACAAGTCTTAGTCTTAGGCTGGTGATGATATTATCCACTTGGAATACAAAGTTAGATAAGAGAATTGTTTAAAATTTACAATTTTTTCTAGGGACATGAAAAGAGTTTGTCTTTTTAATTTTTTATGGATGTATAATAGTTTATAACATTGTGAGATTCCAGTTGTACATTATTATTTGTCAGTCACCATATAAATGTGCTCCTTCACTCCTTGTGCCCATCCCCAAACTCCCTTCCCTCTGGTAACCACCAAACTGTTCTCTCTGTCCATGTGTTAGTTTATAAACCACATACGAGTGAAGTCATACAGTGTTTGTCGTTCTCTGTCTGGCTTATTTCACTTATCATAATACCTTCCAGGTCCATCCATGCTGTTGCAAATGGGATGATTTTGTCTTTTTTTATGGCTCAGTAGTATTCTATTGTATATATATACCACATCTTCTTGATCCATTGATCAGTTGATGGACACTTGGGTTACTTCCACTTCTTGGCTATAGTGAATAATGCTGCAATGAACATATGGGTACATAAGCTTCTTTGGATTGTTGATGTCAAGTTCTCTGGATAAATACCCAGAAGTGGGATAGCTGGATCACAAGGTATTTCTATTTTTAATTTTTTGAGGAATCTCTGTACTGTTTTCCATAGAGGCTGCACCAGTTTGCAGTCCCACCAGCAGTGAATGAGGGTTCCCATTTCTCCACAGCCTCTCCAGCATTTGTTGTTTTTTGTCTTGGTGATTATAGCCATTCTAAAAAGTGTAAGGTGATATCTTAGTGTAGTTTTGATTTGCATTTCCCTGATGATTAGTGATGTTGAACATCTTTTCATATGTCTGTTGACCATCTATATATCTTCCTTGGAAAAACATCTGTTCATATCCTCTGCCCATTTTTTGATCAGGTTATTTGTTTTTTTTGTTGTTCAGTGTGTGAGTTCTTTATATCTTATGGAGATTAACCCCTTTTTGGATATATGTTTTGCAAATATGTTCTCCCAGCTGGTGGGTTGGCTTTTCATTTTGATCCTGGTTTCGTTTTCCTTGCAGAAGCTCTTTAGTCTGATAAAGTCCCACTTGTTTATTTTTTCTTTTGTTTCTCTTGTCTGAGTAGACATGGGATTTGAAAAGATCCCTCTAAGACTGATGTCAGAGAGTGTTCTGCTTATATTTTCTTCTAGGAGTTTTATAGTTCAGGTCTTACCTTCAAGTCTTTGATCCATTTTGAGTTAATTTTTGTGTATGGTGAAAGATAATGGTCTACTTTCATTCTTTTGCATGTGGCTCTCTAGTTTTCCCAGCGCCATTTCTTGAAGAGACTTTCCTTTCTCCATTCTATGTTCTTAGCTCCTTTGTCAAAGATTAGCTGTCCATATATGTGTGGTTTTATTTCTGGGCTTTCAATTCTGTTCCATTGATCTGTGTGTCTGTTTTTGTACCAGTACCATGCTGTTTTAATTATTATAGCTTTGTAGTATATTTTGAAGTCCGGGATTGTGTTTCCTCCAGCTTTGTTCTTTTTCTCAGGATTGCTTTAGCTATTTGGGGTCTTTTGTTGCCCCATGTGAATTTGAGGATTCTTTGTTCTAATTCCGTGAAGAATGTCATTGGGATTTTGATTGGTATTGCATTGAATCTGTAGATTGCTTTAGGTAGTATGGACATTTTAACTATGTTTATTCTTCCAATGCATGTGCATGGGATGTCTTTCCATTTCTTTATGCCATTATCAATTTCTTTCAATAATCTCTTATAGTTTTCATTGTATAGGTCTTTCACCTCCTTGGTTAAATTTATTCCTAGATATTTTATTCTTTTTGTTGCCATTGTAAGTGGGATTGTATTCTTGAGTTTTCTTCCTGTTAGTTTGTTGTTAGAGTGTAGAAATGCAATGGATTTTTGTAAGTTGATTTTGTACCCTGCAAATTTGTTGTAGTTGTTGATTATTTCCATTAGTTTTCTGATGGATTCTGTAGGGTTTTCTATATGTAAAATCATGTTGTCTGCAAACAGCGAGAGTTTCACTTCTTCATTGCCTATTTGGATTCCTTTTATTCCTTTTTCTTTCCTATTTGCTCTGGCCATAACTTCCAGTACTATGTTGAATAAGAGTGGTGAGAGTGGGCACCCTTGTCTTGTTCCTGTTCTCAGAGGGATGGCTTTCAGTTTTTCCCCATCGTGAGTATGATGTTGGCTGTGGGTTTGTCATATATGGCCTTTATCATGTTGAGATACCTTCCTTCTATACCCGTTTTGTTGAGAGTTTTTATCGTAAATGGATGTTGGATCTTGTCAAATGCTTTTTCTGCATTGATTGAGACGATCATGTGTTTTTTATTGCTCATTTTGCTAATGTGGTGTATCACATTGATTGACTTGCTGATGCTGAACTATTCCTGTGTCCCTGGTATAAATCCCACTTGATTGTGGTGTATGACGTTTCTAATGTATTGCTGTATTTGGTTTGCCAGTATTTTGTTGAGGATTTTTGCATCTATGTTCGTCAGTGATATTGGCCTGTAATTTTCCTTCTTTGTATCGTCTTTGTCTGGCTTTGGTATCAGGGTGATGTTGGCCTCGTAGAATGTGTTAGGAAGTGTTCCATCTTCCTCTATTTTTTGGAATAGTTTGAGAAGGATAGGTATTAAATCTTCTTTGAGTGTTTGGTAAAATTCTCCAGAGAAGTCATCTGGTCCTGGACTTTTATTTTTCGGGAGGTTTTTGATTACCGTTTCAATCTCTTTACTTGTGATTGGTCTATTCAGATTCTTTATTTCTTCTTTATTCAGTTTTGGGAGGTTGTGTGAGACTAAGAATTTATCTATTTCTTCTACATTGTCCAATTTGTTGCCATATAGTTTTTCACAGTATTCTCTTATAATACTTTGTATTTCTGTGATATCTGTTGTTATTTCACCTCTTTCATTTCTAATTTTATTTATTTGAGCATTCTCTCTTTTTTTCTTGGTGAGTCTGGCTAAAGGTTTGTCAATTTTGTTTATTTTCTCAAAGAACCAGGTTTTTGTTTCATTGATCCTTTCTACTGTTTTTTTTTTTGTTTCAATTTCATTTATTTCTGCCCAATTTTTATTATTTCCCTCCTTCTGCTGACTTTGGGCTTTGTTTGTTCTCCTTTTCTAATTCTGTTAGGTGTAGTTTAAGATTGCTTATTTGGGATTATTCTTGCTTGTTAAGATGGGCCTGTATTGCTATGAATTTCCCTCTCAGGACTGCTTTTGCTGCAATCCATATGAGTTGATATGGTGTATTTTCATTTTCATTTGTCACAGATATTCTTTGATTTCTCCTTTAATTTCTTCAATGATCTGTTGGTTGTTCATTAGTATGTTGTTTAGTCTCCACATCTCTGTCACTTTCCCAGCTTTTTTCTTGTAGCTGATTTCTAGTTTCATAGCATTATGGTCAGAAAAGATGCGTTATGATTTCAATCTTCTTAAATTTATTGAGGTTTGCCTTGTTTCCCAACATATGGTCTATCCTTGAGAATGTTCCATGAGTGCTTGAGAAGAATGTGTTATCTGCTGTTTTTGGATGGAGTGCTCTATATATATCTATTAAATCCATCTGGTCTAATTTTTCATTTAAGTCCATTATTTCCTTATTGACTTTCTGTCTGGATGATCTATCCATTGATGTAAGTGGAGTGTTAAGGTCCCCTACTATTATTGTCTTGTTGTTGATATCTCCCTTTAGGTTTGTTAATAGTTGCTTTATGTACTTTGGTGCTCCTGTGTTGGGTGCATATATGTTTATAAATGTTATGTCTTCTTGGTGGAGTGTCTCTTTTATCATTATACATTGCCTCTCTTTGTCTCTCATTATCTTTTTTATCTTGAAGTCTACTTTGTCTGATATAAGTATGGCAACACCTGCTTTCTTTTGTTTGCTATTATCTCGGAGTATCATCTTCCATCCCTTCACTGTGAGCCTGTGTTTGTCTTTAGAGCTGAGATGTGTTTCCTGTAGGCAGAAAATTGTTGGGTCTTGTTTTTTAATCCATCCAGCCATTCCATGTCTTTTGATTGGGGAATTCAATCCATTTACATTTAGAGTGATTATTGATATATGAGGGAGGGCTTAATGCTGCCATTTTATCTCTTGTTTTTCAGTTGTTATGTATTTCCCTTGTTTCTCGTCCTGTATATTTTGGACTGCTAATTCAGTTTGGTGGCTCTCTATGATGGTTTTCTCTTTATTTATCATTTCTGTCTTTGTTCTGACTTTTTCTTTGGTGGTTACCGTGCAGTTTGTATAAAAGATCTCGTAGATGAGATAGTCCATTTCTTGATAGCCTCTTGTTCTCTTAGTCTAAGCAGGTTTCACCCCTTTCCTCTTCCCCTTCTAAGTTGTTATTGTCACAACTTATTCTGTGATGTGTTGTGAATTTGTGGTGAAAATGAAGTGATGATATTTATTTTCGCTGTTTTCCTTTCCTTTGTCTTTAGAGTTATAATTAAGTGTTTGTTAATCTGTTCTGATAAAGAGTTGTAATTTCTGATTTTGTCTGCCTAGTTATCTGCTTGCTGAAGGCTTTGTAAGCCCTTTCTTTCTTTTTTTTTTTCAGTTATGAAAGCTTTCTTGATAAAATCTTGTAGGGGGGGTCTTGTGGCAATGAACTCCCTCGGTTTCTGTTTATTTGGGAAAGTGTTAATTTCCCCATCATATCTGAAGGATATTTTTGCTGGATATAGTATAGTTGGCTGAAAGTTTTTGTCTTTAAAAATTTTGAATGTGCCATTCTACTCTCTCCTAACCTGTAAGGTTTCTAAGAGTTTGTCATTTTTTACCTCACTTTAATTGCTAGCTTCTAATTGTTTTCTGTGGCCATAACTAAATAGCAACCATTCTTAGTTGATCACCAGAACTTTGAATCCACCAAAATTCTCTGCCCTTTGGCCTGTTGTAGCACTGGGAGCTGGGAGTGAATCCTAGAACAAAAATCAGGCTCCTCTCCTGACTTCTCCTGCTTCTAATTGGCCCAAGACCAAGCTGGGTCCATCTAGTAGAAAGATCTTTGGAGCTAGAGAGATCTGGATTTGAATGCCAGCTTTACTTTCTATTATCTGTGCATCCCTGAGTCCTGCATATCTTATCAAAATCTTTTTTTCTTTTATAAAAAATGGAGATAACAAAATTCACCCGAAATGTCATTTTGAAGATTTAATGAGATGTATGAAAGCTGGGACATTGGCTTACATAGTTTCATCTCTTTTTTGAATTTAGGCCTTTGGAATACATGCCTTGGGGAATGGGAGCTCAATCTTGACAATGTAACTTTATCAGAGAATCAAATTCCCTTCCTTAATTAGCACTTTTGGGCTTCTGAGTCCAGGAACAGGGTTTCCTGCTTCAATCATTGCACAGGAAACTTGGCGTCCTTATTCAGTGGAGGCACATGGTATAGCAGTTCTGTGGAGTGATAGAGATAGGGACTCCATACCCCAAGAGCTGGGTCCAAATCCTAGCTTCATCTTTCTAGCCATGTGACATTGCGCAGAGTAATTAACCTCTCCAAGCCTCAGTTCTCTCCTCCTTTAAAATTGGAGTAATACTAGCACCTCACTCATGAGATTGTTGTGAAGGATAAATTCAACAAAGCATGGGGAGAAAAAGTCAGCACAGTACCAAGAGCATACGCATTGTCTTCACCTCATACATGTGTTACATTGACTTGTCTTTAGGAACGCTCATTATTGAAAGCTAAAAATAGCCCAAGTTAGACTTACTTAAGTAATGATACAGGATGGTCTGGAGATTGTTTTCCTTCTATTTTCAAATTTTGATGATTAACATTTAAGGTAAAGAATATTGAGATACAGAAATAAAACACTTGATTAAACCTTTACATCAGTCTTAACAAGGAGTGTAACACTGAGGGTTTAAAGTAGCAATTATGGTTACCCTAGAATTAAAAAATACAGATTTTCTCTACAAAGTTTACTTGTTTATAGGAAAGGCTAAAAATAGGGTATAAAAATATTAGGATAATGCAGAAAAGATTGACAACTCAGCGGTAGCTGGTTCGTGACAGTAACTGACACTTGCAGGGCACAGATTCTAAGCATTGTTGGGTAGCCACAACAAAGTGCCCGGCAAACCACAGGGAACTTCTGGCTTGAAACAGAATGTTGAGGCCGGCTTCGTGGTGTAGCAGTTAAGTTTGGGCGCTCCACTGCGGCGGCCCAGGGTTCGCTGGTTCGGATCCCGGGCGCGCACTGATGCACCGCTTGTCAGGCCATGCTGAGGTGGCGTCCCGTATAAAGTGGAGGAAGATGGGCACAGATGTTAGCCCAGGGCTAGTCTTCCTCAGCAAAAAGAGGAGGATTGGCATGGATGTTAGTTCAGGGCTGATCTTCCTCACACACACACACACAAAAGAAACAGAACGTGTAAATGGCAGCATTGGGGCTTTCCTTGAAAGGGGTCTTTGGGTTCCAGTTGTTATAAACTCCAGATGCTTCGGGCTATTTGAATGACACATCGCAGGGAACAGTTCCTCTTTCTGAAGATTACAAAAACTCACCTATTTCTTTAAATAAAAGTAGCAGATCTATGTGAAGCTTTTATCAAAGCCTCCTGGACCGATGAACACCAGGGCTGCACCGTGTCAATACCATGAAACAATCCTGCAAATGCCAGAGGATAAAAGTCCCCTTCCGCAGTGGGACTTCTCAGCATGACCCCGATCCTGGTGGCCCATTCTTTCTTATGTGTTAGAGGATGAAAACAAAGATAAAGGAAGGAATGGTGCAAGACATCACACTGGCATACAGAACCCCCCACATTTATCACTTCAGAGATGATAGCTATTTCTTTGACATGGAATTCCTAGGCTCTAGGGAGACAGCTGGAAATGGAGCACCATATTTTGGGGGTGGGGAGCAATTTTTGGTGTCAGTCTTTGATTGGATTCATTGTTTTACAATTAAGTGTTGATAGAAAATAGGACAGAAGTTAACCTATGTAAGGACAAACGTTTCTTTCTGCTTCACACCCTGGGGTTTTTAATTTGTGTGTGTGTGTGTGTGTGTGTGTGTGAGAGAGAGATTAGTTGCAAATACGAAACCTAGAAAAGGTTTAGAACTTTATTCTTATGGAATCTACCAATAAACTCCTGGACTACAAAGTTCCTTGAATTAGGCTAAGCCTTCTGATGTTCTGCAGGAGGGCTACATTACGCTGATGTACTTAATTTCCCAGGAAGTATTTTCTATCTACTCTGGTAGGCAGTGAGGGACAAACACGTAAGCCTTGGGCCGTGACTGCAGGGGCTTGCAATACAACATCACTAGCATTGAGTAGTTTAGATTCCTTTGGGAATGTGGTGGAAATTATGGTCCCTGTTCAAAAGGAGTGTTTAGTTCAACCTTTGCAGCAGTGTATCTATCTGTGCTTCCTGTTTCCGTCCCGTACCTTTAACCCTTTTCTCCAATTATAATCCTCAGCAAAACATGAAGGACCTACTATGGAGAGTTCTAACATTGGTGCTGGATGGTGGAACATATGTGTGGCTCCTCAAGAAACTTGAGAACAGTCTTGTTGAGGAAGAAGCCCTCAAAGAGATAATAATAGAAATTACTTTAGGTAACCACTCACAACAACAAACTCTCAGTATTTTGGAAGAAAGAGGAATCATGGAGCGGTAGGATTGCTGGGGAGGATGACATTGTGCTGGTCTGACTCGCAGACATGTGGGGCAGGTTCATCCACAGGCCAAAAACTCAGCTGAGCAATAAAATTAATTTTTCTGTAACTGAATGTAGTTTATATTTAGAGCTCGTATTCTTCTGATTAGTGGATGGTTGATTAATCTCAATTTGGGTTTTGCTTCCTCTTTCCATCAGTTGGTGCTTAGAGAGTGTGAAAGATGGGGGCAGGTGTGACAGACACCTGAGCGGGGGTTGGGGCATGGATGGTGACGGGACGACGAGCAGAGTGAAGCTACCCCATCAGAAATTACCAAGAATGCAAAGCACTTAGGTAATTTGTCAGAATATTGCCTCATTACACATTAAAACATTTTAAATCATTTAGGCATGAGGAGCTTTCATATGACAATACAGATTTCTGACTCTCTTGAAAAATAAAAGGGCAATACGGGTCGTATATTCCTGCGGCACTCACGTGTTTCTGAATCTATCCATTTATGTTAACAACCAGCTCTAAAGTTTGATTTTGCAATCTTTGGTGTAGAAGAGGCTTGGGATGAATCTTGAGGGAAAGGTAGGATATTTAGACAATGATGGGAAGAGTATAAAAAACATTTCAGCAAGGCAAGGGAGAAGGAGGATATGACAGACGTTTGATGTACAAAAAGCAGTTGTTTAAATATAGGGTGAGTGCAGGCAAAGGTGGGCGGGATGTGAAATTGCAGAGACAGAGAGGGGTCAGACTGGGAACTGGAGACTTCGTTCTGTGAACTATGGGACACCACTGATGAATTTTAATTGATATGTTAGTTAATGTTTTGGTAAGCTTGTTATGGACATGGTGTGTAGAATAGGTCAGAGGAGAGACAAAAAATAGTAGGAAAAAAGTAGTTAAGAACTGAATTAGACAATTCTACTCTTTTGAGTACTTAGCAGCTTTTGTGAGCAGCCAGTGAGATAGAATATCCTCAATATCCAAAACAATATTTTTGATCATTATAGGCTTTTAAATTTAAGTGTTCTGCTGCTTTTTTGGTCTATATTCAATAGGCAACTGGTTAATATTTGCCATCAACTCTTGCATATATTATTTGGTTCTGATTTTTGACACCTTGTCTTTGATCTTGTTGAGTACACAAGGCTTGATTTAGTGACTGTTTACTACAGAGAGCAGAGTAGACTGCAAGCTCTGGTGGAACTGGGCTGCTGCCACCAAGGTCAGCTTTCAAACAGCATGACCTGCAGCGTGGGACGCAGGGCCACTGAGTGCAGGCGGTCTTGAGCCCAGCTCTGACTCGGACTATTATCTTCTGTCGATGTGAAATTGACTACTGCAGAGTTGCCACTTAGACAACTCAGAAACAGCATGTTTCTTAGATTTTTTCACTGCTTGCTGTGCACGCATGTCTAGAACTGAGTTAGTTTAAAATAGATTTTTTTTCATCTGAACTGCATCAAGTGTTATTTAACAATGGCACTATTTTTGTTAAGCCGACATTTTATTCACTTACCAATTTTTTGTTGCACCTGTCTGTTAGAAAAAAATCTTAAGGATGTATTATTTATAATCTAATGATCAATATCAATATTATAAAGCACTGAAATTAATATAATAGTTATGATTTACTGAGCAATGTATTATGTGCCAGATATCGTGCTATAATCTAGATCTTTAAAAAACTCTAAAGCAACACTATAAAAAATATACTCTTATTCCTATTTTACAAATGAGAAAACTAAGGTCCAGAGAGATTGAGAAATTTATTCAAGATAATACAGGTAGTAGACAGCAGAGATGTTTCACTTATTTTGTATCCTAAGTAGAGTCATAGATATGAAAGCAGTCTGAGAATTTGGGTATATAATAAAATGAAAACTACAACAACGATGAACTGTACTTTAGTTAATGACAAATGACGTCACAGTATTACAGCAGACAGTATGAGATCTTACTCCTGGTGAGTATCTTACAAGGTTAAGATGTAGCCGATTTGATTTGCTTTATGGGATGAGGATGCTACTAGCCCAGCATTATAGGGCAGGCGCGAATAGAGTTCCTTTTCTGAAGGAGTGATAAGAGTTTTGCTGATTCAACCACACTCTCTCTTCTGATTCACTTCGCACCAGATGGATGCACATCTTCGAGGAGGCAGGCTTCACGGAGGAGAGAGGGCTGCATAGTGGTATCATTACTGTGTTAGCCCCAACTGCAGAAATATCACTCTTCCAGTTACCAAGGCTTAAAATGTTTATGGAATTTGCCTTTACTAATTTATTATAAATTATTGCATAAGACAAGTGCTATCTTTTTTATGTCATTAGCCTTTAGTCATTAGGAAAAGGATTTTCTCCTCAAGAATTCAAAAGATATTCTTGTCTGACAGTTTGTGGGCTCTGATAAGTGTCTGGAAGTCAGAAGTGCTATTGGTCATTCAGGGACCTTCGGATAAGTTTCAACCCAATATTTATAAAATCAGTAAAGTGTTTTAATTTGGGGCAGTTTGAATAATTTCAGTAGACTACCTAGTCTCAAAAGTGCTTTTTTAAAGTTTTTATGAAAGAATCTCCTGATAAAAGACACTAAAACATTTCCTTTACAGTGTAAGCTTTTGATATGACAGAGTCGATAACTGATATTCAGAAATGTAAGGAATTTAATGCAACTATTTTATTTTATTGAACGGTATTCTATAGCTTTTTTGTAATGAGACATTTGTGAGTTTGTTAGGCTGTTGGTTTTATGCATTTAAGGAAAAAGTGTCAAATTACTATCGTGTGATATGTAAATATTTTAGAAGCAATATATGTCTTAAATTATTAAATGTCTTAAATTATTAAATTATAATATATTACTCTTAAAATGTGAGATGTATTGTCACTAAAATTAGCAACAATATTATCAGAAATATGTTACCTAATATTGTTCAGCATCATCAGAAATACTGTGGCTACAAAGGCTGAGCAGCCTCTGGCTTTCTGCTCCCCACTTACCAGAGCTATTCTTACAGATTCCTGCCGTCCCAAATTAGAAAGCAACCTGAATAAAAGTTCCGAAGACAGATCGTCTCTGCTGCTTTGACAAATGCCATGTACTCTATCCCTGAGGTCATGGCAAATGACAGGCTGTGAGGAGTGAGCAGAAAGCGCTTCCCTAGCGTGCTCTGCTCCCGCTTTGCTGAGTAAGATTGGCAGTGCAGAGCCAGCAGCTCCAAGCTGTGCACTTCCGGAGAAGGCAGCCACAGAGGCAGAAATTTCTCTCTGCCTGGAGGTAGATGTGAGATCTCAGCATGTATCTTGCCTCTGGGGTGCTGGAATGAAAGCTGGCAGCTTGCCTGGTTTTCCTTCAGAGCCCAGGTACAGAGGGAGCCAAGTGTCAAGCTACCTGTTTCTGCACTAAGTGACATACCTGTCTCCTTCCCCTCCTTTCCAGGCTGCTTCCTATACAAAGGTTGTCACTGGTAGATAAAAATGCATTATTCCAGTTACTCAGTTGGGAGCCAACTGAGCTTAGCAACAATAAGTCAGTGTCAGACAGTACTACAAAATTTAGTTTTAGTTTTTTTTTTTAACATTTTAGCACACAGTAGTCCTCCCTTATCCATGGGAGGATATGTTTCAAGACCCCCCAGTGAATGCTTGAAAGAGTGGATAGTACCTAACTCTATATATACTATGGTTTTTCCTACACCTACATCCTTTTGATAAGGTTTAATTTGTAAATTAAGCACAGAAAGTGATTAACAACAATAACTAATAATAAATGGAACAATTATAAGCATATACTGTAATAAAAGTTACCATAGATATTAGCATCAACATATGATCTGTCTTTTGTTCTTATTAAGCCGAAAACTTGTACCTTTTCACTTAAAGGAAGCACTTTGAGCCTCTCTTTGGCATATCTGAAGTGCCAGCATCACTACTTTTGCGCTTTGGGGCATTATTAAGTAAAATAAGCATGACTTGAACATTTCCACAGTTGATCTGGTAACCCTGACGGCTGTGTCTCATGGGCGGGTAGCGACTACAGCGTGGATCCGCTGGACAAAGGGATGATGCATGTCCCCGGCTGGTTGGAGCGGGACAGCTCGAGATTTCATCATGCCACTCAGGAGACATAATTTAAAACTTCTGAATTGTTCATTTCTGGAATCTTTCATTCAATATTTTTGGACTGCAGTTGACTGTGTGTAACTGAAACTGGGGAAAGCACAACTGTGGATAATGGGACTGATTTTCCATGAATTGTAATTGTATTGTAGAAGAACAAACTCAAGCTGCTGTGAGAGGTCAGGGGTTGATTCCGGTGATTCAGGGGCTCTCCCAGAGAAAGAAAGAAACAGATATACTGCACAAGCTGGCATTGCTTATTGGCACGTGAAAACCCACAAGTTCAAAACATTTTTAGAGATAGCACCCTCAAGTTAGGATGTTTGAACTGGAAATACGATTTTCACAATAATTTCAGAGACCATTCTTAGCACCAGAAACATCTTGAAGAATTCTGATCTAAAGAATAGACAAAAGTCACGTTGCCTGGGGGAGCAGGTGAAGTTTGGGAATCTCTATGTAACACTCCTTGATATCCCAAACAGCAATTTTTTTTTTTTTTGTGAGGAAGATCAGCCCTGTGCTAACATCTGCCAATCCTCCTCTTTTGTTGCTCAGGAAGACTGGCCCTGGGCTAACATCCGTGCCCATCTTCCTCTACTTTATACGGAACGCCGCCACAGCATGGCCTGACAAGCCCTTCTCTTTATATGGGACACCGCCACAGCAGGGTCTAACAAGCCCTCCTCTTTATATGGGACACCGCCACAGCAGGGTCTGACAAGCGGTGCGTCGGTGCGCTCCCGGGATCCGAACTGGTAAACCCCAGGCCGCCGCAGTGGAGCGCGCGCACTTAACTGCTTGCACCACCGGGCCGGCCCCCCCAACAGCAATTTTTAATATCATCAGTGCAGAGTCAAATAGAAACATCAGCGTCTGAGTGTTTGGATTGACATAGAACATTAAGAATGTGAGCATTTGAGAGGCATAGTAAGTTAGGAAATTTGAATGGATTCCATCACTGAAAAATCATTTAATCCTTTAAAAACGGTATGGTAGTAAAATCATGCATCACTTAACAATGGAGATAGGTTCTGAGAAATGCATCGTTAGGTGATTTTTTTGCTATGCGAACATCATAGAGTATACATACACAAACCTGATGGTATAGCTTACTACACACCTAGGCTATATGGTGCTAATCTTATGGGACCACAGTCATATATGCGGTCTGTCACTGACCGAAACGTTGTTATGCAGTGCATAACTGTAATAGTCTCTAATGGACTGCATAGTTCTAACCACTAGTAAAAGGAGGTGGCTGCAGTTACCCAGAAACTTCAAACCAGTTCATAATGAGCTTTCGTTGTGTGCCTTCTTGTTTCTATTTCCTTGCTTTTCCACCAACAGTACCCTGCCTTTTCAGGATGTTTCCTTTGGTGGAACCCCTCTTTTTCGTTCTCAGTCATGTTTTTTGGGGGAGGATTTACCCATTCCGTGCTTCAGGGTTGAGTTCTGATAATCTTAAATTAAGCTGGCCGTCCTATTTTCCTAGTCATAATACCTGGTTCAGAGATGGACACATAAACCAGTCAAAGGCATTCAGATGTGAGGAGATATTTGCTAAGTTTTCTGGAAAAGAGACGTTTCCATTTTCCTCTACAGCAGTTCCTGGAATGTGCATGTGAGTCTCTCAAGTTTATAACTATGGTATCTATTTGGCTATCACTACAGGTAGAGTCTGGGCTAGTGTGTGTGTGTGTGTGTGTGTGTGTTGTTGGGAGGGGGTGGTTGGGCACTATCTAGTGCCTGTAGATAAAACTGAGACTCTAGAAGGCAACGCAGAGAAATAAAGATAAACTGGTTCCTAGGCAATGTTTTTTGAACCGGCCGATCAACCTCTGCATGAACCAAGAACTACTTCTGGTCACAGACTAACTTCATCGAGCTCATTTGATTTTTGATCTCTGACAGCATAAATAGTCCTAACTGATACAGAATTCCAAGATTTTTGTAACAGGAAGTTCAACCATATGTTCAAAGAGATCACAATTTATTTTCTTAACTAGGTGCAATCTGTTAGAGAATGGCAGTTAAATTATATGTTATCTTAACTCGCTATATTCTGGAGAGCAGTGTTGCAAGGAGTCAGTTTAGGGTCAAATTCCCAAATGTCCTTGTGCTGTGGGAGCAGCTGTTAAACCTTGGCTCACACTTCCTCCCTTTTTATCATGATGTGAAGGAGAGGAGCAGGGTCAGTGTAATTCAGACCAACAAATATCTATCGAATGCCTCACGAAGTAGACTTTTTGTATTCATTTTGACTAACCAGAATTTAAATTCTCTTCCCATGATCAGAAATTTCTGAAAAAATGTTAGGTATTTGCTTTCTCAGTCTCTCTTGCAGCTGTAGCGTGGACATGATCCAGGACCTGTTAATGGAGGCGCCTGCCCTGGAACTTGAGGTCAGAGCCGGCCGTGTGAAGAAGCAGGGCCTGTGCAGAGTCTATCCTGGTCGTGGGTGACAGAGGCAGTAACACTACTCAAATCTATTACCTAGATATGACAGTGGCTGTTGTTTTCAGGATAACGTGCCCTGTCAGCTTTGTGAGAGGTACCAGATGTTGAGTTTATTGTCCAGACAATAAACTAGTAGTTCTTTGGCTGGATCATTCTCGTGACACTTTGGTGGTTAGTTGCCCCTTCAGACCCAATGATGTCTGAAGTATCTGGGAAAATCAGAATTTTATGTAGCTATGCTAAACTCCAATTAGAGAATAATAGCAGTAATCCCTAGAACCTCAGAGAAAAATTAAGCCCTCTTCAGCAAACCACTCATTTCCTTTTGAGAAAGAGCTCTTGCTTTGCTACTAGGCACTGGGAGAGACCAAAAGCCTTATCATAGTCCATTAGATGATCCTGCAACAAAAGCTGCTCATTAATTGATATATAAAGCTATAAAATTGGAGCATGCCCGGTGGGACTCCCTTATTATATGGAGTGGAAATATGGTCTTAGGTCTGAGCAGGTCTTGAAGGCACAAATAAGATACGTGAATAGTTGACTCACGCTCATATCATAGTGTGCCTGCTCCTGTTAACCCATAGCTTTGGCTACATAGTCAGGTTGCCTGAGGAGAATCAGCCCAAGGTGCACTGGCAAGGCATTGTAGTCACCTCAGGTGCAGTCTGTGCGACAGTGGAGGAGAGAAATAGTCTTCGTAGGTAGAAACTCAAACTTTGTCTATATTTTCTAGAAGGAGAGATACTTGGAGGTATGGATCTATCCCGACTCATAGGATGTGGTAATTAGTTTGGCTGGATGGTCAGAAACTTAAGAGACACAGAACTGAAGGAGAGCAATGAGGTTTTGGGAAGAGTTATCTCTCTCTCAGAATGGGCCCAGAGTATGAGAATATTGTATCCCATATGAATGCTAACCCACAGGCCCTCCCTGCATGAATTCACTTGACTAGCAAATATAGCAAAAGATGATATCTAAATGGAAAATAAACATAGGAAAATGTGCCCAATCTCATTAGTTAGCAGGAAAATGCAAATTAAAACATCAGTAAATTCCCTCTAAACACTTAACAGAATGGCTAAAACTAAGAAGATGGAAAATATCGTCAAAGTTCCAAGTGTCACATGTTGGCAAGTATGTGAAGTAAGCAGAACTCTCTAACCTTGCTGGTGGGAGTACAGATTGTAAATTTCCACTTTGGAAAACTGTTTGACAGTATCTACTAAAGCATAACATATGCACATCCTTTGACTCAGCAATTCCATTCTTAGTTACATATCCAATATAATTGTGTACATTTGTATATCAAAAGATACCTAAAAGACTACTAAAGCTACTAAAGCTAATAAAGATTCGTTAAAGCTAAAATCTGGAAACAACCAAAATATCCACTAATTAGAATGGTAAATAAAGTGTTGTAAATTCAGACAATTGAATATTATATAGCAGTGAAAATGAACAGACTACTGCTGCATTTAACAACATTGACAGACCTCGCAAACAAAATGCTGGATGAATGAAGCCGGATTCAAAAGAGAATATAGTGCATGAATCCATTCACATAAAGTCCCAAAACAGGCAAAACCAACAAGGTGACAGGATTCGAGATAAAGAGGGGCATAATGACTGGAGGGGGACTTCTGGTGTTGCTGGTAATGTTCTATTTCTTGATCTGGTTGTGGCTATATGGTTGTGTTTATTTTGAATACGGTATCAAATTGTACACTTTGGTGCACTTTTTTGTATGATATTATATTTCAATAAAAATGTTTAAACAATGTTGGGCTGATATAATCAAAGAATATATGATAGCATTTTAAATTGAAAAAGCATTAATGATTGCAATGGATTGAAAAATATCAAATATATAAAATTCTTGAGTTCATAATGATAATACTAATAACAAAGCCCATTGATTGCTACTTTGGCACCAATATACTTTTAATGATTTCAGTTCAAGGTGCCAGACTTTCTACACTTTCAACTGTGATGCTCCTATCATATGTGCCAGGGTCAGGTTAGGTCGAGGAGGCTCACAATGAATAAAATATATCCACCTTCTTAAGTTACCTGAGCTGAGCAGCCTGCATGACATCTAGCTTTGGGGATCTAGATTTCTTGAAGGGTACACTTTTTGGCTGGCTACTTCACCTCTTCTAGCTCTTCATCTAGGCTTACTGGACAGTTACACTCTTCTAATCTAATTAAAGCCAGAGAAGATTGTAATTCACTGGATATGTATTTCACATGTTTACCTTGTTGTCTTTGAATACCCAACTATAGACATCCAATTTTAGGTATTCCTGAAGCCACTAATCACTAGCAGAGATGAAGGGCTTCCATGGCAGTAAGTCAGTTAGCAGTGGGGCTGTCCATGGAGGGCAGAGTGGATGCCCCTCATCTTTTAGCCTGTCATTCTAACTGCTAGAAAGGGATACAAAGAAAACAATAGAAGAACAAGGTTTGAACAAATGTCAAAATTTCCTGAGATGATTCATTTCTAGGAGATTTCCCAGGAGGTTGATACCTACTTACCTACAAATATTTATTTCACTTGTTTTTCAAGGGAAAATTCTTATTGAATTTTTGCCCCCCTAATTTAAAACTCGGCCATTTATATAGTGGCCCAGAGCCCAGTCAAGAGATAGGGCTATGAATTTGAAAATTATTGACTAACTTCTGTGACCTTGGATAAGTGTATGCCATCTCTGTTTGTCTTCTCATATATAAATTGGTATAGTAATACCTGAACTGTGTTTTAAATGAAGGTAAAAGTTATCTTGCTTAGAAAAATCTTTTAAAATTCCCTGGGGAAGTAGCTGGGAATAAACAGACATTTCAAATGTCTTCACTGTCCTAGAATTTGTTAGGTGGAAGACTTGTCAACTCCCAACAGCACAGTTAATGTTATTCTCACATTTTGTGCAGGAACATTAATCTTAAGCCCACGTGAAATTAAAGCTATTTTAATTAAGCATATAACTTGGCACTTTCCATCCTTAAATGTGAAGATGATAAAGCATTTTATAATGGTTAATGAATTAAGTATGCATCGGGCTTTTGTAGACATGATTAGAAAAGGTAACTATCCAATTATTCTAGATGTGGAGCTAAAAGATCTGCAGTAGCCAGCCAAAAAGTTGGGCCTCTGAAAGACTTTCTTTCTGGAAATGAGTGTTGGCAAAGTTACTGAGCCAAGAAAAATCATTTATAATTTTGGAGTGCGAGTATGCACTTAATTGTTCATTCAACAAATATTTATTGTGCACTTACTTTGTGCATACTATTGTGCATTCTTCTAAGCACTGGAGATACAATAGTGGCACAGTCATTGTTCTCAGAGATCTCACATTCCAAAGGAGCAGAGAGAACAAATAGGCAGTGTTCTTGATTACAGCAGACTAGTATTTCAAATAAAATACTGAGTTTAGCTAAAAATTCTGGACCTACAAAATATCCACTGGAAGGTATCAGGGTGCTAACAGGAGAATAAAGAATTATGGGGCCAATTTAGAGGATAACAGGGGTAAGTTTTCTCTCTTCAACCCCTCCCCCCTTGATGGGGGGACATTTATCAACTCCGGCTGGGTGGCTGAGCGTGGAGCTTTCAGTGGTCTCACAGGCTAGGGGCAAAGTGATTAGATAGGGAAGACTTGAACAACACCGTTAGTAACTTTGTCCTAACAGACACATTTACAACAATGCTTCTCTCCAACTGAAGAATATACATTCTTTTCAAGTATGTGTGCAACATTTACAAAAATTGATCATATGTTGGGCCATAAGGCACTGTCAACACATTTTAAAAGAATGAAGGCATACAGAGTATAATGTTTTACCATAATGCAATTATGTTAGAAATCAATAGCAAAAAGATAACTAGAATATCACTGTATGCTTTGAAATAAAGAGATACATGTATAAATAACCCATGGATCAAAGAAAAAGACACAACGAGAATTAGCAAATACTTTGAACTGAATAATAATGAAAATACTATATGTAAAAAATTGGGGGATACCAGTAAAGCTGTACTTAGATGGAAATTTATAGCCTTAAACACATATATTAGAAATGAAAAAAAAAAGCTGAAAAAAAAAATCAATGAGCACAACATCCATGCCAAGGAATTAGGAAAGAATATCAAGTTAAACCCAAAAAGAAGGAAATCAGATTCAGGAGCAGAAATTACAGAAATGGAAAGCATAAACAATAGAGAGCACCAACTATAATTAATAAACTCTTGATGACACTGATCAGAAAAAATAAAGAATGCACAAATAACCAATATTAGGAATGCAAAAGAACACGTTGCTATGCATATTATAAGAGGATACTGTAAAAGGATATTGTGAACAACTTAACGCCAATGTATTTGAACATTTTGATGAAATGGATAACTTAGAAAAATACAGTTTACAAAAACTAATTATAAGAAGAAATAGAAAAGCTGCACAGTCCTATATTTATTAAGATAAACAAATTTGTAATTTAAAATTGCTCATGAAGAAAATCCTAGGCCACTGTCCTCCTTGACAAACTTTAGTCAGGCTCCTCTTCTCAACTAGGCCTCAACCTTTGGGCTTCCTTGTTCTTCATTCTTGTCTTTGCATCAACCAGTTTCAGCAAAAGTCTTGCTTAGTCAGTTTAGCAAGAATCCCCCCCTTTGATATCTGGTCAAATCCCTCATCCCTCACCTTTGGTATCTGATCACCCTGGCCTGGCCTCAGCAAGAATCTTGTTAAATCGGTTTAGCCAGAATTCCCCTCACTTTTGATGTTCCTAGTAACTTTCCACCCACTGACCTCCTACCTCACTCCTTGTCTATAAATCCCTGCCTGTCCATGCTGTCTTCAGAACTCAGTCAAGTTATTTCCTGAGGTCTCTTTTCTCCTATTGCAGTAGTTCCTGAACAAAATCTGCTTTCACCATTTTAACTTTGCGCTGGCTCTGGTTTTCTTTAATACACTATTAGCTTGCTTTTTTGAGATCCTCTCTTCTCCTACTTCTGTTCTCATGCACCTCAAATCTTTACGGAAGCCAGTACAAATCTACAACCAATATTGTTTCAAGAAAATGAGTGACATACTTTTAGTAGTGGTCAGAAAAATAAAAATCTCACTATTGATTTTTCTGAAGTGTTAATAGAGCTTCAAACCATGGAAAATATCTTTTTCTTCTTCTATTGTGTCTGCTAATTTAACCATAACTGTGTGGGTCTAATTCTCACAATAGCCTTATAAAATAAGCGCTACTATCTTTTAAAAATCAGATGAGGAAATGATGGCTAAGAGAGGTTAGGTAACTGTTTTGACACAGAACTTTTGAAGCCAGCTTACAAAGCATAGGTTTGTCTGAAACAATTCAACTTTTCCCCTCTGTGTCATAGCGCTCTTATTTTGCAAGCCAAAGTTGAGTGGTTCATACAGGGAAGTCAAAAGAAAACCCATCGAGATTCTTGAGTGTTGTGCTTCATTGAGAGAGAGAGAGAGAGAGAACATGGACATACAGTTGGAGGAACTTGGGTTCTTCCGCTTGTTAGCTACGACCCTGATCAAGTCACTTAATTTCTTTGTGCCTTATATTTTTAAATATGTTGAGATGCTTATTATAATACCTACCGCATAAGATTATGGTGAGAATTAAATTAAATTATGTATGTGAGCGTTTTTATGATTACCACCTGATACTTAATAGGTCCTTTAGATTTTTCTTAGCTGAATGAAATGACTAAACATCTAGTATGTAGAGCTAAGCTTTGAATGTTTCCTCATAATGTGTTTTTATTCACTCAGAAAAGGTCTGAGTAGTATCTTCTAAAATATAGGTGTTTCCTGCTCTTTTAAAATGGTCTCTTAAACCTGATATGACTCCCAAGGAGAGAAAAGCTCATCTCCTTTTTAATTCTGACATCACTATGGGCACCTAGATGCTAAAGTGATAAGTACCTCTGAAATAAATATTTTAAATAAGATTTTACTGCTTTAATAAACTGCTTTCCTGCTTCTCTGCTTTCTCATCTTTGTCAGCAAAGCAAGAGAACACTTAGATGGGGTTGTCAAGTCTCATCCATCATAAGAAATGAAGTCAGAAATCTGAATAAGAATCTCTAGGCACTTCCAGTGAATCAGTTGTTTCTTTAATATTACCTCTGTGTTACTTTCTTTTCTAAGATCTTCCAAATTTGATGCAGACATATTCCAAAAACAATGACAAAAGGATAGTTAACTTCATTAAATTCAAGCAGGACTCATCTGACCTCTCAAGCCATTGTTCTGTTCTTGCTTAACAGTATTCAAAGCATTAAGGAATACAGGGAAGGCATTAGCAAAGGAAGAACTATAGAGCAGGGGATGAAATGGGTGGGGAATTCTTCAGCTGAGTTTTAGGTGTGAAATAATGAAAATCTAGGTTTTCAACTTTTAGGATTCTAAAAGTGGAAAAGCATTACAGTTTCTTTGTATCCTCATAAAAATTTTTTCTGAATATGATTGTACTTTCTTAGTCCTGGATAATAGGTCAGAGTGAATTAGCAATAATTCAAGTTTATTGTTACCTTGTATATACATTAGAGAGGGAGTTGTGAAGCAGCTAAGACAATACCAGCTCTTCGTTAATAAATCACTGTTGAGGCCCCAGCTCTGCCACGTAGCTATTCTTTAAGCGTGCTAAGCCTCGGTTTCCTCACAGGTTCTACTACTGGAAAACTAGTAGCATGAGCTCAGTGTAAACACTACTACAACGATAGTGACAGCGTCTGCTCTTAGCTCTACGTCTTGTCTACACAGCCTGCAGTCCTTCCACTAAGCCGTATGCCTTGGAAGCTGGATAAAATGCAATCTTAGAAATGGTAGAACTTTGAGTCCCTCAAAATGCTCTTTTTGAAAATGAATCTATATTGTAAAGTACTGTAGTTATAGAGTGCATCAAAAATTGGGTTGCAATTCCTTTGTCTCTTTCTCCTGTGAGGAAAGCACAAGAAAGTAATTCTGTTTATTGGAATTCCAGGTTTCTAAGAGGCTAAGAGTTTTTATTTTTATTGTATTATACGTTCTAAATTAGTCAGTGCTGAATTAATCAGGCTGAAATTGCACTTGTATTTTCTCCTTACTACAAGTCAAATCTAAAGTCATTAGCAATGTTTTAAAGGATCATGTTGTTGCCACCTGTCCATGCTGCTTCACTGGAAACAACAGAGATTAACTTAAACACAGAGCTGCTCTTTACTAAAAATTTTCATCACCTGTGAGGGGTTTCCGCTTAGCTTTCTAAGGGGCTTTTATATTTCTCCCAGGCATGTCCTATCATCGGTTGTGACTGAAAGCCAAAGGATTATTATCAGCATACTGGAGTAGCAAATCTACTTTTTTATATTAAATTGAGGTATGAATAATGGAGAAAATATGGGGAAAGCAACAGATTCAGTAAATATTTTTGATGTAGTGAATTTTATAACATAAATATTAAAATGTAAAGAAAACATTAGAGTTGCATCTTTTGTTTTTTAAACTTTTAAAATTCAAAATTCAAATATGTGTTTGTGTGCGTGTGTGTGTATGTGTGTGTGCACAGCGACAGTCAGCTCACGATTCCAGTCAATGAGCAAGTCCCCAGGAGTGAGTGCAAGTTGACCAAAGCAGCCATGATCAATAGCATTTTACACTGTGTGATTCGTGGACTGAAGGTAGAACCCTGGTCTGCATGAAGTACGGATCTATTGTGCACTGGGCACGTTCACTTTCCTTTTCTCATTCTCATCTTCATCACCCTGCCTTCTACCTGCCACTCTCCCTGCCTAGAAAGTTTTGTGGTTAGTTATTTAGCTTTTACATATAGCATGTTTAGCAGGTTCTGTGTATTTATGGGGGCGTGAATATGAATATGCATAGCAGCTTTGTGGGTTGAGTACCCTAGATCAACACTATCACTTTTACAAAAGTAAAAAAATATTTTAAAAACCCCCCCAAACTCTGAAAAATACAGAAAACTATCTTTTAAAATGAGCTGACTATAAGTTGGCAAGTTAGTAAAGAATAATCGGTGTCCAAAGCTAAAAGCAAGTAGGAAACTGGGAAGATAAGTGGAGCATTGAAGCCAGAATTTACTTTGAGGGCACTTGCCAAACCCAACTGGTTTCAGTCTCACAGGTACAGAAATGACCAGAGGCAAAGACCCGGGGCCACTAATAGTAGTCAGTGGGACCTCCTCTACCTAGAGCTGGAACACTAACAGCACTCACCGTCAGTGTAAGGGTGAAGCAAACGTGCTCCTTCCACCCAGCCCAGGAGAACACGTGGAAAATTGCTGGATTTGACTGAGTGGAGGGAAAAAATCTTCCTGAGAATCTATAGCTAAGAGATAGCCTCAAAAACGTTTGTAGTCTGAACTCACATTACCTAGGTAGTCTGAAAAACAAGAAATAAATCATTCCTTTAGTTTAATAACACAGTTCTGAGCTGGTGTCCCCAAGTGCTTGGAAGAAGCAAATGCACATCATCTCTGGAAGAATCCCCAAAATTCCCCACCAATCAAGTTTCAAGAAATATGAGTTCACGATTGAAAACCACAAAAGGTCTGAGATAACGCTATGAAAGAAAATCAGCCCAAACAACAGAAATAGGAATGAAATCTGAAAGGCTTTATGTGTTGGCATTATCAGGCATACAATATGTAAATAAGAATATTTAATATACTAAGAGATATAAATGAAGTGATGGGAAAAGTAAATAAAAAACAAGAGATGTTAAAAATGAGTAAGCAGATTTTAAAAGGAACCAAAAAGAATTTCTAGAAATAAAAATTAGTTGAAATTAAACATTTAAATAATTTTGGCAACGGATTAGACACATATGAAGAGAGAATTAATAAAATACACATCGTGAAGAGATTAACTAAAATGAGCACAGAAAGACAAAGAGATGGAAAATTTGAAAGAGAAATTGACTCGTGGAATGTAAAAGGAAACGTCTAAATGCATCTAATCATTTAGAAGAAACGGAGCAGAGGAAAATCTCGAGGGCTAATAACAAAGAGTTTTCTGAAATGGATGAAAAACATGAATCGACAAACTCAGGAAGCCCCTAAATTCCAAGCAAGATAAACATATATCTCACATATTGCAGAAGAATTGTAGAACATCAAAAAATGAAAGGAGAAAGAGTTGAAGAGCAGCTGGAAGAAACTTACCTTCAACTGAGTGACAACTAGACTGACACTGGCTTCTCACAACAGTGGAAGTAGAAGGGGAATAATCTCTTCAATGAGCTGAGAGGAAACATGTGACTGTTAATCTCATATTTGGTACCCAGTGAAAGTGGCCATCAAGAACAAGGCAAGATAAAGACAAGTAGAGACAAAACAGTTTGGAGCATTTGCAACCACAACACAAGATAGAACTAAAACAATAACAATCATCTAAGCTTGTGGGATGACTGGAGTAAGGTGTTCGAAAGTACTTGTATTGTTCGCAAGAAGGTAAAGAAATGAATAAAATTTGTGCTTTGGTAAGTTAAGTAGGTATGTTAAAATGTCTAGTTTTCCAGGTAAGCACACACACAGACAAAATAGAAATAGAGTGTATTACTTCCTAATTGGTTGAAGGAAAAAAAAATAAGAGATAAAAGAATCAGTGTAAAAGCAGAAAAAGAACAAGAAAAATATAGAAGAGGATTGATAAAAAATAAGCAGTAATGTGGGCGATAGAATATATTAGCAATTATGATAACAATGAGTGGATTAGGTGGTACAGTTAAAGATTATCAGACCAATAAACCAAAACCCTGCTACGTAGAATTTACAAGTGGCCCATCCAAAACATTAGGATCTAAAGAGTTTGAAAATCAAAGAACACCAAATTATATACTGGAAACCACTAACCAAAAGAAGACTGAAATTGCCGTATCATCCTCAGTCAAACAGGTTTAAAGTAAGGAGTATTAGTAGGGATAAAAATCCATTTCATATTGATAAAAATCTTGATTAACCAAGAAGATATAATAATCTAGACTTCTATGCACCTAATACATAGACTGAAAACTATATAAAGCCAGAAGTGACCAAATACAAAGAAAATTAACAAACCAATACCATTGTGGGAGATTTTAAACACATACACTTTAATGATTGACAGAATAAGTACACAAATATATCAGTGATGATACAGAGTATTCAAATAACATAATTGATAAGTTGAAACGAACTGCAGGATATATATTCTTTCTGAGCATGCAAGGAATATATATGAATATTTCACATAGTGGGCCACAGAACAAGTTTCAATGGACGTATTTCATATCCATTTTATTCTCTGACTGCAATGTAATTAACTTATAACTTAATGAGTACATGTATAAATGAGTACAAAAGATAATTTGAAAAATCTCATATTTTTGAAAATTTAGAAACACATTCCTAAATAACTTACAAGTCAAAGAATCATCAATATAAAATAAAAAATATCTTGAACTGAATAATATTAAATATTACTAACATTTACATTAATAATATTAAATCAATATTAATTAATATTAATATTTAAATAAAATTAAAATTTTTTGGATCTGGGTAAAGTAATATTTAAATATTTGTATTGTAAAACAAGGAAGTCTCAAATTAATGAGCTAGGCTGCTAACTTAATATGGAATAGAACAATAGAATAAACACAAAGAATGTAGAAGGAAGGAAATAATAAAGATAATAGAGTAAATGAATGTAACAGAAAATAAACATTTAATAGAGTAGATTGATAAAGCCAAAAGTTTCACTTGGAAAGATTAATAAAATTGACAAATCTCTGTCAAGATTGATCGTGATAAAAGTGTGAAGGCATAAGTAAGCAATATTAGGAATAAAAAAGAAGACAATTACAGAAGTTACAGGGATTTTAAAAACAATAGAATAACAGTAACTTTATGCCAATAAATTTGAAAGTTTTGATGAGAGGACAAATTTCTAGAAAAACGTATCTAGCGAAAATGACTCAGAGAAAAACAGAAAGCCTTAGTAGTCATATATCTACAAAAGAAATTATAAGAACAATTAAAATATTCCCTCATTGAAAATATCAAGACCAGAGAATTCTTACCTATGAGTTCTACCTACATGCAATAAATAAATAATTCCAATATTGCAAAAACTATTGCAGAACATAGACAAAGTAGGAATGTGCTCAGCTCATTTTATGAGGCTAGCATTACCTTGATGCAAAACCCAACCTAAGAGTATACAGGAACGGAAAATTACTGGCCAGTATCATTTATGAACATGGATGCAAAAATCCTAAAAATAATGTATTAGCAAACTGATTACAATAATGCATAAAAAGATAACACATTATGGCTAATTTTGGGTCATGCCAACATTGCACCGTTGCTTTGACATTATAAAATAATTTAATTCACCACATTAGCAGATTAAAGGAGGAGAAGAATCCAATTATCTCAATGGAGGAAGGAAAAGAATTGATCAAAATTCAATATGCATTAATGTTAAAATCTCTTAGGACATTAGCAATAGAATGAATATCCTCAATTCAATAAAAGATAATTACAGAAAAGCTAGGGCAAATATCCCATTTACTGGTAACAGATTGAGAGCGTTCCTTTTAAGATCAGGAATAAAACAAGATGTTAGCCTTCACCACTTCCATTCAATATTGTACTGATAGTTCAGGCCAGTTCAGTAAGGCAACCCACCCCTTCACCCCCCCAAAAAAACAAGAAAGAAAACACCAAAAAACAAATGAGGAGATTAAGATTGGGAAAGGAATAAATCAAACCATCATAAAATATCTAGGAATAAATTTAACCAAGGACGCGAAAGATCCATACATTGAAAACTATAAGACACTGAGGAAAGAAATTGAAAGAGACACAAATAAATGGAAAGATATTCTGTGCTCATGGATTGGAAGAATTAATATTTTTGAAATATCCATACTATGCAAAGCAATCTACAGATTTAATACGATCCCTGTCAAAATTCCAATGGCATTTTTTCATAGAAATGGAACAAACAATCCTAAAATTTGTGTGAAACCACAAAAGACCAGAATAGCTAAAGCAATCTTGAGAAAGAACAGAACTGGAGACATCACACTCCTTGATTTCTAGCTATATTTCAAAGCTATAGTAATCAGCAGTATGGCATAGACATGAAAACAGACACATAGATTAATGGAACAGAATAGAGAGTCCGGAAATAAGCCCACCCATATATGGTCAATTAATTTATGACAAAGGAGCCAAGAACATGCAATGGGCAAAGAACAGTCTCTTCAATGAATGGTGTTGGGAAAACTGGACAGCCATGTGCAAAAGAATGAAACTGGACCACTATCTTATATCATACACAAAAATTAACTCAAAATGGATTAAAGACTTGAATGTAAGACCTGACACCACAAAACTCTTAGAAGAAAATATAGGCGGTAAACACCTTGACATCAGTCTTGGTGATGATCTTTTGGATTTGACACCCAAAGCAAAGGCAGCAAATGCAAAAATCAACAAATAGGACTAAATCAAACTAAAAAGCTTCTGCACAGCAAAGGAAACCATCAACAGAATGAAAAGGCAACCTATGGTATGGGAGAAATTATTTGCAAATCATATTCTGATAAGGGGTTAATATCCAAAATATATAAAGAACTGATAAAACAAAATAGCAAAAAAAACCCCACCCCAATCTGATTAAAAAATGAGCAGAGGATCTGAACAGACATTTTTCCAAAGAAGACCTAGAGATGGCCAACAGGTATGTGAAAAGATGCTTAACAATACTAATCATCAGGAAAATGCAAATGAAAACCACAGTGAGATATTATCTTACATCTGTTAGAATGGCTATTATCCAAAAGACAAAAGATAAATGCTGGTGAGGATGTGGAGAAAAGGGAACCCTTGCGCACTGTTGGTGGGAACATAAATTAGTGCAGCCACTATGGAAAATAGTATGGAAGTTCCTCAAAAAATTGAAAATAGAATTAGCATATGATCCAGCAATTCCACTTCTGGGCATTTATCTGAAGAAAACAAAAACATTAATTTGAGAAGTTATATGCACCCTTATGTTCATTGTAGCATTATTTACTATAGCCAAGATATGGAAGCAACCAAAGTGCCCGTCAACAGATGAATGGATAAAGAAGATGTGGTGTATATATATACAATGGAATATTACTCAGCCATAAAAAAGAATGAAATCTTGCCACTTGTGACAAAATGGATGGACCTAGAGGGTGTTATGCTAAGTAAAATAAGTCAGATAGAGAAAGACAAATACCGTATAGTTTCACTTATATGTGGAATGTAAAAAACAAAACAAAAAACAAACAAAGCAGAAATAAACTCATAGATACAAAGAACAAACTGGTGATCGCCAGCGGGGAGGGGTCTGGGGGGATGAGTGAAATAGGTGAAAAGAACTGAGAGGTACAAACTTCCAGTTATAAAATAAATAAGTCATGGTGATATAATGTACATCATAGGAAATATAGTCAATAATGTAATAACTTTACAACATGACATTGTATGGTGTTTTTAACATAACTTGAACATATCTTTGTATGGTGACAGATGGTAACTAGACTTGCCATGATGACATTTCATAATGTATATAAATGTCAAATCACTATGTTATATACCTGAAACTAACACAATATTTTATGTCAACTGTACTTAAATAAATTTAAAAAAAGACTATAAAGAAATGGACCAACATAAGTCCTCAGAAAATGGCAAAGAAATGGATCACAATAGGTTGTTTGATAAGTTATTTTACACTTTGCTGAATTTTATAAATTTTCTAAAATAAACATGCTTTTCTTTTAGAAGTAAAAGTTCCCTGCACATACTCCCCTCCCATCTCACGATGCAGGAGAGAAGCATTATCTCTCGTCTTCCCTTGCTAGCTTTTAGAGGAGCAGGGAGGAACTTCTGGAGAGAGTAAGGATCACATCTTGTAGATGTCAGGATGCTAAGTATTGAGCAGTGATCAAGCAAATGGGACAGACCTCTTTTCATTCAGCAGTTGAGTGAGTAGCTCAGAGAAGCAGTTACCCATTTTGACAAATGTCATCTATACTTTGCCAATACAACAGGTGAACTTCAGGTAAGGTAATCCTTTCTTAGGTCTGGAATTAACCTAGCCAGTTTTCCACCCCTCTTCTCCAAATGGTTTCCTGGCGTTGCTGGGTTATTGGACAGGTGAGTCTGTTAGCAGGAATGTGTCTGAGATCCTTGGACAACCCCTCAGGAGGATTATTTAGGCACGAATGGATAGAATAATGACACGTTTTAACACAGTGACTCAACTTATACACATTAATTTAATGCTTCTAGACTTTGGGGTGGGTATACTGAAAGCTCACTTGCAAAAGTACTAGAAGTTTCAAAAATTAAAAAAAAAAAAACCAGTGTCTTTAATTAAAAACAGTATCACTTAGCAAATATCAATCCAGTAAACTGGGCCTATTTGTGTATTTCCTGAGGTTCATCTGATGTTAATTCTTGAAATATTTGTTTTTATGCAGTAGAGCATAATGGAATAACCATAGTTTTTGAGAGAAAAAAGATTCTGTTTTGAATTCTGTGTCTCTCACTTATGATCTTTGACAAGTTACTTATTCTCGTATCTCAATTCATCATGAGTACAATGGGATACTAGTACCTATCTCACAGAGTAATTACTAGAATAAACTGTTAATCAAGAATATATATGCTGAGTGCCCAGCACAGAGTAGCACACATTAGTTACTGAACTTGTTGTAGCTGTTATTATTTTATTTTTATTGAAAGAAAAGCTCCCAGATATATTGCTTTTGTATCTTTTGGAGGTTGGTAAATATTTGTATAATTATAATGAGAGCCAAAACACCAGCTCAAGCACAGCTAATAAACAGCAAGGACCTCCTTTCTGCATGCCATCTCTGTTCTGTGTCATCTTGAACAGTTTGTGTTGCCCTGTAAATTTAAAATGGCCAATTTATTTATCCTCTCCCCTGAGAACCCCTCTCCATATATTCCTCAACACAGCTCAGGACTTTTATTATCTTATGTCCTATAGAAAACATTAGCCAGAGGGAAGGAACCCAAGACCTTCAATAAACCTTTGGTGCCTGTGACACGGATTTTAAAAATATCTCAGCAGTCTCTGCCTTTTCTAGCATCTCAATATTCTTCCCCAATACATCATTTATGAAGACACACACGGATGCATATATACAATATTTTCAGCTGTCACTTAGGGGAGCATGAAGCTGGAAATATGAGTCTCAGGTTGAATTCCAGTAAACAGCTTGTTCACAAATTGTTCCAGGAACAAATTTGTCTCTATTAGAAACTCGAGGAATCTGTGTACAGGGTCCTGGATACATTTGAAAAGAAAACACTCTAAAGCCCTTCCTCTTTCAAAAAAAAAAAAAAATGTAGATAAATATATTAGTTTTCCAAAATTCATTTTTATTTTATTTTTCTGATGAATTCATCGGCTTCAAACTTTGCTTTCTATACCTATAAGCAGCATGCTCAGGGAGCGAAGAGGGATGTGGCTGCGGCGCTGAGCTCTGGGCACCGCGGGGGAACAGGAGCCGCCTTCGTGCAGATCATGAGACCGAGCTTCTTCCCTTGAGGTCCTTGTTTTGG
The DNA here is from genome assembly GCF_020826845.1 of Diceros bicornis minor. Classification (NCBI taxonomy): domain Eukaryota; kingdom Metazoa; phylum Chordata; class Mammalia; order Perissodactyla; family Rhinocerotidae; genus Diceros; species Diceros bicornis. Next base: position 54,465,103 of record NC_080762.1, on the reverse strand, counting down.
GCCCACCCTTTTGTGAAACTGACTCAAATGCTCACTTTGACCCAAAGGCTCGGCTAACAAAGAGGAGCCCTGGCCGTTTGCCCACGCCCAGATGGTGATCGTTTCATCTTTTATTTCTGTTTCTCAAAAGCCACAGTCATTCTGTGATGTTGGAAGCTGGTTTTCCTTTTCTGACTTCTTTGCCAGAAGTCAGAATACTTTATCACCACGTGCCTAGGACAGTAATGATAGTAGTAACGTTCATAGACATTTTACACTTTCCCAACTGCTTTTGCAGATGGTTTGTTGTAGGCCTTGCAACCATTTCCCCTCAATGCCCACTCTGGAGCTTGGCATGATTTGCATTTCAAATTTGGTCTGAAACGTTGTGCCCCTGACACAGCAGAAAGGGGAAGTACTAGTCCAAAGAAGGGCTGGCTTTTGTGTTGGTGTGTTTTTTGTTGTTGTTCATAGGTAACTTGAATAAAGCTGGCTAGCACCCACCAACCTTCAGCTCTTGGGATTTTGGCCTGTGTGTGGATTTCCATGGTAACTCACAAACGTGACCATTCTGCAGTCTTCTTGTTGGTGTGAAGCGCTGCACAGACCCCACACAGCTGCACCCCATCTTGCGTGTGTCTTCGTAGACTCATTCTTTCCCTGTGTTCCCTTTATCTAACATGCTGTCTTCCCTTTCCTTCATAATGCTTCTTGAATCCTACCCCTCTTCTCTTATCCCACTGCCATCCCCATGGCCCAGGCTGCTTCCTATTTCTACAGTTAGAGCAGCACTTGCCAGATGGCCGGAACCCGTGAGAATGGAGCCTTTCTTCCCCATGCACTCAGACACACTTGCCCTTGGTTCTAAGAGGTAAGTTCTCCCCAGAAGCCAGGAAAATTTATATTTCCCAACATGATAGGCTGAAACCTGCTGTATACTACAATGTGGCCCATCCTTGATCTCTCTGGAAACTTGTTTATTTCTTTTTTTTTTTTGGTGAGGAAGACCAGCCCTGAGCTAACATCCATTGCCAATCCTCCTCTTTTTTGCTGAGGAAGACCGGCCCTGGGCTGACATCTGTGCCCATCTTCCTCCACTTTATATGGGACGCCGCCACAGCATGGCTTGACAGGCGGTGCGTTGGTGCGCGCCCGGGATTCAAACCACCGAACCCTGGGCCACCGCAGCGGAGTGCCCGCACTTGCACCACCGGGACCCCTATTTCTCTTTCTTTGACCTGTCATCTTGCCTTCCCTCTCCCCCTTCCCACCACCACAAGCCCTCTCCTTAGCCAGCTGCCTGCTTCCTTGCGACGTGCTGCAGCTGATCCGGGCTGTTGCCTGCATCCATCCCTGCGGGTTCTGACCTCTCTTGTTTCTGATGTTGTCCAAAGGTATAGAGCCACTCAGTTGCGGACTCGGTGCCTGATGCTGGTGGAAGATTTCACAGCCTGCTCACTGTTTTCCACTGTGGCAGCTGCCGGGGGTGTTTTTAGTGGCTGAACTGTGAGAGGAACAATAAGAATCAAATTTTTATAAAAAAATATATTTTGAGTCATCCCTTCAGTGGTAGTGGCCAGACTGCCACCTAATATGAGACACCAGACATTTTTTTGTCTGGGCCATGTTTACAGAAATAACCATGTTGGGATTTTGTAAAGAACCTTTAGAAACTTGGCCTGAATTTCAGTCATATAAATCACTATATCATACTTTTATCCTATATTGATTTATTGTAATTAATCCATTTTTTCTCAGAAAGCAGACTATTAGTTGCTTTAATTTTCAACAATGAAGTCTGAGTAGTTCACAAAATCTGGAAAGAGGAGTGAATCAGATCCCGTGCTCGACTGCAATGCTGTGGCAGCCTGCTGCTGGGAGAAGGCCTGTGCTTAACGGTACTGAAACACTTCCACCACAAGCTGGAGGTCGCACCTGGACTTACCTTCTCAGCAATTGTATCTGGAAGACAGCCTCCAGGATCCTTGATTAGAAAGCAAACGTTAAGAGGACAATCCATGATTCCCTGGCCAGAATATTCTTATTTGGGATCCTTATGAGACTAAGGGCAATAGTTGGCCAAATTTGGGAGGCATATTTGCCCTCGAGGAGCAAATCAGCTGCATCTCCTTTGTATCAGGTGAATATGGCTTCATTGCTGCCAGCTCTGCAAACCGGCTGAGTAAAGTAACCTCTGTGAGTTTAACTTCCATCACTGTGGAGGAGGCAGCAGTGGTGGTATAATAATGACGCCTGCCACACAGATTGTTGTAGAATCAAATGAGATAGTATATTTGAAAGCACTTCATGAAACATAAAGCTTTATCTCCACTATACATAAAGCGTTGTAGTAACATAAGCTGTATAAACGTGTTCATTTTTATTTAATAATATTTCCATCAATTGTAGAGTTTGGTTATAAAGCATAACTATTTCATCTGCCTGCAGGCTTTAGTGAGTTTTAGCTCTGCTTTAACATGAGGTTTTCTTTTCAACCTGTACTTTATCTTGTGCAAGGTGCTGTGAGCTGAGTGAGACCACGTACACCAAAGGGGCCATTCTTCTCTGGAGCTTCATTTGCTATAAGTAGTTGACAAATGTTCTTTGTTCTTTGAGTCCTAGATGAATGAAAATGATTTTCATTCCTTCAATCAACAAAGTATGTGGACCAAAGGAGTGCAAAAGTAAAGTGTATGCAGTCAGTATAACATGCGGTTATTCATGTATAGACTTCAACTCACCTTGTACAAATGAAACCTGAGTGTTGTTCTCACATAGTGCACAGCTTGTGGGATTAATTTTCTGACAGATTCAAACCCATATATTTCCTTGAAATGCATTACATATTTTCCTCCATTACCCACATTTCAAAATTATTTAGGCTCTATGATTTTTGGCTTGGAAAGGCGTTGTTACAGGGAAAGAAACGCAGAGTTATGGCAAAACCTATTTCCAGGAGAGCCCTTATGCTTTTCAGTTGATAGTATATATTACCCCTTCATATATATACATCTGGTAAGAGTTTAGATAGCCCTAACAAAGTATTATGACAAAGTATTTAGACACAGTATTGTGTCTTTTTTACAAAAGTGCTTAAAATCCACATGTTATACATGCTTCTGGTAGCTCTGTAGTAATAAAAAGTCATCACAAGTTTCTATTTCTAAGCCAAGAATGGGAGAGATTGGATATGTTTGTGTCACATTAGGTTTACAGTCTGGCAAACTACAACTAGAACAGCTAAAATGACCCATCCCATTATACCGTTGTAAGAGGGAAGACGCTTGGCTCTGTGTACTATTCTTCTAAGTGGTTGACAATGGTCCCCTCCCCCCACCAGTTATGAAAGCTTCCTGTCTCTGGTCCCATGAACACTATTGCTGACAATTATTGATAAATTCTACCTGGGTAACATGTGATCGCAGTCATCCTTCCCTTTTGTCAACCAGAAAAACAAAGTGAGAATTATGATTCCGTGCCCATTTATGTTCGAACCTCAGATGAAAGTAATCAAATGTAACAGCCCAATTTATAGAATTCACTGTGGTATGCTTAGGACTCGCCCCCTCTAGTGGGAACTCTGACCTCTCATTAGATCTAGTTGATCCAGGGAGCTCTGACAGTTGAAGTTTCGTTATTGATCTTAGTGCTTAAAAGGAATCCTTTAATTTTCAAAGAAAAAAATACCTTTTGAAAGTTCTAAGTTTTATTTGCAGCCTGGGGAGTCCTGGCTGTCCTTTTAGCCTTCCGTGGTTGGTAGTTTTTATTGTTCATTATTATAGAAAATTGCATCCATAAGAGCAGTGTGACATGGTGTGACGGGATGGCCTTCTGCATCAGTGTGGGCAAAACCTTTAAAAAAAGAATTATTTTTAAGCACTTTTTTTTGGTATGTTCATTGTAAAGGGACGGGATACTTTCCATTTTAAATTAAAAGCACATTTTAGAAGAAGAGAATACAAATTTCTATTTTGATGAAATGTAATGTAAAAGGATAGAAGTTTTCTTTAGTTCTTTTGAGACCACTGACATATATAAGCTTTTTAAATCGAATGTTTTGGAAATATATAGTAATATGACTAATTTGGTGGCATTTAACTATAGTGCAGGACTTTATTCTCTTCAGTTTGACTTCGAAAACTAAGTATTTTACGACAACTATACACCGGATGAAAACTCTTGGTCACTCTTTGTTTTATGTGTGAAGACTTATATAGTAAGGATGTTTGTATTACATAGCAATTCTACCAAATATAGCTGTCAAATACTGTTTAATTGTTGTGTACACATCTATGTCCCCTAATAGACTTCAGAGATTGCGTATTTTATAGTCATGTATTCTCAGCCCTAACTCAATATTAGATATTTAATAGGGACTTAATAAACACTCAGTTTAAATAACTATGATGTACTATAAATTTTGGTAGAGGGCACCATATATATTGATGAAGAAAAACTTATCTTTTTCTAAGTTCTACATTCTAAATATTTTCTACATTTCATTTTACTTTAGGTCATTGAATAGGTGTTTTATATTTTGGGAAAGGTGGATTTCAAACTTTACATAAAATATGTGGTGCTTTGACTATATTGTGTGGGATTTTAATAGTTGTCCATTAATGTTGATAAGTACAATTAAGAATAAAAAAAGAATACTATCCTCATGTCTTCTTAGGTTGATTTGCTGAAAAAGATGTGAAACATTAGGCTTGTGATATACTCCTAATAAAACAGAAAATATGCTGTGTAACAGATCTGAGGAAGAACAACGTATTAAACTCTTGGTCAGTGTTACTAGTGCTTCTATTTACTGTGACAGCTATGTTTACCAGTTGTTGGAGACTTCTAGTTGCCTACTCAATAGCTATTTTCATTTTTTAAAAATAGCAACAGATTCCTGACTTTTCCAGGCAGGAATGTGCTCAGCTAAAACACCATATTTCTCAATTTTTGTTGCTGGAGGTGGCCAATTACATGTTAATAGAAGTTATTGGGTGTTCTAAGGCTCCTTGATTGAAAACCAGATGTCTAGCGTGTTTTGTTTTCCTCTGTACATTTTCTCCCATCTGCTGCCTGGCAAGTGGTCATGATGGTTGGAGCTCCAGCAGCCATTTGGGGCCAAGAAATGACCTTCAAAATGGAGGCCATGTGCATTATGTCATGAGAAAGGACAAGGTGAGTCATTCCCCTCAGCTTGACTAAACTTTAGATAGATTTCTTCCTGACTATGTCCCTTACCTCCCTTTTCTTAGAGCATTTACTAGAAAACTTTCAATTGTAAATTTTTTCTCTGCCCCTTTGAGATATAAATCTTCTCCCAGTCTCCTGTCAGTTTTGCAACCCAGGAATGTTACTCTCCAGGACTTCAAAGGCAGCCATCCCTTTGAAATGTAATAATCAAGAAAGACAGCTAGTCTCTGTGGGAGCATAGGAGCCTAACTAACTAACTAACTAACTAACAGGCTAAAATTAGCAAGCACAGATGGCCTCATCACATTGACTAACCACCCCCTCATGTCCTCTAGGACCCTTCCACTGGCTTAAAAATTCTCCTGTCTTTTGTTTCAGCAGAGTTGAGTTCAATCTCCCCTATTGGAATAGACTTGAATAAAAAGTCTTCTTTGTCTGTTTAACTCTGTCCAGTGAAATTTTTGATAGTGTTGAAACATCCTATTGTGCCAGAGGAGCTCATCTCTGGAGAAGAATGCTCATTAACAAATGAAGGAGGAATGGTAGAATTAGATGATTACCATGTTGTGATGCTCAATGCTGTAACTGTTAGTTGAAAAGTTGCAGGGGAACAGGATGTATCAGCATGGTCCATAACTAACACTACTCAGGTCACTTATAAATGCACAGGAACACTGTACATTATAAGACAGAGATCTGGCTTTTGCCAGTTTAACCAAATGGTCTCACTTAGCGTCACTAATAAGGAACAACCTGACATTGTGTGCCTCCTGGTGTGGTATAATATAAAATATGTAACATCATCTATGGAATTTTCTTGCCAAAACATTTTCTTGAATCCAACCAAGTCTCTAGTCCTAAGTACAGGTTTACAGAAAGCCATTATTTTAAAAAAGACAACGCTTCTCTTTCAGCAGGTAGCAAGTCTAGAAGAGTGAACATTTTCCTTTGATCTTCACAATTAGAGCATGGTGTAGCCCAAAAATAGGTGGGGCCTGGATTCCTTGTGCTACTTGGAATTGCTATATAAAGACTGCAAAACTATGGATTTGTGATTATGGGATTTAGAAATAAACTTTTACCTTATATAAGGCACTATATTTTGGAGTTTCTATTATATGAAATTGAAACTGATATGAAATGAAAATTTGGGTATCTGAATCTTAGTTCATTTAAATCAGAAAAATCATAATAATAATCTCTGCCGCATCAAACAAACTCTGCTCTCTGTATCAAGAGGCAAAGCCATGCAAGAATGGAGTGGGCAGGTAAAATCTACTTATACATATTTAAAACAGAACAGTCCAAAAATAGTGCAGGTTTGTATATTGATCACATAATCAAAAAACCTAATTAGCATCCTACTAAAATAACATACAACAGAATAATAAGTAGCTAAATGTCATTGAAAACATAAAATCTTAGAAATGCAAAAGAAACAAAAAGATCATTAGTCCGACCTTCTTTTCCTACAAATGTGAAAACTATGTCCAGGAAGTGGCGTGACTCCCCGAGGTTATACGGTTCATTAGCAGCACAGCTGGGACTAACACCCAAGCCTTCGCCTTCTCCACAGTGCTCTCTTTCTGTGCCAGGTATAAACAAATGGAGAAGGGACAAGTCCTAAAGGAGTTGACTCTCCCTTAGAGTTCCACTGAAGCTGTGAAAAGGGACTGTAAGTCGGGAGGATTTCCCTCTGGCCTAGATGGCATTTGAATGGGATTTTGAAAAAGAAGATAAAAATAAATTTCAACATTTCATCAGAATGATACAAATATAAGTTTTCCACAACTTATCAAGAAAGGATGAATACATTTGTTGAAGGTGTAGCAGCATGAAAACCATGTCTTCCAAATATTAAAATAAAGGGCTGTTCTATTTCGACCAAAAAATAAAATTGACAGTTAATTATCAGTTTTTTAAGGGCAAGTAGATATTTCATGATACGTTTTCCACCCAATGATCACCTTTTCTGCTGTTTATTTACTAGGAACAAAATTCTCTGTCAAGCCTTACAAACTACAGCTCAAATCTCTCTAAGGCTCTTCCTTGTCTATCTTCCCCTCCTGCCCCACAATTTCATGTTTTTAATACATGCATTAATAAAGAGTGGCTTAAATGTTATACTTATTGTTTTGGGGTTGTCAAGAATTTACCATTTGGGATAAGATTTCCTTTGGAATAGATATTGCAGTAAAAATCAATCACTTGCAGTGTAACCTGAGAACTTTTTCTATTTACCAGACATTTGCGTAGCACATGGAAAGTTCTCTAATATCATTTACACTAGCCTTTCCTCACAATGAATTTGTCGATAGTCTTTGTGTATGTCATTATTCAGGGATTAATACTTATAAATTAAAATTTCCTGTGAACAATAATATTCAGCATTCAAGACAATCAATATGGCAGAACCAGCTGATGTTGACAGAATAAACCACAAAAAACGAAAATGCAAAAGAAAGAAAAAGAAAAAAGAGGCGCATGAAACCATGAAAGGGAAACGCCCAGGCCCCAGAAATAAGAAGGAGCTCTGTCAGAGATGTGAGCAGGGCCCAGGATGAGCGGCTTGCAGGAATATCAGAGCCCTCCTATAGAGACAGCTCCCGGAGCCCGCGGTGCACAGACCTCCAGGGAAGACAGCTGCTGAAGATGAACTCGGTGACTACAATACGAACAACATGAGGCTGAGGAAGCGTGATAAAGACACGACAGACTGTAAGTTAATTATGTTCATATGTTCAGACAAATGAAGGAAGGAATTGATTTGTAAGCCAAGAATAGAAAAGAATGCAAAAAAGTCCTACATAGAAATCCTAAAAATAAAAAATGTAGTCAATAAAATTAAATTAAATAGATCAATTTACAGTATACTAGATACATATCTGGAAGAAATTAGTAAGTTGGAAGATAAGTCTAAGGAATCGACTAGAACAGTGTTTCTCTAAGTGTGGGCTGTGGGTAGGTGTAGCTCTACCGTCGGTAGTAGACTGAGAAGGGATTAGCACAGAAATTGATAGTGAGTGTTTAGAATTTTTTATAACAACTTAATTTTATGTTGTTGAATCTAGTAACAAAAAAATTGGGGCTTGTGTTTCATTTTTTTCTAATAATTCATTTTGTTATATTTTACAAAAGTATCTACAATGGATTGGAAAAAATAAAACTGGTCCTTTACCTCAAATAGTTTGAGAGGAACTCAATTAGACCATAGTAGGCAGAGATAAAGGGGCGGAAGTTATCAAAGAGAAATTTAGAGGAATGGGAATTGATAATCCATCAGGCCTTGATTAGTGATGCCTAGGGGACCTGGATTATTTATCTTCCAAATCAGATGGAGGAAGGCGTTTCTCAATTTTCACACCATAATTGATACAAATCAGAACAGCACTAAGAAAAACAGCATGTATGGTCACTTTCTTGGTGCCCTGTTATGATCATGGTATATTTTAAAGGAGCTAACAGATAATTGCCTTAATACAGACGGCAAGTGGGAGAAAACTTTACACAGAGAGGCCCAAAGCAGCTTCTCTTTTTCCTTCCCCATTCCATTGTCTTGTAATTTCAGTGTCTTTAACCCAACATTTTCTATGAGAACCACATTTCCAGCATCTTTTAAAATTGAGGTTAAAAAAAAATAATGCAGGGGCTGGCCCGGTGGCGCAAGGGGTTAAGTGCACTTGCTCTGCTTTAGTGGCCCGGGGTTCGAGGTTTGGATCCCAGGCTTACGCTGATGCACTGCTGGTCAAGCCATGCTGTCGTGGCATCCCATATAAAGTGGAGGAAGACAGGCACGGATGTTAGCCCAGGGCCAGTCTTCCTCAGCAAAAAAAAAAAAAAAAAAGAGGAGGAATGGCATTGGATGTTAACTCAGGGCTGCTCTTCCTCACAAAAAAAAAAAAAAGAATTGATGCAATAAAATTGGATAAATTCCTTAAAAAAAAATGCATTATTGCAAAAAATCCACCATAAGAATGCTGTCTTGTATATGCATAGTTTTGCAATTTTGTGGTTTCAAAATGGTTTTAGTGTACATTAACTCTTTAGTATTAAATGTGTAACTATGTATAATTCTGTAGTGTTTTCCTTAAATTATTAAGAGCTCTATGGGCAAAACAAATTGGCCAAGCCTAGCTTAATGGAGTTTTTAATTTTAATTTTCCTGTTGCTGATAAGAGGGATGAAGTAGATCTATTTGGGGATGTATTTAGAGCTATAGTCAAACATTCTGATTTTGTTGCACTGAGAAAAAATAGCTGGTATTCCAATAAAGATGAGAATTAGAGCCTCATAAAATTAATAATTATCAAATTTATCCAATATGTTCCTCCTCTGCACTTGGCGTCTAAGCTATGGCCACAAAAAAGGTGTAAAGATTGCGGGTTTAAAGCTGGGAGACGTTATCAAGGAAAAAGGTTAGACATGATGCTTTAAGATTAGTCCTTGTTCACTTTGTTTTCCATGTTATATGCTTTCACTTGCTGTAAGGGCATGAGGATGTGTCTACAGAATGTCGGGGTATACAGAATTATATTTATTACCTGCTTTTATATGTATTTTGCTACAGGCGGTAATCTTAAGGATTATATTAATGTCATAAAAAACTCTCAGACCCTAACCACTTTTATGAAAAACTTCTACTTAAATTAGGAAACCAAAATTTTTACTGACAGAAAAAGAGTAATATTACCTGGTTAAATAAACATGATATATAGAAGAAGAAGGCAACAAGAGAGTGAAAAAAGTATTATGTATACATTTTGGAAAAATAATATAAATTTTTTAGTTAAGGGTATATGCAAAAACTTTACAAGATTTAACTATTTAAAATCTTTTTGAATTAATTTAAAAATCTTTTATTTACATACCAGATTTCCTAAATGATTATTCATTAACATTTTAAAATAGAATATGTAATGTTTACGAGCTCCAAGTTTTGAATTGGAGAGACCTAGATTTGAATCCTTTCAAGTTCTCTCTCTAAACCTCAGTTTCGTCAATCAAACCAAAAAATAATAGCACCAGCCTTGTGGGGTTGTGGTTAGGGTTTTCTTTGTAAATTGAATGTTTGCAAAGTGCTTAACGTGGGGCCTGGCACATAGGCAGAACTCAAGGATGCTACACGTTGTTATTATTACTATTATCGTTACATGTCTGTTATCAAGTCATATATCTCAACGGGTTGTTGCTGGTGCAGAAAGGCGTTCACGGCGCTAGGCTGTCCTTAGCCAGGGTGACTGGGAAGAACTGTGTCTGCAGACTGCTGCTGTTTTTCTTAACGTTCAATGACTTCTAATAACGCTCAATGTTGCAGGGGTAATTGTCCTTGTCCGGAGGTTTGTTTTCACTTTAGTTAACTCCGTTGACTGTATAATCCCTTCACAGTAAATGTCATGGCCTGCTTGTTTCTCTGATCAAGAAATACATGAATGCTTCCATCTTTCATTTCCGTGTATTCTGTTTAGTACACTGGGAAATGTCAGAGTCAGGAGATTTATGTAGTCAGATGGCATCACTGTGAAGGGAATCAACTTGTCAAAATAAAATGATTTGGTTTCTCTTTGCTTTTGTCTCAGGCATCAGAAGTTTTCAGACACTTCAGAAAAAAATCTTCAGGTGAAAGATGCTATGTAAGTGCTCAATTTCAGACATGTGACACTGAGTTCTTGAGTCAGAACGGCCAACCGTGATAAATTGTACTCAACTGCATGACTCCTTGCCATCAGAGGCTGAGCAAAATTGGATTTGTTATTGGAAACCAGAGCCAGTGCCTTGGTAAGGAAACTGCTTTTCAAATTTTTGAAGGGCTGCAATGGGTTTATTTTTTACTGTATTTTATAGAATGTGTTCTCTATAACGCTCTCTCTCTCTCTCTGCCCATATATATATTTGTTTGCTCATAGAAGGATAAAACTACTGCACATAGGGATGTCATTAATTTCAACGTAAGTTTAGATGGCCTGGAATTTGACATTTGTTAATCCAGATCAATGTAGTAGCACCCCAGAGAATTTGTCTTAAAACTAATACCAGTGAGTAAACCTGATACTTAAAGCCATTCCTCTTGGAGGACTGATTCTGCCAGAATATTACATTGGCTAAAATTTGAAGTGATCCTTCTCTACAATAAATCTTGAATGTGTCGCCAGGTCACCAGAATATTTATATATATATATTTTTTTTTCCAAACTTTTTTTTTTTGTGAGGAAGATCAGCCCTGAGCTAACATCTGTGCTAATCCTCCTCTTTTTGCTGAGGAAGACCGGCTCTGAGCTAACATCTATTGCCAATCCTCCTCGTTTTTTTCCCCCAAGCCCAAGTAGATAGTTGTATGTCATAGCTGCACAATATTTATATTTTTGACATGTTTGCACTTCAGGGTAGTTTCCAGGCTCAAAGATGGAGTCACAGCCAAAACAGTGCTCTGTTCTGAGTGACTGTACTTTAAGTGAAGGATGATTGAAAGGTTCCCTTCTGCTAAAGGACACTAGATATGGTCATAAACTAGCCGATCATCCTTGCTGCAACGTTAAGATTGGAGAAGCTAAGTTGAGAGGGCACAGAGAGTAGGAAAGTAGTAAATACAGATGGATCACTCCCAAATATGAATGCTAAGTGATATAACACTATTAAAGGGCATATCCTTTCATCATCAGAAGAAATGCTTATTTGTTTATACGTGTATTTGTTTTAACAAATGATCTTTGAAAAGGGGTTTTGGTGAAACACCGTCTGAAAGTTTATAGTATCTTAGCAAGATTACATTACCGCTTTTGCTTTCCAATGATTTCGTCTAGAATTTCTAGTTATTAGTGTTGAGGAAGTCAATATTTCCCATACGATCTTTGATTCCAAATGTAAAATTGTTGGCTTTGCAATTTATTGCTTTTTGTTTTAACGTTTTGTTTTCTTGGGAATGATGCTGGCAGCTACACAGCCCATTTGGAATCCTGGCCAAATGAACCGCCACCAGGAGTCGAGATGAAGGGAGGAGTGTGGACTGAGGACAAGCAGGACCCTGCTCATCTCGGGAAGTTCTCGAGGATGAATATTTTCACAATATACCAGAACCGAAAGACTGGGTTTAAATGGATTGGATGGACTTTTGATTTTTACCTTTGTCTCTGCCAGAAAATTTGGTCTTCTATGTGGGAAACCTGGATGAGATAGACTTGGAGCTAAGTTTCAATTTAATATAAAACTCATCCAGGTCTTGTTAGCTGTAAGAGAGAAGCAGTTGTCTGGCTCTTTCCCTTTAGGTTGATGTAGATTTATAATCCAGATTCTGTGATGCTTCTTCTCCTTCCCAGGTCTGAGATTTGAGCTTTGTGGATTTAAATGTCATTGCTTGTTTATATAATCCTTTGTTATTTCTTCATACTTTGTATAGCAAAGAGGTTTAAAATGATTAATTGCTGAATTTCATATTCTGTAATTAAGTTTTCTTTGAAAATTTTGTCAATATATGACTAAATTATTTAACTTGCTTTGCATTTTTTTCATTTCAAATAGTTTTGGCTTATTTTAAAAGTATTATTAATACAATATGCATTTATAGAAAATTCTATAAATCATAAAATTCTAAAGAAGAAATAAAATATCCAAAATATAATACCCAGAGATAAATCATGGTCAGATGTATTTAGTCATTTTTTCTTATTTATTACACACACACACACACACACACGCACACACACAAAAAATACATATATATTTGTTTCAGACTAAATGGAGATCATACTGCATAAACAGGTATCCTGTGTCTGTTATTTCATTTTGTATCATAAACATTTACCTATTTGGTATCATAAATAATACTGTATCATAAATACATTCTGCATTTTATTAATTGGTCTTGAATATGCAATTTTTAATTGCTGTATATAAGTTTTTATTTATATTTTTCCCTGGAATCTAAGGTAGCATTGATTCAAGTAATGGAGCGACAGTGAATTTTCAACCAGTTCATAACCTTGTTACCACAGAAAGTTATTGGGTATTTTGCAATTCTATTGAGGTGCTTTGTGAGCCAATTCATAAATATTAAAATGTTAAAGGTGAGGGCCGGCCCCGTGGCTTGGCGGTTGGGTGCACGCGCTCTGCTGCTGGTGGCCCAGGTTCGGATCCCGGGCACGCACTGATGCACTGCTTGTCCGGCCATGCTGGGATGGCATCCCACGTGCAGCAACTAGAAGGATGTGCAGCTATGTCATACAACTATCTACTGGGGCTTTGGGGGAAAAAAAACAAGGAGGATTGGCAATGGATGGTGGTTCAGAGCCGGTCTTCCTCAGCAAAAAGAGGAAGATTGGCATGGATGTTAGCTCAGGGCTGATCTTCCTCACACACACACAAACAAAATGTTAATGGTATGCTAAGTAATTAACTAAGGGGTGTAATTTCTAAGAGAACATTTGATGATTTATGAACTAATACATGCACTATAACTGGATTTACAGGTCTGTGGATTTTCAATAAATGACTCCTTATTGATTAAACTCACTCATTCTTTCTAAAACAAATGTTTACTGAGTGCCTACTCTGTGCCAGGCACTACTCTATGCACTAGAAAGAAATCAGCAAGCAGGTTAAATTCCCTGGCCTCTTCGAGCATGTATTCTAGTGGGAAACAGAAAATAAACAAGTAAAAAATAAGTATATATGTTTATATCAGGTAGACATAAGTGCTATAAAGATAAATAAAGCGAAGTGTAAAGACTGAGAGTTATTGGGGTGCATCCTGGGGTGGGCCTATTGCAGGGTGCTTGGTCACTCCTTTCTAGGAGGAGATACATGAGCAGGATGACTGATATGGTCTTTGTTAGCAAATATAGGCTGCTTTCTCTTCCTTCATTAATCATACCTTTATTTTATGGAATAATTTTCCCAAGACAGCAGTTGGCATATATTACTCTTTTAAAAATCAAACAAACAAATTCCAAAAACCAAAAACCCAAACAAACAAAACCACAAATCTGCAATATCTCTTTAGTATGCAGAAGAGACACTCTAAACACCTCATCCCCGTGTGCAAGGTGCTCCGTATTTTGGCGCTTCTCCTCTCACCAAGCTCATCTCTCACCTGTTCCCAATATGTAACTTCCACGTCAAACACACGGATTTATTTCTTGCCTATGAACATGCTATATTCCTTCCTCTGGCATCGCTCCCTTCTTTCCGTTGGGAGTGTCTTCTTTTCCACTTTTCCAAAGTAATCTATTTTTGAAGACTCAACGTCAACCCACTTTCTTAAGTAATTATTCATTGAATTTGGATTTATGAATAATGATTTTCTTTGATGGTTATTCTAGAGACGTTTAAGAATTTATTGCTTTTGCATTAGATACATAAAAACTTTTCTAAAATGTCCATAACCTATTTTCTTGCATTCTTAAACACTTAATAGTAAACATCATTTAATCAACCTCAGTGATACTATGCTGATTTGTACCCAAGTAGCACTCATATCTTCACTATTCATTTTGTGGTCAGTTTGTCTGTCTATACATATCCATTCATCTTCACTTCATCTAATCATCAAACCTGTGATCAATCCATCCATCCATCTACCCATCCTTCCTTCCTTCCACACATCCATCTATCCATTCTTTCTTCTGCTCTTCATCTATTCATCCATTAAGCCATCAGTTTACCCCTACTAATACACACGCAGGCACTCTACTTTGGATATAAAATATATTGAAAAAAAGCATTTATATTCTTTCTCTTCAACTATATTTCAACCACTATATTACAAACCATAGGCGTCTCTGTAGTCTCAGCTTCTAATTTGGTAACAGGTTCATATAATAAATGTTCAATAAATATTAGTAAAGGATCAAAATCCCAAGTAGAAAACATTACTGAAATGTTTGTAAAATGGCCTTCTTGAAAATATCTATTTTTATCTAAATGAATGACTTAGGTCCTGTTGGTATTCAGAGGGAAGAACAGAAATCTTTTCTAGTTCTATGATTTGATGAGTCTCATAGTAGCTGGTAAAAATAGTGCTAGTCACTTTACTTCCTTGTGTCTCTTTAAGCCATTTATAAAATAGGGATACCTTTCTTTCAACTCATTTCATAGGAAGATGAAGGGAAAAGATGAAAGGGTATATCTAAAATACCCATTAGCTCTTTAGAGTAGAGTGAGGAGGTGCTAGAATACCTATTCAGCCTCACAGGAAATGAACTATTTAAACTATTATATTAAATGAACTATTTAAACTATTTTCTCAAAGCCTAGGGGTCCCTTTCCTTGAAGAACCTCCAAGGGCAACTAGGAGTGGGAGGTGGGAGGTCGGGTGTGAGCAGGACACATGCTCGCTGCACTTCAGCCAGAACAACCACACATTTGTATTGAACGTACGCTTCTGCAAAAGTTCACCTCTGGAGAAATGCCTCAATTTTCTCTTCTGTAAAATGGAGATAAAGAACAGTTCACGCCTCGGAAGGCTGTTATGTGGATTAAATGAATTTTTATAGGGAAAATGTTTGGTATGTGGTATTAGAAAAGAGCTAGCAGCCTTTATTATTATATTATTGTTTACACATCTCTACCTGATATGAAATCTCCTCAGCATCATGTGCATTTTATGTTTGTCTGCTTGCTACTAGAAGGTCAATCCCACGAGAACCAGCAGGATTTTGTTTCAGCCATTGTCTCCAGTTCCCAGAGCAGTGCCAGTGCATACTAGACACTCGATAAGTATTTGTTGAAGGAATGGAGCCTACTAAGTTCTCTCTTTCCCTCCTGGCAGTTCTCTCTCCCTACTCTCATTACACCTTCTGGGCGCCCTTTTTCCCTTGTGACCTGATATTTCTATTGTGATACAGGCCTGGCACCTGGATACATTGGGCTGTTAGTGTTGCATGTAAGATGAAAGTAGATAGACTGAGAGGTACAGCCTATGCATGTGACTGTAAACTTCATGACCCTAGAGACCCTTTTTGCAGATCACTTTATGCCCAGTGCTTGGCAGAGTGCCTGTCCTACACTAGGGCACACAATTCTTCTTGAGGAATGAAACAGTGAATGTATCAGTAAACAAAATGGAGTGATACCTTTCTTGGCTACTTAGAAGCTGGGTATTTTGGCTGTGTTCCCCAGAGGTAGAATTTCAAGATAGAAAGTTGTAGTTAGGAAAAATGTTGTAACTACAAGATAATATTGTTATTATTTTATGTATTCTGCTACACATTGTGACAAATCACAGAGAAAAGTTTGTAGAACTTAGAACTTGTCTATTTTGTTTCATCCTTCATTTTGAATTTCTAGCTTAGATAAAAGTAAAGAAGATTAAAAACAGGTTACAGAGTATGTAAAATGTTTGCTTTTGGAGCATCCTCAAAAGAAGAGAATTACAAAATGTACCTGTGACTCCATCTGTTTTGTAAATTAAGTTGATTTGCCATCTTAAAAGCAGAGTAATTGTTTCAATTTACAGGCCCCAAAGACAGCAGTCACTCTCAGAGGAAAGTTCTTCACTTAACATGCAGAGCCCAAGAATCTACTAATTAGCCACTTGATCCCTGAAGGCATATCCAATTTCTAAGTGTGTGAGGTTGTGTGGTCCCTAAAAGTATTCACTCCCTGACTTCTTCAAGCCATCTTCAAAAAGCTGATGGGTTTCAGATCCTACAGAGATGGATGCCTATGGTGATGTGGCTCCCCGGGGACACAGGCCCATCCCATACATGAAATAGCATAATAAACAGTCTTGCTGAAGGGCTCAGTTTGCTCCTGTTCACTTTTGGTTTCCTTCAACACTCTTCACTTAGGAAGGTGATTCCTGTGTCCCTACTTATAGCAATATTTCCTGAATTGTTTCTGAATATCTGGTCTGAAGGGGTCATGAATAATTAAGCCTATTTAAAAAATTCGTAATTAAACCAAAAAAATCTGATCTTGAATTATTTGTGTTTAAAAGCATTCTATCCAGGTTTCTGAAGAGGTGAAGTGAAATGATTAATTTTAAAACATTGAATGCATAAATGAATTTCAGTTATCTGAGAAAAGTTTTCAAATATGTATATAGATATCTATCTATAGTGTATATATATGTATATTTATTGTGAAATATGAGTAAAGTTCATTTGTGGGAAAAATATAAAGAATAATAATTCAAGAAAGTTTATCTCGTCCCGCTTTGTCCAGGACATTTGTCCCTTGCCAAAATAAAGTTATCTAACAAACAGAGGAATCCTGGGGACATGCCTTCAGAGGGAGGGATGGTAGGAACACTCATCAAAGAGAGGGATGCTGGGAACGCACCTTCAGAGGGAGGGATGCTGGAACATCCATCCGAGCAAGGGATGCTGGGAACGCTGTCAGAGCGAGGGATGCTGGGAACAGCCTTCAGAGAGACAGATGCTGGGAACACACCTTCAGAGAGAGAGATGCTGGGAACATCGCCAGAGTGAGGGATCCCAGGAACCCTCTCAGAGAGAGCTGCTCCCCTCAGAGCACCAGAGCCTGGTGCTGCCTATCCATGGAGTCCTTATTCAGAAGTTTAAGTGCACAAAGGGAAGATCCTGAGAAGTTCAGGGCATTAAATGCTACAGACAGTAAGTGTTACTAATTCTCTGAGAAGTTTGGGTGTGGTGGATTTTTAATCCTATACTTATTTAATTAAAGTTCATATTGTCTTTGGATAGCCAGATTAAGAAAAAAGTTCTCTAGAGGGGTCAGGGTGCAATGGAAAGAATCAGAAGTCCTACATTTACATTTCTTTTCTTCCACTGATAAACCTTTTATTTACAGTAAAATACTTAATGTCTCTTAGCCCTGGTTTCAAATAAAAATTATACTATGTTCCTTATTTTTGCAATAGGCTGTTGGGGAGGAGCAAATGAGAAAAATGCTTGTGACGATGCTTCCAAAACGCTACACAAATACGGCAATTGTATCAGGAGGAAGGCATTGGAATATCCTCACCCCACTGACTATCTATGAAACTTCCAGGACGGGGTAACAAAGACCCTTGTAAAAATGTCTGAATTGTGTGCTTCTGTCTTTGAACCTACACTGACACCTGTCAGAAAACAGTGTAGCAGGACACAGACAGACAAGCCCGAGAGGAGAGTGATGGTTCAATACAGTGGCTTTCAAATTCTGGGGGCACAGAAGCCCTTGTTCAGGCAACACCTTTTGAGGAAGTCAAATATGTGGTACAATAAACAAAGTTGCTTTTGCTGGAGGCCAGCTTTCAGGTGACCCAGTGAGTCTCCGGCAAAGGATGTTCTAAGGAAAGGGATTATGGTTATGAAGCCACTCTGAGGGGCAAGTCACAGCCCTGCGCTCAGCACAGAGCTCTTCTTCCCTGTCTGACATTCACATTTGCTAACCCTACTGCAGGGTATCTGGTGTGTTCCCAGATATCAGATCTCAAAGCAAAATAATTCGGAACCACCATTAAGTATGGCAACATTAGAATTTAACATTTCAGTCAGGAGTAACTTAGTGATCGTCCAATCTGGTGGTTTTCAGCCTGTCCTGGAGGAGCCTCCTTGGGGGCCATGTGAGGGTTGAGAGACTGGGGAGGGGACAGCAATGATCTAGACCAGGTCTGCTTTATAGCTAGTATTCTTGGTAAGATATCAACTGAAGAAAGAATTCTCTTGATTTCTGGAAGTTTGGAAACCCACTGATGTAACTGGCTTTCTCTTCTGCCGTACAAAGCTGTGGAGGCCCAGCAGGCTATTGACTGGCCCGGAAGACGGAGCTTTTCAGAGGCAGGGCTGGCTATGGAGCCATCCAGGTTGCTGGACTCTCTCTTCAGTATTCTTTCAACTGTGATGGGCTATTCAGACTAGAAATAAGAAATTTGGTCACTTTTAAAACCATTTTCCTTTTTATCACCAGTTTCTGAGGGCTAGCTAGGGACAACAAAATTAAAAGACTCCATTTTCTGGCTAATGAACAGTTTTTCTAAAGGAAAAAAGGAATATAAAAAGAGAGATGAAAGATGCCAGACTTGGGAAAGATGCTAGGTTCCCGCTGTAATGTGACCAAATATTTTCTAATTTAGCATTGGCTCAACTATCAGCTCTGTTTCCTGGCAGCTGCTTTTTGAGGAGGGATTTTTTTTCAGATCATGTCTATAAAGGTTTTCATCCCCGAGGTGTCACTCTTCCTAAATATTAACAAACAACGGCAATAGTGGCCATCACTTGATGAGAGTTTAGATAATAGCTGAGGGTTGTATGTGTATTACCTCATGTTCTTGTCTTATAAAGCATCCTGGAGGTAAATATTGTTACTCAAGTTTTAGAAATAAGGAAGCTAAGTCTCTTCCAACTTCACGAGCTTGCCCCAGTTCTGGGAACGAGCATGATGGAGAGCTTGCACTGAAACTCGGGTGTCTGCCCTCAACACCCGGGCTCTTACCCATGGTGCTATATTGCCTAATTCTTTGTCCTACCAGGGAAGAGAATCCTCAGCAGACAACTAAACCAAAATCCTCTTAAATTTCTTTTAAGTTAAATACTACAATACTAGATTCTTATAATATTCACTTCATTGTGGCTTAAATCGTTTTTGAAAGAGTCTGCATGAGAGTCAGGAGTACAGAGCAGGTCCTTGGGTGTGCAGGGATCACTAACGGTTGGCAGCTGTGAAAACCAAGTCCACAGGCCAGTGCAAATTGGCACACGGAAACTCTGTTTTCCTGACTTGTTACAGAAGCACCAATCTTACCAAAAGAGTGAAAAACATGATAAATATTCAATAGCCAATGGAAATTCCAGCGTTTCTCTGATACCAAGTACAACTTTTCCCAGTGTGTTTATAAACTGAAATTTTCCTCCCTAATAATTGATTATGATATTTGATCCTTACAATATTTTACATGCACTAAGCTAACCACCACCACCACCACAATAACAAACCCCGGGAAGTAGTCAAAATTATCAATCGATTGAGAGTCTTGCATTTGAGAAAGTGCCCATATGACATGCCAGTATCTTGTAAGGTTCTGGTACTTTTTTTACAACATGTAACGCAGAGTATGTGTAGAGCACACATTAAAATAACAAGCTTGCTACCACCTGACTCCTGGAAAGAATAGTATTTTTATCACCATTCTTAATCTCATTTTGTGTTCTCTCTTGGATAAAGGACGGCAAGACCTCAATCTCTGTTTCCTAAACAATTGCACTGTGTTCTGGACAATGTATGTTTACCTAGAGATTAAGAAGATAAAGAATGATTGGATAAGTGGAGGAAGATGAATACTTATAATTCCATCACTTGAACATAATTAAACATAACATTAATTGACTTTGTCCTATTGAATAGTCTACCTTTCCTTGACAAATACATGAATAATATACCATATTAAACTCTGAACCAGTTGACCAAGACAGGAGAAGCAGCCGCCACCCACATACCATGACTCTCAGTGTCACGCATGAGCTTTTTGGAAGAGCTGGTGTTATACTTCACCTAATGGCTGACTGTTCTACTATACCTAGCACAACACTTCAGCATTGAATAGACGTTAACTTCTCAGTTTGAATATGTAGCTTTCTTAGCAAGCTATTCCTTATACTCATCACATACAATTATTTCATGAAGTGTTTTTAAAGTTACATATATTTCTAAAACTATAGAAGGATGGAACTTTTTAATAGGCAAGGCAACTTCAGATAAAATATCCCCAAATGTATTATTTTGTAATCAATGTGTTTCCTCACTGATAAAAACGTGCCTACTTTGAACTGTCAGGAGATGGTCTTTTAACAACATCAGGCTTGATTGCAATGTAAGAGTTGACCAAATTCAGTACTTTATTAATATAAGAAGTATGTACGAAAACTTTATATCCTGGAAAAGATTTTGTTATTGACCAGAGAATCAAATCATCAGGCACCTAGGTCTACGGCTACCATTTGTTGTCCTTACAACATGAACTACTATGTGTAAAGCACTGTGACTTATCACGGTAAGTGTTCCAGATGCTAGTGCAGACGGCGGCGTGTGTCGGCTCCACGTAGTCAGCTCACGCCTTTCTTGTTTCTGTAACGTGTGGCTGGAGATACCAATGACTTCAATAAAGAAATACACCACTTATGTGAGAGGTGAAACGTGACTTTTGATTGATTACATGTTCCCAAAGTATCCTGCAATGTTTTCTCATCTCTAAAGTAGTACCAGGCCTTTCCAGGATGTGGAACAACTGAAACATTCAGACACTGCTGGTGGAAATAGACAGTATAATCTCTTGGGAAAACTGTTGGGCAGTGTCTATTAAAGCTTAAAATAAATATATGTAATCCATGGCCCAGCAATTTCACTCCTAGATATATACCCAACTGAAGTGTGTGTGTGTGTGTGTGTGTGTGTGTGTGTGTGTAAATATATTTCTTTTTCTTTTCTTTTCACCTAATGACACCTACTAGCATAGCTCCAACTGGAAACTACCCAAATACCCATTAACGGTAAGATAGATGAATACACTGAGGGATAGTCTCACAATGGAGAGCAGTAAGAAGGATTGGACTACAACTACACAATAATATGGATAAATCTCAAACATAATATTGAGTGAAAGAAGCCAGGCCCAGAAGATAGCACACTGTATGGTCCCATTTACATGAAGTGCAGAAACAGGCATAACTAATTTATGCTGTTGGAAGTCAGCATGGTGGTCACCCCCGCGGGGGAGTAGTGACTGGAAGTAGCAGCTGTGAGGGGCCTTCTGGGCCTTCTCAATCTGAGTGGTGGTTTCATGAGCGTGTTTAGTTACGACAATTCACGTTTACATTTATGTGATCTTTTTGTTTTGGATATGTAACAGTTTGATGTTAAAAATAATAACAACAACAAAAAAAATAGGCCATGATTGTGAAGAAGTAGAAAACCTGTTCTCCAGTTTTCCATAAATATTACTGGAAAAGATCATGACAATGACTCTGAAGTCTCTCAAACTTATTGTTTTGAAAAAGAGAAGTTTAGTTTTACCAATTGGAAAATTGATTAGGCAATTATTTGAACATTACTTGAGATTTGACCTGAATTTTTTCTGCCACCCTCTTTATTTGGTTGTTATGGACCATTCAAGTCTTGAGATAACTTAAAATAAAAAAAACACTGCTCAGTCTGTGGAGCTGAGGATTTTATCTACATTCCATGGGAGGCATGCAATGTTCCAGCCTAAGTCCGAGTCAGGGAGGAAAAGGTTGGCAGGATTCTACAGACAGCATCTGCTTCACATTATAATACACGCTTGTCTTCTCTCAGTTCTACCCTTCTCCCGCACCGATGACAACCCTCTTGGGCGATCACCAGTAAAATCTTCATGAAACACAAATCCGATCACATCACTCTCCTTCTTAAAATCACCCAGAGGTTGCCTCTGTTCAGGCCTCGACCACGTTTCTCTTCCTTTACTCCTGTTCTCTCCCTGTAGTCACACTGGTACTTATTTTTGGTCTCTTGAACCAACCAAGCTGGTTCCCATCTATAGGCCAAAGCACCAAGTGTTTGGTCTCCTGGGAATGCTCTTCCCTAAGCCCTCCCTGGGCCTTCTCCTCAGTCAGGCTCTGTGCATAGTTCCCCTATCCAGAGAGACCTTCCCCCACTTCCGCGTCTCAAGTCGCAGTCCACCTCCCCAGCACTCTCATCGGTTACACCTTGTTTTTTAACAGTAGACAAAATCATCTTGGTTTTTCATTTGTTTATTGTTTATACCCTTCAACTCTCTACTTCTTCGACAAAACAAAGATCAAGGAAACTATTTTTTGTTTCATGTTGCATTCGAAGGACTAGAACAGTTAGTATCTAGTAAATACTTACTAAAAATTTGTCAAATATATGGATATAGCAGAACAAAAGTGGTGAGAGGGAAATGTTTTGGCTGTTTGTCCTTTTGGTGTTTCTAAGAAAACTATTTGAATTTCTGCTCTCTAGACTCGCAGAATCCTATAAAGTATTAAATCCTCATGTACTTCATTGTCTAGCACCCATATATCAAGTATACTAGGTAGGGTTACTCTTTGTCTTTCCCCTAATTATACCCTTGCTAGTGGGAGGCAATGACAGGCCTCAAGCAAAAGTGTTCCCATGCAGAGGAATCTGTACGTCATTAGCTGAGAGCTAATGGAAATAGAAAAGCCAGGAGCCATTACAGAAACCCAGCCAGGGGTTAAAATCTGGGGGAGAACGTTAGATCTACATTAAAACTGGGGAAATGTGGCTACTTGAAAAGATTTTTGTTATCCATACAAGGCATTCTATAAAATTTACCTCATTTCTCACTGAGCATTCAGTGTCTCAGAGACATGAGTGTCTCAGACATTTAACAAGTACAGAGAATATACAATGCAATGGTCTTGCTGTCTTAGCTTTGTATCGTGCTTTGTTCATATTGATTCTTCAGCATCGATGGCCTACATGACCAATTGCATTCTTTGTTTTGAGTTTGCAGGTATTGATAAAATATATGGTATTAAATGAGTGGTTTACACAAAGGGATAGAGTAAGCCTGTGCTGAACAGGCGGGATCAGGTGTCCTGCGTTCTTCTGTTTGTGTAAGCTGTGTCTTCAAATTACAGTAACAGAATTCTTTTTTGAGTCTGCTCTGCTTATAATACCTTTGACATAAATTTTTCATTGTGTCCGGGTGTTTGCAGTCAAATACAGTGGTATAGTGTTGGATAATGCACGGGTGAAATAGCATTGTTTGTGAGATAAATGGCCACCACTCCCCATAGCCTCACTGTCTCCATCCTCATACCCATCAGGTAGTTCGTTTCCTGAAGTACGAAAGAATTGATTTAGAATTGCTTGACTCCCAGATTTCATGATTTATTTGTTTTGGGATGAGGCCCAGTCATTTTTTAAAAGTACCCACATGATTTTATTTTAAAATGTCTGGGTGATTTTATTGTGCAGCCAGGTGGAGAATCAGTGGTCTAGAATGACATCCTGTGAGGCTCTAGAAGGACGGCCCGTGGTAACTGTTGATGAGCAACGTCCTGTTCAGTGGGCCAGGGTAGGGAGCGACTGTAGCTCCCACTACTGCCCAGCAACTTTAGATATGGTCACTGCTGCGAGTCCCCTTCAGCATAGGGTGAGTACACACCTCTTGGTTATTTCACTCATCCAGAGGATTCAAAGATATACGCAAATGAGACACTTCTGAAGAATATGCTTTAATTTCCCGAGACAGTATATTCTAAAACTTTAAGGAGGAAGAAAATATTTTCTTAACTCTAATATAAAGTGAAAGCCTTCCTCTCTACAATCATTCAGTGCTCACATTGTTATGCAGTAATTGAGTCCCCTGCTTGGTAAATGTGCCCCTTGGGTTCCAGCTGAGTCATAAGTCTCCTAAAACCATTGTCTTAGCTACGCAAGTACCTTGAAAGAAACTTTAAAATAATTACGTGTAAATCATTGATTAAGTTTTTTAGCAAAGATTCATATGTCTCCCCATTCTGTGCATGTGGATTGGGGTGGGGAGAGAAGGTTGATTTTATTATTCCAGTTTGTAGGGTCATATATATTAATGCATACCGCCATGAGCTTCTATGCATACATACTCTAAGTATATACTTACTTTTATTATCCCACTATGAATTAGGGTAAGGTTTTGATTACCTTTCAGTATTATTTATGCCTTAACCATTGCTTATAAAAGCAAGCAATATATTTGAAAGTCTAAAATTCTCTCTACAGCCATGCATTGCTTAATAATGGGAACACATTCTGAGAAATGTGTCATTAGGTGATTTCATCATCGTGAGAACACCATAGAATGTACTTACACAGACCTAGATGGGATAGCCTACGACACACCTAGACCCTATGGTACTAATCTTAGGGGACCACTGTTGTAAATGTGGTCCGTCATTGACTGAAATGTCATTATGTGGCTCATGACTGTATTTATAACACATACTAATCACGTGAGGCTAAGTAAATTGATGGAGCTGAAAAACGATATTTTCTTTGGTATTTGAAATACTAGCTTTTGAAGTCCTGCATCAAGTGGGACATTTTTTCCCTAAGTCATAGAGAAATGTTTGGATTATAATACAATTGTTGTGAGGCATACATGTGTTTTGTTAAGGTTTGCTTTGTTTTAGGGGTTCTGTTGTGAATTAGCTCCAGGGAGATGAAAATGCAAGTGTGGTCAAGTTTATTGAGTGAAACCTACAGCTGTGAAGTAAAGCCC
This sequence comes from Diceros bicornis minor, assembly GCF_020826845.1. Lineage (NCBI taxonomy): Eukaryota > Metazoa > Chordata > Mammalia > Perissodactyla > Rhinocerotidae > Diceros > Diceros bicornis. The sequence continues at coordinate 54,439,755 of NC_080762.1, read as the reverse complement.
GAGGATGCGGAGGTGAGAGAGCGAGCAGCTGTGAAGCGAGCTGTCAGGTAGAATTGATAGCCATCGTCTTGTCGCAACTGATCCCCAACCCGAGAGCCGAGGAAAGTGAGGCAGGCGAAATGCTGAGACACCAGAGACAGGGAATCTGGTTCCAGCTCTCTGTCAAAGTTGCAAAATCAATTGAATTTTTAAAATATGAACACTCTCTGTGTTTAAGAATGGGTTTTGATGCATGTAAAGGATATTTGCTTGGAAAATGTTAATGTAAAAGTACCCCAAAAATATTTCCATCATTATTGGAGAACAAAAACCTTCAGGTGTTTTCAACAGGGTAGTAGAGGCAATGAGCACAGTGCCTGGCACATGGCAGGTACTTTAATAATTTTTGGACAAATAGGTGAACAATGTATAGGGCCTTATTATCATTTTTTTTGTTTTCAGTTTTTGGTAGCTTGAGAGGAGTTACCTTTGTCAGTAAAAGGTTCTGTGTTTTGAATAAAACAAAAAACAAAAATCTGATGTAAAAGTATGTGCTAAAATAACAGGACTTAATGGGGAACACAGAGTGAGGACGAGGGGAGACCACTCTCCCCAGGGCAAATTTGTGACCAGGGCACTGACCAAAAGGGTGGTTGGTGTCCTGGGAGATAACACCCCTCAGGCAGGCAGTTCAGTGTGGCTAGAGGCTGTTCCAGAGGGTATTAAAGTGTACAGAAAAAATAGAGCGGAAATGCTGGCAACTCCTTAATTAGCAAGGGGCTGGCAGGTAGATGGACATAGAGATCTAAGCCAGTGGGGCTGCTTTGAAGGTGGGCGCAGGGGGAATGCAGCCGCTACGAGAAGGGGGAGCCACAGGAGGCTGGGGGGAGTCTCTGGTGCAGGACTCCTTTTAATTTATGACAAGGGAGCTGAAAGAGCTCCTTTGCCGGAGAGCCAGGGCTTCATCCGTCACTGCTGAAGAGTCCATGTCTGGTTCCCTTGCCTAGAAAAAAATTACATATGACCTAGATTATACTGACATAATTCTTCTATTTCCCAATTGTGTATCAGCTAATTGGTGTTGTAGGAACATATTCTATAGTAGAACAGATTGTTTAGTGATTTGGAATTTTGTAAAGAGTAAATTGGACCCTAGACTATTAGATCTACAGGGATCTGAGTAGCCATTTAACAAGTCTCATTTTACAAATGAGGAAACAGAGAATTAGAGAAATTGCATTATTTGTGTAAGGTCCTATAGTAATTTAATATTTACCAAGTTAAAAAAAATTTAAAAAGCCATAACATTGAAGTACTTTATAAATTTACGTTAAATGAAAGAAATAAAATAGAATTTTAAGAAACCTTCTAATTAAGTTAATTTCAACAGCAATTAATAATTACCATTATATCACATACAAATATTATGCTTTTCTGGGTGACTTTATGGAATGCCAAAGCAAAAATTGCACTGGACAAAGCTAAACAGACAAGGAAGAATTTATTCAAGACTCTTGCAATAGGGGAGAGGCTGGAACTCAGTCTGAGCTCAGCTTTGGGGAAACAAAGGGCTGGAAAATTTTTAGAGCTGGAGTGAGGGGAATAGTAGGCCACCCGTGTTTGCTAACTGGACTCAACCAGAGGAAAAGTAAACTTTCTCTCGGCCCCATGACAGGGAATGACCCACAGTCCATAAATAGGACATAGCCGAAAGCAAAAAAAAATAAGCAAGAACAGTTAAATTCACATTCATATTATTATGGAATTCTTTGCAGTTATTAAAAATGGAAGGTAGAAGAGTACGTAAAAACGTGTTGATACACTTTAAGTAAAAAACGACAGCATTTCTCCAATCTTATTATGTATTGATGTATAAACATATATTCTATGGTAATTTATAATATAATTTTTTCTACTTCCTGAAAGTTTATGTTCTCATGGTTACTTCCTTTTCAAATCCTATTTCTACAGAACACTAACGTCTTGCCTCTTGCTGACCTTCATTTCACTCCAACAAAATGTGGAGCCTACTTTTCTTTGGTTTCTCCTCAGCATCATCAACACAGGCAGTTGTGTGCAGCAGAGCACTTGTGTGGACGTTTGTGGGGAGTAGAGAAGGGTCCTAGCCCATCAAGCTTTCAACCTAACATCACATGATGACGTCCCTCTTCTCGAAGCCCCTTAGCCTTTCCACCGGGCATTTCTCGGAGATCATTCCTTCACTTTGGGCCGTTACTTCCTGCCAATCTCTTTGTTTTTCTCTCTAGACTTCTCCGGCATTATCTCTTTTCTGGGCACCTTCATTTTTTTCCTACAGATATGTTTAGGAAACTCCAGATTCTTTGTAATGCAAAGCAATTTAGCTTTTTCTTGGTTTTATTTCTCTGCCTGGAGAAGCATGCCCTGGGGCTGTCTTTCTATTAGCAAAATGGCTCATTGGTTTTCTTTCTGAGAAGAGAATAACAATCTTTTTGTCTTACTGTATATCAGTAGACATCACGTGTTTTGACAGTCATATGCACAAGCACATGAGTACGAATGGACTCGTAGCGTCAGTAATGATCTATGTTTCCCTGATTTTTCCCTCTTCTCTCAAAGAGAGCCCTGCTGCCACTCCGAAGCCCCCTTTTTATTTTCTGGAGTCCCCTGTGCTGCTGATATATTATAGTTTTTAAGGTATCAATGCTGCTCAGTGGTCTGGAATCTTAACTGCCAAAGTTATATGCCAAAGCCAGATCTGTTTTTGCTGAAGTGAGGAGAATGTCCCTCATCCTGACTGTGTTGCAGTCAGCTAGAAACAGATCAAAGTCAAACAGCCTTGCATCTGCAATACCTTCCTGAGATCTTGGAGAAGGTAGTCTTCAGGAATCCGTTTGTAGCATCTTGGGATTCCATTGGAGCTGGACCACAGGACAGACCTGAGTGACGGCCTCCATGCCAGACCTGATGTCCCTCTCTGTTGACTGCTGTCTTTGTTGGTAGGTCTAGTTGGTTGTGATTCCCTCCTCCCTTAGGATACATCTTTCCTTAGGATACATTATTCCCAGGAAGCTCTTCAAATGCTCTTGGAAATAAAACCCTAACTATCCTATCCCCTGTCCTAACAGTCTGTTAGAGAAGCCTGAAAATGTCTGAGTATTAGTGCTAGGTGACCTTACAGACAAGAAAGAAATACGTAAAAACTTTAAGTTGCAATCTTTAAGGAGTAAGATCATGAATAATTTTAAAGTTTTATTCTTTTCTTTGTTTTCTATATTTTTTATGTTGACTATGTATTACTTTTATAATCAGAATAGATAAAACTTATAATAAGAAATGTAAAAAATTAAGGTACTTGAAATACTTTATAGTTTGAGAATTTTGCAGTAGTTTTAGAGAGATAGGTGATATTTCTTACATGAAACAACAACTAGCCTGAACACAATTACCCTAATTACTCAAACATAGGCTCTGTGGGTGAATATTTATGGTTCCCTTTATCCAAAGGATTGTTTTTGCAATTCTCGAGGAAAAATTTATCCAAGGAGCATTACAGAGAATTATATATTCTGGCAAAACTGGGGGACAATTGCCAAAACCCTTAGAGCTCTGTGTAGTGTTAAGTCTGTGGGAACTAGATATTCCAAAAAAGAGACAAAAATGAAATTTCATCAATTAAAAATAAAAAGAAATACTCTTCTTTAACTTTAGCCATTCCTAAATTCCTTCATTCTCTTGCTCAGCTGTTGCTCCTTGGCATGCAGGGGATTAATGCCTGATTATCAATATCTAACACAGAACTCTGGGATCTGAGGCTGATAGTGGCATGGGGTTTTCATTGTTGAATTTTGCAGTGAGGGGAATGGCTATCTCTACATTCCTCCACTGAACCACAGTGAAAGTGTTGCAGATGTAGAGAAAGAAACAGCATCAGATGAGTAAGACAGAGGATTCTACTTCCCACCTGCTGTGAGGCACTTGGACGACTCATTGGCTACGGCCAATGTCATGGTGCTATCAGTATATCAACACTGATGCTCTGGCCACCAGCTCTACAATGTTTTGATGGCAGTGGCAGCTGTGCCTTGAAAGTCTCTCAGAAACCTGTTGTTTCTGGACTGACAATCCGTGGCTTCAGGGAGCCCTGAAACAGGAGTGGCCTGTTTTCACGACAAGTGTTCATTCAGTACCTAATGCTATACAGAGACGCACTTTTCTTGGAAGTGACACCTCAGGAATTCAAGAAAGTTTTTCTCACTGTGTCGAAATGGGGGCTTGGAGTCGTATTCCTTTTATTGTTAAAAGTCATATGACCTTATTTTACACCCCAAGCTGAGGATGTGAGAGATTTTGGTTACACAGAAAGCATTCATGCCTATGATATGGTCTATTTCATCATATTAGATCGTTGGTTGGAGAATGTAAAAATACCAATACTGATGTATTGAATACATCCTTGAGAGGGGTTCCGTGGTGCAATGGTTAGTGCTCTGGACTGTGAATATATCCTTATACAGAGCATTGCTAGGTTTTGATGATAAAAAAAGATGGGCATGCATTGTTTCTGTCTTCCAGAAATTCACAAATACATTCATGTCTATTGTAATGTAGCAATTATTGTAATAGAGATATGTAACAAGCGCTGTGGAAATATAAGTAAAACACGAATGGGCTAAAAATAGTTAGATGCCCACCTAATTTTGAATTCCATGAGTGCAAAGACCACTCTGATCTTGTCTAAATTATGTGCCCATACCTAGCACAGAGTCCAGCCCACAGTAAATAGGTGATTAATAAACATCTGTTTTGTGTATGAAACCTCAGACTTTTATGTGACGTTGTAACTCAGGAAGGAATATGGATTAGTGACATCTGTATAGTGGTGGATACTTTTACAGGTAAGACTCATTCTACAAATTGCTTTCTTTTTGCCTAACATCATACTGTATATGATCTTTCCACCACATTACTATAAGCACATAGGGAGAGTGTAAAAAGAGAAAGACATTCTGGGATAATAGGCTTATGGGAAGAAAGGGGAAGAATTTCTATTGTAGAGGTTAAACAATGCATACACTTTGGAATCAGAAATACCTTGACTCAAATTCTGTCTCCATTCTTATAAACTAGAGTTATTTAATGTCTCTGAGCCTCAGTTCACTTATTTGCATAAAAATGAGGACAATAATAATAATACCTTTCTTAGTGAGCAGCTATAATAAATAAATGAATTCATTATTTAAAACACATGGCTTAATTATTGGAACATACTAAAAGTTTGATAAACAGTAGCTATTTTTATAAAATTTTAGGATTTTCTAGATATGTTGAAGGCAATTTAAGAAAAGCAGGTACAATTAACGTAGTACTCTGGATACAAATAAATAATCATTTTAATGAAATAATTATGAGATGGGACCAACTGTGGGATGTAGAAGCAGATCCACATATGAAACATAACTAGGATGATGGAGGAATGACAGCATCAAGCAGTCATGGCGTTGCTGACATTTTGGTATACACCTTTTGTTGTCACCCATTTCATCAATCAGCCATTCTATCTGCATTTGTTTTTTCTGCATCATGTTATCTAAGCATTCTTCTCTCTTAATAAAACACCACATTATCTGTCTATTCAGTAAATATGTATGTGAAACATCATGCATTTTTGTAGAAAGGCAGACCTCAAGCCATACGTATTTTTGCCAGGCTCCTGAGAATAAGTGTGTCCAAATTGGGAGACACACACACACACACACACACACACACACACAGACCGAGAGGGCATGAGTGCTGATTCTCTTTATCATGTGGATTTGCCTAGTACTCCTACCAATCAAAAAGAAACAAAGTAGAAATGACATGATTTCCATATGTGGTGGACATTTTAACCTTTGGAAGGTCGGTTCCTGTGGCTATGGAACTGTTGGAATTGAAGCTCTTCTCTTCCTTGGGATTGTAGCACAGTTTTTAGAATTCATCTCACCCTTGTTGGAAGAATGATGAGGAGGATCATAAAGGAGACAAGAGTTTTAACTCAAATTTCTCCCCTGAAAAACTGATATGCTTGGATAATCTTTCATATTTGCCATTTATTTTTACCTATTGTGGATGGTCTATTGATGTTCTTACCCCTTATTCTATTGGTATATGCATTTTTGTATTGAATTGTATGTGCTCTTTATATATTTATGAGTATTATCTATTTGCCTGTCATATAGGTTGCAAGAATTTATTCCCAGTTTGATGCACCTTTTATTTTGCTTATGGGTTTTTGGATGTAGAGATATTAAAAACTTTAATATTCTTATATATTCTGATGCTTTCCTTTATGATTTCTGCCTATAGTGGTATGCTTAGAAAAGCTTTTCATTCTCTAAGTGTACTTAAGAGCTCATCTGTATTTCCTTCAGCCTTTCCATTTAGGATCACAGGCTAGCTCTCCATTTCAAGTTAGCGTTTACATTCCTTGATAACTTTGGTAGTGTTCTACATACAGGTCTCATATTTTTGTTCCATTACTCCCAGGCATCTGATATACTTTCTTGTTTTGGGAATGGTAATTTATTTCCTTGATTTTTAAAATTTGTTATTTCAGCTATAAAAGAAAGGTGTGGAAATATCTATGTATGTTTTTTAAACTGTTTACTTTAGTAAGCTATCCCAATAATTTTTCTGTTGATCACCCTGGGCTTTCTAAAAACACACTTATTTCATGTGTAAATGTTGGGAAATTTGCTTCTTCTTTTTTCTTATTTCTTTTCCTTGGCTAGGATTTTTTTTAAATGCCACAGCTTTATCACTCTGAATTCTTTAATTTGACTTACCACCCCCACTAGGAAATATTTTGAAATAGTTTTTATTTTAGGAAAAGCATGTGAGCTGTGCACTATCTGAGGGCTTGAATATCCCAGAATATCTTTCTTTTGTCTTTGACCATCAATATCAACTTGGCTTGTAGCAGAATTTCAGGTCACAACTTTTTACCCTTAAATCAATGTAGATCTAGCCTCAATACCTCTGCCATTTTGTGTTGCAGGGTCATCATAGGTCAGCCCGAGTTTGTTCTTTTTTGATTAGTAACATTAGTGCAACAAAGGAAGTTATTTTTTTCTCAGATAGTCACCTATGACACTAACAATCTTCAGAACATTTGTCCTTTGTCCAGTAACGAAAATTAGCCCTTAAGGACATCTTAAAGATGGATGGAAGCCTTCTTTATGGAATTAGCGAAATTTATGGAATTAACGAAAATTAGCCCTTAAGGACGTCTTAAAGATGGATGGAAGCCTTCATATTATATCTATGACATGCCAACATATCTCCTTATCATTTGTCTGCTTGTGATATGGTTAAACTGTTGAGAGAGCTCTGATGGAAATAATCATGAGGGTGGTCAACTACCTACTAGGGCTTTATTATATTCCATGACCCTTAAGTGCTTTAAAATGATTATATCTCATTTATTTTTGCTCCTGATATTGATTTCTTTCTCATGACACCATACAAGACTGCAAATGCAAATATAGCTGATTTTTGTCTGCTTTTTAATGAAGATTTTTAATAAGCTTAAAATCAAGAAATATTTGAGCTTTTCTGATTGGGTCAAAGACCTTGCAGTGATTCCACATTTATTGACCAAGGTGTTGTTGACTACTTTTCTGGCCACATTCTGGAGGATGGGCACCAAATGATGCCTCACAGCTACTCAGAGGAATCTCCAAGTAGACTCTCAGACTTGTCCATCTTGAATATTACTAGAAGAAAGGCAAATAAATGGGATAACTTTTACTATTTTATCTTTAAAACAATATAATACATTGTTAATACATAAACAATGTAAAACAATATAATACATTGTTAATAATAAACAACGTAAAACATTATCTTTTGGGATAAGTGGTTGGCATATTATTGTTATTTTTGTTTTTCCAGTCAGGTTACTAGTCTGTGTAATCTACATGGAGAAGTATCCAGATAGGTGCTAGAAGTTAGAGTTTAAATTTTTTAGCAACTATGAGCTGAATTAAGAGCCTGTAATACATCTCCGGTCCTCCTCAAATGACCAACAGGATGAAATAGTAAACTTTTTCTGCCTGATTGTTATGGAATTTTTAATTTATTCTTTAAAATTTTTAAAAATTATCTAAGTTGAAAAATTTTATCATGAGTTAGCTAGGATTTCCCCTTTTCATGAATTTTGCCTAAGACCCATGATGCCACTCATGCCCCTAAAAATTCAGGCTTTTCATTAACTCAGAACAGCTTCTGTTCAATTGTATCTTTGGTTTTTCTGCTTTATTTATCCTGACCTATTCTTTATCAATACAAATTATTTGTAGATTGAATCTTTTTTCTCCCTCCTCTGCTTCCAGTATTTTTTTCTTAGTTTTCCTCTCTTTGTATTTTTCTTTGCCTTTGGAGAAGCATTTCAATTTTGTCTTCCACATCAATAATTCAGATTTCTACAGCGCAGAGTCCACATCTTACAGGTGGACTTGCAGTTTTATATTTTACCAATGCATTTTGGATTTTAATGTTTTTTTATCACTTAATTCAAGAAAAAATTGCCTATATCTTAATCTTGCATTTACACAGTTGCCTTTTCATCTCATTGTTCATCTCTTATTTCGCAGAGTTGATGTTTCCTTTGAATTTCATTTAGCAATCTCTTTATTAATTTATTCAACACATCTGGGAGCCTCCTCAGTGCCAGGCACTGTGTTTAGTATTGTGGCTGTAAGAGGAGCTTGCAGTGGTGGTGGTGGTGATGGGTGCAGATAATTTGGCATTTATAAAAGTGTTGGGGTATGCTGTATGGTCATTTTGGAGGGACAATTACCTAGGTTTGGGTAGTCGGGCAATATATTGTAGAGAAAGTGAATCCAGAAAAATGGGAATATGTGATCCAGATGAAGAAAGCAGCAAGGGAGATGGAATTGGGGTGGGATTTGGTAGCAAGATAATATCATATGGAAGGACACAGAGACAAGAGAATTGGTTCAACATTTCAGCTTAGCTAAATATTATGATGCAAGCACAGGTGAGTAGAGAGACAAGAATGTGTAGAGCTTGATAGGTCCCAGATCACGGAAGATGATTAGTGTTACTTGAGAAGAATGAAGTGCCACTGAGGATTTTAAATAGGAGGATGGCAGGATCAAAATTGAATTTCAGAAAAATCACCCTGACTGCAGTATAAAAAATGGAGTAAAGGAGAAAAAGCAATAAAGTCTAGCAGCTCAAGTAGGGACGTATAGTATTCCAGGTTAGAGATAATGGGGTGTTAGAGATAATAAGGTGTTGGGAAGAAGAGAATGGCTTTGAAAAGTATTAAGGAAATAGAATCTAAACACCTTAATGAGACACCCAGAGCACAAGCAACAAAAGCAAAAGTAAACAAGCAGGACTACATCAAACTTAAAAGCTTCCTTCCAGGAAAAGAAACAATCAACAAAATGAAAGGGCAACCTACAGAATGGGAAAAAATGTTTGCAAGCCACATATCTGATAAGAGGTTAATATCTAAAATATATAAGGAACTCATGCAACTCAATAGCAAAAACACAAATAATTCAATTAAAAAATGACAAAAGACCTGCATAGACATTTTTCCAAAGATATGCAAATGGCCAACAGATACATGAAAAGGTGCTCAACATCACTAATCATCAGGGAAATGTAAACCAAAACCACTAGTATCAAAACGACAAGAGATAACAAGCGTTGGTGAGGATGTGGAGAAAAGGGAACCCTCGTGCAACTATTGGTGTGAATGCAAATTGGTACAGCATTATGGAAAACAGTCTGGCGATTCCTCAAAAAGTTAAAAATAAAACTACTGTATGAAAACTACAGCAATTCCACTTCTGGATAGATATTCAAAGGAAATGAAATAACTATCTCAGAGAGATATCTGCACCCCCATGTTCATTGAAGCATTATATAATAACCAAGATATGGAAGCAACATAACTATCCCTTGGAGGATGAATGGACAAAGAAAATGTGGTATATATACAATGGACTATTATTCAGTCATAAAAAGGAAAGAAATCCTACCATTTATGATAACTTGGATAAACTTTGAAGGCATCATGCTAAGTGAAATGTCAGACAAAGACAAATACTGTATGATCTCACTTATATCTGGAATCTAAATAAGCTGAACTCATAGAACAGAGAACAGATTGGTGGTTGCCAGAGGCAGAGGCTGAGGGTGGGGAAAGTGGGTGAAGGAGGTCAAAAGATACAAGTTTTCAGTTATAAGATAAATAAGTTCTGAGGATGTAGAATTCATCATGATGACTATAGTTAATAACACTGAATTGTACATTTGAAAGTTGCTAAGAGAGTAGATCTTAAAAGCCGTCATCACAAGAAAAAGAAATATAATTATGTGGGGTGATGATGTGTTAACTAAATCTATTCTGGTGATCATTTTGCAATATATACATGTATCAAATCATTATGTTGTGCACCTTACACTTATACAATGCAGTACGTTAATTATATCTCGATAAAGCTGGAATTGGTTTATCGAGTAATTGATTATATGTATGAGAAATATGGAAAGGGAGAGGGAGAGATGACATATGAGTTTCTAACATGAATGCTGGTGCCATTCACCAAGAAAAAAGACACAGGGGCAATCAACTTCTGTTTCTTATACTAAGTATTTGTCTAGCAAATGTTTACCCCCTTCATCCTGAAGACATAACTCATCTTTTAATAAATTTCAGAAGTTCTTCCATGGTGTGTGTGTGTGTATTTATTATTTATTTATCCTCAATAGAGGCAACATCCAGCTTGGACTGTTAAGTTATTTATACAAGCGAAGGTAAATCCTGTAAAATTAGTGGGAATAATGCAGCTGAAGGGCAAGTGAAGGTAGTTTGAAGGGGAGAGGGTCCCTGATGGTTATTTACTGTAATTACCAATAAGCAAGATGGAATCTGTTTTCACTCCTCTCATCATCATTTGTGTTGTTTGATGCTTCCTTTCAGGTCTCAGGCTGGTTGATGAATTCATCCCTTACTCCAAGTGGTAGTGTTGGTGGCCATGGCTTGAATATTACTCTTTCATTCTGAGGATTTTACATTTTTCCACCTCCTGATTATGTTACGATGTTGTTATGTTAATGCCGTCTGGTCAACGGACCTTGTGTACAGCAGAGCTGAACCCTGCCAGACACCGTATCAGATGATGCTCCACCGCTATTCATAGGGTTTTCATGCCAATATTTTGGAAGTGGGTGGCCAGGTCCTTCTTCCTAGTCTGTCTTAGTGAGGAAGCTCCACTAAAAATCGTCCTTCATGGGTGACCTTGCTGGTGTTTGCGATACTCGTGGCATAGCCTTCAGCATCACAGCAACATATACCACCACAGCATGACAACCAATAGATAGATGGTGTGGTTCCCTGACTGGGAAACAAAGCTGGGCGATGGTGGTGAGAGCACTGGATCTTAACCACTAAACCACCAGTGCTAGCTATCTTACCATGTACAAGAGAATTTATTCAGGAACAATCTGAAGGAGACTTCAGTTATTTCCCTGAACCATTTATCAACTTTTTACAGTTTCTCCTACTTTCTACCATTAACTTTACACCCCAGGCCACAATGTACTGTTGGTTTCTACCTATGTGGTATTACATGGAACTGTCATCTCTAAAAGAATGGAGAAAGGGGATAAGTTGGAAAGTGGTGTTGGTTATTTCCAAACAGGACTTCTGCATGTAAAGATCTCTCTTGTCCTCTGGATATTGTAGGCCCACATCTCCAAGGAAGGGTCACAAAGGACTGGCAGACGGAAGTCTTCCTTCACCTCATCTTGATTCCAATTGAGTCTCAGAATTCATCCACACTGGAGGAAGTGAATGTTCTCGAAATCTGTTGAAACATGTCTCAAAACTAGTACTCTATGTTGTGTCATTGTTTCATGCAGGTGTTTTACCTAGAATCTTCTACATTGATGGTATTATTAAAAAACAACGTCTGCCAAATTCTTTTGTGTTGAGACCGGATATAAATGAACATGATTCTGTAGCAACAGAGATTTATTTTGAATCATGTTCACATGTTCTTGGTGCAAGGCAGTGTATGTGATTGTGGGCGGGAAGGAATCATGTGGAATTCCTTTTCCTCAACAACATGTACCACTTTTTAGTTGCAAGTTATGGGCCTATGAACCTTAGGCCTCCAGAGATTCAATTTATTTTTCTCTCTTATTCACAATTTCCACCACCTACATTATCTCCCGGGGTTTGTCTTTGTCTAAGAATTGTAGCCAAGTAGGACATCACTTCTTCAGCAACTTTCTTTCTCTCTGCCCAGAAATACTAAGTATATAAGCCATTTCTGCTTTACAGATTCCTGCTAAGTTCTGAGGAATTTGAAAGAGAAAAATAGAAATAACCACAATGCTAAAAAGTTGAATGAAGTTGTCCCTTGTTTCTGTCTTCCTTTTCTGATTGAATGTGGACATGTGCAGTCCCATTGGCTATCAAGTTTATGTGAGATGGTTGGTTTTATTGACTTTCCTCTCCCTCCTTTACTCTTGTTCTCTCCTGGTGATCTATCAGTCTCAATAGATATCTTGCTGCATTGAAATGATAGGTGTAAACTAGTGTTAATCAATTACCTTCTAAATCCTGTGGATACTTTAATTCTCAAGGGAAACTCTCAAATAAGTGACTGCTATGTCAAAGCTCCCTTTGCTCTATATGGAGGAAATTCTCTTCCTAGTGGGAACTTTAGAGCCATTACAAGATATTCTATTCCTCAGAGGTAGAGTCAGGTTTTCTCTTTCAGGGCCTTTTTCCTTTTTTTTTTTTAAGAATAATCAAGACTTTTTTTTTTTTTTTTGAGGAAGAGTGGCCCTGAGCTAACATCTGTTGCCAATCTTCCTCCTTTTTTCCTTTTTTCTCCCCAAAGCCCCAGTAGATAGTTGTATGTCATAGTTGTACATCCCTCTAGTTGCTCTATGTGGGACACCACCTCAAAATGGCTTGATGAGTGGTGTGTATGTCTGAGCCCAGGATCCGAACTGGTGAACCCTGGGCCACCGAAGCGGAGTGTGCAAACTTAACTGCTACGTCACTGGGTGGCCCACAAGGTCATTTTAGCAATACGTGCAACAACCCATTTCTGTAAGAGTTCTTCATTATGGTCTACCCTAGCATGCACACACATACACGTATGGCCAGTAATTTCTTACTACTTACTATTTTAAGAGTTTGGAAAAGGTTGTCATTTGTGCCAGCTAACTCTCAATATCCCCCATTACCTTAATGACTAAAGATATATTATTGTGTGCAGTAAAGGATTAACTCAGCAAATCTAGGTGGTCCAAATCCTGCATATTCCAAAGAAAGGCTTGGCACTTTCAGCTTGACCTTTGGCAGTTAGCCATGCCTACCAATAAAAACCTCCAGGGAAAACCCTGGCTGCTTAGAGGAGCTTCCCTGGTTGGCAATAGTTCATGTGTGCTTCATGGGTCACACACATTGTTACTGGGAGAATTAAGTACTGCCAGCATGGTTCCATTGGGAGAGGACAACTAGAAGCTTGCATCTGATCTTTCCTGGACCCTGCCCTATATGCCTTTTCCTGTTGATGCTTTTAATCTGTGTGTTTTTGCTGTAATAAACTATCAGGGTAATAGCTTTGCTGAGTTCTGTGAGTCCTTCTAGTGAATCATTGAACCTGAGGATGGTCTTGGGGATCCCTGAACACATATTGTGATTTATATATTTGGGATAGAAAATATCCTTCAAAGTTTCTTTTCAAAAATAATTTTTAATGGAAATTTTTAATTTAAAAATTAAAATTTTTTAATATTTAAAATATTGTCACGATTGCTACAGTGTGAACTTGCCTACTGTGGTTGGATGAAGGAAAGCATTCGCTCATTCATTTGACAAATATTTATTGAGAACCTGCTCTATGCCAGGATATGTGCTAGATGATGAGGACATTGCAAAGAATAAGATGGAAAAGGGTGCAGCCCTCATGGATCTTAGGAAAAAAATGTAAATAAGTAAGTATTTAAGTAAATAAGGTAATTATTGTCATGTTAAGTACTATGGATGAAACTAATGTGATGATATGGAAAGTGAACATAGGGAAGTTCACTTTAACTCAGAAAAGACTTCTCTGAGAAGACATTTTTGATGATACCAGAGGCTTAGAATGATCCAGACATTTTAACAGCACTGGGAACAACCAACTGCAAATGCTTTAATTTGAGAAAGGACTTACCCTCGTCTCAAAAGAGAAAGGAGGCTGTTGTGGCTGGCATTTACTGACAAAGGAGAAAAATGGTGTGAGACAAAATCAGAGAGGGAGGCAGGAACCTGCTCATGCAGTGCTTGTAGGTGAAAGTAAGAAGCTTGTAGTTTAAGAGCAATGGGAAAGCATTTAAGACATGCTGATAATTTTACATTTCTACAACTGCACTTAACTTTTGAGACCCCTTAAACTAGGTATAAAATATGTAATAATCTCAATTATCTTGGGAGTGTTTCTTATATGGTGCTATGGCATTTGGGAGGGCGTACTGGGGTGAGATCAGTTCTATTTCTCTGTGCTGGCATCTGTTGAAGCATATTTCTTTCCATCTGGTTCTTGGTTATGACTCATGCAGACTCTTCTTTTTGTCCCTCATCTCAACCATAGGGATTCTATAGATGCCAATTCTCCCCTCTCTGTCTGTGTCCTTCTTGGGGACACAAGACATATTTGGCTGCTCTCCTGTGGTAGTCTAGGGTTGAGGGGAACTTTCAGAGGTCTTCCCATCCTCTTCTGTTTAGATATGACATTCAGACTTTTCTCCTTCCTTACTCCTGATGCTGAACCTCTTAATCTCAGGTTCATGCACCCAATGTGCAGGATGCCAAACACTGAGACATTGGTACCTGGAGATGGGGGAAGGTTTTATTTGAATTGGCCAAGATGAGAAGGTGGGAGCATGGGTTCTTTCAAATCCACCTTAACAGGAGAAGAAAGCAAGAGGTTTTATAGAGCTAAGGGGTGTGGCAGGAGGAGTTTCAGATAAACAAAGGGGTAATCCATGTTTCTTTCATTCCCAAAAAGCCGTTGGGCAATCTGACTTCTGGGCATCAAGGGCAGCTGGGGCCTGGTTATCTGGTGGTCCTTGAAGGCATTCTTTTTCTTCTGTAAAACAAGCTCATAAATCCTTGAGACCCTTTCAGGTTAAGCTCTCTGTGCATATCTCGCCATTCCCTGCTCATCCTCTTAACCCTGATCCACACGGACACCACACCGACACCCAAATCAACGAGATTAACTTCTTTTCATAACAAGGTTGAAAGATAATCTTATTGAATGTTCACAGTAACCCTCAGGTACCCGACTTCACTCCTAGGCCATGCTGGGCTGAGAAAATCGGGGTTTGGCAACTGTCTCAGACCCTATTTAGAGGTAGAATGCAGGATACCTTATTGTTCTCAGATTTCCCAAATATACCCAGAATTGTGTTTTTCCCTTCCAGCGGGTGGGGACAAGGCCTGGGACCCCCGCTCAATGTTGTCTCTGACTCTCTTGACCAGAGAATCTTTATCTAGTCCAGGGCTGGGCGGTGTGGTTTTCATGCTCTTTCCAAATCATCTGTTTACATATAAACTTTATGCCTTGAAATCTTTGAAACTCAAAATGTATTTTTGTCTTTTTCAAAACAAATGCCTCTGCCAAGAGTTTCAAAAGCCTCATTTCTTTCATGTCATTCTTTCCCTGAGGTAATAAGCATAAAGTATCCTAGCAGCTGCCAGAGTTGGGAGTTGGAGGACTACCTGCAATATGGAAAAAGCCACTTTGGTGAATCTAAAATAATGGCTAGCTTACTAGTGTCAAGAATCCATCTAAACATCTCACATGTATTCACTCACTTAATGTTCAAAATAATCCTGTGAAGGATGTACTATGAATATCCTTACTTTATAGATGAGGAAACGGAGGCACAGAAAAGTAAAGGAACTTGCTAATGTCACACAACCAGGAAATGACAGATCTGTAACTCAAATCCAGGGAGTGATATGATCTGATTTACATTTTTAAGTTATTATCTTTGTTGCTGAGTGAGGAATGCATTACAGAGGCGCAAGAGCAGAAGCAAGTAAGCTGGTAAAGTGACTATTATAAGAGAATAGCACACACACTGGCTGTGTGTGTGCATGTGTGTGTCGAGGCACGGCACGCTGAAGGAGAACAATTCTTCAACAGATAGTTTGATGGAAATGGAGATGAAGGAGGCTGACTTACTAGTTCACCATTTGATGTGGACCAACTCTGATTTCTAATGATAGTCGGTATATACATATATGACAGTTAAATAGGAGACCATAATTTAAAGAAATAATAAGCCTCAATTTGGTCAAATTGTTAGCAAATATAAGGGTTTTTTGTTGTTATTACCCATTAAATTCAGGACATCTAGAATGTTAAAATGGTTCTGAAAAATTTGTCTTTTTTTCCTTTTGTATTGCTCTGGCACCTGATTAGATTCTTCCTTGATATTCATATAGGAAATAATTGTATTGCTACTAGTTGGGGAATACAATGTGGTGTCCCTAAAGAATTTGGAATGAAGCATATAAGTACATTTTCTGACAGTTAAAATAAGAAACCAATACAAAATGAGTAAGAGAGTGAATTTATTCCTCGGGGTATATTTCCAAAGCCAGCATCTGCCAGATGCACTGAAGACTCTCAGCATATATTTGTGGAAAACATAAATGAATGAAAATCATTTTATGGAGACATAATGGCCCTTAATACTATAAGATTTGACTATATAAATGAAAAATTCTAAAGAAGAAATGTACTAGTCAGAACTGTGTATGTGGAAAGAGTTTGGGTGGGGTGGAGGATGCATTTGTTGCCTTGAAAACTCAGTAAAAGAATCAAGGAACTAAATTTTGGCGGTGCAGATGGAGGCACTGTTCAGAGGATAGACTCCTCTATCCTATTGTGTCTTGGGAGAAGTCATAAAGGCAATGGAAGAAGCTTCGGGCTATGTTAGTCTCAGGTCATAAAATATTTAAATAATATAGTTAATTCCCCTCAGTCTGAATCTAGC
Source organism: Diceros bicornis minor (assembly GCF_020826845.1). Classification (NCBI taxonomy): domain Eukaryota; kingdom Metazoa; phylum Chordata; class Mammalia; order Perissodactyla; family Rhinocerotidae; genus Diceros; species Diceros bicornis. Next base: position 54,422,700 of record NC_080762.1, on the reverse strand, counting down.
CTTACCAAGCACACTTTTGAATATTTTGACTATAAGTTGGTTTCTTATGCAAATGCTACAGTAAAAAAGCAAACTGCCAGGAAGACTGACAACAATATCTGCTATTGTATTTTAATAAATCAGCATTCTGATTTTATCACGCCTTCCTGAGCTTTGTGTCCATGAGTCCTTCTCTAAAGTATGGACCCAGGATGCTAACAAAACAGGTTCCTGAGCTGAAAGGATGAAAACAAGACCTTGGCTCCTGTTAAATGCATCATGTAGTGCCATCCTATAAGCTGTTAGGGTTTTGACAGAAAATAGAATATACCCCAGGTGGTTCAAGCAAAGAGAGGTAATTAAGGGGCTACTTACCTAGGTGTGGGTCAGGGTTAAGAGGATGAGCAGGGAATGGTGAGATACGCACAGAGAGCAAAAAGAAAAGTCTGCCTCTCCCTTAGGGCCAAAGGGGCAGGGAGAAGTGGAGTTATTAGAGTCCAGTGAAAACTGGGACCATGGAGGAGAGGTTCCCCATGGGAGCTGTAGTCATGGAGGAAAGTGGATATTTTAAGGTTGACCTCTAGAACAGAGAAGAACAGAGCAGAGCTATCACAACCTCTCTCTCCTCCAGCCTTCTGATCTCCTGCTCGTGAATTTTATTGGCCTGAATGAAGTTGGCCAGCAAGAGAGCCCAGGAGATGCCATCTGAAAGTGAGTCTCTCAGGCAACAGAGCAGGCAGTGAAGGGGAGAAATGGCTGAGGTGGGTGAGGGAGAGTGAGGTGGGGGAGGCAAGGGGAGACGAAGCAGCACAGCCTCCGAGAGAGAGACACCTGGACTTGAGAGAGAGCCTGGATAGACAACAATCTCTCTGTCTTTTTGCAATCAGAGTTTATTTTATTAGTTTGTTTTCTCATTTAATTTTGATAGGAGAAATGAAATTTAATGCTTGTGTACAATTGTGATAAACCGAAATTCTTAGTTCTGATCAGTTCAGCAAGGTTCTTGTTCTGAGAGCAGTGGCTGGGCTCTTTTGAAGTTCCAAAGTTCCATTGAATTCAAAACAGATTGATTTTCTCAGATATTTGTTGCTCTTTGAGGTGCTTTAGGCAGAAGGTCAAAAAGAAAAGACTTCACACAGAGCATTTGGTAAAAACACATAAACTTCCACGCGCGAAGATGTACGTAGAATACTTAGAACAAAATAATCTGCCTTGCGCATTATTGAGATTTATTACAATTCAGTAAATGCAATGCCATGCTTATTTAAAAGCTGGCCACGAGAAAATCAGTGGGCCTTTCAAGCACAGAAAACGTCTTTCCCTGTTTGGTTTCTATAGAATGCTTGAAGGTTAGTGATAATTACACTGTATCGTTAGTATTCACAGAACTTCACACAAGTTCTATATCAACTTCTGAATTTTGGACTTTAAAGGCATGGAGGAAAGTTTTACATAGAGTTCACCATCAAAACTTTTTCCTCTAACCTCGTAAATAAGAAATAAAATGCAATGACCAAAATTAAAAAAAAAACCCACCAACTTTTTGAATTTTCAAGTGCAAATGAAATAATGATTTAAAAGCAATTTGATCCTAAGCAGCAAACAGATATAAGCATTTAAATTTTCAGTATTATGTGAAATACTGGTTATGGTTCTTATCCACAAGTAACAGAGACTGAACCACAAGAGAAGTTTGAATGGCTATCAGGAAGCTCACGGAATTTCTTGGGGAATAGGCAGGAATGAAGAGAGGCCAGGCCACCAGAGCCAGTCTTGTGAGGACTCTGCTGCTGATACTTCTGAACACTGGACACCACAGCTTATAAGGCCTCTCAGGTACACTGCTCACAGTGGTGACCCCACTGCCACTGTTGCCATTTAGGAATGGAGTCTCCCCTGTATCACCAGCTGCTGGATCACTGTTCCAGCTTATGTTGCATGACCTTAACTTCTGGAAGGGGTTTAAAGTCATGAGGATCTGGCTTTTTTTTCCTTCTGTAGGGAAAGATACACTCTGCCTGTTGTTAAGTTTCATAAGTTTGTGAATTCCACAAACAAGCTAGAATGTTTTGATGCTGGGTAACTAAACCAAAACAAAAACCCAGACAAACCTCAATCACGGTTAATATGGACGCAAAGAGTCTAGTATTATCTTTATTACAAACAGAATGAGTTTGAAGGGGGTTCAAGATGTAGTGCAAAAGATTTAGACCATATCAAAAGAAAAGTTACCTGATTAGCAAATGTTAAACATGACTTACCGAGGTGATAATGGTTTTTCCTTTCCAGAGCTCTTTTAGAATAAGATTCTCATTTGATTGGAGAGATGTAAATTTTTGTTCTATGTTATCTCTTTGAGTTTGCAATATTTGATTTAACTGATACTTATTTGAAAGTTCTGTTATTAAACGAGGGGGGAGACTGTTAGAGTAAACATAAAGCAGACAAAAACGTAAAAAGACTTGAATGCAGAAGGGCAGACTCAGAGCAGGAGCTGATGAGTCGTGTAAGATCACTCTTTATGCTACTTGCAAAAATACTCCAAAGATTCACAGGACGTAGAGGAATATTGTGAATCCACTAGATGTTTTAAAAATGTTAACGTGTTTCTCTAAAAACAGACAGCCAAAAGATACCTTTAAATCTTAACAGTCTAGTTTGAATCTACTCTGAAATTAGTTTCAAAGTGACCTATCTCCTTGCCCATTCTCAAAATGAATTGAGAATGACAAGAGTTAAGGTTTTGGTGTGAAATTTTACTGAGCATTTCTAAAAAAGATGACTTTTTAGATGAATTCTACAGGTGTTTATTAAATACTTTTTACATTGAAAGCACCAGAATCACATGTAAAAAATGAATATGACACCATTTCTGTTCTGAAGAAGCTTTTATGCTATTGGTGTGAGAAACCTATAATTGACACAAAGCAGAAAAGCGTAAGCGCCAAATGGAGAAGTTCCAAACTATGGAGGCTGGAGAAAGGAAGGATGCATTCTGCTATGGTGGTCCAGACGAGGTTGTTTTTGAAGTAGGCTTTGGAAGATAAAAATAAGTATGCCTGGAAGAAATCAGGAGAAATTTCACTTAGGAAGATGGGACCAAATTTTCAAAGATAGGATGAATGTAAGTGCTCGGCCTATTCAGAAAACATCAGGTAGAGCTGCAGAGACCAAGTGCAGGATTTGTGGAGGAATGGAGTTGAAGGTGTGGGAGATCAAAATTTGGCCACCCTGAAATATATCTCTTTACCTTGATTGTTTTCTCTGAAGGACATTTGACCTCCCCCACTAACTGCCTAAAGAATTTGACATGGTGGCTCCTTCCTGGAACAGATCTTCCATCTGATGGCTGTAATATAATGTAAAATAGATGTTAGAATAGAAAAAGCACCAACAAGCCCTTCTTATCAGAAGTTCTGTCTCTGGCCACATTCTTTGGATGGCCCTGCAAGGAGTTGCCAGACAGACATTTACATTTATAAGGGAAATCTCCATTTGTAAAGGTATCTCCCTCTCTGTCTTGGGAAGAGGGGGGATGACCTCATTTCTAGAAACTTATCAATGTGGAAGGTGAGGTCTTAAATCTGCATAATAACTTTACCCTTGTTTACAGTGCTTTAGTGGTAATCTCCTGTAACTGACACCCCCCACCCCCAACATCCTCCTTTGTCTTTAGAAGAAGATGGTATTTAAGATGAGAATTTCTGCTATTGTGTTGAGAAACGCAGTGTCCCTGCTGTATACATGTTATTAAACTTGGTATTATTTTCTCCTGCTAACCTGTCTTGTTGATTATTTGGCCAGCCAGAAGAACCTTAAGGGAAAGGGCAGAGGGAGATTCTCCCTCTTCCCCCGACAAAGGTCTAAAGAGAAGGGTCAGGGCTCAAATATGATGGGAAAGAATTTGGCTTTTGCCTTACATTATCTGGAACTCTCTTGATCTATCAAGCAACCATCCCCCTTCTTGTTTGTCAGCAGTCTCCATTTTTCTCATTGTTGGGCACCCCAGGGGTTGAATGTCTATTAGTCTAAGCTAATCACAATAATTCCTTCCCCTTTGCAGTGATTGAATTAGGTGTGGGACTGGGATAAAACCTCCATCAGTGAGATGTAATGGGAAGTATACTGGGGACCTTCTGGAAAAGGAACCCGAGACAGCAAGTTGATCCTTCCAGTCTTCGGACATTGAATGGAGGTGTGTTGTTTGGAAAAGTGGCAATGAATGTGGGTCCATGAGTAGAGCAGAAAAGTCCACATAGAATCCACTGTACACTGAGTTACTGAAGTAGTCAACCTTGGAACCACCTACTTGGGCACTTATTTTTATGAGAGATGAGGAATTTCACTTCTTGTTTACAGCACTTCTCTCTTAGTATATCATTATTTGTGGCAAAAGCATCTATAGTGATATATCTCTCCTGCTATGACCCAATACTGCATTCTCTTTGGGATATTCAGAATTAAAATAAATTCTTACTTTTTCATCTGTCTCTCTATGTAGGAAGCTTTTCCTATTTATCAGAATTACTTTTGTAATAAACACTTTTTTCCTTTAGGAACAAGTTCGCTCTCTGAAGTTCTGTTAAATCTGTATTCAGTTGTTATATCCAAGGGCAGAACAGATGAGTATGGAAAAGGGTCCAATAGTTAAAAGCATTCAAATCTACTCATATGTAGCATGTACTTTTATTGTTTATTGGAGAATGTGAATTTTTCTGCACACACATGAATATTGGTACTTTCTGCGTTACTTGGGAGAATGACAGTCATCATTATAGCCTTCTTATTTGAAGAAAAAAAACAAACTTTCAGCAAAGTTTTAAAAAAAAGATTATTCTCCTCATTCCAGGGAGCCCTTTAAGATCTGTGCCATGGATCAGAAAACTGAACCAGGCAATGAAGCCTCCTTTGGAACCTAAATTTGCTTGTTGAGATTCTGCCAGCTCATGCTTTATTCTTTTTTCTTCACTCCTGATGATCCTTTTATTCTCCCTTTATTTTGAGCAGGCACTACTGGAATTTCATTTATTCTGATCTTCCCACTCAGGGAAGATTTATAATTTATAATTAGAATTGCCCCATGTAACTCGAAGCTGCCTTCCTCTGATCAAATGACGCCTGGCAGTAGATTTACAAGGTGGTCTCCTTCACCTCCACGGTTATTTAAGGCTGAGGGTGTGGTAAACATTCTAGAGTCTGAACTAGTTGGAAACCAAAACTTCATGCACAGTAATGTATTTATGCAGCCTTTAACTTTATGAGTTGATGAATGCCAAATTTTCCAACTTACTCAAATAATAAACATTATTTGAATTAACTTATTTGAATTTCTTCACTAAAATATAAAGGTATAAGGGCTGAGTCTTATTTTGAAACCATTATTTATGCAAAAATTCTCCCCAAAAAGAATTTTTAATTTCCTTTTTTTAATACTCTCTTTTTTCTATTTTAAACATGATTTATGTCTAGTTAGAAATTTAAAAACTGCTGAGATAATGCAAAAGAAGAAAGTTGTCCCAATCATATCATTGAGTGCAGTTGCTCTTGATCAATGAGATAGCCTATTTAGTTTTTCAATGTGTGTTAATGATGTGCATACAATGTCTGTGTTCTATTGATCAGGTTGAGAGGTTTTCTGATTTTTGTTTTTTGTTTTCCCTTTTCTTTGTCTTATTATTTGTAATTAACATTCTTGTAGACTTTGGTGAAATCCTGGATATTGTTTGTTTTGGAGGAGCTCTGTTTGTAGTAAACCAAGCCAGAAAACTTGTTGTATCATGGTGCTCTGTGGATTTGCTTGGCCGAACTGTCGGGGCTGAGTTTATCAGTTACCAACAGTCCTTCCTAGGATTCTGGGACTTGTGAAATGTGAAAAAAAATGGGGTCACCTGTGTCTAAGACCTTTAAAATGGAGCCAAGAAGCCATGAAGGAAATGGGTCTCCTGCAAGTCCTCACTGGGCAGAACATGAACTTTTGATCTGAGTAATGCTGCAAGAAACCTGCAGTTCCTCACGGTTGATGGACTTCTGCCTCCCTCTGGCTAGCCTTAGCAATCAATCATGTTCAGCCAACATTAGCTTTCTGCTGGCCAACCCCAATTAACCTTCTTTGTAATACAAACTTGGCTCTTTTTCCTTTTTGTTTTTTTTGGTGAGGAAGATTGGCCCTGAGCTAACATCTGTGATGGCTTGACAAGTGGTGTATGTTCGTGCCCAGGATCTGAACCCATGAACCCAGGCCGCAGAAGTGGAGTGTGCCAAACTTAACTACTACCCCACCTAGTGGGACACTATTTGGGTTGCTACACAAATCTTTGTACCTGAATTTCAATTCTTTGATACCAAAATAAATGCTTCTCTGTCTCTCATTTTGGCTTTTTATTTTGAGGTGAACACACATGGTGCCAGAAGCGGGACCTGAAGTGATTTCACATTCATGGATTGGTATCCCCGGGAAGCAGGTATGGTACCTACAGGAGCCCCCCGCACTCCACATTTCCATGGCTCTCCAACTCCTCCAATTGTGAGTCCTCTTAGTTCTGACCTCCCTTGGTTTGGTCAAGGTCAGTACCTTTTTTGTGAGATTGGGAGCAATTGTCCAAGAGATGATCGTCTCAGCACCAGCGTGGCTTTTCTGCCTTGTGGTCATTGCCAGGGCTTCCCTCGGTGAGGTTTTTTCCCTGATTGGTAAGTACTCGACAAAGTTGGGTCTCCCTATTGTTATTCTTATTGTCATTCTTTTTTGTGCACTTTTCTTTAACCTGGGACTTTCATTTTTTAAAGTTTCCTGAGAAGTTTCTCCCTTGGGAACTCTAGCTGGTTTTATGTTGAAGAACTCTAGTCCCTTCTCTTGTAAATTTCTATCTCAATGGACCAAATTACTAAGGATGATTTAAAATTACGATAGCCAGTAGAAGGAATGTTCTAATTAGAAAAGATCACTTAAAAGGTGCACTTGAAAGCAAAAGCTTCAAAATCCTAAAATAGCTTCATGGAAAGTTTTGTTGCAAAAAGCTAATAAAAAATTAAAGATATAAGAGGTACCTAAAAGACTATACACTGTAAACAAAAGTCCACCAAGTTAGTGACCTTACAGACACCCTTATTTCTACTCTCATAGGAGGGCCCTGTATGGGCCCCTCCCAGAATTGATGAGATTCTGAGGGTCTTCCTGATAAACTGCTATGTTATGCCCTTAAAGAGCCTAGGGGAAACTAAAGTTAGAATTAATAGGGTTGGTTAATACTGCCAGAAATATTTACTATTTGTCCTGACCAAAACCTAACAAGATATTTGAAAGGATTTAATAACTTTATAATCAGAAATTTGACCAAATTGGAAGCTGACAGGATTTTTTTTTTAGGCTTTCTCCTCTAAGCTAAAATAAACCTATGTACCAGAGGGAAAGAAGCAAATTAGAGATAATGTAATTGGACAGGTAAATCAACCTATGATGTCATTTACGTTACAACCCGATTCCTGAGGAATTGAAAGTGACTGTCCTCATCTTACAAATCTTTGCAAAACCGGAAACGCAGCTCTAAAAGCAGTTCAGATTCTACCCATTTCCTTCTACCAATCCAAAGCCTTCCCTATTTATCCCAAAAGGCTCAGAAACTCTCTGAGAACTCTTATCTAGACCATCCCCAATTCCTAAGACTAAAGGAAAAATTTAAATAGCAATTACCTCAAAACTCCTAGGAAAAAAATCTGCCTTTTTCTCTGTCCTTTGAAGTTGTAAATTTTACCATGTCTTGGGAATATAAACACCTCAGGAGATAGCAGCCCACAATCACCTGGGACTAAGCCCAGCTAGCTCAATCAGTAAAGGCTGAAGTTAAAGAAAAAAAAGGGGCAAGTGTTCTGTTTTAGAATGTAGGTGGATGGAAAGGCTCTCGTGCCCAAAATCTAACTGACAGCTTCCTGTCTAAGGCAAATACGTCTTAAAAGTCTTCTCCGAAAATATTACCACCAACAAAAATCTTTAAACAAGTAACCTTAACTTGTTCCATCTGCTAGAGACACAGTTATTTATAAGCTAATGAGTTTTGTATTCCTGTTACTAGTTACTTCATATGAAATTGTTTGTGCTATTGCTCGTAGGGCTCCAACTAATGCGGATTTCGAATTTGAAGTCCAGCCTAATCAGAGAACAAACAGCTAGACTTGATATGGCTAATATAGATAGTACCCCAAGGTCTATGTCAATAAGTGGACGTGGCGTGGGTAGGGAGAGTTGTATTGTTAGGGCTAAGGTGAGGGCTAGAATTGGTGCGACAATAAATATGGATGTTGATGATGTTAATGTTCTAACAGTTCTTTGATAAATAATTTAACAGCATCAGAAATGGGTTGAAGTAAACCGTGGGGGCTAACTAAAGGTCCAATGTTTGGACCTTTGTGGAGTTGCATATAACCTAGAACTTTTTGTTCAACTAATGTAAGGAATGCTACAGCAAGCAGGATGGAAATGATTAGGAGGAGAATATTAATTATGAATGTGTTGTTAGGAAGAGGAATTGGACCTCTGATTCATGGCTAACTGTCAAAATGAAAGCTATACAGTCTCTGTCTATGTCTGTCTATACCTGTACGTTACATTTGTGTGATATTTTTCTCTCTGATGGTTTTAACAATTAATTTCTAAAAAGAGTTCTATTTAACTCAAAATAAGCACTTATATAAATTATTTCTAAATATAATAGAAACTAACCCAAATGTTTTTCAAGTTAATGTGATATAAAATAATCCTTGGGAAATGAAAGCTTAAGTTTGTTGGTTTAGTTAAAATAAGCATTTCTTCAGAGTTATCAGCATTAAATATAAAATTTTTGATCTACCTGAGTCTACTAAAAGTCAAACAAATTCATGTTATCTCTGTTACAAAATTTATCAGCAAAAAAATTGATGGCTGATTTTTTCTAATATTTCATGAAGTTTTTGTAGTTAATCTAAGTATAATTATTGGGAACAAGCAAATTAAATAGATGTAATTAATAGGTTTTTAGGTGAACTTTTTAACAATAATTATGTGTTATGGTATATGTACTTAGAAACAACTTCAAAACTTTTCAGTAACTTGAAACTTTAGAGTTTTGCTAATTTAAATTAAATGATAGGAAATTCGTCGAATATCTAGATTATTTCCAGATAAGTTTAAATAGTAAAACACTAATTACTGAACAGAGATTCATATACTTTTGGCTTCTTATTACAGAGAAACTAAAAGATAAACTTGGGTCTGTTAATAAACATGTTTTGTGCCTTATTGAAAGATTGCACTATGAAGAAACATGTTTCTAGAAATTATAAAATGTATCCATAAATTTTGATAATCTAAAAATAACATTCAGTTCACAATTGCTTACTTCTTAGTTTTCACTAGAAATTAAGATTTCTAAAGGTTAATAATTCTAATTAATATATGTAATTAAAGCTATTAAAAATAATAAAAAATCTCTGTATGCCAGGAAAATAAGATGCATGTTTTTGGTATGAAAAGGTATGAGGAATGGAGATATATTTTTGTTGAGGGAATGAAAAACAATTTTGTCCCAAAATAAAGCTGTTTATTTCTGAATGAAAAAGAGAACAGGGACAAACTAAAATGGACATAGAAACTTGTAGAAGGAAGAGGAACTCTGAGAAGAGAAGTTTTATGCATAGTCAAGCTGGCTAAGATTGGAATGAATTTAATAGGTGAAAGAGTTTTAATATCAAAAGTAAACTGGTGTAAAATTAGAATTTGACTTTCTCTCTGTTATAGACAAGGTTTTCTCGGGCTTTTAATCTGCTCTTGAAGAAGAAATTATGAAAAGTTTTTCTTTACCTTTGTGTAATCTGCCTAAAAGGCAGGGATTTTATGTTTTATCGAAATAATTTCCTATGATGTTTTATCAGGTCTAATTAAAAGAGCTAAGTTTTTTCTTACAAACATTTAACTTTCTGTGTTTGCCTGAAAGTCTTTAATTGTCACCACGGTTAGACGGATAACGGAGTATTATTTCACAGTGACCTATGATCCTATTTGACCAAGTGTTTTAAAACATTTTTTTTGATAAACTTCTCAAAATCGTATTCTAAATGAAGTCTTTTTTGACCTCTAGCTAACTTTGGGATTTTTCAGAGAATCCCTGAAACATCTCAAAAAGATTGGTTCTCTCTCCATATAAAAAAAGGATATTAAACCAATTAGGCTTATTTGATATGTTAAGTTACACGGGAAGCATTGTCAAATAACATTAAGCCTTCTTTATGTTATCTCTTGATAAGCATGTGTTATAAGAGTTCCAGAAATTATGTGAAATTCCTGGAAGTCTGATATGTCCTGTTATAAGGTATTGTCTGTCATCAAAATTGAGGCTCACAATAAAAGGACTAAACCTGACTATCAGGAAAATGCCTTAGCTGATTTTCATCAGCAACAGTAAAGGCAGCAACAACAGAATCTATAATGATTGACATGTGTAGATGAAGTCCATTCTGCCTCTGCAAAGAATAGCACCTCATTGCCAGACTCTCGCCATCCTGATGTCCTTATAATATGGCAACAGTCCGCTCCTGAATCAGGGAAATGAAAGTGGATAAATTAAGTGAACAGTCAGTGCTGTGGGAAGTCCAAGAAGGCCACTTGGCTCTTCCCAGCTCCCTGGCAAACCTCATTTCTCAGTGTTTGCATTCTTTCACCCACCATAGTGCGTTATGGGAAACTATTTCTGTCCCTAGCAGCCCCAGACCTCCTCTCTCTGGGTCCTTTGACCACCTGCAGCTGGATTTTATTCAACTGACACTTAATATGGGTTATCAATATGTTCTTGTCATTGTATGTATGCCCTCCATACACATGAAGTCATCCCCTGCTGCAAGCCTGGTGCCCTCACAGTGGCAAAGAAACTGTTAGAAAATGTATTTCACACTTGGGGTATACCTTCCACAGTTTCCAGTGATCGAGTCACACACTTCACTGGGCAAATCATACGAGCCTTAATAAAAACCTTGCAAACTTCTTGGAATTATCACTGTCTCCGTCACCCTCAATCATCAGGCAAAATCAAGAAAACTAATGGAAAAACTCGATTCCAGCAGAGCAAGTATTAATTACACGTGACTACATGAACTGAGAAGGATGCTCTAATGTTTTGTTTTCCAGATTTAAAGAAAACTTTTCTTTTTGGTAAGATACCTTTGTGAACAAAAATGAAACATTTGCTTTTTTTCTCTACTTGATCCCTCCAAAATTCAGAAACTCTCACTTATTTAATAATCAGGTCAAATTTTAATGCAAACAAATTAGTTTTACTGTGACTATAGTGGGTTAAAAAAATGGAGGTAATTATAGAGAGAAGAATTATGTTTGTGCCATTGTAGATATTATATTCTAGTTCTGTTAATGGTCTCTGAGGTTTGTTATATATCTGTAGACTGGACTCCCCTGGCCTAAGGTATTGCCTTTGGTCTTGCTGAATATTCACAATACCCTGTTTGGAAAACATAAGCTCACTCCACACGAGATAATCACCAGCAGACCAATGTCTATTTATTGGTATGCAACCTTCTGCTGATCCCTTGTTGTCTTATGCTAGTATACCAGCTACTGTAACTCTTTAACAGCTTATGCTCAAGCCTGTCATCAACAGCTTAAAGAAGCTTTCCCAGATTCCAGTTTAAAGGATTCTGTTGATCACAGTCTAGATCCTGGTGACTGGGTATTCTGGAAGTGTCATGAGAGGAAGACAGCCCTTAAGCCCCATTAGAAGAACCTTACCAAGTGCTCCTGACCACTGACACTGCTACAGAGCTAGAAATCATTGCGTACTATGTAATCCTTCTGGGTACAACTTTGCGTGTGATTACAGTGGGCAACCATGGGCTTATGAATGTCTAGACAGCTGGCATATGGCAGGACAATGCCTGTTAGGATACCATAATGTTCCATTTCAAGTTCTTGTCAAAGAAAATACGCAACCACAATCTCATAGGTCTAGGCAAGACATGGCAACCCCCTTTTCACACCTCGCCTACTCTCCATTGATTACCATGCCAGAGGCTTTGTCCCTTGGATTAGTATAGTCCATAATGACCTGTTGATAAAAAATGTATCCCTAACCATAGCTAAATTGGCAAATTCTACTGCTCAAGACTCAGTTCAACAACAACGATCCCTGGATTTCCTAGCAAAGGTTGTATTAAATAATTGAATGACACTTGATTATTTCCTTGCAGAACAAGGTGGCATCTGTACTGTAGCCAATACCTCTTGCTGTACCTGGATCAATTCTTCTGGTTAATTTGAGTTAGAACTCATAAAAATTAGAAAAATGGCACAGGACTTCTTTAGTCCAATGTCTTTTAAAGACACCTTCTGGTTCTCTGTTGATGTTTTCAGCTGGCTTCCTTCAGTTATAGGCAGGTGCTTGGATAAGAGCATGACTTCAAATATTGTTTGTGATGATTATTGGAGTTTTGCTGTGTGTACTTGTATTTAAGCTTCTTACGCTACTACTCACTCAGATCTGCTTCAGAACTTCTACAAACACCAAGATCATGGTCGCTCAATGTATTGAAATGATAGATAAGGCTTATTCAACTGAACTTGCAGGTAACTGGATGAAATTCCCTGGGCAAGAAAACTGCCTAAGAATCATTTCCTGCCCTCCTCCTTGTTGCTAAATGTGGCATAACCCTTATGACACCGACTCCTTGGAATAACCATCAGAAAAACAGGAAAAAAAATCTGCCCCACAAAGTGGGACATGACTTTCTGGAACAGGTCCATCCCAGTGATGTGGGACCAAACAAATCTGTGGTTGATCAGTGATGCTTTCAGAGAAAGATCTTGATCAAAAGGGGAAAATGGGAAATGTGAAAAAAAATGGAGTCACTTATGTCTGAGGGCTGTAAAATGGAGCCCAGAAGTCATGAAGGAAATGGGTCTTATGCACTTCCTCTTCAGGCAGAACATGAACTTTTGTTCTGAGTAACACTGCAAGAAACCTGCAGCTCGTCACAGTGAGGGACTTCTGCCTCTCTCTAGCTAGGCTTGGCAATCAATCATGTTTAGCCAACATTAGCATTCTGCTGGCCAACCCCAATTGACATTTTTTAATGCAAACCTGCCTCTTTTGCCTTTAAAAGCCCCTTCCTCTTACTCCCTGGTGGGACACTATTTGAGTTGCTACCTGAATCTGTGTATCCCAAATTGCAATTCTTTGATCCCAGAATAAATGCTTCTCTGTCTCTCATTTTTGCTTTTTATTTTTAATTTAACAGACTCCATATTTATCTGCTTAATGGCCTCAGTCTTAAGGCTTGGAAGAACAACAATGGCCAGCAACGTACATTTCTTTGATCTACTCACATGTGTCCTTCACAAGGCATGAAATCCAGTGTAGCTTTTAATGTATTTGCTTATTTGTTAGGTTGGAGCTCAAGTATGGCACACAGTGGGGGAGTTCTTTGAAGGGGCCCATGGACAGTGATTCCCTGCCAACCCTCTAGCTAATTGCACATATTACCTTTCACAATGTTAAGATACTACATTTTTTCCCCCCAATCAGGACATCAGCCTAAGTTGCAGATATATGATCATTCAAATAATTTGACTGCTGTGTTTTGGCAAGGCACATAATTTCTTGATCTGGAACATAGCAATCTTAAGGCACATGTCTTGCTTTCCTCTCTGTTTCTAGATAGGAAATTCTTGACTCAAATCTGCCACTGTTCTGTATGTTTCCCAAATTGTAATCTGCATACTCTGATGTCTTTACATTGACTGGGACATCCTTTAAAGCCTGACTTTTTCTGGAAATGTGGTCTGAATTGTCAGGGATAGCAGATGGTAGCTGAACTATTTTGTTACCGCCAAACAGAAACTGCTGCTTTCCTATTCCTTGATGGAGGAGTCACCACTGTCCCTCAACCTATACTCCATTTCAGTTCATCCAATTTTGTGTTATTTTTTTAAATTTGGATTTGTTCATTGTAACTTCATTTCTCATACCAATTTCTATTGTCTTGAGGGCTATTTTGGCTGCAAATAAGTCAAACCCATTCAAAGCAGCTTAAGTAAAAGAGAAGAAGTTATTATAAATGTAACCTGACATCCAATGGAAGCCTAAGGCAGGAATTTTATTAGGTTTTAGGAAGGAAAAAAACAGGCCACCTTCTTTGTTTCAACTAAGTCGTTCTCCTATCTCTGTGTATCTGTTTCATTTATTTCTCCCTACAGATTAGAATTCTGGACGTTACATATCTTCAGCTACGGTGTCTATGTCCCAATCCCAGACCACAGGTGAGATGATCGGATTGGTCTAGCGGGGTTAATTGTGCATTCATGTCCAGTCAGCTCTGGTGGTGAGATAGAGTCACATAGGGCAGAGAGAGTTGGATAGCCATAGGGACCCAGTTTATCCATATTGCCATGTAGGTTGCACTTGATTTCAAGGATAATTTCAAACACTGAACTCAAAATAACATTACTTCATTTTTATTCTCTACTGTCTGCCAAATATCCACATGTGTTAGTTCCATATTTAAATTAATATTTAAGCTCACCTGCATTTAGCTTTTTCTTTCTTGTTCTTTTTGTTTCACTTCATTCTTTTGTGGCTGGATTTCAATGGCCAGTAGTTTTATGAACAAAACTCATGGATGCTGTAATCTCTGAAGCCCTGTTTCCTCAAAAATATCTGTTTTCTTTATAGGTGAAGAACAAGCTGGCCAAACATTGAATCTTTGTGTCCTACCATCTTGTCCTCAGAACCTTGGAGACTGCGTTCCACTCTCCACCTGCCTGCAGTGTTGCTGTGGAGAAGTCTGAGACAGTCTGTTTATTTTCTTATCGCTTGGGCTGTGCTTTATCTACCTGAAGATCTATATGATTCTTTCCTTACAATGAAAGTTCAGTAAATTTACTGGGATATATCTTGGGATTGATCATTTTTTTCCTAGGATATGCTATACTTATATTTCAGGAAAATTTTCTTGTAAAAGACCTTTAACAATTTTCATTTGATGAGTTCTTTTTTTCAAGAATAACAAATATATACTTTGGGTCTCCTTTGATGTCATTTTCCAGAAAAAGGCTATCTATTTTCTCCCAAATCTTTGTTATTTTCCATTTTATTAATTTCATTTTCTCTAGCAAACCCATGTTGTCTCTTTGTGGATTTCAGTCATGTTATTCTAAGTTGATTAAAACCTGGCTTTCTTCTTGGTGATGTTTCTGCATTGCTCTTTCCTTACTTTACCGAGCTCTGCCAGTGTATTCTTCATTTTTTTCTGTCTTCATGTAATCTCCTCTTTGAAACTTTATATCTCTCCCTTGAACCTTGTCCCTTTGTGGAGATATCAGTTTGTTGTAATTTAGTTGAGAGTGGAAAAACATGGAGAAATTTCGTGATTTAATTTCTTCATAGACCTTTTTTTTCATCTATTCTTAGAATTCTTTTGGTTGCTTTTTGAATATTACTCATGTTTAAATGGGATCAGATTTTTTTTTTTTACAGGAATAATGTGGGACAAGCGTGGTGACTGAGCTGATGCAGTCCAAAGCTTTGATTTAGGGTTATTGTCTCAAACATCCTGTTACCAAATCTACTGGTTTTTTTTTTTGCCCTGGATGCATATCTTCTTTCAATTTTTTTCTTTTTCTTGTTATGTGTGTGTGTGTGTGTGTGTGTGTGTGTGCACGCATGTGAAGTTGATGATTTGTTAGCAATACTCATTAAATCTCTAGCTTTCTGACTTGAAATTTGGTTGTTTCTCCCTACTTGTATCCTCCTGCTGTTCTTCACATTGAACTGGGCTTAAGTACTGAATTTTATACTGGCTTGCTCTTTATTGCCCCTTTTATGTCCCTAGATATTGTCATCTTGATCCATGATTGGATAGGCCCTGGAAGCCTGTGAAACTGACTTTTCTCTCTTTCAATTTTTAAATCAACTCTATTGAGGCATAATTTACATATAATAAAATGCACATATTTTAAGTGAGAAAGAGTCAGGTGGGAGCAAAAGTCTTCAATAATGAAGAAGGGTGACAAGGAGGTGCATAGATTAAAACAACAAAGAGAAGTTGTGGGTGGCTATAGCAAGAGAATCTTGGCATCAAAGAAGCTGGAGTTTTGAAAGAGGAGAGTGGAGAAATGATTTGGAAGCAATAGTGGGGAGCAGGGAGAATGACTAACCCACTTCAAGGCATTAATTTATATAGGAGATTAGACATGAGTGGCCTTCCGTCTGAGGGGGCAGGGAAAATGGAGTCCTCAGGGGAGGGCTGTATTTCAGCTAAAATAGGATTGTGAACAGTGGCATGGGTCCCCACTACTTACAGAGCAATCCTATTCTCATGTACACTTAGATTTTTTAGCTTCTTAATTTAATTTTTATCAAAATAAAACTTGTAGTTATTTTAAAAAGTCAAAAATCACCGGAAGACTTATAGTAGAAATAGTCATCCACTTTCCCACCTCTTTTTGTCCTGAGATTCTGTTTCCAAAAGCCAAGACTTTTTTCTGCTATTTACCTCCATATTTTGGAATAACATGTCTCTACTGCTGTTTCATAATTTTTTTTCAGTTTTGGATATTTTCCCTGACTTTTTGTACCAACGTCCTCTCACACACACTTTTCTTTCCTCATTCTCCTGATATATCAAAATTTTGGGATATATATGCAGTGCATATATTATAATGGCTATATAAGCATTATTCAGCTGGTGGTATAGCATACTAAAATTTCTTTTGCTTTCTTGTACAATTCTCTGAAGTTAATTTTTGCATCATTTTAAATTTTGTTGATTTTTAATACACCCATTACTAATCCACCCATAAACTCTCTACCCATAAACTCCCCAACATAACTGTAAATCTTCCAGTACATTCAAACCTATAAATAAAATATCAGTTCTATTCTTTTCCTGAAAGCGTCCACCCTGAAACCCTCTATCGTTATACTCCAATCAAAACAGCGTGTAGCTCAGCTATCGTCCTAGAATTTTTCCCTTTGCCTCTTTTCTCTGTTAGATTCTCTGTATGCTGCATCCTCCATTTTCTGTCTTCTCAGTTTACTCCCTAGTTTTGGTGGTACTCACATCATCCAGTAGTTTATTAAAAGAAAGTAGATTGGAATCAAATTTTGAGAGCTTGTATACATGAAAATGTCTTTGTCCCTCCCTCAAACTCAATTGATAATCTGGCTGAGTATAGAATACTGAGTTGGAAATCACTTTGCCTCAGAATTTTGAAGACTTTATTATATTCAGGCTTCCAAAATTGCCATTAAGAAACTAGATGACATTTGGATTCCCAGTCTTTGCATTTATGTTTTTTTATTCATTGCTTTTAAAAGCTTCTGATTATCTCTAGAGTTCTCAAGATTTTGATGCTGTTACTTAGTGAGGACATTATTCATCTATTTTGCTTAGCATTCGGTGGTATCTTTGAACCTAGATGCTCATGTACTTGAGGTCTGGAAAAATTGTATTATTTGTCTGACAATGTTCATCCTGCAAATTCTATTTTCTCAGACTGGCATTTCTTGTAGTTTGCTATTGAATAGTGTAGACTGCCACAAATGTTCTTATCTCTTTTCTTTTATTTTCCGTCTCATGTCTTAAAAAATTTTTTTTGAGAGATTTTAACAATTTTATTGAATTAAAATTGGTTCTGTAATCATATTTTTGATATCTAAGAATTCTTATTTTCTGGAATGCTTCTTTTTAAATAGCATCAATTTTAAAGAGGTGCAGTATATAATATATTAATTATAGTGTCCTTGAAATATACTAGTTAATAGATGCAATATGTATAATTACCTATGTGTATGAATGTGTATATAAGTTATAAATTAAGTATATTAAATATATACATAATATTGCAAATTATGGTATATTTGAAGTTTTCTTTTGATCTCAGCATAGTCTGTGTTGTCTCTGGTTACTTGTTTGCTTTGGTGTCTGCATTTAATAACATAGTCTTTTCACAATGGTCAGAGGATTCTCAGTTGTCTTTTCAGATTTCAGAGTGAAAGCCTCAAGTTCTGACTGCAAACTCTGTGGCAAGGGCAATACTGCTGGATTTCGTGGACCAGTCAGGGATTGGTCACTAAGGGATCCACAATAATCAATATCTATTGACCTTTTCTCTTGTCCTAGTCAGTTTCTCCTAGGAGAATATCTTCAATCTCAACCCTGGAGACGTAAACCAAGGTTCTGGGATCCCCAGTGGGTCTTACTTCTCATGGGTAATCTTTTGCTCAACTTCCCAGTTTTGGGTTCTGGCATCTCTCCTTTGGCTCTGCCTAGCATCTTGAGCCCAGAAGCATTAGTTCAGCCTCACTAGAGAGTAAATGGCCAAGCTTCCCTGGATGGAGAAAAATTGCTTGGCTGTTCCCAAGTGATCTTGGGTCAACTGCACCATATAAAGATCTTCAGCCAATCCTGTTCTGAAACTACACAATATTTTTGCTTTCAGTGATAGCTCCAATTCTTGTACTACTTGTACCTCCAAATCTTGAGACTTTCCAGGATTCTGAGATGTGCATTTTCTAATTTCTTGGCTCCCACACCCTTGAGCTCCTAAGGAACATCTTTCTCTGCTCTGTATAGTTAGTTACTGATGGGCTATTAGCTCTCTTTCTTCTAAAATTTTGTTAAATTTTTTGTCTTCTGAGATATACTCTCTCGTTCTCCTTATTTTTGTATATCAGTATCTTATTAATTCTTTCATTATAATTGTAGTAAGGATTTAAGAGGGGTTGGTGATAAATGCATATATTCAATCTGTAGAGTTTCGCTAGAAACTCTAATATCCACATTAAAGACCTCAATCTTTTTTTAATAAAAAGAGAAAACTTTTTGGGGTCTATGTGAGATGGATTAGAGAGGGTATTCAAGTACTTCACGTTGTGAGAATGATAGGTGTGGTTCATCCTGCTGAGAATCAAGTATGTTTCTATTAAATCTTTCAGTTACAAGGATGAATCTTAGAAGCAAAGGCTTTCTTTGGTAATGGAAAACTATATATTGTTGTTAACTAAAATACTAGGACTTTTCCCAGAATTCTGATTGAGTAAATTCAATTCTCTGGGCTTGAAATGCTGCAGGAGGGAAAAGGGATAGGGTACAAGCAGAATAGTATTAAACTCAGATGACCTTACATAGGGAAAGGATTATTCCCTATGTAACCTTACATTTTCAGACTACATTTAAACTCTATATTATTCGGTGTTTCAGACTACATTTAAACTCTGTATTATTGGGTGTTTTCTTCATTTTTTTGGTTTGCTTACCTTTAAAAACTTTATGCACACTAACACTGAAGTAAGGTATTGCAGAGCTGTGTAAATAATTAAGTATTATTTTTGTATTAGTAACTGCAAGGTCTTTCCAGGTTCTGATAGACTCTGTTGTAGCTGTTCAGAAAAAATCAAATTTATTGACTTTTATTTGATGGTTATCTATTAAGATTTTATATTTTCTTTTGCCATCCTAAAGGATCTTTTTTTATTTTGGAAGTATATGCTTTAATGATGATTTTAATGCTAGATTTCCTTGGTACAAAATATGGTTTATAGTATGTACCATCTCAAATATTTTTTCACATTTATTTAACAAAAGAAAGAAGAGTAATACTTCATTAAATATTTATGTTAGTGGGGTAAGATACTGCAACATTTCATAAATACTCAAATGTAAAAATTATTCTAGAGTCAAGGAAATATGGTAATTTATGTGTATATTAACAACCTGAGTGTATAATAAGTTCTGGTATCAAACAATAAAAGACTGTTATAATTTTAGGCTCTTTAATAAGCAAATGATTAAGTGTTGATTATTATGAAATCTGTAAATGTTTTCTAAATACTTTAACAGAATTTATTATAAATATACTGCTTTCTATTAAGACTCAGGATTGCTACTTGGTGTTTTATTCTCTATGTTATTGATAGGATATGATTTAGGATAAATAGGACATGTTTAAGTTTATTTCTACGAGTTATAGAGCTTGCAACGAAAATTAGAAAAATTCTACTTTCTTAAATTAATTATTTTTTTCCTGGAAAGATTGGTATTTCTTTGTATCCATGTAGCCTTTTTCTAACAAAGATCATGGAAACTTTCTTGGTGTTTTAATTCTAAAAAAAATTCATTTCCCTGTATACAGTATACTTCCATGTTGCTTTACATTTTTAAAGAAATTTCACATAAATTGCACACTGGCATTTTTACAGCCTATATAGTTACAGCTATGCATTGAACATTTATTTATATTTATTTATTCTGATTGTTTCTCTTTTTTTTTTTTGCAATTGAAGCTTAAAATCTATGATTTCTTTCTCCCTATCCTTCAAGTTACATGCAGTAATGGCATGATATTTCCTAAGTACTTATTTCCTTTCATATGTTTTATTGGGAGAGGTAAATAGGTGGGCTGTATATTAACTAATGTAATGCTTCCCCTTTTAAAATTGTATCAATTATACATCATCTAAAACAAGTATCACCTTTTAAACACTCCTTGTAGCATAAACAAATATTCCCACACTGCTTCAGCTCTTTACTATGACTAGGGAAGAACTCAACTTTGGTCCTTTCAAGGGCAGTATTTTTCTGTAATATTCAGATGTATTTCCAGTACTAAAATAAATATTTTAAAGGTATGCACAAAACAATCTGAGTGCATAATCCCTGTAGAACTTTGTAGATTTCCCATCAATTTTTATAATTTTCTTCTATATCTAATTTCATAGCACTTTTATTTTTTTTTATTTTATTATTGTATTTTATTTTATTTTATATTTTTTTTGTGAGGAAGATCAGCCCTGAGCTAACATCCATGCTAGTCCTCCTCTTTTTTTTAGCTGAGGAAGACCAGCTCTGAGCTAACATCTATTGCCAACCTCCTCCTTTTTTACCCCCAAAGCCCCAGTAGGTAATTGTAAGTCATAGTTGCATGTCCTGCTAGTTGCTGTATGTGGGACGCGGCCTCAGCATGGCAGGACAAGCAGTGCGTTGCTGCGTGCCCGGGATCCAAACCCGGGCCGCCAGTAGCGGAGCGTGCGCACTTAACCGCTAAGCCACTGGGCTAGCCCGCACTTTTATTTTAGTAACTCACTTTTATTAGATTTTCCAAAAAATTCAATTTAGTTTTCATAGAAACAGCTATATTTAGTATTCGTATTTCTTCAGTTTGTGTTATAATTAGAATAACAAGTAAAATTCGCATAAACATATTTGGGTGAAAACCCAATTGACTCTTGGAAGCCAGTGGAAGCAGAAGAGGCCCAGCAGAACGCAGCGGGGAGGCCGTGAGCGTTTAGTGCGCCACAGTCCTCACTTGCTGTGTGCACCACGGAATGGGAAGCATCGGCCACTCTGAGGAGTCAGGTAGGTGTAGACCTCTGAGCACCTGCTAAGAGTGAGGAAGGGGTGGTGGAACTCGAAGAACTCTGTGATATGTTTCCACAGAAGCAGGGGTAACTTCTTTCATTGATACTTGAAAGTTGAATAGATTTAAACCTTTTTAATTCTGCTTAAATAAATTATGGTACGTTCATACTGTGGACTACTATTTATAAAGCAATGCCATGCATCATGAAGTCAATTTAAGTACATGAGCTATAGTTAAGTATGTGTGTATGTTTATGTGTGTCAATTTAACTACTTGGGAGTGGATTACAGTGGTTGTGGGAGAAAATTTACTCTTTATGAACTTCAAATAGTTTGTATTTGTATTACAATCAGTATTGTTTTTACAATGCTCGAGAAAAGAAAATATAGAGAGTCTCTGTGGCTCTTGGAGATTTATCTTCACTTTTGTGATATATTTTAATCCCCTCTGCCACCCCCATTCTTGCCACAATGGATAAAGAATCTTACTGGCACCCTTAATATTATTTAGTTCAGATCATCCACTGGGGGCAAAGTAAAGGAGAAGTCTAGGGAACAGGATTCCATGCCACAAATGTCCTGCTTGGTCCAAAGGAAATAATAGTACTATCCACAGACATTGTTAGGAGGATTAAATGAGGCAATATATATATAAAGTGCTTAGAATTCTGTCTTGCACATAGTAAGCACTATATACACGTGCTGCATTATCAATAGTATTGTTGTTGTTGTTACAAAGCCTAGCTAACCCTGTACGAATGGAAGCCCTGCCTCCAATTTCATTATTGACGTGTCTGGCCCTTGAGAGTGGAAAGAGTATGGGTTCTGGAGTCAGACAGATGTGGGTGTGAATTTGGGCTTCAGTTCTTACAACTATGTGTTCTTGTGCCAGTTATTTTAATTCTCAGTGCTTCAGTTTTTATTCTGTAAAGTGGTCATTATAATAATTACCACCCAGGGTTTGTGACTATTAAATGGTTTTAAGGGATATAGAACAATTACTACGTGGTGGGGAACACATAGATACCAGTAACGCTGCCTTCCTTCCTTCTTTCATCCCTCACTCCTTCTTTCTCTCCATCACTTTCTGCTTTTCTCTTCATGCCTGAGCTGTGTTTCTTTTTTTTACCAGTAGGAATCTCTATGCTCTCTCTCAGCATGTTGTTTGTATGATAACTTCTTCACAGAGACATACCAAAGATTGTTATATTTTAATATTACAGTCTTGATAGTTATATTTGTTATTAAATTTTATTATACAATTGGAGCTTCTACCTAAAGAGAACAAACATTAATAGCTTTCTCAGTTTGTGCTTACATGATCTTCATAGATGCAGAATTGGAGTGCAACTTTAATTATTCATTTCTATTTTGATTCTTCCATTCATTTTTTATGATTTTGAGAATCATTTAGGACAGCTACCTCACGTGTCCCCAAATGAGACTTCTTCGTTGTTACACCACTGACAACCTTCAAATGAGTAACATGTCTTACTGTGCTTTTTACCTTGTAAAAGTGCCTGGAATTCTATAGACATCCAAATAGATTTTTTTTTGCATCTTTCCATTTAATAAACAAACTCTCTTTGAAAAAGGTAACTTGGAAGAGGACGTTAGGGAAAATTAAGTGCAATTGATTAAAAATGTGTCAGTTTAATATGTCAATATATTTAACTGGAATATTTCTACAGTTTTTATTCCCTGGAAATAAAGAGCCTTCTCTGTGTACATGGCATATAAGACTGATAACACCATGTGCGTAGAGTACCCTCTTTCTTTTAGCTCGTATTTTAAAAGACTACTTTAAGTTTTATATTACATGTACAGTTGGATCCCAGTTTTCTGTCACCTGAAGATTATACAATTGTTGGGGGCCCTATTTAATAAAAGTAATACAAAATTCAAAATACAAAGTTAGATACAAATGTGAACATTTATATGGGTTATGGAAAAAACACAACTTAAAATTTAAAAATTTTCAAAAGCTTACGTATTATACAAATATTTACAAATCTAGAAAATAACAGTATATTCATTAATTAACTACCTCACAAACCCCTGCAATACTGTTCCCTATGTCTTTATTTGAATTCTCTTTGATTACCTCATTATATGACAAATAATTTTGTAATATTCTCTATAGAGACTACAGAAATATAATTTAGCTTTTTTTCTATGATGGCTGATTAAAATTTGTTTTTTATTGTTAATAACTAGGATGCATTCAATATGAGATTTTACAATGAGCTGTACTTACTATTTGTAGTACTGTTCTCCGTTTGTGCACTACATATATAAGAATTCTAATAAATTCTATTATGAGAGATTCTTGTAAAACATTATGCTATGTTGTGTTGATAATTAAATAGGCTGCATTATTGACAATATACTCAAAGGAATAGAACTTCCATTTTGATTGGTGGCCAGTAGGAGGCCATGTTGAGTGATTGGCTTGGAATGAAATTAAAAGTGATTAAGGACTATGAAGGTGGAAAATCAGTGATGGTTATTGCTCCCAGTCGAGCATGTCCCATTCCCCCATAGCTACGATCTTGAACAACAAGAACAAAGTGATGGAAGCTGCTAAAGAATCTGCTTCATTGAAGGCAATGAGACTAACAAAAATTCAAGAAGGGCCTATATCAGACACGGAGAAACTTCTAATGACTGGATTGAAGACTAGACACAGATGCGTATCACTCACAGCACCATGACAATCACAGCCAAAGCAAAAAGTTCATCTGCGATGTTGAAAGAGAAGGCTGGACCCAATTATGATGTTGAATTTGCTGTTGGTTGTGGGTGGTTTAAATGATTCAAGAATCATTATTCATTACATAATCTGAAAGCGAGTGGTGAGTCTGCGAGTGCTGATGTGAAAGCAGCTAAAGAATTTTTGGAAACTCTAGATAAACTGATTGTAGAGGAAAATTACTTGCCAGAGCAAATATTCAATATGGATAAAACTTCCCTATTCTGGAAATGGACGCCTAAAAGGACTTTTATCCATAAGGCGGCCAAGTCAATGCCAGGTTTCAAGCCTTTTAAGGATAGGATAACAGTCTTGCTTGGAGGCAATGTTGCAGGCTACAAATTGAAACACTTTGTGATCTGGCACAGTGAGAACCCCAGGGCCTTCAAACATGTCAATAAGCACACCCTGCGGTGTCCTACAGGAGCAATAAGAAGTCATGGATGACTCAGCTCCTCTTCCAAGATGCCCTTCTGAATTGCTATGCCAGAGAAATGGAGAAGTAGTTTTGAGAATAACATAGCTGTCAAGATTTTGCTTAGTGTTGATAATACTCCCAGAAATCCTCCTTTCATTGGTGATCTTCATCCCAATAAGAAGGCAATGTTTCTCCCTCTAAACACTATCTCTTTGATCCAACAAATGGATCAAGGAGTTACAGCAGCTTTTAAGGCCTACTGCCTGAGGAGGCTATTGTTGCAACTGAGGAAGACACTGATGCAATCTTTCAAGGATTACAACATCTATGACTGCATCAAGAACCTTGCTTGGGCTTGGGGTGATGTCACCAAGGAGTATATGAATAGCATCTGGAAGAAGACATTCAAGAGGTTCGTTCATGACTTCAAAGGATTTGCCAAGGATGAGGTTGCACAAATCAACAAGGCTGTGGTTGAGATGGTAAACAACTGTAACCTGGGTGTGGATGAGGATGACATTGAGGCGCTCCTAGAGGCGGTTCCTGAGGAAGTGACTAATGTGGAGTTGTTGGAACTGGAACTGGAACGCACAGCTGAAGAAAAGACAGGAGAAAAGGAAACAGCAGGGGAAGAGAAAGAAGACAAACTCCCAAGAAAAGTCACAGTAAAGGGCTTAGCAGAAGCTTTGGCAGACTTCAACAAGCTCCTTAAGAAGTTTGAAACCATGGACTCCAATACCAAAGGGTTAGAGGAATAGAGAGGAATGTTCATGGTGCATTATCTGCTGACAAGCAAATCCATGATGAAAAAAAGAAACAAACCAAGAAAACCACTATGGATATATTTCTGAAAAGAGTGAGACTCCTCAAGCAGAGCCTCAGGCAGGTCCTTCCTGAGGTATTCCAGGAGAAGGCATTGTTATCACAGGATATGACAGCTCCATGCGTGTTATTGCCCCTGAAGATGCCCCAGGGGGACCAGATGTGGAGGAGAAAGACAGTGATGTTGATGATCCTGACCCTGTGTAGGCCTAGGCTGATGTGTGTGTTTTTGTTTTAGTTCTTAACAAAAAAAGTTTAAAAAGTAAAAAAAATAAAAAATTTAAAAATAGAAGAAAGCTTATAGAATAAGGATATAAAGAAAATATTTTTGTATAGCTGTACAATGTGTTTGTGTGTTAAGCTATGTTATTACAAAATAGTCAAAAAGTTAAAAAAATTAAAAAGTTTATAAAGTAAAACAGTTACAGTAAGCTAATTTATTATTAAGGAAAGAAAAATATTTTTTATAAGTTTAGCGTAGCCTATGTGTACAGTGTTTATAAAGTCTGCAGGAGTGTCCAGTAGTGTCCTAAGCCTCACATCACTCACCACTCACTCACTGACTCGCTCAGAGCAACTTCCAGTCTTGCCAGCTCTGTTCATGGTGAGTGCCATATACAGGTGCACCATTTTTTATTTTTATACTTTGTTTTTACTGTACCTTTCTATGTTTAGATGAAAAAATGCTTACCATTGTGTTACAATTGCCTACAGTACTCAGTACAGTGACATGCTGCACAGGCTTGTACCCTAAGAGCAATAGGATATACCAATCGCCTAGGTGTGTAGGAGGCTATACCATCTAGGTTTGTGTAAGTACACCCTGTGATGTTAGCACAATGACAAAATCGCCTAGTGACACATTTCTCAGAACGTATCCCTGTCGTTAAGTGATGCATGACTGTATAATCGTTCCTTCCCCCTGCCCCACCTCTTAAAGTGCAGCCACATTCAACAAGAGAGGATAAATGTAAGAATAAAAATTCTCCACTGAATAAATCATAGGAACTCTAAATTCAACATTTTAAAAACTGAATTCATCATCTTTAATCCAGCCTAGCTCCTTCTGTGTTTCCTGTAAGGACATCCAGACCCAAGGCCAAAATCCATGCGGCACCTCGGTTCCTCCCTCGCGCTCTCCATACCCTGTGTGTTGTGGAGCTGTGTCTGCTGCGCTCCATAAAGAGCAATTCGATTAGGGCAGTTTTCTCTGTCCTCACTGCTGCTGTCCTGGTTTGCTCTGAACTGAATTCTGCGTCCTCTCACCAAGGAATTCCTGCAACAGCCCATAACTGCTCTCCTTGCCTCCAGTCTTACCCATCTGCAAGCCACTCTCCATTCCCAGTCAGAGTAATCTTTCTTACGCTGGGATCTGATCAAATAGGTTTTCTGAGTAAAAACCTTGTTGCTTTCTCATTGCTTGCATGATAATGCCCCAAATCCCCCACGAGATATTCCAGACTTCCATTATCCAGATGCTGCCTGCCTCACCAGCCTCGTACCTAGAACACCTCCCCTCTACAGCCACACTGAACTAGTCCGGAGCCTCTGCTATGCCACTGCCTCTTTCATCTTTAGGGTTTTGCATACTTGGTCCCCTTTCATTGGAACAAGTCTTCAAATACCCCCTCACCTGGAAAATTGTGTATCAGGTCTCAGTTTAGATGATAAACCCTTCCTTGAATATCCTCTTCTAGAGTCCTTAAATGCCAACTTTATATTTCCAAAGATAATATCTTACTGCTTCTCAGAATGCATATATTGTGCTGAAATTATCTCTTTACCTGTTTGACCCACTAGACTGTACTTTATCCATGGAGATTGTATCTTCTTCACTGTGCCTCCCTGACATCCAGGACAGACGCCACGTTACCTGGTATCCATTTGCTGAAGGGATGAAGGACCTCATCTAAGTCCCTCGTCATAGATTCCCCAATTCAAAGCATTTTCAGTGGAGCAGATAACTATTTCAGGGGATGAAATAATTTTGCTTTAAAAGGGATGGTTGGATTTGATGATACCTTCAAGTTGCTTTAGGGTTATGAGAGTATTAAATTTACTGCCTTTGTATATTCTGAAACAGACACCATTATAACAGCTTTTGTAAAGCCCTCTTCAAGTTACTAGATGTTGCCTGTGGTTTGTAGGAATTGCCACATGGCTAAGAAAGCTACTTTTCTGTATACTTTAATTCTCTAACTGCATCAGTGTGAGAAAAGCAATTCCTGCTAGTACGTTTAGGAGTATAAATAATGATTTCTGGGGTTATTCTGGGACATGTTGCACTCTGATAAATTTGCTCCAACCATTTTAATTTAAATTCAACAACTTATTTTATTTTATTTTTCTCCCAGAAAGCTATTTGAAATCTTATTCTGCAATCAGTTCATTTAACTGTTTTCCAATTCTATGATTAACCTCCTTAAAATGTTTGTTGGCATTTTCTCTGCAGAGATTTCAAAATCTCTCTAGGGCCTGTAATGTCTTTCTGTTACTGGGAGAGCTATGTTCCTCTAGAAGGTTAGATTTAGTGTCTGAAATTCCATTGTATCGTATGTATTCTTAAGAACAAAAATTTTCTTCTTCAGATATTCTGTGCTGTGTTCGGAACTTTCCTGCATATATATATATATACATATATATGTATATATATATGTATATATATATATATGCTCTTCTGCTGTTTTGTAATGACAAGTTTAGTGTTTGAGGGAATTTTGGCTAGTTAAATTGTTCACATTTAAAAATTATTCTTAAAATCGTATCATCAGAGTAGAAGTTGGCATAAGGCAGAGCAACGATTTTAACATCTGTAAGTCCTGCTCCTTCACGGGCTGTGAGACTGACTCTGCACATCCCCGGCAACACACGTTCCCAGCTGCATTCCTTGAAGCCCCTCCTCCATCGTCACAGCCACAGGGCCGGTGGCAGGAGGAGCTCGGGCGGGATAAGCGGGGCAGTGCTCCCCTCCTGACCACACTCAACCCAAAGAGCTGCACTTTTATTCATGTATTTTGAGCTTCTGAGAAAATTTCATTTGAAAAAAAAAAGTGAATAGAGCATATTGCCACAAAATATTTTGAAAACAGCTGCCACAGATAAAATCTGGGCAAGGCTTAGGGGGTAGACGCAATGCAAATCCGCCTGAGAGTATGATTTCCTTTGGGTTCTGGCAACCTCTTGCATGGCCTGCATATCCTATGCATATCCTATCCCTTCCCTGTGCAGACTGCTGACTAATCGACGCTTCGGTTGTTACATCGTGGCTCCTCACACTCAGTCTTCAAGGACAGTTCACACACATGACTGACCCGTGCTCACCCTCTGCAACAATCATCCAGTGAGCGCCTTGGAAATTTCCTCCCCACCCAGGGCTGAGAAAGGTTGGGTTTCTCATCTTGAAGAGCATCCTTTTTTCTGAAAAAAAAGAAAGACATCTCTTTTTTCTGACAACTTACTTAAGTAGGCATAATTTGCGTTTTATTCTGTTTATATTTGTAATTTAAATAATCACTAAAATTGCTAACTATTTAGAATATGAAGTGCGTAGGAGAGGCTAGTCAGATCTTGTTTATGTCTGTTTCCTTCCAGTGGTGCTCACATCTCCCCCGTCACTTGCAGAGAACATGGCTGGGTTTTTGTTCAGCCAGAAGCCCTTCTCCGTCTGGAGATAGCAGCACTGTCTCCTCTGGGGGAATGCTTTTCTCCTACTCCATGGGTTCGAGAGAGGAGTGGCACCCCAGCCCTCCTGAACCCGGCTGAGGGTGAGCCACAGGACCAATCGGCTAACCACAATTCTCCCAGGGAATTTATACTTTCTTTAGCAGAGAGAGAAGTTCCCCTGGACCTTTCAAGAGTGAGAGGAGGTGAGCCTGAGTAATTGCAGCCTGTTCTTAGTCACCTCACCTCTGCTCTGTGTGATAGGAGGGCTGATTTCTTTACTCTCACGATAATACTTTTGGGGTGGCTAGGAGTCTATCTCCTTGGCAGAGTGCCTCCAGCAGGACTCTACCCAGGAAATAGATAGTTTCTGTAAAATAGAGAGTTTCTATTTCTGAGATTTTCAAAATTTTAGTCTTCCCATTGAAACACTGCCCTCTCTTCTGCTTCAGAGCTTTTACCTAAAGCTCAGGTTTACGACAGACTGCCGCTCTCACAGCTTCTGTGCTTGATGCAAAAGCAAACCAGCTTAATAGTTTTCCCTCCTAACTCGTTTCTGTTTGGGATGTCTTGGTTAAGTACATACAAATTATTTCTATATGCAGAATGCTCACTCT
The DNA here is from genome assembly GCF_020826845.1 of Diceros bicornis minor. Lineage (NCBI taxonomy): Eukaryota > Metazoa > Chordata > Mammalia > Perissodactyla > Rhinocerotidae > Diceros > Diceros bicornis. The sequence continues at coordinate 54,393,062 of NC_080762.1, read as the reverse complement.
AAAATGTATGCTTTTCCTGTAGCCTGCTTGCTTGTATTCATTCCACAGGTCTATCCTCTAGACAGCTGCATGAAGGAGAACTAAAACAGTGGTCAATTTGAGGCATTCTAGTTGTGCTAACTTCATACTTCTCGTCCCATGAAAATGTGAGCATAGCTACCTTTAACTCAAATTCATGCTCTTTCATGTCTCTATGAGTTAGCTTTAACTTTAAACCAATGTGCATTGAATAGACTCCTTTCTGTTCCCTGAAAAGTAGAGTGGGGAGGACAAATTGAAGGTCAGTGTCACTGCAGTCACCTGCTATCCAGGTGAGCCAAGAGCGGGGATGGAGGTCATCAGTGTGGTCCTAGTGCTCAGCTTGTCTGTGTCCTCCTTTTATTCATCCTTAAAAGACTACAGTGGTTGAGAATAGGTATCGTTTTAGCAGAGTGCATTTCATTAATAATAAAAATGAAATAAAGCTTTGGGAGTTTCTTTATTCTAAAGACACAACTGAAGTATATCATTTCATTGTATTACTTCCCCAGTCATTGTTTACCTCTCCGCTGCTGCAAGCACAGGTAACTGCTGCGGTCGCATGTTGGCTACATAACCCAGGCTTGCTCTTCACTTCTGGGGTTGCTTCCCTCTGCCTCAGACATCCCTTTCCCATTCATCAGGCAAAGGGATCCCAAAAGCATAATGCATATTTAAATCATGTGTCATGTCTAAGCATTTCAAAGTTAAATGTGGTGTTGGAATCCAAATCTCCGATGCCTTGAAATGACTTCATGATTTAGACATAAAAGTTGTAGCATTTCTTTCCTACTGGTAAAGGTTCCCCAGGAGAATGTTTATGGTTTGAATTAGGTATATTACCCCCAACAGGTATGCTTATAGTTCAGCAAATAACTTAGCTCCCAATAAGTGCAAGAAGTAGCAGCTGTTCAAAAATATATCTTTTGAAGAGATTACAATGTTTAGAAATGCTTAAAAATTGTTTCCTGGTAAATTTGCCTATACAGGTCTTTATTAAAATCTACTTATGTAAGAGAAAAGAAACATATTCAGCAACACAAATATCAACTATAGCTGAAAAGAGAGCCATCTTCCCACAATAAGAGTTAGAGATTCTCACAAATGATATAATCAGAGGGCAAAGTAATAAATCTTACCTCTGCCGCCCAAATGCTAGAGTGAAGTTGTTGATTGAAAACTTTGGTGTATATTCTGAAAGAATTCACATGTACTACAGTGAAAGGTCCTGCAGAGTCAGGATACGTTAAGTATAAATGGTATGGCTGCAAATAAGAACCCCCAAGGTTATGCTCGTTTGCATTAACAAATAACTGTAGATACCATTACCATATGTTCTTGCCATCACTATAGATTGCTCATTGGAAAGCCAGTGCAGGCCTATAATTATCATTATGTTCACATACATTGTGTTCAAAATGTATAATTATCTCTAGCTCCCTAGACAAATATGCATTGCAGTATTTTAGAGTTACGTAATGAAAACTTCTTGAGCGTACAGAACACAGTAAAATATGAACAAATATCATGAATATTTTTAGCTTTAGATAAGAAGATTTTGAATTGGGAGAAAAAGGCAACAGTGTTAAATCTCTGTATTACTTTCTGAAGTGAAGACGTGTGTGGTCTAAACGTATCTTAGTGGGGCAAATTGGATTTAATGTTTGCATGCTGAAAAGGCGAAGTATGAAAGAGAAGAAAAATTTCTATCTAATCCATTAACCACATTAATAAAAACCTCTATAAGATAACCTATCTGATAACTTCATGGATCATTAAACATACGTGAGAGGCTTATCTGCAGTATGGCTTTGAGGTTCTTTAACAGAATCTTTATGGGGGAGGAAATGTAATATTCCTTCAGTGAGTTCAAAACCATTCCTTCTTTGGAATTCTAGTGAGGTTTTACATTTGATTTTTACTGAGACTTGAGAAACAAAGAGAGGCCACATTATACCACTCTTGCTTTAGGAAAAAACAATTTACATGAGGAAAAGTTTGCCTTTGTTTATCCCAATTCTCATTCTGAACCTCTCTTCCAAAACATGGAAGATCAACCTTTCAAACTAATCATTAAAGTCAATACATTGATGAGTTCGAAATTTTGATTTTGGGGCAAAAGTTGATGGAAGAGATGAATGAAGGTACTCGGCACCTGACTCAGGACATGGAGGTCCCTCTTCACTTCCACTGAAGGTACAAGCTGTGAAGCCATGGCGGTAGGGCGGCCACGGCAGGAATATGCAGGGCTGTGGACCTGGCTGCCTAGGGTGGGCTGAGCTGCTCCTAAGAAACATAAAATGTTCAAGCACAGGCCTTCAGGCCTGTATATAGTTAATAAATTAGGAGGCAATGCAGGAACAGAATACTACTATATTCGCATGACAGAATACTACACAGCAGGGAGAAAGAACAAAGTACCGCTGAATTCAAGGTGTGGATGAATCTGGGTGATTCAGCCTGAGTGAGTCTGACACAAAAGCACATACGCTGTATGGTTCCATCTCTTCAAAGAATGCAAGCAAAGGTAATGCATGTGATAGACGTTAGACTAGGAATTAACTTTGGGAGGAGGTAATGATGGAGGTGGCAGGAGGGAGGCTTTGGGTGTGCTGATAATGTTCCGTATTTTGATTTATATAACAGTTATAAGGATTGTTCACTGTGTCAAAATTAATTGAGGTCCATACTTAAGGTTTATGTACTTTATTGTATGTATGTTGTATGTTATACTTCTAAAATATTGCAAATCTTTGTGGCAAGAAAAAGAACACTCAAGATATTGGAAGGAAAATTGGAGCTGTGACAGCTGGAAAAGGCCTTGTACTGGAATTGGGAAGTAGGGAAGGAGGCAGCTCTCAGGCCATCTCTCTTTCTAACACACGGTATCCTCTTCCTCTTTTCTCTTCTTTGTGCCCTTCTCTCTTCCTTGTCTATCGCTTCACTCTCCTTCTACTCCAGTTTTTCTGCTCTCTCATAACTGCAGCTTGTGCACGCTTTGTGTTTTCCACAGCTTTGGATCAACCTCACGGCATCTTTTTACCTTCGACACCACCTTCTCAACACTCCAGTCTCCTCACTTTTCTGAGACGCTCCTGAGAGGTGGCTGGGAACCGCCAGAACAGCCACGCGGTGTCTGCCCTCGGGAAGGTGACCACTTGGTGTGGAACATGGACACTGAAGCTCCAGAGACTGAGGTGTGGAGGGGCTCCTTGGAAGGGTGTGGGCAGGGCCAGCAATAGCACTCACTCTAGCTCATTCCTCCTTTTTGTCCTCTCTCCACCAGTACAATTTTCAAGAGGCCTCCTCCTAACCTAGTCGAGCTCCTGCTCTCATCACTGAAAATGCCGCAGTGGGTTTCTCTGAGGTGTGAGATCCAGGTTACTTTTATTCTCTTCGTCATGTCCTTTTCATAGCCCAATTTGTTACAATTAGCTTGTCATCATTTTATAATTAAAAAGGCAATTTCTATTAAAAATAAAATAAATTGGATTTAAAATCTGTCAAGAGGATGAGTCTGGCCTTCTTATGAGACATTGAAAAGTACACGAGTAATTGGAATTTTGAGACAGAGGGAGTATTTGGTATTACTGATATGCTTTAGCTGGAGAACAGTCTTTTGGATCAGGCCTTGTCATTCAAGAGAATCTTCTGTGGGTCACTGTAACTAAGTGGTGGGGATGGACACTCACCTGAAGAAAGTTATGGGCCGAATGAATGGAGAAAAATTGGAGGTAGAAATAGCAAATATATCCCAGGATCTTAGATGCTTTTTTTGCTTGTGTTTTTAATTTATCTATGGAAAGAAATGGTTAAGAGACGGTCTGTGATGTTTCTTAAGCCTCTGAAACACCCGAGAATTTGGTGCTAAATTGAATCCTCTTGTGACTCAAACTCAAGGAATTATAGAAATATACCAGATCCACAATAAATGGCACAGACCTACTGAATGCCTATGCCTCATCCTAAGGATAGCTTGTTGAGTAAGCTGTAATTGCCAAACCACTATAATTAACGAGAAGTAGCTCCACCAGAGAATGAGAACAAGTCCTGAAGGGGCAATGTGACCAGCAATGCGTAACTGCGGAGGGGAATTTATTGCTGGTGGCTTCCTCAGACTGAGGTGGTCTTGCCTCTCCTGACCACGCATGTCTGGAATATAGTCATGGGGCCTCTGCCGTGCTGTGGACTTCTATGCCTGACTTGGCTTTTTCTTGTCGTTAAATAACCTGAACTGGGTGAAGCTTGTTGTGTCTCCTGACAACTCTGATTATTAATCCAAACCACTGCTGCTAACTGAGCAGTGAGTGTTGCCACGTATGCTACAGAATGTGCTCCCTAGGATTCTTTCAGCTTTTAAATGCTCAAATTTATTTGAAAACAAACCTTTGAAAAAATATTCAAGTGATGATCAGTGTAAGCTTTTTAATAACTTTTGATAGAAAAAAGTGCTTCCTTCACCCCTTTTGCAAAGAAACATGATGGTTTAATTATTGATACAACGCACAATGCGTAGTAATAAAACCTCTCTATCATGAAGATCAGATCTCTCTTTGAAAGCAGACAAGAGAAGCATAGCATAGGTACTGATTTTTATAAACTGGGTGGAGACACTTTCAAGCATTACTTTTTACCATGATCAAAGCTCACAAAAGAAAGGACTTTTTTTTTTAAGGGAAAATTATTTTCAATTTTATTGTCACTCAGAAGGAATCATGATGTATATTTTAAAAATAGCACTTTCTGTTTGACTTTGTACTTGTCTTTTCACTTATATTTTACAGATAAAGTGATAAAATGAGATACTTCAATTCAAGCATTGAGTATAATTCAAGTAGGCAAAAGTTGCTGAAATATGTGTTTTGAGAAATCTGGGGTTTTATAAAAAATTATAGAGTAGTGGCTGCCAATAGATAAAATGTATATGACAGATCTTTTCCAGGAGCTCAAAGCTCTCTGCACATGTTATGTTTTTTGTCCTCATGAGGATAGAGAAGCTGAAAGACAAGACAGTGCCTTTGCAGTACGTGTCACATGGGCTGGGGATAACACTCATCAGGGTAGGAAATATTTTCTTCATGATCTGAGTTTTTAGGATCTGCACTTTTTTTGTACAAAAGTAATGTTTTTGTATTTTTAAACACTTTATATTCATTTTAAATTTATTTTGTAGAAATATCGTATTTGGGGAACTAAGTATTTGGGGAAGAGCAACTAAGATTTCCAACGACATCCACAAATGTTTCTTATTCCTATTACTTATTTCGTAAGGAATGTTTCTAAATGAGTAATAATAAACACACAAATGCCTCCTTATTGAAATGTAATTGAAATAGTTTGTGTATGAATTTGTTTCCCCAAGGAGAGATACCAAAATGGGTGTGCAGTTAAAATTTTTTAGTTGCCCACTTTATGAACATTGCCTTGTGATGTAGTCCCTGGGGTCAACGAAAAGTTTACATACAAGTCAAATGCTATAAATAAGCTTTTGTTGTACTGAAAAATAGATACATTTTAACTTTGCCAATGTATAAAATACCATCTTCTTTAATTTCCTATCTTTTGGGGGCTCAGTGTATGTCCAGCTCTCACTGTTTACATCTCCTGTTATTTTGCAATGAATAATTGCCTGAACCCTGTGAAAACAAATTCTTTTCGAAAAGAATTAAAGTCATCCATCATAAATATGTCGTTGTTTCATTTGTGAAGCTACTCTCTGATAAAAGTTTGGAAAATTCACCGTCAATTTTGTCTGTACATTAGCTCTAGGCTCAAACTATTCATGGATAGACATTAATGAGGGATTATCACTCCTTCCGTCTCTGTATCTCTCCTTTATTGTCTTAGTCCCAGTTTCTTCTCTTATTTCATGTTCTTTTTCTTTTTTTCCTTTCTTCCTCAACTTTCCTTACCCCAAGGCTAGAGGTATGTTATTTCCTAATTTGTGTTGAAACTTTAAGATTCATTGGAATTTAGGGTGGTTAGAAAGAACTTGAACACTCAAATAAGGGGACAGATTAACAGCAACAAAACTGCATCCACAGCCAAGTTTTAAATCTTCCTCTAAACTCCGCTCCTGCCATGTCGTTAGATATAACTGCAGTACATATGATCCCTTCTGAGCATTGTCCTCCTCTCCTCACCGGGCGGTTCCTGAGTTCCTTTAGTCCTGGCATTCATCTAATCAAGTGTTACTGCATCCTGGTGCGGGAGGGAACTTCCATTCTATAGACAAGGAAACTGAAAGGAAGATTAATTACATACCTAAGATCACCTCATGTGGTGGTGGGAGAAATATATCTTCTTCTGCCCTTGTTGGACGTTTGGGGTACTAGCCGTTGTGCCCATGGCCTGAGCTGAGGCCTGTTTGATGCTTGAAGTCATTGGCTCTCAAGTTGGTAGAAACAGTTGGGAATATGCAAAATTATAGGTTAGGTGTACTGAAATACATTTTAGCACAGAATATTATCACAGAAACTGAGATTGAAAAGTCCCTCTTTAGAACATGTAGGGAACAATCTGAGCATACTTGCTACTGGGTTTTGTCATTTATCATAAGGTGCAAATATACAAGCACATATTTATTTTATTGTTTGACAAACATTTTTTTAATATACTCTTTTGACCTATAAATTGAAAAATAAAAGAGCATGTTTAATTAAATATTAAAGGCTGAATTTCTGAATCTCAAGAAAGTTGATGATAATTGTGTAATTTGTACACAATGTCTGTAAATATTTACATCCATCATGGGGGCTGTGGTGATATTTTACCATCACCTAAAAATCAGAAGACACAGATACACAAAAAAAGCATCACCACCTACTAAAAATGTTAGAATTTATTTTAAGAGGACTGTGCAAAAGAGCAATAATTTAACTCATGTGATTGCGAAGGTGCATTTACATATCAATCTGTGAAACAGTTTAAATTTAGATCAAATGACAGTTGTCCTATTTTGATTTTCTTTTTTTGGTTCCATATTTTTATAAGCATGTGTATAGCTGTTATTGTGTTTGGTTTCATCAGCAGATGAATAGTTTCACAAATGTTTTAAAAATGCTGGTTTTATATCAATGTCATTAGAAGTCAATAAAGTTGGAAATAGAAATCAAATAGAAAATCAGTTCATTCTAATGATGGTTCATTTTTTTTCTTCTAAGAAAAGAAAGCAAATGTATCTGGAAGTTCATTCTGTTGAAGATGAAATATTTGAAAATATTGTGGTTGCTATTATAAATTTGGTGAAAAGTTTAACATTAAAGAGAAATGTATTTGTTTTTGTGGTGATGATGGAAACGGACATTTTGGTGGGCTGCAGAATAATGATAAAAGTAATGTTCTTGCTAAATTAAGGGATCCATGGACCAAAAATAGACTTGGAATTGTCTCTTCTGAACACATTCATTCACTTTTTCGCTAAGATCTGACATTGCATCCTGACTTTAAAATTGTTACGATGGGCTGGAACTTTTTTTTTTTTGCTGAGGAACATTTCCCCTGAGCTAACATCTGAACCAATCTTCCTCTATTTTGTATGTGGATCACCACCACAGCATGGCCGCCGACGAGTGGTATAGGTCTGTGCCTGGGAACTGAAACCGGGCCACCAAAGCGGTGTGTGCCAAACTTAACCACTATGCCACGGGGCTGGCCCCGGACTGGAACTTTTTACTGTGACTAACTATAGATGTTTTAAAAGTCTTTTCTCCCTGCAAATTAATATATGCTGTAAGCACTGACTGATGGTCTTGTTGTGGAGCTGAGGAAGACGAAGCAAGGCAAGCAGATGGATCGTTGCAGTCAAGGTCCACACAGGTATTCACTCCAGGTGTTTCAAATAGAGGGAATTTAATACAGGGAAGTACTTACACAGGGTATGGAAGGGTTGGGGAACCAAATGGGAGAGTGAGGCAACCCAGAGATTAGCAATAAGAGGAAGCTGATACCACTGGTACCACCACTAAGGCTGGGGAATGCAGAGGAGAGATTGTGCTGCCAGAACCCAGAAGCTAAGAGGAGCTGGACCCACGGAGGGAGTGGCTGTTTAATGGAAGCTGGAATATTAAAGGAGATGCAGCTACTCAAAAAGTGCCACTTAAAGCAGGGTTGAGGGGGATGTGAGAAAAATCCTGATTTTTTCCCTCTTCCAACTCATCTTCCAGTGCCCCTTTTGGTCAAATCTATCAGTGAATGGAGCAAGGGAAGAAGTGGGAATGGGTCTGGGAGCAACAGGCAAATGACCATCCCAGAGGTAAGCTTTGTACGTAACGCATGTACCCAAAGATAGAATGGATCTTCTCCATGTTGTCCATATTTACAGTAGTAAAATATGACACATGGATATAGCTAGCTGGCGACTCCAAAGAATACAGAACAACAGTTCGTAGTTTTTAAATATAAAGGAACAATAGCCAAATATTTTATTCACAGGCCCTCATTCGGAATCTAATTATTTACTATAATTTTGCACATAATTATCCTGTGTACTAATTGAAAGCTGACCAGACTTGCAGTTTAGAAAAGCAAAATGGGCTGGCAGGTGAAGACAAAGACAATTCACAGTTGGAATATTTAGCAATCTGAGAACGAGAGAGAGAGAACAGAAAAAGAAACACCCCATAAAATTGAGACAAAATAATTTAAAAACTTTTCTGTGTTTGTTTAATACAAAAACCAATCTGTCATACCCAACTTGGGAACTACGAGGGCAGCCCCTGAGGCTGGAAATCTTGCACTTATTGATGTTGCTGAAGGTGAACATTAATCACTGAGAAAAGGTTAAATTATTCACCATACCAGCTATTTAAATGGGGAGGATATATAAAAGTTATTATACTGATGTGTAGCCTCAAGTGGCACCTGTCCCCTACTTGAAAAAATAATGTATTTTGAATACTTCATGACATCCTGATTCTTTATACATATGTAGTATTACTAGAGTAAGATATGTAAAAACATTAAATGTGAACAAGGGAGACTGCTGGTAACAAGCAAAACAAAGTGAAAGGTTGTGCAAGCTTCCCTTACACACACACACACACACATCTCAGAATGAAGAATCCAAAGGCAATATTAATTCATTTATTCTACAAATATTTACTGAGCCCGTACTACACACTAGGCACATTTTTTAACGTGTTCTTTGTGTTCAAAAGTGACGTAGTTTCCAAAGATCATCTCACAGGGTAACTATAAAAATTTAAACAGACAGATGAAGTGTGAATGCACCTTTAATTGCATCATTGTTTATTTCGAGATTGACTTGCAAATATAACTGATCACATGTGTCACTGAGACGTTTTCTTTTGCTTATTTACTGATATTGAAATATCCCATTTATTGGGGACACGCTTATCAGCTGAAATACGTTGATAATTCATTTTAAAGATAATCTCAAGGGGTATGTGGCAAAGATGTCAGACAATTTATAAAAGAAAAGAAGTAAAACTAGTATTTGCATATTATGACCAAAAAACCAGCAATGTTCACAGACAGATAATTGTGTGCAGCCATTTGAAAGAAAGTAGAACAGAAACGCAGATGAGAGACAGCACTAGAGGTTGGGTCCCTGACTCCATTACTGCCACCAACTTCACCAGCCAGAGCTATTTATAAAATGTATTTATGTTCACCTGCATATATCTGGAGAGAAATCTCTTAGCTTTCATTAGACTTGAGACCCCTAAATGGTAAAGTACCGTTGAACTAGAGTAACTGCAGCCTGCTCTCTCATTATCTCACCAAAAGGTATGCTAAGAATTACTGTGGAAAAATATTTGTGGGTTCAGTTATTTATATATCCTAATGTGTTTACTAACAATGAAAGTGTCACTGCTGTTTCTTCAAATATACCAGGCAAATTTCAGTGAACAATTAACATAATTAAAATCATTTTGATTTTCTAATGTCATATTTGCTATTGAATATAACGTGCCGAATCAATTAATGAGCTAAAATTCAGTGAATCCTTTAGAGGAGGAATGCGAAAAGATGATAGTTCTTCGTTTGTACAAGTGGTAGAAAATGGAATTTCATTATTTAATGACTTGTGATTTAATCAATGAGAGAATAAAGATATTTATCATCTCATTGAAAAATATGTTATTTGTCTAATTTATACCTACCTGAATAGTCTCAAATCATTAAACGTGAAAAAAGTAAGTTTCTGCAAAAACTTTAAAAATGATTAAAACTAAACAACCTGAAAAATAGTAAAGGAAAATATTATAGAATACAAATTTATTAGTCACTTGTCTCTCTTCTCGTGTCCTTCCATCCTCCATCCCCCATTTTTATTTGTATTCATTTTTATTTTTACCAATATAGTACATTTAAAAAAAATCCAATAGTATTTCAGAGCAGATGTCGCCCCAGCCCTCTACACTCTGAATTTCTACTCCCCAGAGTCAGCTTCTTTCTTATCTTTTAGCTACCTCTTCCAGGATTTATCACCATATTTCTTAATAACATGCTTATACTACTAGTTCTTGATTTTTCAGTTTGGTCTATTATTTTACTTCTTGCAATAGGAAATAAACTATGTATTTATACTCTAATGTCCCCTCATAAACACATGTATTATTTCTCTATCCTCTACCCCTCAATATAACTATATCACCCTAGGTTAGTCGCTATTCATTACATTATTATGACTGTGTACATATTATTCATTGTTGATCCAATTAGCATAATATTACATTTGCTTTTTTTTTTTTTTTTTTTGTGAGGAGATCAGCCCTGAGCTAACATCCGCCAATCCTCCTCTTTTTTTTTTTTTTTCCGCTGAGAAAGACGGCCCTGGGCTAACATCTGTGCCTATCTTCCTCCACTTTATATGGGACGCCGCCACAGCATGGCTTACCAAGCAGTGCGTCGGTGCGCGCCCGGGATCCGAACCAGCGAACCCCGGGCCGCCGCAGCGGAGCGCGCGCACTTAACCACTTGCGCCACTGGGCTGGCCCCTACATTTGCTTTTTTTGATTGAAGTTAACAATTGCCTCTTTTTCTCACGTTAATTCATTTTTTATTTTTTTATGTTATTGAGGTCATATTGGCTTTTAACATTGTGTAAATTTCAGGTGTACATCATTATATTTCAGTTTTTGTATAGATTGCATTGTGTTCACCACCAGTAGTCTGGTTTTTATCCATCACCATACACACGTGCTCTTTTACTCCTTTCACCCTCCCCCGACCCCCTTCTCCTCTGGTAACCACTAATCTGTTCTCCTTATCTATGTGTTTGTTTATCTTTCACACATGAGTGAAATAATATGGTATTTGTATTTCCCTGTCTGACTTATTTTGCTTAGCATAATATCCTCAAGGTCCATCCATGAATCATGTCACAAATGGCATGATTTTGTCTTTTATGGCTGAGTAGTATTCCCTTGTGTGTGTGTGTGTATATATATATATATATAGATATATACACACACACACACACATATATACACTACACCTTCTTTATCCATTCATACCATGATGGGCACTTGTGTTGCTTTCACATCTTGGCTTGTGAATAATGCTGTGATGAACATAGGGGTGCATAAATCTCTTTAATTGTTGATTTCAAGTTCTTTGGATAAATACTCAGTAGTGGAATAACTGGATCATATGGTATCTCTATTTTTAATTTTTTTGAGAAATCTCCATACTGTTTTCCACAGTGGCTGCACCAATTTGCATTCCCACTAGCAGTGTATGAGGGTCTCTTTTCTCCACATCCTTTCCAATATTTGTTACTTCTTGTCTTGTTAATTATAGTCATTCCGATGGATGTGAGGTGATATCTCATTGTAGTTTTCATTTGCATTACCCTAATAATTAGCAATGTAGAACATCTTTTCACATGCCTGTTGGCCATCTGTTTATCTTCTTTGGAAAACTGTCTGTTCATATCTTCCACTCATTTTTTGATGAGTTCGTTCATGTTTTTGTTGTTGAGTTGTATGAGTTCTTTATATATTTTGGAAATTAACCCCTTGACGGATATATGATTTGCAAATATGTTCTCCCTGTTGGAGAGTTGTCTTTTCATTTTGTTGATGGTTTCCTTTGCTTTGCAGAAGCTCTTTAATCTGATGTAGTCCATTGGTTTATTTTTCTTTTATTTCTCTTTCCTGAGGAGACATGGTGTTCAGAATGATACTGCTAAGACGGATGTCAAAGAGTGTACTGTCTATATTTTCTTCTAAGAGTTTTATAGTTTCAGGTCTTACATTCAACTCTTTAATCCATTTTGACTTAATTTTTGTGTATGGTGTAAAATAATGGTCTACTTTCATTTTTTTCCATGTGGCTGTCCACTTTTCCCAACACTATTTATTGGAGAGACTTTCCTTTCTCTATTGTATGTGCTTGGCTCCTTTGTCAAAGATTAGCTGTCTAAAGATGTGTGGTTTTGTTTCTGGGCTCTCAATTCTGTTCCATTGATCTGCGTGTCTGCTTTTCTGCCAGTACCATGTTATTTTGATTACTACAGCTTTCTAGTATACATTGAATTCAGGGAGTGTGATACCTCCAGCTTTGTTCTTTTTTCTCAGGATTGTTTTAGCTATTTGGGTTTTTTGTTGTTAGATTTTAGGATTCTTTGTTGTATTTCCATGAAGAATGTCATTGGGATTCTGATTAGCATTGCATAGAATCCTTAGATTGCTTTAGGTAATATGGACATTTAAACTATGCTTATTCTTCCAATTCATGATCATGAAATATCTTTCCATTTCTTGATGTCTTCAATTTCTTTCAATAATGTCTTATAGTTTTCACTGTATGGGTCTTTCATCTTCTTGGTTAAGTTTATTCCTAGGTATTTTATTCTTTTTTTTGTGATTGTAAATGGGATTGTATTCTCGACTTCTCTTTCTGCTAGTTCATTTTTAGTGTATAGAAATGCACCTGAGTTTTGTATGTTGATTTTGTATCCTGCAACTTGACTGTATTTGTTGGTTACATCTAATAGTTTTTTGGTGGATTCTTTAGAGTTTTCTATACATAGAATCATGTCATCTGCAAATAGTGAGTTTCACTTCTTCCTTTTCAATTTTGATCCTTTTATTTCTTTTTCTTGCCTGATTGCTCTGGCTAAAACTTCCAGTACTATGTTGAATAAGAGTGGCGAGAGTGGGCATCCTTGTCTTGTTCCTGTTCTCAGAGGAATGGCTTTCAGTTTTCTCTGTTGAACGTGATGTTGGCTGTGAGTTTGTCATATATGGCCCTTATTTTGTTGAGGTATTTTCCTTCTATACCCATTTTGTTTAAAATTTTTATCATAAATGGATGTTGAATCTTGTCAAATGCTTTCTCTGCATCTATTGAGATGATTGTGTGATTTTGATTCTTCACTTTGTTAATGTGATGTATCACATTGATTGATTTGCAAATGTTGGACCATCCCTGCATCACTGGAATAAATCCTACTTGGTCATGGTGTATGATCCTTTTAATGTATCGCTGTATTCGATTTCCTAATATATTTTTGAAGACTTTTGTATCTATGTTTAGCTGCAATGTTGGCCTATAATTTTCCTTTTTTTGTGTTGTCCTTGTCTGGTTTTGGTATCAGTGTAATGCTGGCCTCATAAAATGAGTTAGGAAGCATCCTGTCCTCTTCATTTTTTTGGAATAATTTAAGAAGGATAGTTATTAAATCTTTTTTGAATGTTTGGTAGTATTCTCCATAGAAGCCATCTGGTCCTGGACTTTTGTCTTTTGGGAGGTTTTTGATTACTATTTCAATCTCTTTGTTTGTGATTGTTCTATTCAGATTCTCTATTTCTTCTTAACTCAGTTTTGGGAGGTTGTGTGATTCTAAGAATTTATCCATTTCTTCTTGGTTATCCAGTTTGCTGGCATATAGCTTTTCATAGTATTCTCTTATAATCCTTTGTATTTCTGTGGTTTCTGTTGTTGAAAAGGAGAAACTTTTTCATTTCTGATTTTATTTTCTTGAGTCTTCTTTTTTTCTTGGTGAGTCTGGCTAATAGTTAGTCAATTTGGTTTATCTTCTCAAAGAACGAGCTCTTAGTTTCATCAATCTTATCTCTTGTTTCTTTTTTCAGTCTATTTCATTTATTTCTGCTCTGATTTTCATTATTTCCTTTCTTTTAGTGACTTTGAACTTTGTTCTTTCTCTAGTTCTTTTAGGTATAGAGTAAACTTGTTTACTTGACATTTTTTTTGTTTGTTGAGTTAGGCCTGTATTGCTATAAATTTCCCTCTTTGTACCACTTTTGCTGAATCCCATAAGTTTTGGTACATTGCGTTTTCATTTTCTTTCATCTCCAGGTATTTTTTGATTTGTCCTTTGATTTCTTCATTGGTCCAATAGTTGCTCCATAACATGTTCCTTAGTCTCTGCATATTTGTCACTTTCCCAGCTTTTTTCTTGTAGTTGATTTCTATTTTCATAGCATTGTGGTCAGAAAATATGCTCGATATGATTTCAATCTTCTTAAATTTATTGAGGCTTGCCTTGTTTCCCAACATATGGTCTATCTTTGAGAATGGTCCATGTGGACTTGAGAAGAACGTGTATTCTGTTCTTTTTGGATGGAATGTTCTATATATATTTATTAAATCCATCTGGTTTAATGTTTAATTTAAGGCCACTGTTTCCTTGTTGACTTTCTGTCTGGATGGTCTATCCATTCATGTAACTGTGGTGTTAAGATCCCCTAATGTTATTGTGTTGCTGTAATTTCTCCCTTTATGTCTGTTAATAATTGATTTATACACTTTGGTGCTCCTGTGTTTGGTGTATATATATTAATAAATGTTATGTCTTCTTGGTGGGATGTCCCTTTTATCATTATATAATGGCCATCTTTGTCTTTTGTTGTCTTTTTTATCTTGAAGTCTGCTATGTCTGATACAAGTATGGCTATACCTGCTTTTTTTGTTTGCCATTTGCCTAGAGTATCATCTTCCATCCCTTCACTCTGAGCCTACGTTTGTCTTTAGAGCTGCGATGTGTTTCTTGGAGGCAGCATATTGTTGGGTCTTGTCTTTTAATTCATCCAGCCACTCTGTGTCTTTTGTTTGGTGAATTCAATCCATTTACATTTAGAGTGATTATTGATATATGAGAGCTTAATACTACCATTTTATCTTTTTCTTTCCAGTTTTTATATTATTTCTTTTCTCTTATGTTTCTGTCTGTCATATCAATTTGGTGGTTTTCTCTTTATCTATGATTTGTGACTGTGCTCTGATTTTTCATTAAGTGGTTACCATGAGGTTTGTATAAAAGATCTTTTAGATGAGATAGTCCATTTTCTGATAGCCTTTTCTCTCCATTAGCCTATGCAGGTTCCATCCCTTTCTTCTTCCCCTTCTATGTTTTTGTTGTCACAAATTATTCTTTTTTGTGTTGTGAGTTTGTGACCAAATTGAAGTGGTTATAGTTATTTTTGATGCTTTCTTTCTTGTTATCATTTATTTTATAATTAAGTGTTTGCTAACCTATTCTGTGAAAGAGCTGCAATTTTCTGATTTGTCCACCTATTTATCTCCTTGCTCAAAGCTTTGTAAGCCTCTGCCTTTTTGTTTCAGGTAGGAGGGCTCCCTTCATCATTTCTTATAAGGCAGGTCTAGTGGTGATGAACTTCCTCAACTTTTCTTGTCTGGGAAAGCTTTTTGTCATATCCAAAGGATAATTTTGCTGGATAGAATATTCTTGGATGATAGTTTTTGTCTTTCAGTATTTTGAATATATCATTCCACTCTCTACTAGCTTATAAGGATTTCTGCTGAGAAATCCACTGGAAGCCTGATTGGTGTTCCTTTGTACATTATTTTCTTCTCGCTTGCTGCCCTTAATATTTTTTCTTTGTCATTGACTTTTGATAGTTTTAATATTATATGCCTTGGAGAAGGTCTGTTTGCATTGATGTTATTAGGAGTTCTATTGGCTCCATGTATTTGTATGTTCAGTTCTTCCCCAGGTTTGGGAAGTTTTCAGTATTATTTCTTTGAACAAGTCTTTTGCTCTTTTCTCCTTCTCTTCCTCCTCTGAAATACCTATAATCCTTATGTTACTTTTCTTAATTGATTAGGATATTTCCTGAAGAATCTCTTCAATTTTTAAAAATCTTAGTTCTCTCTCCTCTACCTGGATCATTTTATGTTTCTATCTTCGAGCTCACTGATTCTGTCTTCCATAAGGTCTGCTCTATTTTTTATGCTTTTTACCTTTTTAAAAACAATCTCATTAATTGTGTTCTTCATATCCAGAATTTCTGTTTTTTTTTTCAGAGTTTCAATCCCTTTGGTTCATTAATTATTTTCCTGAGCTCATTGAACTGTCTCTGTTTTCTTGTAACTTGTTGAGTTCCTTTATAATAGCTTTTTTGAATTCTCTGTCAATTAGATTGTAATCTTCTGTTATTTCAAGTTTGGTTTCTGGAGAGCTGTCATTCTCCTTCTGTTCTGCTGTGTTACTGTAGTTCTTCATGGTGTTTGATGAATTGATCCTCTACTGGTACATTTGTGGTAGTAATTACCTTTTTTATTTGGGTGCCATTTTGTTTACTTTGGTTCTGAGCTGTTTCTGGTTGTATTTGAGAGCCTGCACTTTCCACCCTCCACTGCCTCTGTTAGAGGCATTGTCAGTGCCCTCCTTGTGCCACTTATGCTTCTGAGTTTGCTGGTGCCTTGCTGCTATCGATGGCGCTGTAGTCTCAGTTGTTGCCACTGGGGTCACCAGGCTATGAGTACTTCTGCTGCTTCCAGGGTTCCCTGCCTCATCCCCTATTTTTATTCTTGGTCTGGAGCCTCTGAAAAACATGCCCCCTACACCCATTACAAAATCCAAAGTTTTTGAACATGGTTTGACTACCATATACATTTCATTTGGTGCTAATTTTAAATTTTTAACCAGTGAATACCAAAATTACTTAATTTAATCTTCATCTCTGAATTTCTCTTTTCACTTGTGTTGATAAATATAGTGACCTATTGCCAATGTAAGCCTGAAGATTTTAATACAGCAAAACATCACCAGTTCTATTATTCTGCCATCTGTTTAATGAAGGCAGTCCTCCATATTTTTGAATTTTGAGTTGATTGACCAACATAGGTGAGTATCAGATGCCCCATTTGTTTCTCAGCATTTCTCCACTCAAGTTCTCACTCTTGCCTTGACTTTTGGTTTATTCTCCTGTTCCTTAATTTCTGATCTTCATGTTGGTAATTGGTCATCATGGTTTGACACTTGGCTGTCTCTTAAGAACTTGGTTCAACTCCAATTCTTGTGATCACATTTCTAAAACAGCTTTATATGTTTTAAAGTCATTTTCAATGACAAAGCCTTGATACAGTGATCACATTGCCTTATTTCTTCTATAAGTATGCCCCTGAGGACTTGTACCCTACTACCAATGTGATTAAAACAGTGCAATGTGGAATGTATATTATGAAGGTTAAATGGCATTTCTTTTAAACTAGTTACATAACTTAAATTGAAGTAGTTCTTTCAATTAAAGTAGTGAGTACTGTAGAATATAAAATGATCTATTAGAGATGCAAGTCATTTTTAGTAATGTGTATTATTAATTCTATATCATTGAATATTATACTCTCTTAGTACATAGTTAGCTTGGTACAACAAAAGTATTAAATTTGGGAGTGTATGATTTATCTAAGTTACTTCCAAAGAGAATTTGAGGTAAAGTTGAGGGATTTGAATAGGCCTGGCTTTTGATTTTTAGGAAATAACCATCTGAGACTTGTAAGATGTCTAACAATTTAGTAATTCGTCTAAGTGGCTTTCAGTTCTGAGGTCAGCTATCTTTCCTAACAGGCTGTCCATTTAATGTCATGTGAACTACCATATAATGATTGCTACCAGTGCAGCTAAATGCTTTTATAGTTAAATCTATACTAAATGGATTTCTTTCTCTTTCCTAGGCAATTTCCTGCTGTGTGTTTACACTTGTTGCAGTTTAAAGTATTGTCATGGAAAATGTAAAATATGTGAGAATGAAATGGAACTGTGTTCTGTAGCCGGGGGAAATACATTTTCTCTCAATAAATAGGCATTAATTGTATTCATTTATCTAATTACATAACTTATAATCCCAGTTATAGTTTATGAAAGTTAATACCTTTTGTGAAATCTATAGAAAATATTATTATATCTTGGCAAAGAATATAGAAAGGTTTATAATTATCTATTTCATTGTATAATCTTCCTAAATACTCCATGGGAAGCATAATTCATGGTGATTGAAAACACTGACTCACGAGTTAGAATGAGTTTAATTTCTGATTGTTCTACTTATTAGCAATGTGAACTTGGGTTATTTATTTATCATCTGTAAGCCTGTTGAATGGGACAAATAATAGTACCTGTGGCATAGCATTGGTTTGAAATTTAAATGTGAAGATGTATATGTAAACTGCCTAGTACTGTGTCTGGTGCCTAATAAATATTAGCTATAATAATTTCTTTTTCTTACTAAATAATCTCTCAGCATGAAATTATATTCTGATTTATCTAAGAAAACTATATGGATGTACAATATTTCAAATTTAGCCTACAAATAAGGGAACAGATATTCATAGAAAATACTTATTTTCTTTAAAAAATTATTTATATCATATTTCTTGTCCCATAATGATCTGTTATGATTCACCAAAAGTTGAGTTATATATAAACGTATTTATTTAACTATATATAGTAAAGTCCACAAAATGATTATTTTAGAGCTAGTGCTTTTGCTTAAATCTCCAGATTCTCTTTCAGAGAATAGAAATGAGGATAGATTTAATAGGGGAGATTTATCCTATTAATAGGCTAGTAGGATAGATTTATTAACTTTAATAGAATAATATGAATATTTGAATATGGGTGAGTCTAAGAAAATATTAATTTGCAAAAAATAAAAATGGGCAAAATTACTTTTAGTAGACACAATTTATGGCTGCATTTTATATTTACAGCTGAAAACATGTGTCTAAATTTGTCATACAAAATTAGTAGTTGATTAACACTTGAGTGTTCGAGTGTTAAAGCAACTACTAGCTAGCAGACTATTAGAGCATAGCAGGTAAATAGTTTTCTGTAATTGATTTATTCTTCACTTTGTATTTTTAAATGCCACTTAGGATATTTTTTATTGGGGAGGGGTGGACATATTTCTAGAATTCCTACCACTAGAGCTCATATCTTTAGATTTAAACTGAAATTACTGTCCCACACCCATTATGCTATTTTGGGGTAATGGATAGAAAGGAGAAAAAGGGAGGTTCCGTATATTGTCACATAGTTCCAAAGGTTTTAGGAATTAAGAGTTCAAGGTATGAATATAAAATATTTTAAAATTTTATTATAATATTATTTGGTGATAGGAATTGTCAAAGACAAATGGACAGATTTTATTTTTCCTTTCAAGCCAGCAAAATACAAATCTATTAAAATATATTAATGTTTTTGATATATTTGGAAGGAACATGGGACTGGCATTCCAATGTGTGGTCTGAGCCAATCTACTCTTCCATTTGTTCATTGTATGCTCATGCAAATAAACTTGAAATATGGTTAAAAGTTTCATTTTTTTCTCTCCATAACAGTGTCCTCTTGTCTGAATCTTGCCTTATCTCTAATCCACACAGGCCAGACAGTTTAAACCTAGAAAGATCAAAATGTAACTCAGACCAGCTCTCTGGGTGTTATGTAAACCTGTGGGTGAAGCTTATTTCTTCCCAGTGAATCAGAATGGAAGCAGAGAGAGAGGACTTTGACTAAGGGAAGAAGTGGGAGAAGCATTTCACAATTATCTGAGACATGAGTATTTGTGCTTTACTGTTTTAAAATTACCTAAGCAAGATGGAAGTGATCACCACAATGTCTAAATGAACTGCTGTTTGCATAGAATTTTGCTTCAAAAACTAATATACATTTTATTCTTTCTCTGTTTGCTATCTATTGACATAAATTAAAGTCTGTGTTGATCATATAATGTGAGTGCTAATTGTCAATGCTGTATCACTATAGTTAACATGTAACCTGTCTCTTGCTGTCTGGAAAGATCTAACTCTTACTATTTTATTATATCCATTGAGTTCTGTAATGTCTTGCAGTATTTTTTTGGTGAGGAAGATTGGCCCTGAGCTAACATCTGTGCCAATCTTCCTCTATTTTTGTATGTGGGAAGCCTCCACAGCATGGCTTGATGAGTGGTGTGTACATCTGTGCCTGAGATCCAAACCCATGAACCCCAGGCTGCCAAAGCAGAGTGGGCAAACTGAACCACTATGCCACCGGGCCGGCCCCTGTCTTGCAGTATTTTGAAAATAGCATTGGCTTTGATATTGACAATTCAATTCAATTCAATTCATTGATAGTTTGACCTCAGATCTTCCACTTACCAGTGGCAGAGTAGCACTAACTCCTCCCTATGAGCTTTAGTTTCTTTATTCATACAATAGAGCTATTGAAGTATTAGTGTAAGTGTGAAGTTATGATAACCATTCCAATTATTTCTATGATACTCTGGTTATTTCTCTGTTTTGGGTTCTTGTCCATTCATTATTTTTCACATTTGAAGAACATCTGGTGAGGTTCATTAGGATGCTTTTTCCTAACCTCTTTCCATGTCAAACTGGACTTGCCAGTGATTATGGAACTGCTATTTTGGAATATCTGCTTGTCTTATCATAAAAGTCACATGCTTGAGAAAATGTGTAATAAAAAGAAAGAACTGGACTTAAGTTTCACAAACTTAGTTTGAATTGTGTACCTACAGTTTAATAAGTGTGTGACTTCTCTGTCCACAGTTTCCTCATTTGTAGAATGAGAACAATGATAATATCTGCCTTGTTGCCTGATGTTATAAGAATCAAATCAGAGATTGTTTAAAAATGCTTCTTAAACTGAGAAGTAATCTGCAAATGTAGTCTGTCCTCTTGATTCAGTCATTTATCAAGTAATGGTTTCTTTTTTGAAGAATGATTGAATATTGGTTATATTTTTTACATTCTTGATATACTTTTTCATAGCTTCACAGTGACTCTTTCAAAATGGCTGGTTGCAGTTAGGAGGGCAGTCTGTTACCTAGCAACAATGTTTCCTGAATACCCTCTTCAGCAACATCCCTTTTGGACACAGGTATAGGCTGCATGTCACTGTTTAGCAGGTTATTTACATTCAACAAACACATCTGTGGAATTTCTATGGCTAATCAAATGAATGGGAATTCAATGACTACAACTAAGGAGCATACATGGGTTAACAACTCAAAAAATTTTTACAAATTTTATTTACCTATTTGTCAAGTGTAATAATTTATTTTTGAACTGATGCTCTTTTATTACAAATATTATTGCTTATCCATAAAAGCTAATGTCCTTGAATTTCACAAACATCCACAAAATTGTATGTTTCTTATATATCTGGAAGACATCCAGCCTTACTAAACATATTAGTATAATAATAGTAGTAGTCAAAGCACACAGTTTTATTTAAGCTTGCAAATAATTGTCCTTCACAATAGACCTATAAACAGGCCCTTGATTAATAAATTTGTTAATCATTATTTGCTGATTATTGAAATGAGTTCAAATTGGCTTTTCGCCTACATAAGCCTCTAGTTTTACTAAATGTCATAGTGACTAGCTCTGTTCATATATAATTTCATTTTTTTTAAGCAAAAAGAACCCTGACTTAATTTCTTTTGTGTTTTTAATACTTGCAGTTCTTAGCTTCTATTGAAGCATATTTCTCACAAAGTGATTATGTAAATCATTGAAAGTGTGCAAGCATTAGGGGTAATCAGATATCTCTCAGTAATCAGACTGAAACTAGTTCTGACAGTTCACATTAGAACTAAATAGTTTGTGGCTATGTTAATTGATGTAAGACTAGCTGATTGTTGCTTTGGGATTATTTCTCATTTTTTCCCAAAATCTTTGAGGCAATCATAGTATCCATTTGTAGAACCTGATGTAATACTGGAGACAAGTAATACCCTAAGTTTTGGCATTTGCACTTTAACATTTTATAATATGGCTTTAGGAAGATAGATGGTTCCTTGATGCCTAAAATTCAGGATATTAACTGAGTTTCTAAAAAGAGAAAACAGGTAAGAGCTAAACTCATTTAAAGTCTATTTCTCTTTACTCAAGCCATTATATAACTTTGTAAAAATGAAATCCTCTTTGTTATGTGTGGAGTCTTGTTTTTCACATAGCACTCAAGAAGCATATGTGTGCACATTTTTTCCTGCCACCTACTGTGACATTATTCTCAGGTACTGCTTCAGAAACAGAATGATTATAAGGAATAGAGATTTCGGGAGAAGGAGGGTTGAGAATGGTGTTTCTTTACAAGCAAATTCTTAATATTGGTTGTGCTCAAAGTAAAAACCTTGCAACATTGCTATTTCTACATCTGGAACATAAGGCATATGTATCTCTTTCTAATCAACAATGCGAAATATGAGTTTTCACTAGAACTTCAGTACAAAATGATATACTATTCAACTAATAATAAACAGTACTTGTTTTTTAGATAAATGGATAAAAATTATAACAAAACAATTTATGGACTTAACCATTTGAAAAGATGTGTAATACTATTGTGATTGAGGAAAATACAAACTTAAAAATAGCTATGAAGTTATTTTGTAACCCATAGGATTGACAAAAGTGTAAAATTCTGACAATATCAGGTACTAATGAAGTTTTCTGGAAAAAACTGTTCTCCCACATGCTAGTGGGGATGAAATGGATACAGCCATTTCAAAGGCTGTGAACTGAAAATGTGTACCTTGTGGCCGACAGCTTCAGTTCTGGGTATCTGCAAAAGAGATGAACATGTCTGCCCAAGGAAACATCAACAGAGATGAACTGGAAACAAATTCATTGTTCATCAAGAGGGAAAGGATAAATCAAATGTGGTACATTCTTGTATGAAGAGACAATCCACCATGAACAAGATTCAGCAGAAACAACTAGCTGTAGGATCAGACCCCTACAGAGATTAGAGGTATTGGAATTATGCGCTAAAGAATATAAATGAGGGTACCATGTTGAAAGAATAAAAGACAGAATTGAAAGTATGATTAGGGATTAAAAGCCTGCCAAAATTCACCAGGTAGATTAAAAAAAAAACAAAAAACAAAAAAAAACAATGAAATGGAATTCCTAAAAATCACAATAGTATAGTCATAGAAACAAAAGCAACTTATTATGGAATTAAAGATGTAATTGATAAAGTCAAAGAGAGAGGAAATTGTTTGTAATAGAGCTAAAAGAGGAAGAAATGGAAAAAGTGAAAGTGAGATTAGAACACATAAAGACTAGAGACAGTGCAGTCTAAAAGTGTCCCAGAAGGAGATAAAAAAAGGTAGAGAGCTGGTATTATCAGAGCTAATAGCTGAATTTTCCCCTCAGAATTTACTAAAGGTACAAATCCTCAGATTTAGAAAGGCCCACACATTTCAAACAGCATAACGAAAAAAAAAGCTGACACCTAGACAAGCTATAGCAAACCTGAAGAATCCAGGAGAAAAAGGCAAGATCTTAAAACTAGCCTGAGCAAAAAGACTGATTACCTAAAAATTGGCTGTTAACATTTCAACAACAGTAGAAAGTGAAAGATACTGGTAACATTTTTCATGTATTGAGAGAAGGTAATCAGAGATAAATGTAAATTCAGAAAGATTACCTTTCAATAAAGACATTGGAATAATAAAATAAAGACGCTGTCAGATAGTAAATATTAAGAGTGTTCATTACCAACAGTTCATCTCACAAAGTTCCTCTCAATAAAGGGACTTTTATATCACACAAGAGTACTTCAGCGAAAAGGAAAATGACCCCAGAAGATAGGCCTAGCGTACAAAAAGGAAATGTCAACAAATAAAATGCAAATTGGTGGGCAAATAGAACAAACATTACTTTATAAAAATAATAAACATATCCAATTTGTAGGGTTAAAATCAAGGATAGAATTGAAATCCAAAAAACACTATATAAGTTGGGAGTGCAGTGATGTTAGTTTAAAAATTCTAACCTGTTTATATTTTTTAAAAAAGACTATCATTGAACTTTGATTATCATTGAAATTTATTCAGAGATAAATACATCTGTGAAAATATCTTGGATAATCAGTAACAGAAAATAGAATAATGGGATGTGAGATAGGAAAAGTCAATCCAACTAAGGAAAGAAGATTGTTAAAGAATAAAGTAAAAAATGGGACAAATAGAAAACACAAAATTAGATGACAGAGGTGAATACAAGTATATAAATAATCATAATCACCATAAGTGGTCTCAACTCTCTTAAATAAAGATACTGATTGTCAAAAATCAATTAAACTACTTTCTATAAGATGTGGCTAAACATAAGGTCAGTGAAAAGCAGGCTGAATATAAAAGGATGAAAAACCTATATTGAGAAAATCAACTAAGGAAAGCTCTTATAACTATACTAATAGTATACAAAATAGATTTTAAGGCAAAACCTTAAAATGGGAAGGGAGCAGCACTGTATTTTTTAAAAATTATTCCGTACACCCTGAAGATAGTTTCAATTTACACACATGTAAATTGAATACATGTAAAATGATATAGCTTTAAAATATATCAAAAAAGCAAAAATTGACACAACTTCAAGAAGAAATAGAAAGATCTATCATCATAGTGGGAGATTGTAATACAATTCTCTTAGAAAGAACTAGATCAAATTACAAAATAAACCAGAAAGCATTTAAAAAGATTTAAACAGCTCCATAAACAGGTGTTGTCTAACAGACATATATAAAACTATGCACTCCAAAACTGAAGAATAAAAATGCTTTACAAATTATGCAAAAATTTAATAAAAATTGACCACATACTAGGCTATAGAGTTATCTGAATGAATAAGAAAATGTAGGTATTATACAGCCAAGTTATGTGACCAAAATGCAATTATAGATTGAACCATATTAAACCACCAATACATCACCATTTTTAAGCTAACGAAATGGAAAAAAAATTTATACACATTAGAAATCAATTAAAAATCATCTTATAAATATATTTTCAGATATTTATAAGGTATAATTCAAATAACCATAAGTCAAAGAAAAATAAGAAGGGAAATAAGAAAATGTTTAATATTGAAAAATAACGAAAATTCTACTTATTAAAGTAAATATAAAGGGATAATTTATTAATTAAAGTCTTATATTAATAATATTGTATTCCTTTCCTATTAGGAAGGAATTGAGGATTAAAAATAGAGGCTAGGAAACCAGTTTAAGAACTTAGGAAAGGGGGATGGTGTCAAGATGGTAGTGTAGGCAGACTCTGAACTCACCTCCTCCCATGGACACAACAAATTTACAACTACTCTTGGAACAATTACCCCTGAGAGAGAACCGAAAACTGGATAAAAAGAACCCCCACAAGAGGGACATTTCTGATGGAAGTGGAAGAGGCAGAAATTCCTTTCTGGAGAGAAAAAGCCACCTTTTGGCTGTGGCGCTTCATGGTTGGCCAGGAGCAATCTTAATGTCTGAAGCCTTCCCTGGAAGAGTAGGGGATCTGAGTGGGGGAGCGTTACCACAATAAGCAGCTTTTGGACTAAGCACAACCGAGACAAGTGTCATAATATCTGGCTTTGCTGTCTATTATCAACAATGGGGAATACTCCCAGAGAAGCTATCAGACATAAGGGGAAAAAAAAGCCTGCTCTTAAAAGACCCATGCACAAATTCACCCATTTCAGAAAGCAGTCTAAAATAAGCAGAAAGAAAGGTGTACAGTCCTTTGGTGAAAAGAGACTCACTTATAGGCTCTGGGTGCATCTTGGTGAGAGGTGAGACCTCTCCAGTGACAGACATCGGCAGCGGCCATTATTGTGACCTAGTACAGCTGTGCTGAAACAGATTCTGGCAGATGTCATTGGAACTCTTCCCCTGGCCTGTTAGCCCAGGGTCTGCCCCACCCACTAGAGCACTGATTTAATCCAGCTCAGCCAGGGCAGGCAGCCCAACCTAGTGATTGGCTGCACCAGCTGCAAGGCCTTGGGCAACAGGTGGGTCTGCATAGGCAGGGTGCCTGGAACCTCCGCAACTGGGTGAGTCGGTCTGTCTCTGTGGGGTAGAGTGTGTGTGAGGGGTGGGCCTGCATTGGTGGACTGTGTGGGGCATATGTAGTGGGGCAACTGGGTCCACTACAGTGGGTGGGGGTGCATGCATAGGGTAGGACTGTGTTGACAGGATGTGTGTCCTTGTGGATGGTGGGGCTTGTCAGCTGCAGCAGACTTGTGCTTCTCAAACAGGCACAAAACTGATCAGCCCCACCTTCCAAAGCCTGAAACAATTGGGTGCTCCCATGCCTGGGGCTGGCCCCACTCAGCTAAAATCCTGAGAGATGACAACAACCTTGCAGGCAGGAGGCCTACAGCAATTGTAAGCACCTGAGCCTAGCAACCAGCCACATTGGGGGCCTACTTACTTAACAGGAAAATTGCAATAGGAATGTGCTATTAGACCTTGCAGCTAAGTGTCCTGGGTCTCCCCATGCCTGATAAAGTGACTGAAGTGTCCATGGGCAGCCACACACAGCTGAGCATTATAACCAGCTAGCAAGGAGGACAGCCTAGCCTCACTTGGCACCTGCAGCAAGAGCAACCTTGCCACAACAAAAGGACATGTAGCCCACACAGGGGACACTTCTGGAACATTTGGAACTGATGATGAGAGGGAAGCACACTGCTGGGCCTCATAAGGTATCTCTTACATCAGGCCACCTCTCCAAGATTGGGAGACCTACCTAATACATAGATATAAGCACAGAGAAAGAGGCAAAATGGGGAGACAAATGAATACATTCCAAGTAAGGGAACAGGACAAAAACCCAGAAAAAGTGCTAAATGAAACAGAGATAAACAATCTACCTGACAAAGAGTACAAACTAATAGTCATAAAGATGCTCAAAGATCTTGGGAGAAGAATGGATGAACTCAGTGAGAACTTCAACAAAGAAATGGAAAATATTAAAAAGAACCAATCAGATATGAAGAATACAATAATGGAAATGAAAAATTGACTTGAGGGACTCAATAGCAGAGTAGATGATACAGAAGAACAGATCAGTGAACTGGATAAAGGCTAGAGGAAATCACCCAAACTAAACAGATAAAAGAGAAAAGAATTAAAAAGAACAAGGACAGTCTAAGGGACCTCTGGGACAACATCAAGCACACTAACATCCATGTTATAGGTGTCCCAGAAGGAGAAGAGAGAGGCAAGGGGGCAGAGAATCTATTTGAAGAAATAATAGATGAAAAGTTCCCTAACCTAAGGAAGGAAACAAACATCCAGGAACAGGAAGCACAGAGAGCACTAAACAAGATAAACCCAAAGAGGCCCACACCAAGACACATCATAATTAAAATGTCCAGAATTAAAGATAAAGAGAGAATCCTAAAAGCCTCAAGAGAAAGACAAGTTAGATACAAAGGAAACCCCAAAAGGCTATTGGCTGACTCCTCAGCAGAAACCTTACATGCTAGAAGGTAGTGGCACACTATATTTAAAGTGCTGAAAGGAAAAAATCTACAGCCAAGAATACTCTACCCAGCTAGATTATCATTCAGAATGGAAGGAGAGATAAAGAGTTTCCTAGACAAGCAACAACTAAAGGATTTTAGCACTAAGAAATCAGCCTTACAAGAAAAGATACAGAGACTTATTTAAGTGGAAAAGAGAAGAGCACAAATAGGAATAAGAAAATTATCAAAAAATAAAAATAAAAAATAAAATCATTGGTAAAGGCAAATACACAGTAAAGTTATCAGATCAACCACCTATGAAGCTAATATGAACGTCAAAAAACAAAAGTACTAAAATTATCTATTTTCATGACAAAACGGTAATGGATACACATGCACAAAAAAAGAGGTCAGATATGAAATAAAAATATAAAATGTGGGAGGAGGAGAGTAAAAGAGCAGAGCTTTTAGTAAGAGATCAAACTAAAGAGATTATCAGCTTAACATAGATTTCTATCTACGTAGCTTATTATATAGGAACCTCATGGTAATCACAAACTGGAAACCTATAATAAATACACAAATAATTAAGAGAAAGAAACCCAATCATAATACTAAAGAAAACCATCAAACCACAAGGGAAAGGAGTAAGAGAAGAAGAAAGTAACAGAGAAGAACTACTAAAACACCCAAGAAAAAAGTAGCAATATGGCAATAAGTCCATTCCTATCAATAGCTACTTTAAATGTCAATGGACTAAATGCTCCAATCAAAAGGCATAGGGTGGCCGATTGGATAAGAAAACAAGACCCATATATATGCTGCATACAAGAGACACAATTCAGACCCAAAGACACTCACAAAATGAAAGTGAAGGGATGGAAAAATATACTCCATGCAAATGGCAATGAAAAGAAAGCTGAGGTAGCGATTTTTATCTCAGACAAAATAGACTTCAAATAAAAACTGTAACAAGAGACAAAAAAGGGCATTACATAATGATAAAGGGAATGATCCAACAAGAGGATATAACACTTGTAAATATCTATACACCCAACATAAAAGCATCTAAATATATAAAGCAATTATCAACAACATAAAAGGAGAAATAGATAGCAACACAATATTAGTAGGCGACTTTAACACTTCACTTACACCAATGGATAGATCATCCAAACAGAAGATCAATAAGGAAACATTGGCCTTAAATGACACATTAGACCAGATGGACTTAGTAGATATATACAGAACATTCCATCCAAAAACCGAAGAATACACATGGAACATTCCCCAGAATAGATCACATATTAGGTCACAAAATAATTCTCAATAAATTCAAGAAGATTGAAATAATACCATGCTTC
The DNA here is from genome assembly GCF_020826845.1 of Diceros bicornis minor. NCBI lineage: Eukaryota > Metazoa > Chordata > Mammalia > Perissodactyla > Rhinocerotidae > Diceros > Diceros bicornis. The sequence continues at coordinate 54,364,185 of NC_080762.1, read as the reverse complement.
TTTTCTGACCACGACAGTATGAAACTAGAAATCAACTATAGGAAGAAAATTGAAAAAGCCACATATACGTGGAGGTTAAACAAACTTCTAATGAACCACCATGGAGTCAATAAGGAAATCAAAGGAGAAATAAAAAAATACCTGGAGACAAGTGACAATGATCATATGAGACGCTAAAATTTATGGGATATGGCAAAAGAGGTTCTAAGAGGCAAGTTTATAGCGGTACAGGCTTACCTCAACAAACACGAAAAATCTCAAATAAACAATCTAACAGTTCATCTAAAGGAACTGGAAGGAGAACAAACAAAGCCCAAAAGCAGTAGAAGGAAGGAAAACAATAAAAATCAGAGTAGAAATAAATGAAATAGAATCTAAAATAAATAGAAAAAAATCAGTGACACTAAGAGCTGGTTCTTTGAAAAGATAAACAAAATTGACAAGCCTTTAGCTAGACTCACAAGAAAAAAAAGGGAGAAGGCTCAAATAAAATCAGAAATGAAAGAGGAGTAATTACAATGGATCTCAGAAATACAAAAGATTATAAGAGAATACTATGAAAAGCTATACAGCTACAAATCAGATAATCTGGAAGAAATGGATAAATTCTTAGAATCATACAACCTTCCAAAACTAAATCAAGAAGAAATAGAGAATTTGAATAGACAAATCACCAGCAAGGAGATTGAAACAGTAATAAAAACCTCCCAAAAAATAAAAGTCTAGGACTAGATGGCTTCCCTGGTGAATTCTACCTAACATTCAAAGAAGACTTAATACCCATCTTTCTCAAACTCTTTCAAAAAATTGAAGTGGAGGGGAAGCTTCCTAACCCATTCTATGAGGCCAACATTACCTTGATACCAAAACCAGACAGGGACAACATAAAATAAGGAAATTACAGGCCAATATCACTGATGAACATTGATTAAAAATCTTTAACAAAATACTAGCAAATAGAATACAACAATACATTAAAGATATCATACACCATGATCAAGATAGATTTATTCCAGGGATGCAGGGATGGTTCAACATCCTAAAATCAATCGACATGGTACACCACATTAACAAAATGAAGAATAAAAATCACATGATCATCTCAATAGATGCAGAGAAAGCATTTGACAAGATACAGCATCCATTTATGATAAAAACGCTGAATAAAATGGGTATAGAAGGAAAGTACCTTAATATAATGAAGGCCATATATGACAAACGCACAGCTAACATCATTCTCAATGGAGAAAAACTGAAAGCTATCCCTCTTAGAACAAGAACCAGACAAGGATGCCCACTTTCACCACTTTATTTAACATAATATTGGAAGATCTAGCCAGAGCAATCAGGCAAGAAAAAGAAGTAAAAAGGATCCAAATTGGAAAGGAAGAAGTGAAACTGTCACTATTTGCAGAAGACATGATTTTATATATAGAAAACCCTAAAAAATCCACCAAAAAACTTTTAGAAGTAATAAATGAATACAGTAAAGTTGCAGGATACGAAATCAACATATAAAAATCAGTTGCATTTCTATACACTAACAACGAAGTAGCAGAAAGAGAAATTAAGAATACCATCCCATTTAAGAATACAATCCCATTTACAATTGTAACAAAAAGAATAAAATACCTAGGAATAAACTTAACCAAATAATGAAAGACTTGTACACTGAAAACTATAAAATACTGTTGAAAGAAATAGAAGACACAAAGAAATGGAAAGATATTCCATGCTCTTGGATTGGAAGAATTAACATAGTTAAAATGTCCATGTTACCTAAAGCAATCTTCAGATTCAATGCAATTCCTATCAAAGTTCCAATGACATTTTTCAAAGAAATAGAACAAAGAATTCTAAAATTCATATGGAAAAACAAAGAACCTCGAATAGCCAAAGGAATCCTAAAAAAAAGGACAAAACTAGGAGTATCACGCTCTCTGATTTCAAAATATACTACAAAGCTATAGTAATCAAAACAGCATGATACTGGCACAAAAAAAAGACACAGATCAATAGAACATAATCAAAAGCCCAGAAATAAACCTACACATTTATGGATAGCTAATTTTCGACAAGGGATCCAAGAACATACAATGGAGAAAGGAAAGTCTCTTCAATAATTAGTGTTGGGAAAAGTGGACAGCCACATGCAAAGGAATGAAAGTAGACCATTATCTTATACCATACACAATAGTTAACTCAAAATGGATTAAAGACTTGAATGTAAGACCTGAAACCATGAAACTTCTAGTAGAAAATATAGGCAGTATGCACTTCTACATCAGTCTTCGCAGCATATTTTCAAGTACCATGTCTGACCAGGCAAGGTAAACAGTAGAAAAAATAAATAAATGGAACTATATCAAACTAAAAACCTTGCACACAGCAAAGGAAACCATCACCAAAATGAAAAGACAATCTAACAATTGGGAGAAGATATTTGCAGACCATATATCTGATAAGGGGTTAATATCTGAAATATATAAAGAACTCATACATCTCAACAACAATAAAACTAACAATCTAATTAAAAAATGCACAAAAGATCTGAATAGACATTTCTCCAGAGAAGATATATAGATGGCCATTAGGCACATGAAGAGATGTTCAACATCACTAATTATCAAGAAAATGCAAATCAATGAGATATCACCTCTCACCGATCAGAATGGCTATAATTAGTAAGACAAGAAACAGCAAGTGTTGGAGATGATGTGGAGAGAAGGGAACTCTCATACACTGCCGGTGGCAGTGCAAACTGCTGCAGCCACTATGGAAAACAGTATGGAGATTCCTCAAAAAATTAAGAATAGAACTACCACAATATCCAGCTATTCCACTGCTGGTTATTTATCCAAAGAACATGAAAACATGAATGTGTAAAGATATATGCACCCTTGTGTTCATTGCAGCATTATTCACAATAGCCAAGACTTGGAAGCAATCTAGCTGCCCATCATGGGACGAATAGATAAAGAAGATGTGGTATATATACACAATGGAACACTATTCAGCCATAAGAAATGATGAAATCCAGCCATTTGTGACAACATGGATGGACCTTGAGGGTATTATGCTAAGCAAAATAGGTCAGAGGGAGAAAGTCAAATAACGTATGATCTCACTCATAAGTAGAAGATAAAAACAGCAACAAACACACACATAGAGATAGAGATTGGATTGGTGGTTACCAGAGGGGAAGGGGGGAGGTAGTGGGGGAAAGGGTTGATTAGGCACATGTGTATGGTGATAGATTGTAGTTAGTCTTTGGTTGGTGAACACGAGGTAATCTACACAGAAATTGAAATATAATGATATACACTCAAATTTATATAATGTTATAAACCAGTGTTACTGCAATAAAAAAATAAAATAAAAAAATTTTTAAAAGGAACTTAGAAAAGGAAGAATAGAATAAATCCAAAGGAAAATTATGGGAAGGAAATTTTAAATATAAAAAAAGAAAATGAATAGAAAACAAATATATCCTAGGGAGGATCAACAAAGTTAAGCTAATTCTTTTGAAAATCTAATAAAATAACTTCTGGTAAGATCAATCAATAGAAAACAAAAGACAAAAAGAAACAGTCTTACTAATGAAAAAGACATATTTATAGAAACAGCAGACATTGAAAACATGACAAAGAAAATACGTTTGCGAGAAGCACATGAAGCGCCACACTGGCTAGCGGGACAGGAGGAGGAAAGCTGACAAACCCACATCGCACGGTCTAGTTCAGTCCTGTTAACTTGCTGTGATGCGCTTTTCACAGGGGAAGTAGTGGGACAGGGTATTCAAGCACATGAAATAGTCGGATCTGATTTTTCTGTTTATTTTCTGTTTTTTCTATTTATCTGTTTACTGAGGCTCCTAGGCAAGTGATGCTGCTTGTCAACGTATAACTTGGGGTATCAGATACATGATAAGATTATTATTTTTGTTTTTAGACAAGAAGAGATGCTTATTTTTCTTTTATTTGCTGAAGGGCCGGGTGTTATTTATCTGTATATCTCAATACCAACATGTCTTACCATCACTAACCTCAAGTCCCCCTCCTTATTCTGCTCCCACAGATAAGAGTCCCTAGCCTGACAACCCTACCTATCAAGGGACCTGATGTAGTTCTGCTTATCCCTGAGTACGAGTGGGGTTCAGTTCCTTGACAGTCATGGAAGTATTCAAACAAGCCAATGACATCCTCCTGAAGGAACCAGGGGAGTACCTCACCTCCTTAATACTACAAAGCCTGCCTCCCACAGCCCCCAGTTGCTCAGTCTGTTCCTGAGAGCACTGCCTGTGTGGCTCTGTATGACAACAGAGCCCCCTCCTCCTGGCTGTGAGTATATATGACTAATGACTCCTGTTGATCTCACTTGCCTAGAGTTGGGTGTTGTGTGTTCAGATCTCTATCATCAGAGGGTAAGAATCCCTTCCTCACCAATGAAGTGAATAGAAGGTGATTAAAACAATTCCTCTGCTATAAGTCTGTGCCTTTTCTCTCTTTTTCATAGCTGACAAATCAAAGGACTCATCTGCCTAAAGTGTTTTCATTTTTGATGATTTCCTAACTTTTCAGGAAGAGTTACTCCATTCTCTTCACTCTTGCTCAACTTTATTCAATCTTTCTATACCATAACATACAATTTTTCTGTTTATATGTGTTGTCTTCTCTTCCATATGGTGACAGCTCAAAGAAAAAATAAATCTTTGTCTTTGTATTCCCAGTAACTAGTAAAGTGCAGGATACTATATATTTGTTTAGAATTATTTGTTAGATAAATTAATGTGTTCAAATACCAGTTCTTCCTCTTTTAAATTGTGTATCACAGCAGCCGTTTAGAACAGTTGCACTGGGCCAACCATCCACAATTTAAATCCTATGATTTCGTAAAACTTAGTAATCTAAAGTTGCAAGTCATGGTTAAGAAAGGTCAGTTTGATCCCTCAAATAATTCATGCATATGTAGAAAATAAGCATGTAATAATATGATTGAATCAGAACGTCTTATGTAAAATTGTATACTATTTTGGAGATTCTGTTTTTATGATAGTATATTGAGGTAACTAAATTTTAAAAACTCAGTAGAAAAACATAGATTGACTGGGAAAGTATGTGTTTTAAAATATGTTTCAAAGAAGTAAATAGTTTCTGAGAGGTCTAGTACGTTCAGGCAATATAATTATATAGAAATTGCTGAAAAACTATTTGAAGTCAAGAGAGTAGCAATCTTTGTTCCATTCAGATTGCTTCATTAAGTGGAAATAATAAAAAGCCATCAGAACTTTCCATCATCATTTCTTAACATTTTATTAAATCCCTAATGAACAAGGGAAGGCAGAATGGACAAAGTGGCACATTGTTAAACTCCTGCACCAAAAGTTTTGAGAGAAAGTCTGGGAATTAGTGTTCCGATAGATTTCTGTATAAGTTAGTAAATAATCTAATTTGCCAAAGGAGAGAGTAAAATATCTCTACGGTTTTTTTAACCATGAGTTGGCTATGTTCTTCTATGAGAAAAAGGGGGAAAAAAGGAAAAGAAAAATAGATAGAAAGAAAAAGGAAGAGAAAATGAATGAGTAATAGAAGGAGAATGTCCCTCTGGTTTTCAGTAAAACAATTATGACATATTGTAGCATGCATAATTCTAGATAATGGCAAGAGAGGAAACATATCTTATTGATATTTTACACAGGAATCATTCTTAAATGAAAGACACATGTTAGAGAATGACATTTCATAGTGATTTATCAATTCATAGCCCAAATCTATTAGAACTTGCAATGTCTAATGGCATTAATTAGCTATGGTATGTAACAAACCATCTCAAAACTTAGTGACTTAAAACAGGAACCATTGATTTAGCTTATGACTTTTCTCGATGGCAATTTAGGCTGGGCTCGGCCGGGCAGCTTTTCTTCTTGGCTGGACTCCTCGTGTGTCCTTAGTCGAGTGAAAAACTTCGCTGGTCTTGGGCTGTGCTTTCTCATGTGTCTAGGGCCTTAGTTGAATTAGGCTGACTCGGCTCTAGTTCACGCAGTCTCTTATTGTCCCACAGACTAGCCAAGGCTTGTTCACATGGCAGCTGGGTAGAGTTCCGATAGAGAAGGCAGCATGTAAGGGCTCTGGAAATTTTGTCTTGGAACTGCTACAGTATCACTTTTGTTTCATTTCACATGCCAAAGCAAGCCACAAAGTCAGGTCTGATTCAAGGGGGAGAGATTTAAGGACGTCAAAGGACGTAGATACAGAGAGGAATAAAGGGCATGGTCATTGTTGTAAACCACCACATAAACATACAGAAAATGGAGACCATTGAAAGCAAGGTTCTGAAAACAATGATGAAAGAGATCAAATATTTTAAAATTAGAACTTCTTTCAGAAAATTGTTTTAAACACTTTTGAGAAATAGTAGAATAAAAACCTAATTTCTTTCAGAAGTTTGTTTTAAAATTTGGTAAGTTTTCATTTTGTTTTTTCTACTGACTATTTCTCAGAAGTGTTGATGAATTTAATATGAAACAGTAGATTTTGTTGAAAACATACTAAAAACTAACTTACAAAGGAATACAACCTTAGTTGGCAGTACTCAGGACATAGGTTCATGGTCTTGAATTGATGATATTCTAGCTACAAATGAATTTTCCAGCTATTAATCCATGTGAAATTTATTGTAAGTTAATACATTTAAATGTAAAAGGCATACTGATAAATTTGATGTTTCATTAACATTACTTTTTAAAAAGATGTAATATTTTAAAAGGTCTAGTTGATAATTTTAAAAAGCCATTATAGCAGTTTTTAGTTGTGTTTGTTCTTAGAGAATACTATTACTAAAACAAACCCAGTAATTGATAAGGAGGTAATTTTTAATTTTTCTATGCCATAGCTAAAAAAATTAGCACTCTTTAGAACTTCCCAGCACACAATGAGTGATCAGAATCAACCAAGCTGGTTATAAAACACAAACAAGGTAAATTTTCTGCAATATTTCCCAGAACATCATTCTCAGCTTCCATTAGACAGAGATTGATTATAGAAACAGAAAACCGAAGTATGCATGTATTACATTTCCTAACTTATTTATTATTAGCTAGCTCAGAAAGCTAAGAATTATAATGCCAATCCAAGGCTATCATTCAATTCAGATGACTCATATTCAAAGATAATTACCATGAAGACTTATTATTGATAATCCACTTTCATATATTAGAAGCCAAGCAAATCAGTGCTAAAATGGGTTGACACAAGAATTCAGAATCAAAAAAAAAGAAAGAAAGAGTTGTTTATGAATTGCTGATAGGAGGAATTAACAATAAAGGTACTGGTGTTATTTTTTCTGTAAAATAGTGACTAAACTATTCCCTGAAGAAATAGAGGAGATAGAACAATGCAATTGCTTTTCTGTAATCTAAATTATAAAGCATGTCATTGCTGAAAATTGTGTTTGACTTTATATGCTACTTGGGGACCAAATAGCAGTTAAACTCTTATGACAAAATGAGGAAAAGAATTTTGCTTAACTTTTAGCTAGATTCAGTGAAATATGTAAAGCATAAGACTTTTTTTCCTCATCTTGATACAAATCCTAAAAAAGAAAAAAGATACTTAGAGAATAACTGAGTTCAAAGATAGTCCATGTCAAAAGGCATTTCAGTTGTCTGCAATTTGGTCATCATTGGCACAATCAGCCACCACCACAGTGGGCTATTGCCTTCAGAGAGTGAGTTAGAAAGGGATATGGAAACTCCTCATTGTACTGCTGGTTCAACCACGGCTATTAGAATCTGGCTTTTAGCAGCACTAAAATTTTCTCTTATGGATTTCACAGAAAAAAAGTTGACTAACCTAAAAACCTGCCAGTGTCAGCACCTCAATCTGAATGAACATGCTCAGCTAAGTAAATTTCTTGCCAAGCCCACACATTCATATATTTTGATTATCATTTTAAGTGTATTGTCCAATGAAGCAAAACTAAATAAAAGATTTTCCTTAAAAGTCAGTTAAAAGCCTCTTCAGCTATTTTGGTGCACAAGACATTAAACTATTAAATTATTTTCAAAACGTGTTCCAAGCTTACATTCTTTATCATCTAAAATAGAGCCAGAATATTTTGATATTGTTTTCTACTAACATACTCCCAGATGGATATTAGGATTACTACTCTCAGAACCGTTAGTTCACAGTGTCTGTGTTGTATGCACGACACACAAAGTGCTGTGTTAAACTGTTTAGGCCATGACAAACCTAGCCTTTTTTCTAAGCCAAATTTGCAATTGGGTGGAAAGGCTAAACATTTTTTTTGTTATTTTTACTTAAGGTCATAAAATATTTATAAATCTTATGTAAATTGAACGTTAAAGTTATAAGTAGTAAATTTGATGAGAGGCAAAGAACTTTTTCTATTTTAATCACGAAATTGCAATATTCATATAATATTTTATACTATATTTTAATTACCAAATTTCAATAGAATTTATGTCAGTTTAGTTAAGTTCTTAGAGACTTTCATCTACACACAGAAACTATGCAAGTTAGGATCATAATGCTGTGAGAACTGACCGCTGGCATTGATCACACGGAGGCAGGTAAGGGGTACTGAATGATGGGCTCCTTTGAGTGTTCCGGCCGACGGGCCAAAGCCTTTGATGTAATTTCATCTTTATCAGCTATAGACATAACAGGGGCTGCTTTAAAACAAACAAAAGAGCCACAATTTTAATGTTCATCTTATTCTCTAAGTAAATGTTCTTTTTGGTACTCCAACTGAAATTCAGCATTTTTCTCCTTTAAGACAGGGTTTATTGAGGAAAAATGAATTAATGAAAATGAAGTTTATTACCCATGTGGCTTAAAAGATGTCCTCAGAGGTCAGGTAATGACTCCCTGTGGTCCACTCCTCATCTTGGAGTACTTGGTTCTTGTCTGGCCAGGTGATGGCCTGAAGGTTAGAGGCAGGAGTCCTCATGCAAGACCACAGAGAAGCAATGGACTAACCATAAATGGTTCATTGGTCCCAAGAAACAAAACCAATACAGGCTAAATTTAGCCAAAAGGAAATTTACTGTGAGGACGCAGAAATGAGGTTTAGTGCATAACATTTACTGGGGACTTAATAGGTGCCCAGAGTTGTTCTCAGTACTTTACAAGGATTATCTCATTTAATCCTCACCGTGACCCTATGAGGCATGTTATTAGTGTTCTTTATCCACAGCTGAAGAAAGAGAGGCACAGAGAATTAAGTCAGTTGCCCAAGGTCACACAACCAGTGCAGTGCAGGCCCCAGGACAGGATTCAGGGCTGCTCTGGGAGGCTGTGCCCGAGGAACCACGTGCTCCATCGCCCTGCCGGGAGTAGCAGCTGCACTAAGTGCACGCTAGCCATTTTCAGGCCTTTGAAGGTCTCCGTTCAAGATTCAAAGCCCCACGAAAGACATTCCATTGACCTAACTTGAGTCTTAGCTGAGGAGTGCAAAGTACTTTGAAAGGATTTCCTACTATAATACACATAATGAGGGATAGCTGATTCTCCAAATGAAATGGAAATGCTGGTAGGGAGGGATCATTGTCTAAATATCGAATCCCTCCCACACTGGAGAAATAATGAAGCCAAAAATCAAATCTGTTATCTTGCAAAAGAGTCAAGAAACTCATTAGCTCCAGAGAAACCAAGAGAGAGGAAGGACACTAGATATTTAGAATTAGGAAGGAGAGAACAAGCATCAAACACAAAGAGGATCAAGAGTTTTCTAAAACATTAGCTGTGACTGCGGCCTGCTTTAATAATACACACATGGATTACATGGCCACCAAAGGAAAAATCGAGGAGGACTTAACCCATTCTGCAAAGGAGAACGGTATAGAGCTTACTCTCCAATTACTTTAAGCACATAACCAACTCTAAACCAACTGCAACAACATTCAGGTAGTGACTGAGTCACAGCTTTTCCTAGCTAAGAAACTGATGAAACTCTTAGCAGGATATATCCTTTTCTTCCCTGGTGTAGCTTTTCTCTTGTCCACACAGACATACTTACTTATATCCTGTACCATCTTTCCTTCATAAAGGCTGAAAGAAAAATATCAGTTGCTCTTTAGAGACATCCTGTCTAACTGAGCCTCTATACAAACTGCCGTCCTGCTCTTGGAACTCAGCACAGGGCAGATCAGGGAAACACCCTTTCTTATCTGAACATGGCTTTGACGTGTATGCGATGGACCAGGCTGTTGCTTAACAGGGGCCTGGAGAAAGCTTTTAGAAGGTGGTGTGCGATCTGCTGTTCCTGTTAATTCTTCCAATTCAATATCTTAAAGTTGTCAGGGGGAATTTCTGATGAGAAGATGAGAAAGAGAAGATAAGAAAGGCCAAAAGAGGAAGAAGGAATGCCCTGAGGACTACTAGTAACTACAGGGATACCCTGGATCTAGAAAACTTGATGAAATTCTCATCTGATGAATGATTGGTTCTCTCTCAAAGAGCAATTTGCTTACAAGGTGCATTTGTGAGCTTGTGGATGTGTACTTGTAATTGTTTATATTTAACCAAAATATTTGGTCAATTTTGTTTATAAGTTTATAATATTGTGATTATTTTATAGTAAATCATTTTATTTGTTTTGTCCTAGTTTTAAGAATCCCAATAGGATAATTTTTTTCTAAAGAATATTACCAGGAGATCTTTTACATTATTTTCCTAATTTTCTATATGTTTGAAGAGATAATAATTAGATTTTTTAATTAAAAGAAAAATGTAATATGATTTCCTGATTCTGGGTGGACTTTACTAATTATGTCCAAGGTCACTTGTTCGTTGGCCTCTGCAGAGATCCACTAAATTTTGTTGCCCCTTTGTACCTGGTGGAGAGAAAACGCAGAATATGTGTAAGTCTCATGAGAGTTCTACAGTATAATTTATTTGTTTAAATAAATTATTAAGAAATATTTGTTTATACTGAAACCTGTTCTAGACAGGAAAGGAGTGGCTTACTTGGGTATGATTAAATTTAATCCAGAAGGAAGTCAAGATGGCGGTGTAAGCAGACTCTGAACTTACCTCCTCCCGTGGACACAGCCAATTTACAACTACTCGTGGAAAAATTACCCCTGAGACAGAACTGAAAACTGGATAAGACGAAGTCCTGCAACAACGGACAATCCTAATTGAGGTGGAAGAGGCAGAAACTCCCTTCTGGAGAGGAAAAACACTGCCTTCACAAGCCAGAGCGCCTCACGGCCGCCGGGAGCAGCCCACAGGTCCGCAGCCTCCCTAGAGGCACGGGGCCCTGAGCCGGGAGCGCCCCCGCTGTGGGCATTTTGTGGACCCAGCACAATCGAGACAAGTGGCATAATATCTGACTTTGCCTGCTACTAAAACATTGGGGAGTACCCCCAGAAAAGCTGGTTCACAAAGAGACTAAAACCAGCTCTTAAAGGGCCTGCGTGGAAGCTCACCTGTCTCAGACAGCATCCTAAAATCACCAGAAAGAAAGGTGCACAGTGCTGTGGTGAAAAGAGACTCACCTAATAGGCCCTGAGTGCATCTCGGTGAGGAGTGAGACCTCTCCAGGGACTGGGACATTGGCCCCTGCCATTGTTGGGGACTGATGTGGGTGTGCTGACACAGACGCCATTGGAGTTCTCCCTGGGGCCTGCTAGCCGAGGGTCTGCCCCACCCGGTAGAGCACCAATTTAATCCAGCTCAGCCAGGGCAGGCAGCCCACCCTAGAGACTGGCCCCACCCAACAACAAGCCCTCAGGCAACTTGTGGGCCTGCATAGATTGGTGACTGGATTCTCTGCAGCCTGGCAACTGAGCCGACTTCAGTGGGGCAGAGCGTGCTCAAGGAGCAGGTGGAGAGTGTGGGGCAGTGGTGGAGTGTGTGGGGCTCCCGCCTTAGAGAGACTGGGTCAGCTTCGGGAGGTCGGGGTGCGCACACGGGGCAGGACTGTGTTGACTGTGTGTATGGACCTGTGGGTGGCAGGGCTTGTCAGCTGCAGAAGACTTGTGCTTCTCAAAGACCCACATAGAGGGTTTGCCCCACCTTCCAAAGCCTGAAACAATTGGGTGCACCTGTGCCTGAGGCCAGCCCCACCCAGCTGCAATCCTCAGAGAGCTGACAAGAGACATATAGGCTGGAGGCTTATAGCAATTGTAAGGCCCTGAGCCTAACAACCTGCCATGCTGGGGGCCTACTCACTTAAAAGAAATACTGCAACACAAATGTGGTATTAGAACTTGCAGCCAACTGTGCTGGGGCTCCCCACACCTGATAAAGAGACTGAAGGGCCCACAACAACTACAAGCAGCTGAGCATTACAACAGCTGGCCAGGAGCATAACTCGGCCTCCCTGGGTGCCTACAGGGAGAGCAAACAGGCCACAACAGAAGGACACATGTAGCCCACATAGGGGTCACCCCTGGAACATTGAGAACTGAGGGAAGCACACTGCAGGCCTCCTAAGCCATCACTTACATAAGGTCACCTATCCAAGAGCAGGAGACGTAGCTGACCTACCTAATACGTAGACACAAGCACAGGGAAAGAGGCAAAATGAGGAGGCAAAAGAATACATTCCAAGTAAGGGAACAGGACAAAATCCCAGAAAAGGAACTAAGTGAAACAGAAATGAGCAACCTACCCGACAGAGACTTCAGACAAAGAGTGTTAAGGATGCTCACTGATCTGGGGAGAATAGATGAACTCAGTGAGAATGTCAACAAAGAAATGGAAAATATAAAAAAGAACCAATCAGAAATGAAGAATACAATACTGGAAATGAAAAATTCACTAGAGGGACTCAGAAGCAGAGTAGAGGATACAGAAGAACGGATCTGCGAGCTGCACGAAAGACTACAAGAAATTATCCAAGCTGAACAAGTAAAAGAGAAAAGAATTAAAAAGAGTGAGGACAGTATAAGGGACCTCTGGGACAACATCAAGCGCACTAACATTCGTGTTATAGGTGTCCCGGAAGGAGAAGAGCAAGACAAAGGGGCAGAGAATCTATTTCAAGAAATAATAGATGAAAACTTCCCTAACCTAAGGAAGGAAACAGACATCCAGGTACAGGAAGCACAGAGGGCCCCAAACAAGATAAACCCAAAGAGGCCCACACCACGACACATCATAATCAAAATGTCCAGAATTAAAGATAAAGAGAGAATCCTAAAAGCCGCAAGAGAAAGTCAAGTTACATACAAAGGAAACCCCATAAAGCTATCAGCTGACTTCTAGCAGAAACCTTACAGGCTAGAAGAGAGTGGCACGATATGTTTAAAGTGCTAAAAGGAAAAAACTTACAGCCAAGAATACTCTACCCAGCAACGTTATCATTCAAAATGGAAGGAGAGATAAAAAATTTCCCAGACAAGCAAAAACGAAAGGAGTTTGTTAACAAGAAACCAGTGCTACAAGAAATGTTAAAGGGACTGATTTAAGGGGAAAAGAGAAGACCACCAATAGGAAAATTATCTATTTCCATGATAAGAACGTAATGGATACAAATGCACAAAAAAGAGGTTAGATATGATATCAAAAACATAAAAGGAGGGAGGAGGGGAATTAAAGAGTAGAGCTTTCAGACAGAGATCAAACTAAAGAGACCATCAATTCTGTACAGAAGAAGAAAGGAACAGAGAAGGACTACTAAAACACTGAGAAAAAAAAATGTTAAAAAATGGCAGTAAGTACATACTTATCAATAGCTACTTTAAACGTCAATGGACTAAATGCTCCAATTAAAAGGCATAGGGTGGCTGATTGGATAAAAAAACAAGACCCATATATATGCTGCATACAAGAGACACACTTTAGACCTAAAGACACTCACAAACTGAAAGTGAAGGGATGGAAAAAGATACTCCATGCAAATGGCAATGAAAAGAAAGCTGGGGTAGCAATACTCATATCAGACAAAATAGACTTTAAAACAAAAACTGTAAAAAGAGACAAAGAAGGGCTTTACGTAATGATCAAGGGAACAATCCAACAAGAGGATATAACACTTGTAAATATCTACCCACCCAATGTAGGTGCACCTAAATATATAAAGCAATTATTAACAGACATAAAAACAGAAATAGACAGTAACACAATAATAGTAGGGGACTTGAACACTCCACTTACACCAATGGACAGATCATCCAAACAGAAGATCCATAAGGAAACATGGGCCTTAAAAGACACACTAGAACAGATGGACCTAGTAGATATATACAGAGCATTCCATCCAAAAACCGAAGAATACGCTTTCTTTTCAAATGCACATGGAACATTCTCCAAGATTGATCAGATATTAGGCCACAAAACAAGTCTCCATAAATTTAAGAAGATTGAAATAATATCAAGCATCTTTTCTGACCACAACGGTATGAAACTAGAAATCAACTATACGAAGAAAAACAGAAAAGCCACAAATACGTGGAGATTAAACAAAATGCTACTGAACAATGATTGGGTCAACGAAGAAATCAAAGAAGAAATCAAAAAATACCTGGAGACAAATGAAAATGAAAATACGACATGCCAGAATTTATGGGATAGAGCAAAAGCGGTTCTAAGAGGGAAGTTTATAAAGCAATACAGGCCTATCTCAACAAACAAGAAAAATCCCAAATAAACAATCTAACAATGCACCTAAAGGAACTGGAAAAAGAAGAACAAACAAGGCCCAAAATCAGTAGAAGAAGGGAAATAAAAAAAATCAAGCAGAAATAAATGAAATAGAGACCAGAAAAATGATAGAAAAAATTAATATAACCAAGAGCTGGTTCTTTGAAAAGATAAACAAAATTGACACATCTTTAGCTAGACTCACCAAGAAAAAAAGAGAGAAGGCACAAATAAGTAAAATCAGAAATGAAAGAAGAGAAATTACAACAGACACCTCAGAAATACAAAAGATTATAGGAGAATACTATGAAAAGCTATATGCCAACCAATTCAACAATCTGGAAGAAATGGATAAATTCTTAGAATCATACAACCTTCCAAAACTGGATCAAGAAGAAGTAGAGAATTTGAATAGACAAATCACCAGTAAGGAGATCGAAACAGTAATCACAAACCTCCCCAAAAATAAAAGTCCAGGACCAGACGGCTTCCCTGGTGAATTCTACCAAACATTCAAAGAAGACTTAATACCCATTCTTCTCAAACTCTTCCAAAAAATTGAGGAGGGGGGAAGCTCCCTAACTCATTCTATGAAGCCGACATTACCCTGATACCAAAACCAGACAAGGACAACACACAAAAAAAAGAAAATTACAGGCCAATATCACTGATGTACATGGATGCAAAAATCCTCAACAAAATACTAGCAAATCGCATACAACAATATGTTAAAAAGATTATACACCATGATCAAGTGGGATTTATTCCAGGTATGCAGGGATGGTTTAATGTTTGCAAATCAATCAACGTAATACACCACATTAATAAAAGGAAGAATAAAAATCACATGATCATCTCAATAGATGCAGAGAAAGCATTTGACAAGATACAGCATCCATTTATGATAAAAACTCTGAATAAAATGGGTATAAAAGGAAAGTACCTCAACATAATAAAGACCATATATGACAAACCCACAGCTAATATCATCCTCAATGGTGAAAAACTGAAAGCTATCCCTCTAAGAACAGAAACCAGACAAGGATGCCCACTGTCACCACTCCTATTTAACATAGTACTGGAAGTCCTAGCCAGAGCAATCAGGCAAGAAAAAGAAATAAAAGGGATCCAAATTGGAAAGGAAGAAGTGAAACTGTCACTATTTGCAGATGACATGATTTGATATATAGAAAACCCTAAAGAATCCACCAGAAAACTCTTAGAAGTAATACAAGAATATGGTAAAGTTGCAGGATACAAAATCAGCATACAAAAAATCAGTTGGATTTCTATACACTAACAACGAAGGAGTAGAAAGAGAAATTAAGAATACAATCCCATTTACAATTGCAGCAAAAAGAATAAAATATCTAGGAATAAACTTAACCAAAGAGGTGAAAGATCTGTACACCAAAAACTATAAAACATTTCTGAAAGAAATTGAAGAAGACACAAAGAAATGGAAAGATATTCTGTGCTCTTGGATTGGAAGAATTAACATAGTTAAGATGTCCATACTTCCTAAAGCAATCTATAGATTCAACGCAATCCCTATCAAAGTTCCAACAACATTTTTCACAGAAATAGAACAAAGAATCCTAAAATTTATATGGAACAACAAAAGACCCCGAATAGCTAAAGGAATCCTGAGAAAAAAGAACAAAGCTGGAGGTATCACACTCCCTGATTTCAAAATATACTACAAAGCTATAGTAACCAAAACAGCATGGTACTGGCACAAAAACAGACACACAGATCAATGGAATAGAATCGAAAGCCCAGAAATAAACCCACACATCTATGGACAGCTAATCGTTGACAAAGGAGCCAAGAACATACAATGGGGAAAAGAAAGTCTCTTCAACAAATGGTGTTAGGAAAATTGGATAGCCACATGCAAAAAAATGTAAGTAGACCCTTACCTTACACCATACACAAAAATTAACTCCAAATGGATTAAAGACTTGAATGTAAGACCTGAAACTATGAAACATCTAGAAGAAAACATAGGCAGTACGCTCTTCGACACCTCTCTTAGCAACATATTTTCAAGCACCATGTCTGACCTGTCAAGAGAAACAATAGAAAAAATAAACAAATGGGACTACATCAAACTAAAAAGCTTCTGCACAGCAAAGGAAACCATAAACAAAACGAAAAGACAACCTAACAATTGGGAGAATATATTTGCGAACCATACATCTGATAAGGGCTTAATCTCCAAAATATACAGAGAACTCATGCATCTCAACAACAAAAAACCTAACAACCCAATAGAAAAATGGGCAAATGACCTGAACAGACATTTCTCCAAAGAGGATATACAGATGGCCAACAGACACATGAAAAGATGTTCAAAATCACTAACTACCAGGGAAACGCAAATCAAAACTACAATGAGAAGTCACCTCATGCCCATCAGAATGGCTATAATTAACAAGACAGGAAACAACAAGTGTTGGAGATGATGTGGAGAGAAGGGAACTCTCATACACTGCTGGTGGGAGTGCAAACTGGTGCAGCCACTATGGAGGACAGTATGGAGATTCCTCAAAAAATCAAGGATAGAACTACCATATGATCCAGCTATTCCACTGCTGGGTATTTATCCAAAGAACTTGAAAACACCAATGCGTAAAGATACATGCACCCCTGTGTTCATTGCAGTGTTATTCACAATAGCTAAGACTTGGAAGCAACCTAAGTGCCCATCAAGGGACGAATGGGTAAAGAAGATGTGGTATATATACACAATGGAATACTGCTCAACCATAAGTAACGATGAAATCCATGCATTTGTGACAACATGGATGGACATTGAGGGTATTATGCAAAGTGAAATAAGTCAGAGGGAGAAGGTAAAATACCGTATGATTTCCTTCATTAAGTAGTAGATAATGACAACAATAAACAAACACATAGAGACAGAGATTGGATTGGTGGTTACCAGAGGGGAAGGGTGGAGGGAGGAGGGTGAAAGGGATAATTGGGCACATGTGTGTGGTGATGGGTTGTGATTAGTATTTGGGTGGTGAAGATGATGTAATCTATGCAGAAATAGAAGTGTAATGATGTACACCTGAAATTTATATAATGTTATAAACCAATGTTACTGCAGTAAACAAAAAATTAAAAAAAATAAAAAATAAAAAAATTACAAAAAAAATTTAATCCAGTCTATTCCATTATTTTCAGTGTTTTCTAAAAGAATTTGTGGAGACACTAGTTTTGTGTTTGGATTTAGTAACCATAAAACTTGACAAAAGTTAGTATAACATTTCAATATTTATAGTAAGTAGTATTAACTCTTTCACCTAGTTGAAAACACAATCAATTAAAAACACAAACCACAAAAACAGTGATGAAGATGGGCAACAGAGCTGGGATTACATGTGTGTGTGGGGGAAACAAGAAGGGAAAGAAAGGCTGTGGGCTGATATTGAGAAGATGTGGAATTTACTCTGAATGTCCTATCAGAATGATTTTTGAAGATAATATGTGGGAAATGATAATCATATCTAGAAATCTTAGAACAACAGGAAAGTTCTCTTTCTCATCCAGCAATGAGTGAATAAATGAGCTGCTACTATATTTTGCCCTTCTCAGTCAAGCTTCTTGAAGAGAACTTACAGTTGCTATCTACATTTACTATAATTTGGCTTTTTGTCTCCACTGAAATTGTTCCTGTCAAGGTCAACAATGAGCTTTCATGTTAACAAATCCATATGGGCATTTTTAGTCTTCGGCATAATATCTTCCCTATAATATTTGATTCCACTGGATTCTGTGTCTTTTTTTTTCCCTAAATCCTTCCCCTCTTAAAAGATAAAAATTAATTTTACTCAAAATATTGCATTAAAAAATAAAATAAATCATTTTTTACTAAAGACTTTATAATAAAAACAATAGTCCTGGTCACTACCTCATACTATCCCTCCCCCCATTCTCCAAATGCAAACATCTTCTATCTTGTTAGATGTTTTCTTGGTATTTACCATTATAGTTGTAAGTGATGTTCCCACACTACTGTCTTATTTTCAGTTTTCTCAACAGATTTATCAATTTTAGTATCTACTTTTTAAATTTTATGTTCCATGAGTATTTTAGCTCATATCTTCTCTTCATCTAGCCATATCACTCCAATATAATTGCACATAAATTTTTGGATAAAACCATATTTAGTGTCTTCACTATTATGACAATTTAAATATAGTTTATTTCTGTTCCAAATAGTGTCTGTGATTTTATTTTCTCTCTTTATGATTTTATTAATAATTGCCTCATTATTTATTTTACTAGAATAACTATTTGCACATCTTCTCTGTAAAATATTTCCCACTATAATTTTCCATCGGGACAAATAATTTATGGGTTTAATTACTTTTTTTCTAGAGACACCTTCTTGGAACTCTGACCTCCTCTTCTAGCCTAAAGGGGTTCCTTCTTTGGCATTTGTCTTGGGAATTCTTGCCATTTTGCTCCTGTGTTAGTTTTTCTCAATTTTGGTGGCACATGTTTTTCTAGTAGTTTCTTGAGAATAGGCCCATGGGAGGTAAATATGTAAGGATTTTCACATAGAAAAATGTCTTATTTTTATCTACTCACTTTAACGATAGTTTAAATAGGGGAAGAGATCTACATTGAATCTCATTTTCACCCAGAATTTTGAAAGATTGGCGTCACTGTTTTCTAACATTATCTTTTTGCTTTTGAAAAGTCTGATGAGATTGACATCTTTTGTCTTTTCTGTGAGACCTTGCTTCTGTGTTGGGAAGGTTTTCGGGCTTTCTTCTTATTTTTTTATTTTGGAATTTTATAATTATGTGTCTCAATAGGGTTTTTTTTCTTTTTCTTTTCCTTTTTTAGTTTAATTTTTTCAACTGTTTGGGCATTTGAGTAAGCCTTTCCTTAGAGCTTAGAGGTTCTTCAGTTTGGGAAACTATTATTTTCTTATTCTTTCAAGGGTTCCCTTTCTTTCTATTTTTGTTTCTGAAATTCCTATTGGTTTAATGCTTTACATTCTAGGTTAGTGTTGTCTTTCTTTCCTATTTTTTTATCTTGATCTCCCCCTGCCTTTTAGAGGATTTCCTCTATTATATATTCCAAATCCTCTATTGAATTTTTATCATAATTTTTAGTTATCATAGTTTTTGATAGTTTATTTTCTCAGTTTCTTTTTAATAGCAATCTATGCCTCTTTTGAGTCACAACGTCTTTTCTTTCACTCTCTCTATTGTTTCTTTTTCTTGCGAATTTCTTCTCTCTCTGTCTCTCTTCCTCCCTGCCTCCCCCTACTTCTCTGCTTTTCTTTTTATAGCCTTTCCCAAATGTCTGGTGAGTCTTGGCCATTCATGGTACTTTAGGACTGAGACACTAACAAGCCGACAGTAATCTGTGTGTACCAGTGGGGTGGGGCAGAACTTGGTTTTAATGAAGGATTCCCAGTTTTCTGTTGGGAAGCCCTGGGTGTCAGTATCTCTGGTGTTACTCTGGATAGTTTAATTTATTGAGACAAGAATGTTCTAATCGCCGACCTGAGGTGGAGTTAGAGTGTGGATGGGAAGTGAACGTAGTATAAACATCGGTGTTGGCATTCTGGAACTGGGAGGGGAAAGGCCAGACATTTCATTTTTCACAACAAGAGCTTTCAACTAATCCCTATCTTTTCAGTATGCTACCTAACTAGCTCTCCTTTCTGTTTTCTAGTTCAGATCCAGAGACTACATCTCAGTCTAATATGGACCTTGCCCAATTAGTGTGTTTATGTGGGGAAAGTGGGTCTAGGGCTTCCTACTATGTTATCTTGCTGACGTCACTCTCCTGTGTTTCCTCTTAAGGAAATACTCTTAAACAATATAGCAAGGTAATTATGACCTCTGGCTCTGTAGTCACAATGTATTGGTGACTTTGGGCAACTTATTTAAACTCTGTGTGTGCCTTAAAATGGAGATAATAGTAGTACAGTTAGATGGTTGTTGTGAGGATTAAACACAATAATATATTTAAGAAGAGTGACTGTTATATAATAAGTGCTAGTGTTAGCCATTATTAGCTAATATCCATCACGTTTTTGCAGTACTTTGTTCTTTAATAGTATTTTCTAGTAATTACTAAGAGTTGCTTAATGAGAGAAGACATTCTGATAGACTTAGATTCCAAATGACTTCCTCAGTAGTTAATGAACTATGCTATGCACTTTCACATACGGATTTCACGATTAATAAAGTTGATTGTGGCAGACTGACAGTCTGGGAATTACTTCATAATCTTCTTTTAGGCAAAAAATATTTTGTATAAAAGTAATGTGAGTAAATTTGATAAGTGGTGGTAACATGACAACAGGATCTCAGATGTTCTTCTTAATAAAATTAAATATCTTATGGCTTATGATATAAGTTGTATTGACTTGGTGCTAAAAATCTTGGTTTGTGCAGTGCCTACCTCCATTGAAATATATAATCTAGAGAATATTTATTTTTATTTCGAGTAAAACAAAAACCATATATATATATACATATATACATATGTATATATGTATATATATATATAAACAAATATATTTCTGGGCAATCTACATTAATTTTCATTTCAGAGTCTAATTAGGAAGTAACTCTTACTAATATAATCATGTCTTAAAATTCCTCTTCTTTAATCCACCCGGTGAATAATATTCACCACTGGGTTGTGAATAATACACGGAGAGCACTGCACTAGCAAGCAGAGACCCAGTGGATCCCACATTCACAGCCAGAATATTGTGCAGAGATGAAGTAGCACTCACTGCCTCCACTCCTCATCAACTATTCTCTTCCTAACCCAACCCTTTCTGATCCTAGTTCTCTCATTTCACTGAAACAATCCCATCAAGACCCACTCTGACCTCCATTTTACCCACTACGCAATTATCAATCCTCATCTTACTTGGCCCCTTAGCAGCTTATCACTTGACCTTGCCCTTCTGGAAACACTGTCATCTCCAGGCCTCAGGGATACCACACTCTGTGAGTTTCTTCCTATCCCACTACCAATCATCTTCTTGATCTCCTTTGCTGGTTCCTCCTCCTTGTCCTGTAAATTTTGAGTTTCCTAATTCCTTTTCTCTATCTAAATGCTCTTCCTATCTGATCTCACGTAATCCTGTGGCTTACAGTATCATTTATGTGTTGCTGTTTCTCAAATGTATATGTTCAGGCTTAATATCGTCTCTTGAACTCAAATTCTCTTTGAAATATTTACTAGATATATAGTAAAGATATCAATCTTAAATATATGGACTTCTGATTTCTACCTAACCCTCCAACCCTCAAGTCTCCACCATCTCAATATTGGCAACCTCTATCACAAAGCTATTTAGGTCAGACACCTAGGAGGCATTAATGAATCCTTTATTCTCCTTATACCCCATATCTCATTTGTCATCAAGCCAGCACTACGTCTTCTCTCTACTGTTCTACACACATCAAGCCTTCAAGCTTTCTTGCATTTTTCTGTTGGGAATTCTCCATCAAACCTTCATAATGGTCCTGTAATAATTAAATCATGGCACATCATTGACCTGGCCATATCACATATTAGAATAAATTAACATATGCTTAGTGTAGTCTATAGAGCTCTGCCTGATCTGGACACTGCCTATCACTCATCTTCATTTCCAGTATGCTGCAGATGAATCATCTTTCTTTCCTCCTTTCAGATATGCCATATTTCCAAGCCTTTTTATTTGCACTTCCCTTTGCCTGGAAACTTCTTCCCCCAAATCTTTTCATCATTGACTCTGTCTCTTCTTCAATTTTCAGCTCAAATGCCATCTCTGCACAGTGGGCTGCCAGTCTAGATAAAGAACCCCACTCTCACCCCTATCATCTAATCCTTTACACTTTTATTTCTTCATGGCACTTATCATTATCTCTGGTAGACACCAAAGGCAAACTCTCCACTAAGATATAAGCTTGGTGAAGAGGGGACTTTGACTTTTCTTTTTACCACTGCAGTTAGAGCCTAAAACAGTGTCCAGCAGGAGTAAATGTTTGATAAATATCAAATGAATGAATGAATGACTTGATCAACTGATGAAAAGTCAGTTTTTGAAGAATGCACTTTGATAAATTACAAATATAAATTAATCATAAAGGATCTGAGTCAAAAAGTAAGATATCAGTGCCCAGACTGCACTGGGAAAGAAGTCTTGGGGATTAAAAAATTTAGAAAATTTAGAGTGGAACAGGCTATTCTTTCACTCTGAATTGTTAAAGGCTATCAGTAGTAGCATCATGAAGAGTTGCTGAAGCTTGTTATTAGAATCCCTGTATTATTTGTTGTATATAAACTTTATAAATGATAAGTAATTCTTACTATAGATGGCAGAATAAATCATTCCTAACAATTCGTTTTCTCATCTTTAAGGAATCCACAGTTAGAGAATCTTTTCAAGGATTATTAATATGGATACTGTACTTGGTGAATCCTATCTGTATGTACAAAACCAGGTAAGCAATGTCATTTACAGAATTCTATATTCCTAAGTTTTATTTCCATCAGAGTCTGCTATGGTATACATGAGTATTAAAAGACATTTGACAGAATGAATAAGACTGTAACATTAATAATATCAATTTTAGTAGGCACCCATCTCCCAGCCAACTCTTGAGAGGCGAATATAAAATAAAAAATATATATATTTTGATTTACTTACTCATAAGTAGTCAGGTACTTTTTTCAGTGTAAAAAAAAAGCCTTTGAATTGTCAAAACAAGTATACTGGAGACCTGGAGATCAAAAAAGAGTGGAAAATTTAGTCCAAAAGGTTTTGAATGTCACCATTGAAGATAAATTTTAAAAATAAATAAATGTGAATATTTAGAGAGGAAATAACTCCCTACGGGTTTGAGTGGGTTTACCAACAAGGCACACTTTGGTGGAGCACATTTTTTGTGTGTGTGATATAATTACTAAAGTGTTAGAAAAAGTAATATAGCAAATTTGGATGTGAGTAACAATTGGATAATCTTTTGATATATCCTGGAATGTGGATTTCCACACATGTGGAAAGACATGTGTGGCAGCTGATAATAAATTAAGTGAATTCTTAATCAGTGGAACGGCTATACCTGAAGAGTCCTACTGATTATATCATTGTTAGCCTGCAGGAAATAGGTCTCTGGTGGCAACTCAGTATGCTGTTGAGTTTAATATTTTTATCACTGCTTTGAATGTTGACATAGGAGTAATTCTTGTTATATTTGCAGACAGCATGAAGCTGGGAGTATAACAAATACATTGAATGATGGAATCAGCATCCCAAATGATCTCTATGTGCTGCAAAGCTGTTCTGTATCTAACAAGAAGAAATTTATTTGGAATAAACAGAAGTACTACATTTAACTTTTTAAAATGCCATTGCTAATATTTATGACAGCAAAAACATAACTTTACTTCATTTCATATAGGAAAATCTTGTCTACAAAATAAATACGAATCAACAGTTTGTTATTTATTAAGCATCTATTATGTGCTTACATTTTTTTCTTTTATGGATGTATATTTAGGTTAATTTTTTTGTTTGTTTGTTTTACTGGCTCAACTATCCCTGATGTATTACATTCAGTTCTATGTACTCACTATAAAATGGGCATACACAAATTGGAGTTCATAGAATGGGGAAGGTACCAACAACTTTGATTTATGAAAAATGATGGGAAGATCTGAGAGAGGTTGGCCTGGAAGAAGATAACTCAAGAGAAGTTTTGTTGTTAGTGCCATCGAATCAATTCCAACTCCTAGTGACCCTGTGTATAGCAGAGAGGAGCCCTGATTGATGCTGTGCCATCCTCTCACCTTCTGGTACTGCATCAGATGATGCTCCACTGCTATTCATGGCCAATTTTTTTGGAAGTGGGTGGCCAGGTCCTTCTTCCTAGTCTGTCTTACTCTGGAAGCTCCACTGATGCCTGTCCACCATGGGTGACCCTGCTGGTATTTGAGATACTGGTGGCATAGCTTTCAGCATCAGGCAACACACAACCACCTCATATGGGTGACGCGGTTCCCTGACTGGGACACAAACCTGAGCTGCGCAGTGAGAGGGCCCAGTCTTAACCCCTGAACCACCAGGGCTGGCTTAGGAGAAGTTAATAGTTCTAAAATGGGCTGGAAATAAAATGCATTTATTTGTGACTTCAGAGGAAAGGATCAGGACCAAAGGGTAGAAGTTACATGAAAATGTGTTTTAACTCAAAGTAAGAGTAATCTTTTAAATATAGGAACTTCCTGGAAAACAGAATGTACCGCCATGTTGAGTTTTCAAACACAGGGAAATGTTCAAATGGAAGTAGGATGACTGATTCTTATTAATGTTGAGGATAGGATTCATGCACAGGTTTAATTTGTTTTGCAACTGATGACCTTCAACAAATAGACAGCCAGTTATTTCTCCAGCAAAAATGGGTTTATTCAGGATTAGCAAAGAATTTCAACTGAGTGTCTGCAACCACGGTAAGCCACGCCCAGGAAGGAGAACTCTTTTAGAGAGAAGAAGAGGAAGTTGGGAGCGCTACTGTAAACAAAGAGTTCATTGGAGGAATTGAGAATTGGAGATGTAGTGGCTTTTCATTGGCTGAGTTGTGACAAGTCTCTCATTGGCTGAGCTTCTTGCTCAGAGGAAGAAGAGGAAGTCTTTCTTCCTCCTGTTGGCCGCTGGTATCCACACAGGGTGTGAGAGCGCCCCCTGTTGGCCTCGCAGCTCCAATTTAATGAGGTTTCTGTTTATTAATTTGACACAATATTCACATTCACTGTACCTGTCTTAATTTCTAAGATTGTCTACTTTTGGCAAAACCTCTATAATTCTCTTGAACTGAGGATGGGAATCATCTGTAATGCTTTCTCATGGCTCCCCGAATACTCTAACTGCTCTTCTGGATTCCATCAGATTGTAAAATATAAATGTTCAGATGATGGACTTGCAATTTCCTAGATTACTATTTTTGAATGTTGTTTTTCTCTTATGTTTATGAAATTTGAACTTTGAAAATTCCCAATAATTGTTTATAAGGACCTAAAGGTTCACTCCTTTTCTACTCAATTTACATTTTAGATAACATTATTTTTTATATTCTTCAAAATACAATGTAAATTTTGAAAGAAGTTTTTCACTAGTATTCTTGTGGAAAATTCTACACTGATATGTCATTTTTTTCTTGCCTAAATTTATTTCTTCTGTGTGGAAAATGCTATAGAATATTGATATTATATTAACCATGTCACTTCTGTTATAATTACTTTAGCCTGCATAGAGCTATAGTTCTTTATTGGGTGGGATAAAGAAATGCAGTTCCCTTACCATGATCAGGCACATGAACAAGTCTGTACATTGCCCCCTTGGGCAGGTCTTTTTAAGCTGGATCCATGGATAGTCTTTTGGAAGTCCAAAGATCTCTCTACCCCTGAATTATATGCAAAATTATGTGTGTGCAAGTGGTGTCGTTTTCTGGGTAGAAATTCCTTTTTAGTTATAACTTCTCAAATAACCCCTATAGCATTGACAACTACTACTCTGGATCAATTTGCTAGGTCCAGGCTATTACTTATTCTTCTTTAAAAAATAAGTGAAATTCTGAAGTTATATTTTTTCCTACAACAGAATCTATTCCACTGTTTTTTTAAAAATAAAACTAAAGTCCGTGTAAAGTCCACATGAAATGCTTTTTTAAAAACTTATACTCTCTCTGCTTAGAATTACACTGAGGATAACTGTGTCATTTTAAAATGACCACTATAATTTAAGGATGTAATATTCAATTGGCTTGTGGAGACATTTTTCCCCCAACATGACCTAGAGTCTCCCAAGCTGTGTGTACTCTTTGAGCATGTAGTGCCATTTATAGTGCCCACCTCTATGAAAATAGATATTTTGTTTCGAATGAAGGAGACACTTTGAACTCCATGATACTTTGCTCTTAAACCTCTCCTTCAAAAATCTGAGGGCACTTAGATATTTATGAGTAAATTAAGCTTCAAGATTATAAGCTAACAAATGTTTTACTCAATGGCAGATTATAATTTTTGTCAACTATGCTTAAAATACTTCTACTAGCAATGGGAAGTTATTATGAGTTATAATTCAAATTCTTCTGCCTTCTAATCTTCAAAGTTATAGTAAAAATGAAACCTAGGTATCCGGCACAGAGTTAGTGCTCAACAAATATTTACCGAATAAATGATTGAATAAAATTCAGGCATTTGAGGCAAGTACATTACCTTTCCATGTCATTAGGGAGCTACTCAATCATTTAGTTTTAAAACACATACAGTTATCTTACAAAATATTCTATCATATTCTTGACAGGTAACATATGTTAGATGAATCTGGTTGAGATTCATAATCGCTATCATCAGTTTCCATTTATTGAGTACTAATAATGCTACACACCCTTCCCCTTAAAAACTGTTTCCTGTTTGTTCTGCATTATAGTAACTGTCCATTGTAAAGATGATTCTAATTTGAATAAAGATACTAGGCTATTTATGTATTTGGCCTGTATGAATTTTGCACATGTGCAGAACTGTTAATGTTCTATATTACTCCATATCTGGGCCCAGTTTAGCATATAAACTGTCATTTCTGCTTCATAGTGGAAAACTTAATCTTACAGGTCAAAGCAACTCAGTGACTTTTGATTTAAAACTTAATGTCTTTTAGGTAAAGTCAAGATTCTCAGTCCGCTGTTTCATTCTTTGCTGCCCTCTCTATGGCGCCGGGATCTGGGAGGCTTATGTAACAATGGACTTTTCTGCTGTGGAGTCTTCAAATTACTTATTATTGTAGTTTTACATATAAAATATTCTTATCTTGATCATCGAGATTCATCTTTTCTTTGCTCTCTATCCACACCAGAGTCTTCACTAAGGTTGATTGTGATGTGCTTAAAACCCTTCCAGGGCTTTTCTGTTGCTCTTGGATAAAGATAAATCTCCTTGACAGAATGCCTACTATGTAATTAACATGGTGCTGAAATGTTTAAATGAACTACAATTAAATTTCATCAAAGAATATAGTGATGGTTAATTTTATGTATCAACTTGAATGGATCATAGGGTGCCCAGATATTTGGCTAAAGATTATTTCTGGGTGTGTCTGTGAGGGTGTGTCTGGATGAAATTGGCATTTGAATCAGTGGACTCAGTAAAGCAGTTTGCCCTCCCTGATGTGGGTGGGCAATCCAATCCTTTGAGGGCCCGAATAGAACAAAAAGGAAGAAGGAGGAAGAATTTGACCCTTCCTGCTTGATTGCTTGAGCTTGGAAATCAGTCTTCTCTTTCCCTCAGTGGTACTGGTTCTCAGGCCTCCAGATCTGGACTGGAACCTGGTTTCTCCAGTTCTCAGGCCCTCAGACTTGTACTAAATTACACCACTAGCTTTCCTTGGTCTCCAGCTGGCAGATGGCAGATTGTGGAACTTCTCAGCCTCCAAGTTGTGTGAACCAATTCCTTATAATAGATCTCTTGAGATATATATATATATATATCCTATTGGTTCTATTTTTCTAGAGAGCCTCTACTAATACAGATATTATGACACACCTTGAGTTATGTGGAAAGATTCAGCCAAACTAGTAGAGATTAGCTA
This sequence comes from Diceros bicornis minor, assembly GCF_020826845.1. Classification (NCBI taxonomy): domain Eukaryota; kingdom Metazoa; phylum Chordata; class Mammalia; order Perissodactyla; family Rhinocerotidae; genus Diceros; species Diceros bicornis. The sequence continues at coordinate 54,335,949 of NC_080762.1, read as the reverse complement.
TCACAGTGCAAGAAAATGGGGACAGGCCACTTAGGGTCCAGTTTAGCTTCAATTACAGGCCCAATGTGACTCTTCCTGCCTAAGCCTGCAGAGAAAGCAGCTGCAATGGAGAGAATACGGATGACAAAGTCAACGCTGACACAGAGCACTCATGTTATAGAGGGCAAGCACTCCACACTGAAGAGCCGCTCCTGGGATTTCCAAGTAAACCTGATAGACAGAAACTTTCACAGTGTATTGGGAGAGAGAAAACATTCCACTGAACCAATGGACAAAGAGCAAATCCTTATGTTTTGAGGAATTGCATTTGTTAGGACCTTCCTCTTGTCATGTTTATTTTAGATCCCCACCCCTATTGCTACCTCCCTCTATAGATTCTCATTCTAATGTGTTTGACCTATGTCATTTAATATGAGTATATCCCTGTCAAATTATGTAGTGTTCCATATATATTTGTGTATGCAGATGATTTTTATTTACATAAATATTATTGGGCTATAGGTTTTACTCTATTTCTGTTTTTATGCAACTTGTCAGATCTACCTATGTTGCTGCTTTTGCCTCTGGCACTTGCATATTACATATATATGGTATGTAAATATGTATCTACCAAATTTAACTTATTCAATTCCCTTGTAATAACCACTTAGGCTGTCCCTAACTTCTAACTTCTCTGTTGGAGTTCGGTTTCTCAGAGTGTTTTAAAGAGTCTTTGTGTGATAAAACTTCTGAGGCATTTATATCTGAGAATATCTTCAGATGACCATGTTATTAAATATAATAAATAAGTTCTACATATTTGATTACTTCTGAAAATATTACCTCATTGTTTTTTCCTTATAGTGTTACTCTTGAGAATCTAATGTCAATCTGATTTTTCTTCTTTTGTAGGAAACTTCTTGTTTCCCTTATGTGTGCTTAATTCATTCTAAAATTTTTCATCATTTTTTAATTCTGGGAAATTTACAGTCAAATATTTCCATTTTTCCATATTTTCTCTTGTTGTGGGACTCCTATTATATGGATAGTGACACTTGTGTTATTAAAGTCTACTTATCTTAAATTTTATTTGCTAAAAAACAGAATTAGTTTATACATTAAGTAATTGTCCTCAGTGGGGGCAAAAAAACCATAATTTCAACTAATAAGTATTAAGCTTTTACCATTCCTTGAATTTTTATAAGGGTTTTACTATTAAACAGGTAAATATTTTTTGCTTTTATTTTTGCAGAGGGAGATACTAAAGGCCAGAGAAGTTGTATAATTTGCTCAAAAACCTAACAAAAAGTGAGCTGGAATTCAAACCTAAGTCAGCTGGTTCTATCTTGTGTTCTTTTCATCCACAATATTGTCTCCTCCAAATATATAAAGTTAGAAATCAAATCGCAAAACATTGTCAATAAATTCCTATCATATCAATGATTTTAAAGGTTATAAAAAAAGTTAGTAAGAAAACAAAACACTATAAAATGCTCAACTCATTAGATAAACTCAAAAGTACTGTACAAACCCATCTAGTCATACACTTCACTCGGAATCTGTCACTCTAGTATTTATGTATGAATCCATAAAATATCTTATCTAATCTTAGGAGCAATGTTTTGAATATAGTATTAAATGAAACAAAACCTGTGTCCTTTATATAATGGGAGAGTTTGTTGTTACACTTTTTCATTAGAAATCCCATCACACTGTACTTAATTCACTCTGACAGAAGTCAGTTTAAAGACATTACATGTGAGGAAACCAATGTAGCAAAAAGGCAAAGAATGCAAACAGTCCTATCAAGATCACTGTTTTCACAAAAGCAGCAGGAGGATGCATTAATTGAAACATAAAGAATCAGCTCTTCTTGAACTTTCTAGATAGATAAATTAAATGATTCTCAGAAAATAAACAAGAGTTAGAAGTTACATGAGTTAGAAAGTCAAAGGAAGTTAAAGCTCCAGCTAGATAGTAATGGTTATCCCCTCTAAAGGAACACAGCAGATGAAATGGAAAGGAAGAGTGAGACTCTCTACACCAGAATCTGAGTTTTGATGCTGCAGGAGACTTTGGGAACTTTTAATACAATATCCTATTATTGAGAAGAAATTGAGACCCAGGAAGGCTAAGTGACGAAATCAAAGGTAACAGAGCACAACTGGTCCCTTAGGAGCTCAGTGGTCATGAGAAGTCTTTTCTTCAGTAGCAGGTAAAATGCACTGGAGCCTGGTAGACTTGGACCCGAAACTTGGCAAGGCTACTAACTGGTTATGTGCTTTGGAAAAGTTATTTAACAGTTATTTGACAGTTCCCCCCATAAGCTGGGGGGAACAGTACTTACTCTGGTAGGGTTATAGTAAATAGAATTAGACATAATTTTGTAAAGCACCTGATACAAAGTAGGCTTTGAACCAATATTAACTATTAGAGATTATTATACGTTTATTGAAAGGAATGCTTTTTCTCACAAACATTATTTATTTACTGTAGATTCACTACACTTGAGTTTAATCAAACTATATCAATATATATTTTTTCTACTGTTCTTCAAAATGAATTTTGATATGAAGTTGTTTTGATCTAATATTACTGTCATTATTGATCATGCTTTTCTGTCGAGGGCTTTGGATAAAATTGCATCAGCGGTGTGCTAGTGCATGTAACTTTTAAAAAGGGAAAAGAGAGAAAACTGTGGATGTTTGCTCGCCAAGCAGTTTTTTAAACACCATTTCAAATCTAAGAATAGAATCAGGGCCTTACGTTCTATTGTTTTCTTGAGAGAAAATGATGCTACTATTTTGGCAGACTGAGAATGAGTTATTTGGCTGGGAAATAAATTGTAATATGGAAAAATATGATTATCAAATGGTAAAAAATAACTTCTATGTTGAAAATGTAGATCAAAAGTGTTTTTAACTGAAGATGGTCTTTAAAGAACCCAATGAAAATACTGAATTGTGAAAATATTCACGATGATTATGAACAAGGCTGAAAATAAAATAGCTGAAAAAGGAGCAAAAATAATGGAAATGGTAAACACATATTAAATGGATAGATTATAAAATATAATGTTAATACAAAGTGGCAGTAGGAACTTTAAAATGAAATGAAATCATGTGGGTTTTTTAATTGTTGTTTAAATCTTTTACCTTTAATGATTAAAGAAAAGACAGTATTAGCTTTTATAGTTTAATAAAGAAGGACTTGGATAAAGAAAATTTTTGACAAGTATTAATTGTTGGGCTAGGAAAAATAGGAAAATTTCAAAAGAGCCAGATACACACATGCTTTCTGACTCTCAGTGAAAGTTTAATACTCTTGGCGTTAAGAAATGAACATGTAAGTTCTTAAGCTTGCCTCTCCATATACGGGATGCATCAGTATCACCTGAAAAGGTAGATCTGCTGGCTCCTCCAAGGCTTTGGACCTGGTAGACTGAGACAGGGTCTGTAAATCTGCATCCTCAACAAACTTCTTCTGATAATTTGCAGCCAGATTTGGGAGATACTGCAACATGTTAAAATATCAACAATATTCAAACAAGTAAGTATCGAGCTTCAATTATGTAGAAGAAATTGTTCTAGGCTCTTGGAAGCATATAAGGACGATCATTTCACAGATCCTGTTCTCAAAGAAATTAATCCATTAAAAGAGAGTTGCCATAAAAGTGCCAGAAGAAAGGTACAGATATCATGCTTCATTAGCTAAATTAAAGAGCAGATTACTTTCTCTTGTGAAGAGGGAAGAGTAATAAAGGATGCTTTCCAAACAGGGCCAGGATGAACTGCTAAGTCTTAACAGGATTTATGAGAAGGTCATTCCAGGCACAAGCAATATTGTGAGCACCATCAACAAAATCTGATTGAGGTTAGACTTAGGGTAGATTTGGGGAAAGGGGAATAATACAGTTCAGACGAAATTGAGGGCCAAAGATTCATTCATTCAATAAATATTTATGAAGAGTAAATCTGGTAAAAAATGAGGCTTGTTATAAAGTAGTTGTAGTATGAGTGGAGAGCAGTGAATAGATTCAAATGATATTCAACTAGAATTTAAAGAGTAGTTAATTGTCGCTAGAACTCAATGATTAATTGGATTCGGGCACGCTATGAGTGAGGGAGAGGGCAAGGATCAGTTGAGCTTCCTGGTCTGAGCCACAGCCTGTGTTATAATCATAGTTACTGGGCTTGGGATTCTTCCTATTTTACAGGCACTGAACCTGCACCTTTCATATTTGGTCTCACTTAGACTTTGTAACCGTACAATAAAGTGGGTATTTAACCCCTTGGTTGGTACCAGTACTGTAGACCACTGGATTGAAATGCTACGAGACAGTCATATAATCACGGATGGATACAGGGCCTTTTCCATCCTCTTTTACATTGAGAGGATCACATAAATTTGTTTTCCCTCCTATTAAAGAAATCAAGGACCATACAATACACTGTTGAATATTCCACTACTGCCAGTGGGAAATGATAAATTCCAATTTATATTCAAAATAAGAGTACTTTAAAATTATAGTTGCTTTAGGTAAGACACTGAATTTGGTAAACAATCTTCTCATTTGAGACCTACTGTGATTTTAACTTTGAGCTTAAGACTTTATTAACATTGTTTATTCCTCTCAATTTAGTTGTATTCTTATGGACAAAGTTATTTGTTTTAAAATAACATCCCTCTAAGCTACTTATTTTCAGGAGTTATGGAAATAAGTATAGTTTTCTTAGGAGGTGCAAATCAAATGTGTTTTACCCTCTTGATTTTCACTCAAAGTAGGAGTGAGATTTTTTTATATAATCCAAAGAAGAGCTCATATTCCTTCTCAATTTTTTAAATCTCCAAAATCTGTTTTTCACAGAAAAATATTAAAAATTTGGGGGCAGAGTAAAATCAGCAAATTAAAGATTACTATGAATAAAAATGATGCTCTTTAATAGATTCTGCTGTTTTGTTCTTTAATTATAACTGGGTGCATTATGTATTTTGTAAAATAATTGGATTAGAATTTCAAAATAAAAAGAGAACTTTACTTATAGTAATAGCTCATTCAAACTTTAATGAAAAATTTATTGGGACTTCTGTGGTACAGCCACAGGATAAACATATTTAAATTACAATAACGCTAAACCAGAATATCATGCCAGGGTGTGGTTCTTTAGCACAGAGTTCAGTGCTGCTTATATTTGCCCCCAAATTTGGCTAACATATACTCCTGGTTAAAGAAGTAAAGTCTTACTGTAGTCTAGTTCAAGCTTGTAGTTATCAATGAGGAAATGGAAGGGATTTAAATTCTGTTGTCTAACGCCCCTGGGACCTAGGAGAGTTTTATATCTAAGGCTGCATTTTTCCTCATCCACAACTCCCACCAGTACTGAATTCAGCTAAATTCAATAGTGAGTAGAGACACGGTTGTGAACCTGGTGAAGAGTGATTTGAAGAAAAAAAAAAAGAGTGGTTTGAAGTAATAAAGAGGAGGATTAGAAGAATTTAGAGATACTGTGCCTATGAAGCCAGATCTACAAACAGCCTTGAGTTCTCAGTGGTGCAGTTGCAGTTTTTATCAAGTTGGTAGAGAACAAACTGCTATTATTTACTTGATTTCTGTTCTACTCCACTCCAGTAGACAGATCAGAACAGTATCTTGTCTGCGATAAAACAAAACTATATTTATTTCAGACCTATATGAAAATAGTAACACATCATTTTCTGTAGAGACATAGATGGGTAAATAGAAATCAGCGTATTCCCATGGTGTTCAGAGGTCGGGACAAGAACAGGTGCTTTGTCTTTGGACCTCTGTCTGCCCCTGTTGCTTGGTCCCCGGTAGCGAGTGGGAGGGCACAACCAGCGAAGAGTATGCTGGGGCTGGATAAGGTCTCAGGCCTGCAGCTAAGACTAGGCAATTACTCAACCCATTTCTATGAGAATAAAAGACATCATAACAAAACAAAGTGATTTTCCATTACACAACAAAGAAAAAAAAAATGAAATCAGTGCAATCAGTAAATGGTTAACAATGTAGTTAACACTGAGGCATACACACAGGCCATTTGCGGCTGTGTTTTGAGCCTCATGATCCATTTATACTTCCGAGTTAATCCTGGCAGTGAGAATCAGAGGCAGCAAGGTCTTTTGCGGCCCAGCTTTTTGTGGTCTTCTTCATAGCCATCTTTCTGTAGTGAAATATGTAGAATCATCTCTCCCATGAAGCAAAACTTCCTGCGTATTTCCACACCCACGATCATTTTGGTAGCTTCTGAGCAGCATCTGCTTGGCCTCTAAGTTTAACACACACCCTAGTTTCCTACTCTTTGCCTAGTTTTCTCTTACAGTAGTCCTTAGGTCTGTTCACGAATACTCCAATTTCCCTCTCCTTCCAGGGACATGGTAGGATCGCACTTCCCCATTGAGTGTGAATCAGGCATGGCCATCTAACTTGCCTTGGTCAATGAAATGTTGAGCGGAAGTGTCGTGAGCACTTCCACATGGAAGCTTTAAGCGAAGTGTGTGATTTGCCGCACTAACTTTTTCCTGCTTCGGGGGTCACGGAAGCACATGCTGAGATGAAGCCTGTGTCAGCCTGGATCTTGGAATAAAGACGATGAATGGAGCCCTTGTGCAGATCTGCGTTAGACATAAAGCATTAGGCCACTGAAAATGTGGGATTGCATGTTACTGAAGCATAACTTAGTCTCTATCCTGACTGACATTACACTTAGAACTTAACAATTTTGTACTCGACTATTTCACCAGTGAAAACTGGTGAATGATTCTGCAAGTTTATTTTCAAAGATCATTTTTCTTTTTTAAATCTAGAACACTGCCGTTAATTAATCACATGATAGAAACTCTCTTTGTTTTTTTGACTTTCTTTAAAATTCACCATGCACATTGCAAGGTCCAGTTGTCTAAATAATACAAATGATATCTTCATAGTAATTATATTTTTATAACACTAGTGAAAATAGTAATTAAAGCAGTTAAAGTTATTTAAAACAGCAAGTGTTCAGACAAAAAAGTATAAAAGCACATAAAAATAGTCTCCGATTTATCCTGCTTTTGTCTTAAAACTATTGCATAAGCTTAAACTGCCTATCGTATTACCTCAAATAAATACAGGGAAAAGCCATATAAATCTAAAGTATGTTTTTCACCATTTAAAGGGTTTCAGTTTTTCTCTTTAAATTGATGTCCTAGCCTGGTTATAAAGCAGGAGAATATCCAGCTACAGCTGCTGCCATGAGAACTGTAAAATCAGTACATGAGCTTGATTTTAATCATTTTAATTTTTTCTTTGTCTTTGCAGTATAGCACCCAAGATTTAAGGAAGAGCTTTTGTTAAGTTGTAAATTAGAGAGAGTTTGGTTTTTGCTATGTCCGACTCATTTCTTTGCCCTTTTGCTCTATCCTCTGTCAACACCGCTCCTTTCTGCTCTGATTTTCACACATCATGGGAACACAGCCACAGATTCAACTCCTAGGTCTAATGCCATTAATTTATCCCTTCTCTCAAACCGAAGTTGGTAGCTTTCCTTTTCTCAGGAGTACAAGCATTTCAAACGTGTCTGTGATGGTGGAAGGGTGCATGTACATCCTCTGGAAAACACTTCAGACGTCAGATGAAGGAGGAGCTTTAGGGAAGAAGGGGTGCTTTCTAGGACCTCTCAAATAGTAGTCTCTGGTAGAGCTTCTCAGTCAACGGGTGAGGACAGCCTGGCTTTAGACAAAGCAAGAGAGCGAATCAGGCCACTTCCACCTGCATAAATAGTTTCATTTGTATTCAACTGTGTTTCAACTGACTATCTAACCTTTCAGAAAACATTTCAGATTCTTTGTGCCACACAACGTCTCTGTGTGACATTTATAGTAATTCAAACAGAAACTCCCTGACTGAATATTTGATTAAAATTACATAAGCCAAACTACCAGGCAACTCCTTCTAGCTCCATATGGAACATCTGCTGAAGTAAGCCTTTAGAAGTCAGACATAATTGAAATGCCATGCTCTAGGGGAAATATACACAACACAAAATTAAATGATGAACATGAAGGGAAGCGCTCATAAAGTGTGGGCTACATGTAAGCCCATTAGTGACTGGCTCAAGTGTGGGGGCTTCAGGAAACAGTAAAAGGGTAGGAGGTTGTGGATTTGTTTGCTTGTTTTCATTAGCCTAATAAAGTGTAGTACTTTCTAAGTTTAGATGTAGTAAAATTTCAGGTACTATAAAGACTTTAAAATAACTAGTGAAGGTACACTATAAGTCTATAAGGTATAACTGATAGTGACAACTAGGGTGAAAATACGGAACGTATTTCCAAAGAGATGTGTTACTATGTTACTTAACCAACCAAGCTAGAATGTTTTTTCAAAGCTAAACAAGTGGTATATTAAACCCACTGACATCATAAAATGAATGATTGTTGGTAAATTTCTATTTATAGAAAAACTTACGGATATCATTTTGGGGCAATACCAGTATTTATTTCTACCAACATTGCTTATAGCTGAGTACACAATGGGTAGACCATAGGTCAAATTAATTATTACTGATTATGTCTTCTTCTCTCATAGGTTAATAAGGCAATCAACACTGTCAACTGAAATAAAGAGTCTGGGTAAAGCGACCAGGGTTGTTACTTTTTCCCTCAATCTCTCAGAAATGCCACTGGGAAATGTGAGAGCAAGGTACACTTTATCTTTTCCTGTGGTAGATCTTCCCAGTTGGTGTCTTAAGTCATGAGGTGTGGGGTTGCAAGGTCATTTAGACATAGGCTTATGAGTCATGTACGGCTGCTTCATAGTACAGCATGGATTTTTACTGTACTGACATTAAGCCTATGCAACTCGCTTGCTAGTTTCACCTATTCGACAAGGGAGAAGAGTCCCAATTTTGGTTATAATCCCCCATTTTGGTCATCATCAACCCACAGTTTCATTCATGACCAATGAGGTTGTTGCTTTGGTTTTCCTCTGACACAGTGAAGTACATCTCATTTCCTTACCTATCTTACAAGTCATTCATTAAAAATATATTCTGGATCACTTCTACCTTCCTAGCTAACACGATCCGGGCCTTGTGCTGTTGTTACCTGCTTTGACACTTAGCATAACATTGGAACAACTTGCTAATTAATATGATCAAAATTACAATTGTGAACACAGTTTTTATAATTTCTCTCCCAAAAATGTCCTGTGGCAGAATTTCCCTAGAGTTTTCCCCCAGGGAATGCCCTATATAATAGATGTATCCCATGAAGTCAGAATTAATAGGAAAATTTAGAACAGGTTCATGTAAGATAGATTTTAGACTCTGGATTTTAGAGTTATACATGAGTATTTGACTTATGGGCTCACTGTTTGTTGGACTCAAAGTGGTAGCCTTTTTCCAAGACCACTAGTTAGTATCTAAGAATTGGGGTGGCTTGGAAAGACGAATGCTGTGACAAGAGCAGGTGAGTCCAGTAAGAAACAAAAATAAATGCATATTGTCCCTTAATTATTGACCTGGTCTGGCCTATTGGGAGAGCTGTCCACATCAGATATTGACTTTTTCTCAACCTGTGGTGATAGCAGTTGTCTTAGTCAGTTGAAGCAGAGTATCATTAACAGAAGTTGAAGTCCACTCAGGAGGAGGGGCCTTTTTTAAGTGAGAATGTGAATCCATGAGTTTATGCCTTTTAATTTTGCAGCACATAGATTGGTTAAGAGTATCTGGTATGGTCTTTTCCAACAAGGCTGCAAAGAGTCTTTAATTTGATGTCTCTTTCAACAAACAAAATCTTCAGGTTGTAGTCTATGATCTTAAGATCTTTGTATCTGGGGAGCTCATTGTAAAGGAATCATCTACCAACCTTTCATTTCTTTTTAGCGTCTTAATAAGATCTTGATAATAATGCAAGATATCTCTTTTGAGCAAAGGGGGTTCATATAGTCACTTGTAAGCATAGGCTGCCCTGTTATTATTTTAAAGAGAGACAGCCGATGTTTACCAAAAGGTGTAGATCTAAGATTGAGGAGCACTAGTGGAAGTGCTTTGGTCATGAGAGATTAAAGGCTTCTGAAAGTTTTTCCATTGTTTTGATAGTGCCATTAGTTCTTTCCATTAATCCTGAGGACTAGGGATGATAAGTACAGTGAAAGTGTTGCATTATTGGCCAAATGCTACAAATAGATTTAATTATTTGTCTGGTGAGATGAGTTCCTTGGTCACTGTGTGCTTTGACAGGAATTTCCCAAACAGGAATTATTTTTTCTAATAATAATTTACCTACTGTTAAAGCCATTGCTCTTCTGCAAGGGAAAGCTTCAACCCACGGTGAAAACATACAGATCAAAACAAGTACATATTGAAAACCTTGAGAGGGGGGAATTTGGATAAAATCCATCTGCCAAATTTCGAATAATCCCATTGGCAGAGGGAAAACTACCTTTCAACTATATAGAAGCTTCCCTGTGTTATGTTTAGGGCAGATAAAACATTTAGAATATATTTTCTGTACTATAGTGAAAGAGGGTTTCCGAAAGTATTGTTTTCCTCAAGAAATCCTTTTCTCTGGGGCCCAATGAGTGAAATCATGAATATACTGTAGAAGTGGAAGTTGATCTTTTAAAGGGAGTATCTGGCATAGATTAGGTCCAATCCACAGCTTCCTGTGAGAATCAAAAGTCCCCCCTCTTTGGGACCACATTTGTTTTTCTTTTTTTGTGGCAGTCTTCTGAAAAATCAAAGTCTCAGTTAAGTTAGAGAGGGATCTGCTGACATATTTCCTTCAGTTTTTAAAGTGTCCACCTTGGAGTGGCCATGTGCTTTTATTATTGCCAGTTCCTTCAGGAGTAAAATGGCTTCTAACAAAGTAGCCTCTTGTTTCCCATTTTTAATATGTTGTCAGTAGAGCTTAAAAAAATTCATTGTTTCCAGAACATCCTCAGATCACAGACTACTCCAAATGCATATACATTGTCAGTAAAAGTATTTGCCACCTGGTCTTTAGCCAAATGACAAGCTTGAGTTAAAGCAATTAATTTGGCTTGTTGTGCTAACCTTATTTCTGGTAAATAAGAACTTTTAATTATGTCTGTTGAGGATGTATTGCATATCCAGCCATGTAATGTTCTTGTTCATCCTTTAAGTAAGACCTGTCTGTAAACCAAATTAGATTAACATTAGGAATTTCTTGTAAGTTATTCCTAGGAGCAAGAAGGTATCTGTTATTAAAATGCAGTCATGGTCATTTTCCTCCTGTAGTGCTGGAAGCAAAATTGTAGGGTTAAGATTATTACATTGGGTTAAGGTAATATTAGGTGCAGAAAGCAACAGTACTTCATAAGAGGCTAATTGGCTTACAGAATAGTGCTGAGTGTGATGACAACTTAGAAGAGATTCAACTGAGTGTGGAACATAAATAATTAAAGGAGACCCTATCATCATTTCTCCAGTAGCCTTATATAAGAGAGCTGTTGTTGAAATAGCCCCCCAAAATGGTGGAAATCCTTATGCTACTGAGTCTAATTGCTGACTATAATAACCTATATGTTGATGTTGATCATCATGTTCTTGAGTTAATACACCTAAAGCCTTTCTTTTATCTTTGTGTACAAAGAGAAAAAACAGCAAATTAAAATTAGGGTGACCTAAAGCTGGTGCCTGAGCCAAGATGGACTTTAAGGTATTTATGGCTTTTTTTCCTTCTGGTTTCCATTTAATCAAATCAGACTCATCAGACTTAAGTAATATATATAAAGGTTGAGTGACGAGTGAAAAGTTAGGCACCCAATTTCTGCAGTATCTAGTCACTCCTAAAAAATCCCCTCAATTGTTCTTTTGTTAGCAGTTTATGAAGTCATCAGTTTCTCTGTTATGGTTCTGTAATTTTTTTGCCTAGTTCAGTTTTATGATTCAAAAGTTTATCAGAACACTGTCTAGAATAAGTGGCAGAAGCCTTGCTATGACTCTTTCTGAAGATGAAACACATTTGCAAAAACATCAGAGTAAAATAATAACTATCTATAGATGACAAAAGACTTAACATTATAATGTAATTGACAAGGAAATTTGGCTATTTCTGTGACATATAAAATTTTAAGATAATAACTAGAATTACAATGATAACATTATACCAGGACATATTAGAAATTTAAAAAAATTTATATAATTTTTAAAACACATATTAATAACATATATGCATGCAAGGATATTCATAACAGAAGCTTAGCATCACTTATTTGACAATGCATCCCAAGTAGTTTAACATTCCAAACCAACTTAATTAGTTTAATAGTTCCCTTTTTTAAGAAGAGAGGTCAAATTCTTTGACAAATCTCAGGGGTCTGCTGGAAATTCTCAAAGTCACTCTCAGGTCAAAAGAAATACTTCATTTTGAATTTGAATTTGGGGAAGTTTGTCAAAAATATCAAAAGGTTTTACAATGCTTGGTCACATAGGATCATAGAGCAATTTAAAAAAATTCTTAATTATCTACTTAACCAAAGTGACAATAAAATACTTTCAGATAAATACATAAATTTAAATAGTTGTAAGAAAAAACTTAACTCGTGTGATTAAAGACCTGATAAAAACAATACAGAAAATATATTGTGATGAAATATAAAATCCCTGCCTTTTTGGTAGACTACTGAAAGCTAAAAAACCTTTCATAATCTTTTTATCAAGAGCAGGCTAAAAGTTCAAGAAAATCATCCTTTTAGGATTTGACCATGCACAAAATGCTTTCTTCTGGGTTTTACTTTCACAAACTTTCTATCACTTCCTTTTGACATTCAAAAATTGTCCTATGCATTTTTTCCCCTAGTACTTGAGAACAAATTTATCTTAACAAAACAAGCAAAAATATCTCCATTCCTTATACTTTCTTTATTGAAATCATGCATCTCATTTTCTTCGTATATAGACTGTCTAGAAATATGCGCTTTCTCATAGAAAATTTCTCAGCATGGCACAAAATATGTTTATTAATAAACCCAAGTATTTTCCACTTTCCCTGAAATAAGAAGCCAAAAGTAGATACGTCTATGTTTAGTAATTAATTCTAATATTTTATCTTATGTTTTATCTTTTATCATTTGATAAAGTGACCTAGATACTCAAAAAAATTTTATCACTTAACTTAATTTAGCAAAACTCTAAGGTTTTAGGTCATCAAAAGGTTTTGAAGTTAAGTACATACACCATAATGCATAATTATTGTTAAAAATTTCACCCCAAAACTTTTATCTTTCACATCTATTTAGTTTGCTTTTCCCCAGTAATTATATTAAGATTGCCTACAAAAACTTCATGAGACATTAGACAAAATCAGCTATTATTCCAAGTTATTATTTTTTGCTGAAAAATTTTGTAACAGAGATAACGTCTGTGTCATATCTAATGCTGATAACTGAAAACATGTTTATTTCAATCAAACCAACAAACTTGAACAAGCTTTCATAAACCAAAGATTATTTTATATCACATTAACTTGAAATACATTTGGATTAGTTTCTATTACATTCAGAAATAATTTATATAAGCACTTCCTTTAAGTCAATTACATAAAGCTCTTTTAGAAATTATACCATCCAGAGGTAGGAAAATATATATAGAGAGATATACATAGATAGACATATCAGTAGACATAAACAGAGATCTTCAAAAAATTTTACCCACATCTCAGGTACAAAACTCAAAAGAATAGGTGGATCCAAATTGTTTTACTGCTAATGATTTTTTTTTTCTGTAAGAATCCTTTTGAGAGCTGTTTTTGAAGTCATTTTGTCTTTTAGAAGCTCTTGCATATCAATCAAAGAATGCATTCCATTGTCTCTGAGAGTTTTGAATCTTCTCTTTTAAGGGTGATCCTTAAGGAGGACTTATCTGAAACAATACTTCCCCAGAATGGCCATTTTAAAGTGGAATCTCCTTTAGTAATATCCTCCCACTTAGGAAGCCATTTGCAAGCATGTGCTCCATAAGTATTTTTGCTGGAGTACTAGAAGGTGGTTGGCTGTCAGATGTCCCATATTTTCCAGATTTTGATATTTTGTTTCCCCTTCTTGTCCAGTGCTAGCTGAGTCAGTTGTCAGTTCTCAAGGAGGCAAATAGGGGAGAACTCCAACTCAAGCCACCAGCTAGTCTCCTTATTTTTCTGGGCTCAAAAGACCAGAAAACCTCAGCACCAAGTTTGGAATTACCTTCTCTGTGAACACAGGATAATTTGTCCCACCCAGACAAGCAGAAAACAATTATCAAATAAACTCAATGACCTTCAATCATTGATTGGGAGATCCAAGACCCAGGAAAGACCCACCCTGCCACAGCTGGAGCTCTGGGGAGCTGGATGGGCTCAAAAGGCCTTGGTGGACCATGGCACTGGATCCTTTCAATACTCCAGGTGGTTTCAGCAGCCTCTCTGGGTTCCTTTATGGTTGTCAATTTGTCAACTGAAATAAAGAGTCTGGGTAAAGGTTGATTAAAGGAGTTTATTTGATAAACAAGGTGAAAAACGTCATTCCTGGGAAACTGTCCAACAGAGGAACTGCTCCAAGGTCTACAGATCTGGGTGTAGTTTATATACCTTTTAGCAAAGCAGTGTATGCACAGGAAAGGACTTATACATCAAATAGTCATATATTTCAAAGATAACAAGGACTTTTGTTTATACGTCAAAGAAGGCTTGTGATGTTGGTCTTATCTATGTGTGGAGGGAGGCAAGGACCAGGTGATTACTTTTTCCCTCAATCTCTCAGAAATGCAGCTGGGAAATGTGAGAGTGAGGTACCCTTTATCTTTTCCTGCTGTGGATCTGTTCAGCTGATGTCTTCAGTCATGAGGTGTAGGGTTGCCAGGTCATTTAGACATAGGCTTATGATGGCTGCATGGCTGTTTCACAGTACACCATGGATTTTTGTACTGACTTTAAGCTTAAGCAGCTTGCTTGCTAGATTCACATGTTAGACCATGGAGAGGAGTCCCAGTTTTGTTCATACCATCAATATAATAAAGTTGGGTTGGGAATATTTTTATTGCCTGCTTCTCAAAATAATCATGAATATTAAGTTTTAAATATTTGAAATTATTTAAATAATAGATTTAGCCATTTTTTGATTTATATTTTACTATTGAAACATTCTTATTTTTGGCTTTGTCTATTCAATATGAAATGCTATATAGAGAATCAAAATTCCAATGTTTGGTACTTGACAGAGGACTAGGAAAGTAGAACTTGAAAGTCTGGGGTGTGGTATAGAAAAGAGCTATGAAAGGGAAAGAAATCTGAAGAATTATGCTTTTTGTCATGTTGCAGCTGTACCATTTGTTGAAATTCACGTGGTTCATTAATTTCAGCAAGAACTACAGCATGAATAAGGATTTAAGATGTTATAGAGATGTTAGCAACTCTTTGGTTAGTAGAAATATGTTTTCATAAATGGCTACATCAGAAAGACTATATTTCAAATATATGCTTTAATAAAAATATTCACACATATTCATGAAGGAATTCATATGTTTGGCTCACAGAACTTCTCAGTGATTTGTGCAAGAATTAGAAATAACCAGTGGGAGAGCACAGGTGCCTCTCCTGCTGCCGCTAGAAAGCCACAGTGCTTGAGTGAATAGATGAGACTTTGTTACCCCTTTTAGTCCTTAAGGTTAAGCACTAGGACCTAGATGTTGTTTGCTAAGATGAACTTTCAGGAAATGTTTTAGAATACATTTCTGAATCTAGGTTAGGTGCAAAAATGGTTTTCCTGGGCATTCCTCTATTTTTAACTCCAGTAAATACCTGAATTTTATTATTGACTATCAAGGACTAAACAGAATAGGTAAACAATAAATTCAAGATTCAGGAAAACAATAGGAAAATTAAAACTTCAGCCTATGCAGTATTGAAGTAGAGGCTAAAATGTTGTATCAAAATAGGGTATAGGTTTTATTTAATTAAATTTTTTGTGAGGAAGATCAGCCCTGAGCTAACATCCATACCAATCCTCTCCTTTTTTTTTTTGCTGAGGAAGATTGGCTCTGGGCTGACATCCTGCCCATCTTCTTCCACTTTATATGGGACGCCGCCACAGCATGGCTTGACAAGCGGTGCATTTGTGGGCGCCTGGGATCCGAACCCCGGCCCACTGCAGTGGAGCGCGTGCACTTAACTGCTACACTATGGGCTGGCCCCGAGGGTGTAGGTTTTAAAGGAAAATGTGTAAAAAGTAAAAAATATAGAAACTGAAGCCTATGCATGTCAGATTATGTAAGAAAAAACCCCAGAGAGTCAGTGACAGAAAAACGTTGAGGCCACAGTTGCAACCCATGCAGTTAATTGACTGTGCCCATGTAGGATTTCAGGTACGTGGCATCCAGAATCCAAGCTAGACAGGAGCTCAGTGCTCCAAAAGTTGTAGAATAAAGAAATGGTAAAGCATAATAAAATTACAAAGTACAGTATATGAGTTTGTGTTTTGGCTTCTTAGTGATGTTGAAAGATGTAACTTTCTTTTGCATAGAACATTTCCTCTACAAAGTTTGTATAGTTATTAGGAATTAGGAATAATAAGCAATTATCATTATCATTAAAACATATCCCAAATTGGACCTATCGGTTTGCATTAAATTGTACTTCACTTAGAATTTATAACTATGTGTTATAAAGTGTTACTCTTTATTTCTATAAAATGGAAAGCAGATAAAATCTGGAAGATTTAAAGTATTTATTAACATTTGACTTGGCTGATTCCGTAATGAAGTTAATATGCCTAGAAATTTACATGATGTTAGAGAAGGTTCTAAAATGGATTTTTGTAGACTTACAACAAAGCAGGGATCACATTTTAACAGGCAATTCTTTAATGGATATAAACCAAACATAGTAAAACATCTAAGTTGATAACTTTGTCATTTCCCTAAGCTATTTACTAGCACTAGACTTATATTTTCAATTTAACGATATTGCTAATTACTTTAGTGCAAAAATGATTCTCTACTATGAACGTTTTGTAAGAAAATCAATTCCAATAATATATTTCTATATGAAATTTTGTATGGTTGCAATTATGTCTCCTTGCCTCAACTCAGGATTTTTGGAGAATATACAACTCAATCACTGGATTAGGTACCATATTTGAAAGATGGTGCAATTTTTACCTTATCATTTGTAAAATTATTATCCAAATATACGCCTACCTAAATTTTATTTGGAGTTGAGAAAAAGACATGAAATATATAAGCTCATGGGAACTCTGTCCTTTCACACACTGCCTGGTCACGCAGTACACGTGTTTGCATTTTACATACCAACATGAGATGTGTTAGTTGGGGCAAATGAAAACCAAGGTTGACTTTTGTCCTAACATAGCAATGCTGATTGATCAGAAGAGCATTCATCTGTGGGATTCATTACTTGTAATGACACGACTAGAGTCAAAAAGAATACCATGTTGCTGGTACCCAAGACACTTACATATCTGGTTTGTGATGTATATAGTTACATATTTATACAAAGCAACAACAACAAAATATTTCTTCCGTTGTTTTCTCTCTTTACCCTAATTAGTGTCCCGTATGTCTCTTGGGGCTGCCTCAGCTGAAACTATAAGAAGCATATACTTCTGATTTTTTGCATTGTAACTTAATTATAATATGGAGAACTTGATGTTTTATTTCTGCTATAAGTCACTAGTGATTTTGGTGTTAAGTCAACCTGTTTTAAATCTCTTAAAAATTGGGCCATTCTGGGTTTCTTGATATTTTGTCAGAAGGTGCTTTTCTCTTGTTCTTTATCTCTTAGCTAATTTTTTTTTTACTTTGGTCTAATTTTTCCCTTTTTTCACATTTACTTTGGCTTGCTTCCTCTTTTTTATTCTCTGAGGGGGTAAAAAACTCAGAGGAGATTGTGTCTTTTCCAAACATTATGTAGTTTTCTTTTCTTTGTTTGCCCAACTCTCCTTTTTCATGGATATATCAACTTTACATATTTTTACAAACTATTCTGAATGGTTTTTCCCTCCAACACTGTATTAATTATTTATTGCTGTATAACTATTTCCCCTAAAATTAACAACTTAAAACAACAATGAATGTGTATTATCTCACACCATTTCTGTGGATTAGGAATTTGGGAATAGTTTAGCTAGGTGGTTCTGACTGGGAATCTCTCGTGAGTTTCAAGCAAGTTGTCAGCAAAAGCTTGACTGAGGCTGAGCGATCAACCTCTGTAATAGTCAGCGTTCTCCAGAGACTAGAACTGTTAGAATACAAAAGGAAATTTATTCTGAGGAATTGGTTCATATGATTATGGAGGCAGAGAAGCCCCTCGATCTGCTGTCTGCAAGCTGGGGCCCCAGGAAATGCAGTGGTATAGTTAAGTTCCAGTCGAAAGGCCTGAGAACCAGGGGAGCTGGTGATGTGAATCCCAGTCCGAAGGTAGGAGAAGATGAGATGTGACGTCCCCATTTAAGTAATGAGTCAGAAAAAAGGGGCAAATTCCTCTTTCCTCTACCTTTTTGTTCTATTTAGAACCTCAACAGATTAGATGATGCCCACCCCCACTGGGCAAAATGAAACCCAAAATATGGGAGCCAGAAGAGCACGTTTGATGGCTTCAAAGGGATCCTGGAAGCAGGCGGTTGTTCTGTTTGATATTTATGGTTTCTGCTTTTTGAAATTTTCAATTCTTTGATTGTGTCAAAAATAGTTACAATCATCTTTCCACTTAAAAAATCGTTTCTTACTGAATATGAGCTCTAGAAAGAATATACATGGATGTGATTTGGCATGCAAAAGTGGAAAAATATGAGGCAAGAAATTAAGAGAATAAAAAATTAAATGGCACGTACAAATCTAGGAGATAAGGAGCTAAGGGGAGGACTAGTCAATAATTGCTGGTGTTTCACCTGAAGCTGAAAACATTTTTATATGAAAGTCATATAATCATGTGCATATTGGGTAAGAGGAGTTCAGAATTCCATGCTTTCCTCTTGAAGCTACATATTTTAGAGTATCCCTCCATTTTCTTTTTCTCTTTTCTTTTTTTTTTTGTGAGGAAGATCAGCCCTGAGCTAACATCCATGACAATCCTCCTCTTTTTGCTGAGGAAGACCAGCCCTGAGCTAACATCTATTGCCAATCCTCCTCCTTTTTTTGTTTCCCTTTTTTTCCTCAAAGCTCCAGTGGATAGTTGTATGTCATAGTTGCACATCCTTCTAGTTGCTGTATGTGAGAGCCGCCTCAGCATGGCCGGACAAGCGGCGCATTGGTGTGCGGCCATCCGAACCCAGGCACCAGTGGTGGAGTGCGCGCACTTAACTGCTAAGCCATGGGGACGGCACTTCCATTTTCTATCAAGATAGCCATCGTCAGTTTCATGGACAGTCTCTGGTGCTTTCCCCAAAATTGTGAGGTTTAGTGGTTGGAGCTCCAGCTCTGAAGTCAGCTCTGAACTGACCCCGTCATGTGGAACTATGTGACCTTAGCAAGAGGTTTATAAGTTCCTAAACTTCAATTTCTTCATCTGTGAAATGGGGATAATAATAAGAACGTTATAGTATTTTAAATATAAATGAAATATGAAAGGCATTCAATTAACACTGAAAGAATGACTGAATGATCATGTGTTACATGTGTTACGTTTTGCATGTGTTATACAATCAATGGATTAGGATGGTGCCTGAGACCTAATACACACTGGCTTAATGCTAGCTTCTTCTTATAATTCAATCTTTGTGGGTTTTTTTTGTGTGTGTGAGGAAGATCGGCCCTGAGCTAACATCTGCCAATCCTCCTCTTTTTGCTGAGGAAGACTGGCCCTGGGCTAACATCTGTGGCCATCTTCCTCCACTTTATATGGGACGCCGCCACAGCATGGCTTGACAAGCAGTGCGTCGGTGCGGGCCCAGGATCCGACCCAGCGAACCCCCGGCCCCTGCAGTGGAGCGCACGCACTTAACCACTTGCAACACCAGGCTGGCCTCCTGACTTGTGTTTTATTTCAAGAAACTTTTGACAGCCTTTTTTACCCCAGCAAGTCCTTCCCACAATCTAAAGCTTTAGATTGTGGACATGAAGAACATCGTTGAAGTATTCATGAATAGAGCCAAACAAAGGTACTTCGGTTGAGAAGGCAGTGTGACTAATTGGAAAGAGATGTAGTTATGGAGCATACTTGCAAACTGTGTGACTTTGGTTAAATTATTAAACCCTTCTAAGACAGTTTGCTGAAAAAAAACAGGATAAAAAAATGGAGTAATAATATCTATCATTAGTACTGTAGTACAGATTAAATATGTAGCTCTTATTGTATAGTAATAAATATTGTTATTTTTTGAATGACCACCTCTCAGTATAAACAGCTCTCCATAAAACTAAACCTACCACACAATATAACCCCCTCCCTTAACCCCAAATGCTAAGAAATCTGCATCTTCTTTGTTTGTGGTGATTGTTCTGTTCAGTGACATTTGCTTTGAGGTGTGATCGATTCCATCTTGGTTTGCATTTTACCAATTTAATTTTATTTTAAATAATAAAGCTAGTTTACAAATCTTAAACATTGTTTCATTAATGCTTATCTGTAAGACAAGTAATGTGTTTTTACAGTTTCAGAATTAAGGGATTCAAATGATTATAGCACAAATACAGAAGGTGATCATCTTGTGTGAGATGATTGGAGATGCTGTTTAAGCACTTCTCTTTGCTGCCATCATGATTTTGGTCAGGACCCACATAAAGGCCATGTTTGGAATGGCCCAAAGTAAAAATTATATGACTTGGAAGGGGATCTAGTAGAACTCCCTCAGTTTATAGACAATGAAACAAGATGAGGAGTTTATGTCAGGTCTGCAGGCCCATGGTGAATTTTTTTTTTTTAATTTTATTTATTTATTTATTTATTTCCCCCAAGCCCCAGTAGATAGTTGTGTGTCATAGCTGCACATCCTTCTAGTTGCTGTATGTGGGACACAGCCTCAGCATGGCCGGAGGAGCAGTGCATCGGTGTGAGCCCGGGATCCGAACCCAGGCCGCCAGCAGCAGAGCGCGCGCACTTAACCGCTAAGCCACGGGGCCAGCCCCTGTGGTGAATTTTGTAGGAAAATTCATATTCAGTCTTGTGGGTTTTTTTGGCTGTGCTATATTATCCACATTTTGACTAGATTCAAGCCCTTTCTCTTAAACAGGTTTGTGCTAAGGGGGAAAATGTTAGAAAAAAACAAGAGGGAATTGGGACTTAAAAGGAGACACAAAAGATGTCATTATGGCAATTTTAATTTTCTGGATTCTGACTTATGTCTTACTGCTAGGACATTTGAGCTTTCATCTGCTGGTATTTTTGTGGTAGCTTGTCTCCAAAGATGGCTACTATCAATAACTTCCCTCCCCACGGAGAGGTGGAATCTCTTCCTCCACCTATTTTGAACCAGGGCTAGCTTAAGCCTATTTTGAGCAAGAGAATACAGCAGAAATGATGCTGCTTCAGTTCCAGACATAGCCTTTAAGGGGACTAGCAGTTTCTGCCTCCTACCTCTTAGAGCTCTGAGCTGCCATGTAAAAAAATCCAGGCCGAAGAGAGATGTTACATGTGGGATTAGGGAGGCATCGGGCATGTGAGTGAGGAAGTCCTCTTGGATGACCATCCCAATTGAACCTTCTGATGACCGCAACCCTAGATTCTAAGGGTCTAAAACTGCATGAGAAACTCCAAATGAGAACACCCAGCTTAATCTGGTCAACCCACAGAATCTTGAGATATAATAACAAATTGTTATTTTAAGCCACTCAATTTTGGAGTAATTTGTTACATAACCATAGATGACAGGAACATTTTCTCAAATTCAAGTTTAAATTAAGATTACAAATCATAGTGACCCATTTTATCTTTATATATTTGTTAGTATCCTGTAACTATCATTATGTCTATCTCAATATTTGTCCTTTTTTAATCTAAAGAACAATGGCAGAATAAACTTTTGCAATGCATTGAATTTTACCTGGATGACCCAGCAAAAGTACATCGCACGTGAAACTAATATGATGTTATGTCAACTATACATTAATTAAAAAAAAGTACATCTCAGAGTCTGCTCAAGATCTGAAGAGGGAGATGCGCTTTCCTTTAACTTTTTTTTTTAGTGAGAAAGTTGCAAAGTCACCGTTACTAATGCCATTGAAAAAGCTAACGTAAATTAGTGTTATTTAGTTCTGATTTATGATTCATGACTATTGTCCAGAAGCAAGGACTACCTACCACTTCGTTTACTCATAAAGCTATATTTTCATTTACAATTTCAATTTTAATTATTTTTTCATGTGTCCTGGCTTATTAAGCATTCTTCAAGAGATGATAAGCTTGGCTTCAGAAATGTGACATTTGCCTGGATCTGCACTTCCTGTCAGCGACCAGGCCTCGGCTCCTTTTATACTGGAATATACTGCTAATTATTCTTCAACTATAGAATCTCCCTCACTAAATGTATTTTATATTCCAAGAAAGAGCTCTGTAAACCTTTTTTGAAAATGGAGACACTAACTGAGTGTTTATTATCTTGAACCACATGAATTACCAATATTGACCACTTTTTACCTACAAAAATGGGCATTTCATAATACTCTTCCAGGTACTCTTTTACTCAAGACTTACAATAACCTTGAGAGGCAAGGCTGGTGGAAGGAGGTGAATAGGCATTTTCAGTGAGGAGGGACAGTAGGGCTAGAATTGAAGTGACTCACACTTTGTCTCTTCGATAGAAAGTCAAAGAGCTGGGCTTTGGATCCAGGACTGCAAACAGTGAGTCCACAAGTTCAGACTTCAGCTCTACAATAATGAACTATTACTTATTCTCTGCTCATAACCATAAGGTTATCTTTAGCTAGTATTGATTTTTAACCACATTTAAAGGTTGATGTGGTATATTAATGTTACCTCTGAAAGTGGATGGAATACAGAGAAAAAGGCAATATGGTGTTCTTGAAACAGGAAGGGCTGGTTCACCAATTATGGACTATTTCTTTTTTTAAAATAATTTTATTTATTTATTTATTTTTTCCCCCAAAGCACCAGTAGATAGTTGTATGTCATAGCTGCACATCCTTCTAGTTGCTGTATGTGGGACACGGCCTCAGCATGGCCAGAGAAGCAGTGTGTCAGTGTGTGCCTGGGATCCGAACCCAGGCTGCCAGCAGCGGAGCACGTACTCTTAACCGCTATGCCATGGGGCCAGCCCTGGACCATTTCTTTTAATGTTTTTCTAGTCACATACGTCTATAATCATGATTTCTCATTAGCCTGGGCTTTCAATAAGACAGAGCATGCACACTCTTGCAAAAAAGTAAAAATCATATAAAAGAAAAGCAGACATAAAATTGATTAGAGGGGCCTCAACACAATATGATTTGTCTGTTAGTTCTTAAGTAAATTGAGAAAAGGAAAATGCAACATTAATTTAAAGAGCCAGATTTGTAACATACAGGGAGGATGTTTTTAATCCAACCTTCATACAGTGGTCACTGTCACAAGGACCTTTATCCTTGTGGCATATTATAGCTCCTAAATGTAGCAGCCTAGCCCAGGAACTATGTAGTCCAAGATGTGTGGATTTATCATATTACTTACTAAGTATTTTTATTTTTCCCTACTTGTCAATGGCTGATTTCTTCAGCTCATTTGTGGCCATTCTGCCCCAATTCTGGCACTAGCTAGGATTAACACACTGACCCAAACCTGCTTCTTCCTCCTAAAGTCATAGCCACAAGCCCAATTTCCCCAAATTTCTCTGAAAAACCTTCCAGCTTCGTTTATTCTTCTTCCTAGAATGGACTCTGTCTCTGTTTGTCCAGATAGTGACCCCTTCTGGAACTAGCAAGAATCAGAGAAAAATGGTCTACTTTTTCTCTGTAGCGCCTTGTACAGAATTAGTTAACAATAAAAACTCTCTTGACCATCCTTTTAAAACAGGCACCTACCCGTCCCTCTCCTCTCACTCCCCTTTCCCTTCTCTCCTCTGTTTCTCTCCATAGCACTTGTCATCTCTTAACATTCAGCATAATTTACTTATTTTGCTAATTGTCTTTTATCCTCCAGGAATTTCTAGAATGAAGGCAAATATCTTTGTTTATTCACTGCTTTATCATCAATGTCTGACACATAGAAAGTGCACAATAACTATTTGTTCAATCAATAAATGAAGTAACATGGAGGTCTATTTATTTCCTTGCCTGTAAAATTTTGATAATGATAGTATAGGTAGCTCTTATTAGCCAAATCTTTTCATTCCTACAGAGTGTTTCATTGCAAATTTCCAGAGAGCGGGAGCCCGTATTCCATTATTTTTAACGGGAAAATCGTAATGGGTTCCAAGTCAATCACAAAACTCCAACAAAGTATCACTAAATCATTCTTAAATACCTAAATGAAAATCTACAAATGATTCATGGATAACAAAGCATTCAAAATACAAAATATCTGGGGCTGACCCCGTGGCGCAAGCAGTTAAGTGTGCATTCTCCACTGCAGCGGCCCGGGGTTCTCAGGTTCGGATCCCAAGCGGGCACCAACACGCTGCTTGTCAGGCCATGCTGCTGTGGTGTCTCATATAAAGTGGAGGAAGATAGGCATGGATGTTAGCCCACGGCCAGTCTTCCTCAGCAAAAAAAAAAAAAAAAAAAAAGAGGACGATTGCCAGATGTTAGCTCAGGGCTGATCTTCCTCACACACACACACACACACACACACAAACAAAATCAAAAAAACAAAAAACAAAATACAAAATATCTAATTATTTAACAAGTTATAAAGTCATTGGTAAGTATGTTTCTGAGCAGTGTACAATGTTACTATGAGTTTTCTTTTCCCACTGCAAGGAGTGGCACTCCAATGCAATGAAACAATGAAACAATGTGTTAAATATAGAAAAGACACTAACTAAATTGAAGCCTGTTGATAGTGCCCTCAGGCACCCAGAGCAAACAGGAATCTATGTCAGCATAAACCTCTAAGTAAAGGGTAAAGACAATATAGTAGTAATAGTATATAACAGGTTTAAACAACTTTAATACAAGTCATAATCCCATCAGGAAAATAGCAGAGATAGAAATGCAATATGATCAAAGTTCTCTCATAAGGAGAAGAACCTAATTGAGATGTCTTTGCTGATATGCATATGTTGTTTTGTTTAGAGACCTTTTGATTTTGATAGTGAATTCCTGGTAAAATTTTTTTGCAAATCATTATGATAAATGGATAGTGAGATTTTAAAAAGCAAGAGCTAATTGTACATCTCTCAAAAAGTTTTTAAGAATTAAATAAGATATTTATTCTCTGTAAAGGACCTGACCTTATTAATTATTCATGTATAGTAAAGCATATTATTATATTTGAAAGAAGTAGAAAGACAGATATAATTGTCATTAAATTCACCATAGATTAATGATATGCCTATTTTTGCTTGTAAACTTTCTTTCCTATTTGTCATCTGTTTTTTTCTGATTCAATAATCTCACAGTTTGCCAATTTGGGGAAAATGAAATCAGAGTGAGGCCTTCCCAGGCTGTCACCCTGAAGTGTCGTCCTGGTCAGCCATGAACAAGCAAATTGCTATCCTACAGCTACAGCGATGACCATTATTCCTTTCAGCTCCTCTTAGTGAGGCTCTTATATCTTATCCATTTGTCTGGTGCCCGAAATAATTTTCAACAAGTGTTACCCCAGAGGCTGAAAACTGGTTAGATTGGGGGTTTCAACAACTTGAGAAGGATTGGTATCCTGTTTTGCCTACCTTAAATCCCTTTGCATTATTTCAGATGCCTGGTCTATAATAGCTTTATACATCCAGTATTGCACTTACAGAAATATATGCCTAATTTGAAATTAAATAAATATTATTTCCATATCATGGATCCAAAATATGGCTGGCAAGCTGTTCCCAGTTTTATGGAGTCTGTTATTGCTATTGCAGAGCCAGCTGTATATCTAGCTCAGTTATAATGACAAAAAATAAAAGTGAAACATGGGAGTATCCTATGTTACCTTATAGTAGAATTTTATTTTTATTTTAGCAAACATTATCTACAAACAAAGTATACAAAGGAATTTTTCTGGTTAAATGGTTAAGTAGTTTTTTGCCCCTTGGATGGGAAATCTTTGCAGTACTCCGCATATACTTAACTTAGTGAGGGGTACCTCATTAGCCTAAAACACTAACTTGAACAAGTAGACCTATTAGTCTCATCCTCTTCATTGTCAATGACTTCTTTAAAGAATACTGTTTAGTTACAATCAGATCAGTAATTAAAACTAGAATTTTTTTTTTTTTTTGTGAGGAAGATCAGCCCTGAGCTAACACCTGATGCCAATCCTCCTCCTTTTGCTGAGGAAGATTGGCCCTGAGCGAACGTCTGGGCCCATCTTCCTCTACTTTATATGGGACACCGCCACAGCATGGCTCAACAAAGTAGCGTGTTGGTGCTGATCAGGGATCCAAACCAGCGAATCCCGGGCTGCCGCAGTAGAGCACGCGCACTTAACCGCTTGCACCACCGGGCAGGCCCCCTAAAACTAGAATTTTTATTCATGTTATCATTTCAGTTTCATAAATACAGCTGTAATTTTTAGCTTCTGTTAGTTTTTTAAAAATTGCCTTGTGCAATTTTGAGCTCAAGAATATATATTTTGGATTTACAGGATAAACAGTACTTGCTCTGGTCATGGAAAACAAAAATTGAGTACAATTTGGAAGAGCAGGAGCAAGCTTACTAATAAAGTGCTAAAATGCTAAGAAACTAAGCCAATTAGGGAAATACAAGGTACCACTATGGATAAACTAAATTAACCTTTCTTTATTGATAGTTGACTAACTAAAGCATGTGTGGTTTAACTACTCATCATTGATTAATTCATTTGTTTCACAAACATTTATTGAGCACTTTTATAGTTGCACACACATCACTAGCACAAATAGATTTTCTTAATAACACAAGAAAAATTACATAGAAAAATTTTAAGGAAAAAATCAAAGATTAAGATCAATGTATGCTATTAGGGAAAGGAGTAATGGACTATAAACTGGGCAATTTTTAATGGTTCCAAAGAGAGTAGGGAGAGAGGCAAAAGACCATAGAAGTCTCTTTTCATGTAGACAATATATCTTTAGCCTTATGTAACAGATACAGAGAAAACAAAGCACTGAGAATACATAGAAAAAGTCTAAGAATTAACATATCAGTGTAAAACAATTGATAATCCAGAATTAGAGCACTCTCTTTCTTTTTCTTTCTCTCTCCAAGCACACGCACACACATACACACACACACTCATAATGTACATTTTTAGTTTTTTCTTTTCATTGTGAAGCTAATTATATTGTGGCCATAAATTTAGGGATGTATGATATATGTCCTCTGCTAAAATAACTTAATGTTTAAAAAAAGCGACATATTGGAAATAATAAAATAATCCAAAACCTGTATGCCAGTAAAAACATATATGTGGCCAAACTTACGGAAAGCAGTGAGTATAACTTTGAAAGAAAGTTAGAGGGTCTGCCCTGGTGGCCTAGTGGTTAAGTTCAGCATGCTCTGCTTTGCTGGCCTAGGTTCCGTTCCCAGGCACGGACCTATCTCTCATCTGTCAGTGGCCATGCTGTGGTGGTGGCTCACATACAAAAAGAGGAACACACACACACACAAAAATTGAAAGAAAGCTAGAGCTCTAAATATTTATGTTAGTAAAGAAAAAAGCTTCTAATTAAAAATCTAAGTATCCAACATAAGAACATAGCAAGAGAAAAACATAAGGCCAAAAATTAGAAAGAATCAAATGAAAAAGCAAGAGCAGAAATCAATAAAATAGAAACATAGGATACAAAAGGGATGTTCAAAAAAGCCAATAAAATTGGTGATTTTTCCAATAAAATTTAATAGAGGAAAAACACTTCTGTCATTATTGATTAAGAGATAAAATAAGTAAGTCATATAAACAATATTGTGAATAAAATGAGGGCGTAAATACAGATAAAGTAGAGTTTACAAAGATAATAAGAGAACACTATCAACAACTATATGACAACAATTTTGAAAACAGAAAAATTAAATTAATGCTAGCAAAACACAAGTATGAGAGTGACTCAGATGAAATAGAAACATTACTAGTCCTATACTTGCTAAAGCAATTGAGACAATTGTTAAAAATATTATTCCTCAAAGAAAATACCAGGCCTAGATTGTTTTACAAGGTATATCCAATGTTTAAGAAAGAAACCTACTCAATTTTCTAGACAATGGGAAAAAGCAGGAAAATCCTCCACCTCATTCTTTAATACATTTACCAAAATGAAAGTCATTATGAGAAAAAAAAAATCACATACCCATTTCAATCATACATAGAAAAGCAAAAACCACAAAGAAAGTATTAGCAAATAAACTCCGATGTGTATAAAAAATGATACATTCCAATCACGTTAGGTCTATTTCACATCTGAAATAATGTTTAATTTTAGCAATCCATAAATGTAATTCAACATGCTAACATATAAAAGCAGAATAAATAGTATCATATCAATAGATGCAGGAAAAATATTTGATAAAATTCAACAATTCACAAAAATAATTCTTAGGAAATTAAGGTTAGAAGATAACTTTGTTTATCTGATGAATTGATTCTATTGTTTTAAAAATACATATTACTCTAATTGGGAAACAAAGGAAGAGTTCTTCTGAAAATATAGAATGATGCAACAAATTCAATAATTACCACTGCATTCTACATTTTAGTGGAAGTTCTAGGCAGAACACTAAGGAAAGAATTCAGAAATATATGGTTGGGGAAGGAAAATGTACAGCTATACAACACATTACATAGAAAATCTTAAAAATTCTACAAACTATTAGAAATAATATAAATATCTATCAAAGTGGCTGAATATGAGATTAATATATTAGGGTGAACCATATTAAATTTGCCATTATTTGATCATTTTTGACAGATAAAAATTGAATTTCTTATGATTCAACCTAATACAGTCTGTTATACGCCTAAATATCAAAAGCAAAGAGCAAGAAAACATTCTTCACTTTGAAACCATTTACAGTAGTTATGAAGAATATCAAGTATCTAGAAATATAGCTGACAATTGATGTATAAGACTTCTACAAAGGGTGAAATTCTTAATATGTAGTAGATGATGCCTAAATAAATGGGAATTTATATCATAATAACAAATTAGGGCGAATTAATACTGTAAAATTGTTAATTCTCCCCAATTGATCTATGGATTGGAATGGGATTTTATGCAATATTAATTGAAGTGTTATCAAAAAAACATTAATGCAAACCCAATTACAGAATTGTACATGGAACTTTATAAGATGATTCTAAAATTTCTACGAAGGAGTAAACATCCAAGAATAGCCAGGATATTTCTTAAGAAAACTACCGGGAGCAGAGAATTAAAATAGTGTGAGATCCAGAGATTAAAAAAAGAAGAGGCCAATGGAATAGAATTGATCAAATGGAATATACCCACACATTTATGAAACTTTGGTACTGTATATGACAGAAGTAGCATTATAGATCATAGGAGAAAAAAGATCTGATACATGAAATGAAAAAATGGTTATATTTCAAAAATGAAATTGGATTCCTATATCAAACCACATATAAAGAGCAATTCTAGATAGATTAAACATTTAAGTGTCAAAATCAAAACTTAAAAATTAAAGTAAATATCTCTTAAATATGAGGATAGAAAACATTTTCTGAAACAAAACAGAAAGCATATCTATAAAAGAAAATATTAATAAATATTACAATGCTAAAAGTAAGAACTTTTGTTTATCAGGAGACAATTTGTGTAAGCGAATAGATGATATAAAACAGAAAACAATATTTTACAACAAACAATATATTAATTATAATGTATTACTATCAACAATATCTAAAGAAATCCTGCAAACCAATAAACAAAGCACAAACAACCTGATAGAAGAATAGGCAAAATACATTAAAAAAACTTTCATAGAAAGGAAACACATATAGTCAACAAATACGTGAAGAGCTGTTCAATATCCTTAGTGATCAGGGAAATGCAAAGCAAGACTTCATTGAGATAAATTTTACACTCCTTTGATTGGCAAAAATTAAAAAATCTGACAAAAACAAGAGGATGTGTATATACCAGCTCTCTTGTACCTTGTTGCTGGGAGGTTTGAATTTTGCAAATGGTTTGGTATTATCTCCTAAAATTGAATATTCACATGCCCTCTGACACAAAACAACCTATACGCATGTATTCGAGAGAAAACCTCGCAAATATACAATAGGAAACCTGTGCAAGAATGTTCATAATCGCACATTTTACATAGTAGGAAACTGGAAATGATTCAGATTCCCATCAAAGGGAGAGAAGGTGGGTGGGCTATTCACATAGTGTGGTATGGTGTCTTGACACATTATAAAACCCACAAAATGAGTGAATTATAGTGGCACGTAACCATGTCACTGCATATCATATTGTACAAAAAGCATCCCCCTTAAGTAACAAATGATCTGATACTCTTTTTTATAAAATAAATTTTAAAATAAAATAAAAAACATTTATCAGGAGTACATAAAATCATAAAATGTAGAAATATAAGGAAGTAAATGATGGACATCAGGAGTCTTGTAATCCAGGAATGGGAGGCAGGGGGCTAAAATGAGAGGGCCAGATAGTTAGATATAGATTATTGTTAGTGTTTTCCCTTTTATTTTAAGTGGTAGGTTATCTAGTGCTTATTATTAGTCAAAATAAAAGATTAAACCATGAAAAGAAAAAATTAAAAACGATATTATACCACCATCAAGGATAACAATTAATCCAATTATGTGCACCTGAGTATAAAAATTAAAAGAAAAATTAATGTAGGTGATTTTCTAGAGAAAAAAGCTGAAAAATTTCAAAAATGTGTCCCCACACTTTCAACCAATTGAATATTTATATGGGGTAGTATTAGTTCAAGAAATTCAAATGTAAAAATCGCTGATGATTAATTGTGTAAGTGAAAAATCACTTATAAATAGTTGTCATTAGCAATTTTTGCAGCACCTAATCTATGCACTGGAGACAAAATTGCAGGTGAAATGAATGGCCTTTACTGAGTAGAATTTCTTGTCTTTATTAACATTTTTTGTCTTATTTAGACAGCAAACATTGTCAGTGTAGGATGAACAAGGAACATAAAATAAAAATTATTTTTTAAGTCATCATTGTAAAACTAGGCAGATTGAGCCACTTTTCATTTACAACTGAAAATCTTTAACCACTTTAAACCACTTTATTTAGAATTAGGATATGAAGATTCTTAATTGAATTGACATAAGAGGCCCTTTTGAGAAATTGATAAGGTTATTTGACCTCTGGACCTTGAACACTTCTTTATTCAAAATTCTGAGATGATTCTATGGAAGGGGCATATTTTCAGTAATTAATCTTGAGCATGATGTGCTTTAATTTCTAAGGTCACCAAGGGACAGCTAAGAGGCGCAGGAATAAAAGAAAATATATATGTATCTATATATATAAATACAATGTGTTCATTTGGGATGGGGGAAATGGATGGTTGAAATTATTTGCCCTCCTTGAGCAGCAACACTCCAATTTCTTTGTAGTAGTCAGAATCAGTCACTGGTGCTCCTTTATCTGCCTGTTGGTTCAGTGCCAAGAAAAATCCTAAATGATCAGGGAATAGTCGTGGCTTCCAATTTAATGCAATCATGATGGTTTTCCCTGGTTGAAGACTTCCTCACTCTAGAATCAGGTCATCCAGATCCACTGGTTTCATCCAGATCCAAGGGAAACCATCAAGGGATTGGGAAGTACCTTGTGACAAGCAATATAAGGGAGCTGTTAAAATCAGCTCTAGGCTTGAAAGGGTGAAAAGAAAATTTATTGGAACCCAAGAGCTGTAGGAAAGGAATGTCGACTAGGAGCTATGACCTTAGGTAGCAGAATATAGCCACATTTAACCTGTACCCTGGCAGGCAGTGAGCTACTTACCCTCCTGTCTCTTGCCAATGTCTCCTGTTGGCTGAATCCAACTAGTAGTCCATTGATGCAGTTCATGATGTTAGCCTCCTGGAGCACAGGGTAGGGTAGAAAAGAGTAGAGAGTGGATTTGGATGGCAAATGGAAAACTATTCAATAGAGCCCACCTACTTGTTGGATAGGCCGGTTTTCTGCTCATCATCTAGGCAAAAATATTCAAATTTTTTGATGTTAGGCCAAAGATCCTGAAAGAGCAAGAAGTTCCTCTTAATAGCAATGGAAGATTAACTTCAAAATCCTGTCCCAGAATCTTCATAAATGATTGAAAGTGGGAATTTCCATTACCTTCAGAGGAAACCTGTGATAGTTTATTTTATGTGTCAACTTGACTGGATCATGGGATGTCCAGATATCTGGGGGAACATTATTTCTTCATGTGTCTGTGAATGTGTTTCTAGAAGAGACTAGCATCTGAATTGGTACATTTAGTGAAGCACATTGCCCTCTTCAATGGGAGTGGGATTTATCCAATCCCTTGAGGGCCTGAATAGAACAAAAAGGTGGAGGAACAGAGTATTTAGTCTCTCTCTGCCTTACTGCTGAGCGGGAATATCAATCTCTTCCTGCTCTCAGTGCCCCTGGCTCTCAGGCCT
The DNA here is from genome assembly GCF_020826845.1 of Diceros bicornis minor. Taxonomy (NCBI): domain Eukaryota; kingdom Metazoa; phylum Chordata; class Mammalia; order Perissodactyla; family Rhinocerotidae; genus Diceros; species Diceros bicornis. The sequence continues at coordinate 54,303,306 of NC_080762.1, read as the reverse complement.
TCAGACTGAAATCTACACGGTCTGCTCTCTGGCTCTCAGGACTTTGAACTACACCACCGGCCTTCCTGGGTGTCCATCCTGCAGACAGCACATCGTGGGACTTCTCAGCCTCCTTAATCACATGAGCTAATACCTTATAATAAATCTGTTTATCTCTAATCTCTATCTCTATTATCTCTATCTCTATTATCTCTATCTCTATGTCTATCTCTATGTCTATCTCTATGTCTATCTCTATCTCTATCCATACACTATTGGCCCTGTTTCTCTAGAGAACCCTGACTAATTCAAAACCTTATTTCTCACTCACAATAGGGATCTTCATGTCTCACAAACAGGATACTGGCACAGGTATACATTGACCAACATCAGCATAAGAACTACATAACAGGTAATGCAGAACTTTTCCTCTAAATTTCCTTTTATTGAGTACAAAATGAAAGACTACCAACTTCAATTCTTTAACATTTCTTGAACACAGTATAGGACAGCAACAGGTTGGTATGGCTGACCTTTTCCAAGTCAGTTCTCCAGAGTGAGGCATTTAGGCTAAGGATGCCTCCTGCCGTCATCAGCTTCAATCCCACGGGAAACAGTCCAAAGGAAACATACACCTCTCCACAAAGCCTAGCAACATTTTGCAGATACAGTGAGTCTAAATTCATATTTAGAAAGGTAAAGCTTTTCTAAAAGGAACTTAATCTTCAAATATATGTTTCACCTTTTTACAAATGCTTACTATTATTACACCCTCCAGTTTATTCCTTTGATTCCACATCGTCTCAAACTTCACCAGGTCAGAATACATTCTTTACTCTTTCTTTGCATAAATAAATGGCCCTCGCATGTGCTTTCTCAGAATCAAAAAAATGAAAGACATCAAAAGGTAGTTATGTCTGAACACGTTAGAAGACAGAACATTGCATACAGCTTTGAAACTATAGTATTTCAGGTTATACTATTCTCATTATTGTTTCAAAGAATGTCAATAAGATTCAGATGTCATCTACTATTTGTTTTTCTCTCTTCCAGATGCCTCTTTAAGAAAGGATTGTCATCTAAACATAAGGATAGTAATCAAAATAAAACTAACAATAACTGAATGTGCTTATGTTTCCCTTATGTAACAATATCTTGTGCATATTCCTCAGTTAATCTCTGCATCACCTAGTTTAATCTTCACACAGTCACATGAAGTAGGTGGCATTCTCATCAGCATTTTAGATACGAGGATTCTGAGGCTTAGAGAAGTTCAGCAAATTCACAACTCTAGTGAGGGGTGGAGGTGGGCCTGTTTTCCTCACCCAGGATACATGTTCTTAACTTTTCTTCTGTGTTATTTTATAGGCATGCAAGTTCAGCCCTGATTCTGGACTGAGGCACTCTGTCGGTAAGTGGATTTACTGATAAGCCCACGAGTCCACTTTGGTTTAGCCTTGATGACCCGTTACCAGGTAAAACAGAAGTTTAATCTAAAGGAGCAGTACTTTGAGGCAGCAGTTTATATCTGGGTCCTAGGGTTTTAATAATAATAATAATAACAACAATAATAATAATTGTTGGTACTATTATTAACGAAATAATTTATTAGCTTGGGTATGACAAATGTGTAGTGTGCTGGATGGTATTATTGTTCTTGGTCTTTTGCCCCTTCCCTGTGTGAGGAATGTACATCCTGCTCATTACCACGTGACCTGCAGTGTCTGCCCTGGCAGGAGTACATGTGCACTCCACTGGTGCTCTGTCTAGGTTTAGGAGCCTTTGTGTTTTTCCACTAGCCCTCAGCCCCTTTGAGCATCTCAGTACATCTCAGAATGTGTTTTTTCTCTCAGCCTGGATCTCAGAATGAAGATGTACTGAGTAGAATCCCAGCCAGAGCAGAGCTGCAGTTGACATGTAACACGAGCAAGAAATAAACCTTTTGTTGCTCTAACCCTCTGAGACTGTTAGAGCAGCACTACCTGGCCGAAGCTCGCATGTGGCACATCGCTAACTATTCATGACTCTCCTTCGCACTGAGTCCAGACACCGACTTATTGGAGTTCTTTTCAACTTAGCACTCCAGGTATCCAGCACCATTGGCTCATAGGTGGTTCAAAATTTGAAACTTCTTGGTGTTCCTTGTATTATTGCCTGACATTATGCCAGACAGGGTGTATAATATTTAAAAGTTGACAGTGCTCTTGCTCTCTAGGGCTTGTAACTTTCACAGAAATATACATAGAAAAACCACAAAGTGATAAAATTCAAATGGATCAATTTTGGTGTTCTTCCTGATTTTCTTAAGTCAAATGTTAATATAAAATAACATTCAAATCAGTGGCCCTGATGTAATGAATATAATATCAACTAGAATATGCCTTGACATATAGCACCTAATAAAAATTTGCCTAATAGGCAAATAAATATTTAAATAAATAATAGGCACCTAATAAATATTGGTTGGACAAATAGTCAAAAATTATCAAATTAGTAAAATTATGAATATATCCAGAATAATAACAAAAATTAAGTAGCATATGAAAATATGATTTATAAAATATTAAAATACTGAAAAGCAAAAATGTTTAATATAGATTCTATCTTTACAGATGGTATCCCAAATGACTATCAAAACTATTGAAATCAGTCTCCAATTGGTGATTATTAATATCATAAAAGGCACTCATGTAACAATGGAATAACTGTCTATTTACTATCAATAACCCACAAGGTAGATATTTCATTGATGTAAATTAGTAAGCAATATATAATTATCCACTAGTTATGTTATTGCAGCTTTTTTGTTTTTATGACACTTTCATTAGTCAAATATTAACTACTGTTAAAATTTAGCAGCATGTTCCTACATGTTATTTTAAAAGCTACAAGCTTTGAGAGTTTCAGTAAGAAAATAATAAAAAGTACCATAATCAGGATCAAACATGGAAGGTGGAAAGACATTAGAAAGTCAAATAAAATCATTTACATCACAGAAAAATTTTTGGAGAGAAACATAGAATGCTAGGGAAAAAAGAGAAATGCTTTAATTTCAGTAAAATATGCTCAGAAATATCAAGCTTAGTTAATAAATTTCACCAAAAACTAAAGACAAAAAAACTCTAAGAATCCATTAAACTAAATATAGCTTTTGCAAGTCCAAGTGTATGACTATGTAATTTGACTATTAAATTACTCTCTTTTTGAAAGTTATTGATGTCAAGTAAGAAGTTCTAACTTTCCAAAAGGTAGGAAGTTTGGGAAATGAATATTATATAAATATTTCAAATGGAAAAAGAATGAGTGAAATCCTGTTACTGCATTCTATTTCAAAGGATTCTGCATTTTATCTATATTTCAAACTCTTTGCAGGTAGAAAAAGTTGTATCCAGGAGCAGCGGATTTTTCATGTATTTTAGGTAAACATGAATAAAGAGAAATTCACGTTAAACAATAATATTAAATATTCAGAATTATAATCTGATTTAAAAATCTGTAATTGCCAATTCTGCGGAACAGAAACTACATATAAATGAGAAAAAATAGTGCCATGTGGCAGTTGGTTGAATGCATGATTCAGTTTTTAGCGAAGCAACGTCTAACATCAGTGGATCAGCCAAGCAACATCATAAGCATGATTATGGGAACTTTTTCATTTGGCAGGAAATGTAGCAAAATTTGAATATTATGGCAAACATTTATGCAGAATACAAACACTGCCACCAAAAACTCCTACACATCATTTTGGGTATGAAAAACAACTGAATAATTAAGACAATAATACATGCGATTAAGAAAGTTACTTTGAATCAGTTAAGAATTGATATTACTAATTGCTATGAATATAACTCATCACATAAACTGTGTTGAATTGAGCAGAATTACTGTTTGATTTGAAAATATCCAAAATGCATATTTTCCAGATGGGAATGTTTTTGTGGGGGTTTGCCCAGCGGATGACAAAATTGGAGAAGGAATACAGACATTTTTAGTAGACTGCTGGTAAAATCTGAATCTAGGCAAAAATAATCCAAGGAGCAGGAGGAAAACAATGCAGGAAAAATAACAAATTGCAATAGAAGATTAAAAAAAAAACCCACCTACAGCATTTTATATTGCTTGTTCTGTGACTGTTTAAACTTCTTAGTAAAGAATGTAGCTAACATCTCTTTTGATACCATTGATTTTGTCGTTATTTCTGTGTTCAAGAACTATGCAAGCACTTTTCGGCTTCAAAGAATCATTGCTGTATATTGAAAGCACATTACCAGACATAAATTTTAAACTGACGACAGATAATTTTTTTTCATAAGTGATATTGTTTCTTAAAAGTACTTTCTAAGGTTAAGAAAATATTTTTAAATGTAGGATTTGATTCATTATTTTTAATCATGCTTTTTAATTTTATACTGTATTAATAGATTCTGACATAATAGTTGAAAAACATTAATATTCTGCTACCTGTACTACCGTCTCTAGTTTTGTAGCTATAGTTTTTTTTCTTACTTTATCAAGGTTTGTAACATTTACAAAATGCTGTGTTACCATAGAGTTGATGAGTTTTAATTGTGCTTAAATTGCTTAAAAATTCACTATCTCTTTAAAACAGCTTTAAGTCCTGTGGACATTATTTTGATAAATCTTTTAATTCATTGAATTTCAGTTCTTATACATTGAGGATATCCATGATAGGGTGAATAATGACCCTCCTAAGATATCTACATCTTCATTCCTAGAACCCATGGATATGTGTCTTAGGCTGTTTGAGATGTTATAACAACATACCACAGACTGGTGGCTTATAAACAACAGAATTTTTTTTTTCGTCACAGTTCTAGAGACTAAGAAGTCCAAAATCAAGGCACCAGTGGATCAGGTGTCTGGTGAGTGTGTTTCCTGGTTCACAGATAACCATCTTTGGCTGTAACTTCACGTGGTGGAAGGGGCCTTTTTTATATCTCACAGCCCCATTCATGAGAGTTCTGCCCTCATGACCTGATCATCTCCCAAATGCCCCACCTCCAAATACTGTCACTTTGGGGATTAAGTTTCAACATATGAATTTTGGGGGGACACAAACATTGTAGCAATATGTTACCTTACATGGTAATAGAGACATTGAATATGTGATTAAAGATCTTGAGATTTGATTATCCTAGATTATCTAGGTGGGTCCAATGTAATCACAGGAGTCCTTATAAGATGGAGGCAGAGAATTAACAGTGAGGGAAAAGACAATGTGATAAAAGAAGAAGAGATTGGAGTGATGTGGCCACCAGGCAACGAATGCCAGAGGCCTCTAGTAGCTAGAAGAGGCGAGGAATGGATTCTCCCCTGGAACCTCCAAAAGGAACATCCCTGCTGGCATTTTGATTTTAGGCTCATAGGACTAATTTGGACTTCTGGCTTCCAAGACCATAAGAGAATAAATTTGTGATGTTTAAGGCCTCCAAGTTTGCAATAATTTGTTACAGCAGCAATAGGAAACTAATACAATATATAATGTTGTACTTATAATTGAAGAAGCTTTTGGCATCTCTGATTGCTTATAATATTATTAGGTCATAATTCTATGTCCTGACAACTTTGGAGATATTTAGAAAATTTCTCCTGCAAATAGATATTAATTTGAAGAAGGCTGAAGCTAGTCTGATTTATTCACCCCTCTTTTTAGTCTGAATGTTTAAAATATTTTTTATTTATCTTTGAAGTTTAATAACTTATCCAGAATGTTTATAATTTCAATCATTTTCTCTCATTTTTTCCTGGAACATCACATGCTATTTTAATGCACAGATTTAGTTATTCCCAGATATCAGCAAAGTATTATTTTATATTAGAATACACTTAATGCTTTGTTTGGACTTTCTATGTTAGGGATAATTTAGCTTTGTGTTGGAGTGTCTTTGTTCTTGTTATTGTTTTTTTTTTAATTGCTTTACTTTTATGGCTTTTCTCTACATTTACTATGGTTGTCAGAAGGCTCTATTCTTTGTCATTAATGTGATTTTCAGGTCTGCGTTGCTAAATCTAAGTTAGTCTGGTAACGATATTTTTCTGGTTTTTTACTTGTTTCCTTGTTTGTTTGTTTGTTTTTTTAACTTTTTTTTTTTTTTGGTGAGGAAGATCAACCTGAGCTAACATCCACTGCCAAGCTTCTTCTTTTTGCTGAGGTAGATTAGCCCTGAGCTAACATCTGTGCCCATCTGCCTCTATTTTGTATGTGGGATGCCTCCACAGCATGGCTTGATGAGCAGCATGTAGGTCCGTGCCCAGGATCCAAACCTGTAAACCCCAGGCCGCCAAAGCAGAGCGCCGGAACTTCACCACTACACCACTGGGCGGCCCCCGAGTCCTTGTTTTTTGCAATCACATTCGTATGTTTCATTTCCATTGTTTTTGCTTTCTTCTAGTTGAGGTTCCTTGTTTTTAGTGTACAATGTTTCTTTTATTTTTACCTGTTGTTTTATTGCATAGTGCCCTGCCATGTGTCTCAATCAAGTACTTAAATTTGTACCATCTCTCTCCAAACATCAATTTTTTTTGAGAAGTTTCAAGTGTATCCTCTCTCTTAAGGACTTGGAAAGGGGAAGGGAGAGAAGAACTCAGTGGAAACTGTGCAGTCCTTTAAAAATACACTGGATCTCATCTGACGCTTGTTAAATATACTCCAGGTTATCGGAGCTGTTTCCCAGGGAGAGCGAGCTGAGGATTGGTCAAAGGAAAGTATTGTGCTTCTAATTCTTTAATATATATTTCAGTCTCAAATGACATCATTAATAATTATCCCTTATTTTGAAGACAGAAAAAGTGATAGTTTGCCATCTTTTTGGGTAGAAAACAAGAGAAGTTAAATTATAGTGGAACTGAATTAGAAACATAAAGCATTAGCTTTTTGACTGTCTGGTAAACTGAGATGGAGTTCATAGGACATGAAAACCTGAGAAGTTCTAATGCCTGTGCAAGCACATTGACACTGAACAGATAGAAACACTTTACGGCTTCAGACTTCCTTTCTTGGCTCATCCAATCAGCAGGGATTGGAAGACTGGGAGGTTTCTATCTGAAATATCTTTAAGAGCCAGACAGGTAAACTCATGTGTGAATCAGGCTGAGTGCAAAATAATAGGGAGGGATGGAGGCAGGATAGAGCATGGCTGTGTGCACTGCCTGAAGGGATTTCAACTCTATTTTTATAAAAACTCTGTCTGCCAGAGAAAACTTGCGCAACAGCCATATGCAACCTGTGGGCAGTCATGAATTTGACTGCCTTAATTTGAAACCTCACCTTTAAAGATAATACAGACATACCTGAGTCTAGTAAATATATTGGAAAAAAGCAATATTAGCTAATTAAAATCCATGATCTACTTGAAATCTTTTTTTATAAACAAAGTGGGAAATCAGTGATACATGATATAAATATGAGACCAAATGATCCCATTCTTTTAGGCTAAGTGATCAGACGAGAGCTTCAGTCCTACCAGCAAGCAGCTTTATAAAGACGGGTGAAATAGGAGCTCTTTCACTCTCTGCTGCACTGCTGCCCCTGCTCTCTCCTTATTCGCTTTCCCTCCTGGCTCCTGAAATCAGATAATAGAAGCTAATCCCCTTAGGAGACCAGCCAGGTTAAGTAAGGACACTGAAGTGATTAAATCCACAGAGAAAAGCTGGACCAGAGGATTACATTTCCACACACCTCCTCATCCCTGCTTTCAAACACCATTTAGTCGGGTTTTTTTGAGGCTGTTAGCTTCTTATCACTTGCTAATTGACTGTGAGTGCCTAGTGGGTTTAGTTGCTGTTCAAATTGAGCCTGCAGAGAGAAAGCAAGGAAAGGGAAATGTGAAAAGAACGGAGAAGATAGGACAGAGGCAGAGAGAGATTGCTGCCCTCAGTAGTGTTATAATGAGCTGAGAGAATAGAGGGAGATGAGAGGTCTGGTACCTGGTGACTATGACATGAGAAATGAGGGCAAGGCAAATGGGAATTCGGGTAAGCACTTTCTCCCTTGCGGATTGCATTCTGCTTCAACCAGGCATAACCGGCAAGAAGGTCTCGATTGGCATTTGCAACCACTCATCAAATTATGATCTTGGCTCAATATTTTTCTCCTTAATTTGAAGCTTCTTTTTTAATCATAATGCTCAAATCCAAATGAGAAAACAACTATAGTGTTTTTGCAAAGTATTTGGTTTTAAATTTCCATTTTAAGGAATTGGAAAGATGATCTAAAAGATGAAGTAATCCTCTGAATTGGCCTGCATTTCATAGGTAGAAGAGGAAAGACAGAAGTGATGTATGTTTATAAATTTTAAATAAAGATAGATTTGTTTTTCAACTATTAAAGAAAAAGCTTTGAGCTAGAAATAAAAAAAACAATTCATTAATTAAGATCATTCAGCTTTTTAGTTAGAGAAAATATAACAGTCTGACACTCAACTGAATCACTGCTTCTAAAATATTTTCTACTTTACCTAGTTGTGCCTATCTGTTTCTGGGTACAAACGACCTTATTTCTCTATAGGCAAGTTTGCCTAGATTTCAGTCATTGTAAGAACAAATACAAATTAAAAATAAGAGGCCTAATTCTCTTTGTTGAAAAAAGGGAAGAGATTTCCCTTGCCTCTTTTTCTTAGAGCATTTATTTAAGAAAACTTGTAATTGCAAGTACTTTCGCGTCTGCTTGAACTGCATGCGCACACCTCTGCACACCAGACGCGCTGTTTGCCAGCTTTAAGACCAGCGATGTCTTCCTCAGGGGTGTGGGACCATGTCCTCTGAATGGACGCATCAGGACCGTAGCGCTCCTGTCTTCCAGTTTCAGTGGCAGGGTAAGAGCCTAACTTTAGCTGATTCCAATCTCCAGACTGTAAAACTATCTCCTGTCGTACAGATATGTGAATGTTATTTTCCCTTTGTACAAAGCCAATTAACTATCGCAGATGGCTACCCCACTTACCAGGTGAATTCAGGGTGAATCTACAGTTACAAACGGTGCTGTTAAGGCCTCTTACATAAACACCAGTCACTGTTTATTTTGAGGACACGCATGGAGTGGGGTGTATCTGCTTGGCTATGGAAAAGGGTGAGATTTCTTTCCGTCTTTGCAGTCTCAGCAGATTGCCTACGCTGTGCGTTATATTCTGGTTTAATGCTTATTCAACAATAAAAATGTTTTTTCTCTGCTGCCTTTGTGGAGGGAATTTCTGTGTTGGGAGAAGATTTTGTTTTGAATTGTTTCCCCAACAACGTCAATAGTACAAAACTTGTTTTTGGAGCATGTTTTACTTCCCCTGCGTATCATACGCTTATAGACAAAGGCTGAGGCTGGCAGCCTGATTAAAGCATGTCATGTGCTTCCTCACCATCAGGGCTCCATTGAGAAGAAACATGACTTTCAGTATCCTCAATTCTAAAAATGTCTTTTAAACTATTTCCACTTAGCTTTTTACAAAGTGAATATGGAATAGTCCTCTTTGGTTACAGAAGCTTTCTGTATTGAAAAAAAAATTAGTCTGAAAAATATGACTATATATGATTAAAAAGAGATCACCAAAATGTACTTATTATGTAAATATTCAATAATAGGAGCTTATTTTTATGATAACATGCTTATGCTTTTTTATGAAAAATTAATGTATAAGTCTTTTCTCATTTAATGATGCTTGCTTTCTGTTCCTTTATATTTGTTTGTTTCCCCCTCCTTGAATGTTTTCAAGATAGCTGGTGTACAGAGTGAAGACCACCTGCTCCCTTTGTCGGCATTTCCCTTACTTATGACCCGAAATGGATTACATCAGTGCCAGGCGGTAAATAAGAAGTGAGGCTCAGTGGTCTCTACAAAATCTTACTTCAATACCTTCCCTAAGACAGAGTGTATTCTGATTAGAGGGTTGTGCTCTTCTCCTTCACAAGAACTAGCAAAACTCTAGGTTTACTTAATGGCAAATATATGGTAATGTCGCTCAGGTAAAGAAAATACAATTGAGTAAAATTTACAGTGTGAAAATTTATTTTGTGGTGCTATTTTAAGCATATATTTTAGATGTGGCAATGCTTTAAATGCACATCTATATAGTTTCAAGAGATAATATAAATTGTTTTTCTAGAAAAAAATTCAAAATTACAGTGCTTTTATTTCACTTTTGGATACGTTCATTTGAGAATTCCATTTGAGCCTATGATATTAGTATATTGAATCAATATCTCTCTCTTTGTATTTTTTCTTTTCTTTTCCTTTAAAAAAAATGTACCCTGCAGCTAATTATTGGATTGTGTCGCGTTTCATCATTCGATGAGCGTACCGTCACTTTACTGCTGTCTAACGCAAACGCTCACGGGAGCAGAGGACGGGCCCTGTCATGGGCTGGGTGACACCTTACCTTTTAAAAATATTCACAAAAGCCTGTACGGCAGAAATGTGGTAACCTCCTAACTTTTCTCCCTGCTTTCATGCTGGGTCTCCTCAGTCTGTTCTCAGGACAGAGCCACAGAGACGTTGAAAGGGAATCAGATCACGTCCCTGTCCCGCTCAAACTCTCCGTTGCTGCCCCATCTCCCCGGCATGAAAGCCAGTGTTCATCCCGCAAGACTGCCTGTGAGCTGCACCCTGTCCACCACCTCTCTGACCCCGTCTCCCGTGTCTGTCCCCCCACTCGCTCCTCTCCAGCCTCGCCGGCCTCCTCACCGTCCTCCGCTGGCAGGGCACACTCTGGGCACTTGTTCTCAGCACTATCCTGAGCCATCGGGATGACGCTTCCTTCACCTCACTCACCTTTTCACGCAAATGCCGCTTTTAATGGCCACTCTAGTTAAAAATTACAACCCCTTTCCCCCCAAAGTCTAGATCCCTACACTCCTTTACTGTTTTTATTTTTATGTTTAACATCTACCACCATCTACATACTATATATGTTGCTTATTTTTCTTGATTATGGTCCATGTCCTCCCAATAGAATATAAATCCATGAAGACAGGTATTTTGGTCTGTTTTGTTTACTGCCGTGCTCTGAGTGCCCAGGACAATGCCTGGTATGTAGTAGTAATGCAAAAGTTATTTACTTACTAAATGAACTAAAATGAATATATATATATATATTTTCATTTATTTATTTAAAGAAATGCATTCAGAGACAATAAGCATTTATCTAAGACCCCAGGCATAGCTACGAAGTGATGGAGACACGACTGAAACCAGGTAAGGTAAATTAACAAGGCCAAAGGTCATTTCATACACAAAAGTAGCTCCAAAGGTGACCATACCCCTCCTCAACTGAAGCTCCCTTGGGGTATTCCCCGAATTCTAACATGTGTATTTACTTAACAACATTCATTGAGCACATACTGTGTTCCAAGCCCCATTCCAGATGCTGGCACTTAGCAACAAATCAGCAGGGAGGATCCTGCTTGTTAGAAACTTGTCTTGCCGGAGAGGAATACAAACAACCAATCGTTAGTGACAAATTCTGTAAAATGTGGTGGTGTCACATTGAGTGTTTGGTGTGGAGTGGGAGAGGGAATCTGTGTAAAACCCGGTGCCCAGGGAAGAATTCTTTGAGGAAGGAAATTTAGTCTAAGGTGAATGAGAAAATAAGATAGTCTGCAAAGATCTAGGCAAAGACCTCTCCAGACTGAGAGAATAGCTAGTGTAAAGGTTTACAAAGGGCTGAGTATGCTGGAGAACAGAAGAAGGCCAGAGTGGCTAGAACATAATAAAGAGGGACGGCCTTGTAGGAGATGAGTTTAGAGAGACAACCTAGTTCTCTTGCAGCCTCCCTCAAAAGCCAAAGCAGGGAAGCAATGATTTTTTCTTTTTTTTTTGAGCAAGAGAATAACCTGATCTGATTTACTCAGCTAGGTCACCCTACTTGTTGCTTGGCATGGTATATAGATGGTAGGAGGAGGAGACTAGTACAGTGGTCCAATCTAAAATGATGGGGTCTTGAAGGAGGTTGAAACAGTGAAAATGCAGAGAAGTGTGTGGATTTGGAGATGATTTGGAGTTTGAATCAACAGAAACTGCTAAGGGATGAAGGGAGTGAGGGCCAAGGAAAAACTCACAGTTGGATCTCTGGATTTGGGCTGTAGGTACTCATAGATGGTGTTGCTGAGAAGGAGTAAGGCAGAGGAGATTTTTAGGGAAAGAGAATCAAGAGCTCTGTTTTGGACAGGTAAATATTGAGATGTCTATCAGACAATCAGGCGGAGATGTCAGATTGCCAGGTGAATATATGAACCTGAGCTGATTATACAAATTAGAGAGTAACCGTTGAATAAATAGGACTTAAACTAGTGGGAAGGAGTCACTTAGAAAGAAGGTGCAGTTAACAGAGGGAGCCAATATTTGGTGACTCAGTAGGGGAGGAGAAGCCATTTAAGGATCCTGCGAAGGAAGGGCCACAGAGGGAGGAGGAAAACCTGTGGGCTGTGATGTTGGAGAAGACTGGGAAGGAGTGGTTATCCCAGTAGGATGTTTTGAGTGGTCCACTAATCACTAAGTTTGGCAACATGGAAGTAATTGGTGACCTTGACAAGAGCAGTGGCACTGAAGTGGAGGGGGAATCCAGTGGACAAAGACTCAATGACTTGGTGATATTGCTAGAAGAAAGCAGCTATTGAAGTTGACATTAATGAATGAATTTTACAAGACTTCAGATCTTGTTTATGGACACTGGTTCCAGTTGTTTTTTTTTTATGATGCTAACCAATATCTATACTCACAATTATTATGGATATTCCAGTTGCAAATGACAGCCTGGCTTAAAAAATGAAAGAAAATCTCATATGTAAGTTTACCTATAAAATTAAACATTTAATTGGTTAGTTGAAAAATTCAGTGTTATATAGCCAATTGTGTTTGAAAACAAATTAGTATGGGGAGGAAAACTTCTCTTTGTGGTTTTATCAGTGTAGATATTTGTAGGTATAAGGAAATATCAAACAGTTATTTTCAAAGACACTTTGAATTTAAATATCTGGAGGGAATACTTATAATTTACTATTTTAATGCTTGGCAGATGGCAAAACTCAGTACATAATTTTGCCTTTTATAAACATAACATTTCTTATCAAGACAGTAGTTTAAACCTCCCACTTGCTGTGGCTGGTTGGGTTCCGTGCTTCCCACTGACAGAGACCTTGGGCAGAGCGCCAACAAAATGCACAGACATGCTCCATAAGGCAGGGGGGAGCCAGGAGTTAGTGTTTAAACCTGCCGCCTTCTAATACTGAAAGGTGGAAATACTCAGATTTTAAACTCATCACAGCAGGTGTTAAATAAGTTGGGGGAAGAGAAAACCATCATATATTAATTTAGCCCATTTACCCTTCCTGACACACACAGTATGGCGTGCTGTTTCAAATATATGTTATTTTCCTGCCTGTAGTAATCCATGTGCTTGGGAAGGTTTCTTTAAGTGCTTTAGTTGAAAACAAGAAAACTTCAACAATACACTTTCTGAAAGCTTCTTTTGAGTTCTTGTGGATTTTATGGTGGCATTCAACATAATACATCAGAAATAAAGACTCTACAAAGCAAAACTCTTTTTCTGCCTTTGTCTTTTAAAGATCACAGCTTGAAGATGTTTGGAGCATGGTGTAGCACAGCACAGCACAGCACAAAGTGTTTCAGAGGAAATAAGTTGTGTAGGTGGCAAAATACCCCTACCTCAAGGGGTTGATGACTGCTGTATATAAAATAAAATTACCATTCATATCCCTATTGTAAATGGGTTATTCTTTTCCTCAAAGTGGATATGTTCATCAAGTGCTTTTTACATGTCTTAAGGACAAACACGTTTTTAATACTGAAAAATATTGCTTTATTTGTGAAATTATGTCATTAAACATATAATACAAATTAAAGTGAATGAATATGGTCTAATGTGTCTCCAAGTACAGAATGCATATGCAGGGATTTCTCTTAGAGATGGGTATGCAAAAAGGACTTGAGTTCTACAGTTGTCTTCCTTCCCCCATTTTATTTCTATAAACACTTAAGAGGCTTATTTGGTAAAGACCTACACTGTCTATGGGTTTGGTTCTATTTGTTAAATTCAACCGGTAATGTAGGACAGTCTTGTCAGAAAAATTGTCATTGTTTTATAGGGATCCATTGTTCTTAACAAATACCCCATATATCATGTAAAACATTATTGCAAAAAGGTAGAAATACAAAATATTCCAAAGGTATTTCCAACACAACGTGACTTGCACTGCTTCTGCTTACCCTTACATTCCTCTTCGTGTTTTTTCTCTAAGCCTCTGACTGTCCGCCTGTCTGCATTTTCTTCCCCCTGATCTTTTTCAGTTAAAGTAGACCAAGGCAGCAAAATCATACATTCTGTTTGTTTCCCACCTGAAGCAGCTCATGCCGCACACTTTTGAGATGTACTAGTAAAAAATTCGAAAACTTCTATGATTAGTTTGTAAACAAATTGCAAGTCATTTGTGTATTTGGTCAAATAGAAACTGTATTGAAAATAGTGATTTACATCAGCAAAGATAAGGGCATTTTATGCTAAGCAAAATAAATGTCTGTTCCTTTCTTAATGGAAAACCTGAAGCAATTTTCTGATAATTTGAGTGCCTAAGTGTTGAATCACATTACTGTAATCCTCACTTCGTTTCTTTTAAACTGAGTAACACTTTTTTCTTTATTTATTCCTCATTTCCTTTATTCCTTTATTTCCTCATTTATTAATATATTTGCCATTTAAAGACTTGATCAATGATTTATGAGTGTGTGGCACCCTGGATATCTGGAATCTTTTTTATTAATTCAGTAAGACTCTGTCATATATAGTTTCTTAGTTTTTATAGTTTTATTTTCCTAGAGGATTAAATGAAGCCACCTTAGATTCTAATGTTACCCAAAGGCCCCTATTCCCACATGGAGATAAATGAAATGGTAGCTCAACCTCTCCATAAAAAATTGGGTGTTCTAAGTCATCCTTTTTGTTCTCTTTTAGGGTGGTTTGGATGTTAGGGATTTATTATGATATTTTTGTTGTTTCTTGGTAACTTTCCAGGGAAACAGGGGATGAGGGTGCATGGACAGTTTCTCTTATTTAGTGAGACTATTTCTCTCTCTCACTGGAAGAGCTAATTTTTACTCACAATGATGGCTCCTCCTCTCACTCTAAGTGTGCTGTCTGAGACAGACTGAAGAGAACGGCAGACCTCATGCACATGAAGGAATGAAATAATTAAAAAACAAAAAACGTGTGCTTCTCTATTTTATATTTTTTTGTTTTGTTTTCAGTCTCCCCAAAGCTGACCATTTTGGGGAAACAATAATAATAATAATGACAACAATATTATCAAGGTATATATGCTTATAGGCATGTATATCAACATCTCCCTTATTTGACTCCACTTTAGAGTATCTTTTACAGCAAAAATTGGTTGGTCTAAGAGGCATTCACCATAGAAATTGAATGTTCTCTTTTTCCCTTTGTGAAAAATAAACATTAGTTTGCTTCATTTATGCTGTGGCGAGGTTGTGGTTCAAGCCTGATATCTCGATGAAGTCAGCTGTTGTTTGACTTGTTTTCCTTAATTTAATAATAGCAAAGCCTTATTGTCATTCAGTTTACAAAGCACTTTTGAGCCTCACGTCAACCTGGTGAAATAAGCAAGATAGATGTGTGTTATTATTCTCAGTGGTATAATTAAGACTTGAACCCAAGACTTCTGAATTCAGTGGTCCCACGCCCCCCACACACATTATAACGTATGCTGACACAATGCGTCAAAGCACAAACATGTGCACCAGGTCTCTCCACTGCACGAACCTGTTTTAGAGAGCTCATCATGGTTACAGAGCCCCCAGGAGGGCAGAAAGCTGGCTAGGAGGAAGGTGCTAGTTAATTTCACCCTTCATCTTGTCCTATTTCCTGCCCTAGTCTGTTACCTTCTAAAATTCAGAGTCCGTGGTGGTACTGTGGCCTGTCTAATACAGAAAGTAAGTCATTCTCTTTCACGGTTCCTCCACACTATGAGAACAGCAGTGGGGGTGGGGTTTGGTGGAGAAGACGCTGAACATTCTAAGCATTTGTGGTAAGCAATTTGTTTACCTTTTGAGGCCGCTTGTTATTTTTGATGTTTCTAAATATATAGGGATGATTTGTCATTTGCTCTCTCTGAAAAATACATAATGCTGACAACAAACTTTATTGTGGATCATGGGATTTTCAGACAGTCTAAATGAGATACATAAACATACATAAAGATAAACTCATTTCTCTTACGTGTGACCTTAGGAGAAAATCTTATTTAGCCACTGAAAATCCTGGAAACATAAAAGTGCTTCTTCTTAGGCATCGTTTTTCTCTTTCTCTTTTTAAACTAATAAAATATCACATTATCAAAGCAATCTGTTGTATTTGATGTGAAGGAGAACAGAAGTCAGGCAGATACCTGGTGATCAGGAATGTGCTCAGGGCTAACTCAAGGCCATTCTCTATAGGAAACGAAGGACAGAATCCCGTTTGTCAGGGAGTTATCTTGCAGCATAGCTGCCTTAATTTAGAGAGTGGGTTTGATCCCAGATAGGGAAGCAGGATAACAATGTGGTTAAGAGCTTAGATTTCAAAGTTAGATATACCCAGCTTTAATTCTCAACTCTGTGACTTACCACCTGGGTGAGCTTTTGTAGGTTATTCAACTTCTCTAAGTGTCTCTGGATACACTCACACACACACACACACACACACACACACACCATTACATTTAAAAAATTTTGGATAGGCCACATTCACACGATTCAAGAATCAAAACAATATGAAAAGGTATAAAGTTAAAAAACCTTGCTTTTACCACTACCCACAATTACTTCTTCCCATTTCATTTAAAATATAACCACTTATATAACATTTTGTATTTCCTAGTGCAAATGTAAATACAAATATATATTATTATTTTCCTCCCTGTCTTATACTAAAGATAGCATGCCAAACTTGCTAATCTAGATATCTACTTTTTTTTTACTATATCTTAGAAAACGTGACAGATTACAAGTTTCCCTTGAATATGGGAAGATTTATGTCATGGAGGAAGTGGTACTACAGACTTTGGAGGCCAAATATAAAGGAAGTTTCAGCTTCTTTCTGGTTCTTGTGAGATTCTTGCTCTTGGACCCAGTTGCCATGTTGTGAGGAAGCCCAGGCAACCCAGGTGGAGAGGAGCCGCGGCCCCTGGCGCAAGGCTTCGTGCAAGCTTCTAGCTGACAGCCAGCACCTACTTGTTAGGTGTTGTGAATCAGTGGAATTGAAGTGGCTTCAGCTGGTGTTGCATGGAGCAGCAATGACCTGTTCTTGTGAGCCCGCTCAAATTGCAAATTTAAGCAAAACATAAATGATTGTTGTTGTTTTAAGTCACTAAATTTTGGGGTGAGTTCCTAAACAGAATTAGATAATTAAAAGGGAGTTAAGATTTATTTTACCATTTTTCTGTTGATGCACTTGTGGAATGTTTCTAATCATTTTCTATCACAAACAGAGCTGCAGTGAGTAACCCCTTACATACTTCATATCATATGTCGGTACGCATATTTCTAGAATAAAATGCCATAAGTAGGATTTGTGGACTAAAGGAGAAATACCATTTTTAATATTTTAATAGATACTGCCAAATTTTCCATCTTTGACAGGTTTTTATTTAATTTATAAAGTAGGGAGGAAAACAGAATTTATTTTAGGAGTGAGATTAAATGATATAACCCACAGCACAGCAGAAAACACAGTGCCTGGAGAAGTAAACACTCAATAAATGTTAAAAGACAAAATGATCTGTGATAAACTGCTTTTTGAAATCATATTTTTTTAAAAAGTAGCTAAATAATTGACATAAAGACTTAGTTTGATTTGCACTTTTTAAAATGATGCTAGAACTGAAAATGTTTTGAGAGGCATTTAATATATATATTTTTAATCTTTTACATCATCCTTTTCACAAAAATAAGACGTGGTACTATTTTCCAAAAAGTAGATTTTTCCTTTTGAAAAATTAGTTTTCTCTTTAACGAAGTGATCTTATTTTCATCTTGTTTTTAGTTAAGCACTATGATATTAAATATCACAAAGTGCTGATATATCCTTCATAATCTGTGGAGCATTAGAATAAGGAAATTAAGAGGGGCATGCTGTAAAGAAAATTTCTGGGCATATAATCAAGTGTTTAGGGTAAATTCACAATTGATTGGTGTTATTATGCATGTTATTTTCCAATCGAAAATGGAAAATCTTCAGTAATGAAAAAGTAGAGGGTTAATTTAAGTCCAATAGAAACACTACTACAGTTTTTCAACTATTCCATTTTGTTTTTCACACATTGTAAAAAAAGTTAATTTACAAGATGAAGGGAGAAAAAATTTTATATAGGGTTTCATGTTGCACTTAGATCCTATGTTATTCAGAATTCTACCAGATTTTAAATTGACATCCATAAAACTTTCTTTTTCTTTTAAATAAGCCATAAACTTTGTGTGGTGCTTTGTAACTTCCTAAGCTCTTTCACATACATTGTATACTTTCACACCCAGAAGGACACTGTGAGGTAGGTCTTGTTTTCCATATTTTATAAGCGGAAAACCAGAGGTTCAAAGAGTTTTCAAGAGAAGACTGACACTAGGTCAATTTTCCCCAATACAGCGCATTATACCAGGCAGTTCTTTCCCAACAAATAGACTGGAGATGAAAACAATGCTGAGACATTCCCCCAGCCCTCCTCACTCTGCCCAGCCGTTTATATGTTCCATCTGGAGAAAGAAGCACAGCAATGGATGGTTTGAACTAACTTCTCCACAGCAGCACTCCCATCATTCAACCACACATGGCCTTTGGGTTATACCGTTTGCCCAAGTCCTGCTCAGTTACTCTGTATTTTCCTTCCTTATTTTTGACGCTCTACAGGAATAGCCTCGCTCTAGCTCTCTACATAATTTCAATCAGGCACCTTGTCATCTGTATTCTCTTCTCCTTGTCCTACTGTCAATCAGTCTGCCCTCTATTACCCTACCCAGAAATGAGTATGATTAGCAATTTTATATGCATCCTTAGAATCAGTTTCTATGTAGTTACATATACATCCATATACGTCTGCAGAACTTTCTTCTTGGATAAATTGTATAATATTATATTTATCATCCTGTAACTTTCTGTTTTCATTAAAATTTGTGTCTTGGCTCACTTCTTATAACATTACATACAGATTTCTCATATTTTGTAGTGGTCGTAACAACTTACATCTCCGGTAGTATACATGCTTACAAACAGTAAAGGTTCCGAAGGATTTGAAAATCCATTTGTTCTGAAACCCAAAAGTGAGGAACAACAAAGTCACCATTTCTTGGGAGTAGAATTGAGAAGCTGTTGTTTGATTCACAGCAATGAATGTTTATTAGATTAAAGTTGGTTAAAAATAGAAGCTTCTGTATCTCACAATATTGATATGTCATAGTTTATTTAACCCTTTGCCTATTGATGGATATTTAGGTTGTTTTAAGTTTTCCACAGTTGTTAGCAATGCTACAATGAGCATCTTAAAATAAATCTTTGTGCTAATGTACAAGTATTTCTGAAACTCTACTTCTACAGATGGACAGGCTTTGAACGATACATTCCTTTTTAATTTTCCAATTAACAAATAGTAAAATTAAATCAGAACTATGCATCTGTCTATACTATAGTTATAGAAAATGACAAAGATGCCACTCAGGTTTCAACCCAGTAATATATTTAGAACGATATCTGAATATCATTTTATTAAAAAACAGAAGATTGCCTCAGATTGATGAGCAAAATATAATACCCTTTTCACGGTAATTAAGAAAAATCTTAGAGCTACTTTACTTAAAATAAAATGAGATGTAATGGAAATTAATTTTGAAATAAAGTCTGAAAATTTTAATGAACCATTTGGATAAATCCACACATTTGACAATATTTAAGGAAATCTTTGGTTAACTATTATTTTAGTGTTCATCCACATTTTTGGCACTGTTTATCTGAAAAGTATTTGTGAAAAGGGTAGTCTGAACCTGCCAATAGAAACTAGTGGTAAAAGGAAGACAAGTATGTATATGCAAACACCAAATAAATTTCTCAACAATTTCAAACAAATTAAAAGGAACGTGTTCATATAGTTTTTCGATAGAGAACTTTCCTGAGGATACAGTGTGTGTAGTCTAGATAATACACTAATTAAGTTAACATAAAGCCTACAGTCCCCTCACTATGACTGGATAAAGTTACAAAAGAGTCTAATTACTTACTCAGAAACCCAAGACATGAATGGCTGAGTATGAAGATAAGTTCTAATTTTCTGATGTTTACTATGCCTACTCTTAGAACTTTTAATTTAAAAATTAAGAAATAGCCACTATGTGTGTACTTTAGGCAAAATCTCATAAATTTGTGCAGTGTCTGAAAACAACTTATCTTCTCAACTTTGTTGGATTGGAAACTTCATTTTGTCAGTTCAATAAGAAGTAGTAAGACTCTAAATGCTTCTTCATGCTAACAAAACTCACGAAATAATTATCTATAAATCAGAAAATAAAAATAGTTTTGGTTTGTTCCAGGCTCTCTGTTACGTGCTTCATACCGCATGTGATGGTTAATTTTATGTATCGACTTGACTAGGCTAAGGGGTGCCAGGCATCTGGTAAAATGTTATTTCTCAGTGTGTCTCTGTGAGTGTCTCTAGAAGACATGAGCATTTGAATCAATAGACTGATTCAAAGGTAAAGGTCCCCATCACCAATGCAGGTGGGCATCCTCCAATCCCTTGAGGGACTGAATGGGACAAAAAAGCAGAAGGAGGGCGAGTTCTCTCTCCTGCTTGAGTGGAGAAGTCCATCTTTTGCCCTTGGACAGCCATGCTCCTGGTTCTTGGACTTTCAGATTCAGACCTGGACTTACATACACCCTTGGCCCCTTTGATTCTCAGGCCTTCGGACTCAAACCAAATTACACCACTGGCTTACCTGGTTCCCTAGCTTGCAGATGGCAGATCATGGGACTTCTCAGCCTTCATAACCTCATAAGCCAATTTCTATAACAAGTCTCCTCCTCTCTGGAGAACTGTGATTAATATACTATATCTCATTTAATTTTTACAACAATTATACAAGGTAGCCAGGATTAACCTCATTTTTTAGATTAAAAACTGAGCCCCAACAAAATTAAACAACTTCCCCAAGGTCATAGAAAACACAGAAGGAAAACCACTGGAATGTGATTTCTTTAAGAGCATGTGCTCAGTCTTGTTCATAGTTTCATCTCCAATGGGTTACATATGTGGTCTTAATAAATATTTGTTGACCATTCTAACTCTTTTTATTTCAAGGCTGGGGTGTTGACTATGATACTGCATCAAAATGTTCATTTAAAAAGAGAAAATAAATCTTCCAGTGACTAGAATAGCCACCTATTCACAATAGCAAAATGCCAAAGTAATAATTATAAAATCAACTGATAAATGATGTTGAAGTATATTTTATCTAGATCAATAGGAATACAAAGGAGTTATATGTGCCTTGTAGTATATCTCTCAGATAGTAGCAAAATAACCCTGAAAAATCTTATTTTCCAACATCCTTTTTTATTTATTACCATAAGTATCATTACTTCATGCCAATCATAATAAGTGTATTATAATTTTCCTTCATATCCATTATATTTTAGTCACATCTTCTGGAGGCTTTACTTCAAATTTTGTTCCATAAAAATTTTCAAATATATCAGTATATTTCAAAGTAGAAAGAATAGCCCTCACCTGGATTTAACAACTATCAAGATTTTGACATACTTGTTTCATTTGTTTAAGATTTTTTCCCTGAAATATGTTAAAGCAAAAGCCGACTTTATACCATTTTATCAAATGCTTTATTAGATTCAAGAGATATCCTGAAGATCAGCTGCTTAGAAGAACTGATCAGAACTGATCTTAGATCTGATCAGATCAATTGCTTTGAATGATTTTAAGTCATTTTATTTTTCTGACCTGTTTCATCTTCTTCTGTAGATGAGTTATAGAGTTGTCAATATAGGATAGCCTTATGTTATGGTAACAACCCTCAAATCTCAGCAGCTCAGAAATTGCTTCTTTTTTAGCAGTCAAAAGATCTCTAGCAGTGGATGGGTTGTGCGGTTACAAAGAGAAAGTGTAAAAGACACAAAAATATGTAAATGTGAAAGATGAGTACAGCAGAAGATTTCAGTGGTTAAGTATGGAAAATCTTTATACAGTATTTAAATATTGGGATGATATTTGATTGCAGGAAGTACAACAGCTATTGCATCAAGTAAAGAACAAAGGTGAGACGAGAAGGAGGATGCTGTCTTGAAGTGGACCAGAAGCAAGATCACAGCTCTAACTTCAGTCCTGATGGCGAGAGAAGAGAGGCTGACAGGAAGAATGTGAAACATATCTGTGTGATTCATATAGAAGTTAGCATGTTAATAATTTTAGTATTTCCATAGATGATTTGGACTTATTTAAGCAATCCATTTGTTTCTAAAATCCCATTTAGATACTCCCCTACACATATCTGAACTCTGAGCAAATCCAACAACCAATCTGTCTACTATGTCCCTATGTTATGATTGGTGTCCTGGAAACAGCCCCTACGTGAATGATTTTTGATGAAATAATGCCTGCCTTAGGACTCTGGGTCTGCTGGATCTCTTGCTACTGAGTAGAGAGGAAGGGGTAATAAAAGTGCTACTACAGGAGAAGCATAAAGTCCATATATATTTTTTCCTTCAGGGATACTTTCCAAAGGGAGAGGAAGAAGAAATGTAGACTCTTCCCGTCTTATCTCTCTATGAACAATTAAAAACAAATGGCCATTTGTTTAAGCATTTGCAGGTACTCTTTTATCTGGAAAAAAGAGATAATTGCATCTATCTCACAGCGTGTTTGTAAGGATTAAATGAGTTAATGTTGTGTAGGATGTTTAGAACAGTGTCTGGTTCATGGTAAACACTCAATATTTATGTTGAGCAACTATCACTATTATTATTATCATAGGTGGAAAATACTGTACATATGTAAAGCAGACAGCATAATTTATTCTTTATTTAATGAATATTCATTAATTATTACTTTTCAGGCATTTTCCTATGCGATTGAGTTGCAGAGATGAATGATAAAGTTGCCACTCTTAAGTCAAATATGGGGGAGACAGAGTAGGTTAAAAATTATTAAAATGATGTATAATAAATGTAAAAATACAACTGTGTGCAGGATCTGTGGAAGCAATGATGTAACTAGGACTGATTCTTATACAGAAAAATGTGGGTGGTCGTTATATTCAAATCAATTGCTTAGAATGATTCTCTCTCTCTCTTTTGTTTTTTCTGATAGTGAAAAGGAGTGGTTTAAATCTAACTTGTCCTGGATCATTACAGGATTTTTCATTAAAATTGATATTGCCAATTTTACTCAAGGTTGACTTTAAAGATTGAGGTAAATTATATTAGCGTACACTTGTAAATTTAGTAATTTCCCTAGACATGTTGAGGTGACATGACTGATAGCGATCCCTTAACTTCACACAGTCTTCAGTGTATTTGGTTTTGTTTTCTGGCTTCTCAGAAGCTTTCTGTTGAGAAAGCAGGGAAAATTTGTTTCCCTTTGTTTCTGTTTTAGTAGAAATGTGATGGACAGGACATTACATTACACTCCAAATGGTTAAAATGTCAAGGTGACTTGTGAATATCCATTTTCAATTCCATTTTCTCGTCTTCACTCACCTGGACAGCTAACTTTGAATTCTCTATCCTTTTTTATAACAGCTTTATTGAAGTATATTGATATGCAAAGAACTGCAGGTATACAATGTACAATGTATACAATCTGATGAGTTTGGACACATGCAAACGGCAAAGGTGTGAGGCAATTCAATGAAAAAAATCCCATGTATATTCTCACACACCTGTACACACACAAGCACATATGCATACATACATATGATAGAATTACCTTAAGAATTAAATTCACAAATGTATACAAAGCATTTAGCATGGTCTCTACTAGTACATGCTGAACGAAAGGTAGCTTTAATTACTACATATATTTTGTCTGAAAATAGCTACCAGACAAGAGACAAAGAATAAAAAGATAGGATATTAGATTGAGAAACTTGCCATCTATTTCTATTCTGCTGACAGTTTTCAGCCTGAATAGATGTTGAATTTTGTCAAATGTTTTTTCTGCATCAATTGATATAATCATGTGGTTTTTCTTTTTTAGACTATTAATATAGCATAGTACATTGATTGATTTTTAACTTTTTACTAGCTTTTTATTCTTGGGATAAATCCCACTTGTTTGAGATATGTTAGACAGATAGATAGATGGATAGATAGATATAGATAGATGGAAGGATTTGAGTTGGTACTATTTTATTGAGAATTTTCAGGTCTGTATTCTTGAGGGATATTGGTCTATAGTTTTCATGTCTTGTAATATCTTTGTCTAGCTTTGATATTGGGGCAATGCTGGCCTCATAAAAAGAGTTGGGAGGTGTTATCACCTTTTCTATGGTTTTCTGAAAGATACTGTTTAAATTTGACATTATTTTCTTCCTAAATGTTTATTAGAATTCATCAGGGAAACAATTTGGACCTGGAGTTTTCTTCTTGTTATTGGAAAATTTTTAACCAGGAAATCAATTTCTTTAATTGACATAAGGTAAGTCAAGTTATTTACTTCTTCTTGAATGAGCTGTTGTAGTTGGAGCCATTTTATATATAAGTATAAGTTGTCAAAACTATGGGCACAGAGGTGTTCATAGTATTCCCTTATTATTACTTTTGTGTATGAAGGGTCTGTAATGATGTCTCCTCTATCCATTCTGTTACTGGTAATTTGTGTCTTCTTTCTTTTTTTCCTCATAAATTTTGTTATAGGTTGAACAGTTTTATGGATTTATTAAAAATATAAGTCTTAATAGCTGACATCAGCAACATGGCAGAGTGAGTTGCCCCCTTTATCTCTCTCCTCTAAGTTATAACCAGTAGGACATCCATAGACCAACAAAGGATCCTCTGCACAGCACAACAGAATGCCTGAGAGATCCATACGTCTATACATCTGAAGGTGCATGGACTGTACTTCATGGAGGCAGTGGAACCAGGGGAGCAGTGGCAGCGGCTCCCCAGACCAGAGGCTCCAGGAACTGTGGCAGCACCCACAAATGGAAGCCTCAGGACCCAAGGCAATGCACACAACTGGAGGCACCAGGAACTCCCAGGACGCCCATGAGTAGAGGCTCTAGGAACTGCAGCAGTGCCTGTAACCCAGCTATCCCCCACCCTGGCAGTGGTGCCTGTGACCCCAGCCTTTCCAGCAGTAGGGCTGCATCCAAGACCTTGGTGCTCCCAGCAGTGGCAGTGGTGTCCATGACCTGAGGTTCCAGGAACCACGGCAGCACTTGTGACACAGCCCCTCCTGCTCCCCCAGAAATGATGGTGGTGCTGCAACCTAAGGCTCCAGGAACTGTGGTGGTGCCTGTGACTGGAGACTGCAGGAATTGCAGTGGCACTTGCAACCCAGCCCTGTGCCTCTCCAACAGGGATACTCACAATCTGAGGTTCCAGAAGTCTCAGCAGTGCCCACAACCCAGGTACCCCTCCCCCTGTGGTGGTGGAGGTGGCACCCATGAATGCAACACCTTCAGCACAGCAGTGCCAGCATCCCCAGAGAACATGGGAGCAGCATCACAAGTGGCCCATGTGGCAGCAGCCCCCAGGATGCAGCACCACTCAAGTCTATGGAGAGCCTGGTAACAGTGAGAACAGAGCCCACAACCCTAGTCCCCCTCAGCTGCAGCAGCACCTACAACCCAGCCACCCCACCCAACAACCCTGAATTTGGTGAATGTGCCCATGACCATGGCTTCTGCCCCACCCTCCCACTGTAGTAGAGGAACTCATGACCCAGGTGACCCTGGAAGCAGGAGAGGTGCTCACCAGCCTGGTGACCCTGGTGGCAATGCCCACAACCATAGCAACACCAGAAACAGCAAGACACCAGCAACCTTGGAGGCACAAGCAGCAAAGCAAGGGCACTAATGACTCCTTCAGCAGAGGCAGGCTCTCAGAATACAATGGAATAGAATGGAAAGTGCAGGCTCTCAAATACAACCAGAAGTGCTCAGAATCAAGGTAAACAAAGCCTTAACCTAATAAGAAAGGTGTTCCCTACTACAAATATGCCTTCAGAGGAACAACTAATCAAGCACTGTGAAAAATTGTGGTAACATGGTATCACGGAAAGAAAATGATAATTCTTCAGAAACCAAACTTGAAGTCATGAAAGATTGTGATCTAAGTGATAGAGAATTCAAAATAACTCTCATGAAGAAACTCAATGAACTACAAGAAAACACAGAGAGACGGTTCAATAAGCTCAGGAATAAAATTAATGAACAGAAGGAGTACTTCACCAAAGACATTGAAACTCTAAAAAAAGAACCACACAGAAATTCTGGAGCTGAAGAACTCAATAAATGAGATGAAGAATAGAGTAGAAAGCATTGGAAATAGAGCAGACCATATGGAAGAGACAATAGTGAGCTCAAAGATAGAAGTCTAGAAATGATTCAGGTAGAAGAGAAGAGAGAATTAAGATTTTTAAAAAATGGAAAAATTCTATGAGTAATATCTGACTCAATTAGAAAAAGCAACATAAGGATAACGGGTATCCCAGAAGGGGAAGAGAGGGAGAAAGGAGCAGAGATCTTATTTAAAGAAATAATAATTTCTTTAATAGTAAAGAAATAAAAGGGAATATCCAAACCTGGGGAGGGAACTTGATATATAAGTACGATGTTAATAGAATACCTAAGTTTCTCAACACAAAAGACCTTCTCCAAGACACATTATATTAAAACCATCAAAAGTCACTGACAAGGAAAGAATAATAAGGATGGCCAGAAAGAAAAAAACAATAACCTATAAGAGAACCCCCACAAGGGTTTCAACAGATTTCTCAGCAAAAACTTTACAGGCCAAGAGAGAATGGAATGATATGTTCAAAATACTGAAAGATAAAAAATTTCAGCCAGGAATACTCTATCCAGCAAAGTTACTTTTCAAATATGAAAGAGAAATAAAGGGTTCCTCAAACAAACAGAAGCTGAAGGAGTTCATCACCACTACACCTGCCTTACAAAAAATCTTGAAAAGAGATCTCCTATCTGAAATAAAAAGGCAAAAGTATACAAAGCTTTGAGCAATGTGATAAATTACAGACAGAATCAGAAAATAGCAACTCTATATCAGAACAGGCTAGTAAACAATGAAAACATCAAGGTTAATGGGAAAAAAAGCGTTAAAAATAACTACAGCCACTTCAATTTGGTAACAAATTTGGTAACAAATTCATAGTTCAAAAATTCTTAATTTGTGACAACAAAGGCATAGACAGGGAAGAGGAAAAGGGTGGAACCTGAATAGACAATTAAAAATAAGATGCTATCAGTGGAAAAACGACTATCTCATCTATGAGATATTTTATATAAACCTCATGTAACTATAAAACAAAAACTCAGAGCAGACTAATGAAATATAAAAGAAGAAGAAACTGAGATACACATCACAGAAAACCACCAAACTGAAATGGCAGACAGAAACACAAGGGAAAAGAAACAATGGAAATATAGAGCAACCAGAAAACAAAAGATTAAATGACAGCATTAAGTCCTCATATATCAATAATCACCCTAAATGTAAATGGATTAAATTCACCTATCAAGAGACACAGAGTGGCTGGATGGATTAAAAAATAAGACCCAACAATATGCTGCCTCCAAGAAGCCCATCTCAGCCCTAAACACACACATAGGCTCAAAGTGAGGGGATAGAAAATGACACTCCAAGCAAATGGCAACCAAAAGAAAGTGGATGTGGACAAACTTATATTAGACAAAATAGACTTCAAGCCAAAAAACGTAACAAGAGACAAAATGGACATTATATAATGATTATTATTATCCACCAAGAAGACATAACATTTATTTATATACATGCACCTGACATAGAAGCACAAAAGTAGATAAAGCAACAGACCTAAAGGGAGAAATTGACAGCAATATAATAATATTAGGGGACTTTAATACCCCATTTACATCAATAGGTATATTATCCAGACAGAAAATCAACAAGAAAACATTAGCCTTAAATGAAACAATAGACAGGATGGACTTAGATATATGTGTGTATATATATATAACATTCCAACCAAAAGCAGCAGAATGCACATTCTTCTTAAGTGTGCATGGAACATTCTCAAAGATAGATCACATGCTGGGAAACAAAACAAATCCTAATAGATTTAAGAAGGTTGAAATCGCATAATTGTTTGATATCTTTTTGACCATAATGGTATGAAACTAGAGACCAACCACAAGAAGAAAGCTGGAAAAGTCAAAAATGTGTAGATACTAAACAATATGCTACTGGACAACAATTGGATCAATGAAGAAATCAAAAATACCTGGAGACAAATGAAAATGAAACCAAAACATACTAAAATCTATGGGATGCAGCAAAAGTGGTACTAAGAGGGAAGTTTGTAGTAATACAGGCCTACCTCAAGAAACATGAAAATCTCAAATAAATAATCTAACACTACATCAAAAAAAATTAGGAAAAGAAGAACAAATGAAGCCCAAAGTCAAGAGAAGGAAGGAAATAATAAAAATCAGAGCAGAAATAAATGAAATGGAGACTAAAAAGACAATAGAAAACATCAATGAAACTAATGGCTCATTCTTTGAAAAGGTAAACAAAATTGACAAACTCTTATCTAGACTCACTAAGAAAAAAGAGAGAAGGCTCAAATAAATAAAATTAGAAATAGAAGAAGAAAAATTACAACAGATACCACAGAAATACAAAAGATTTTGAAAGAACATTATGAAAAGCTATATACCAACAAATTAGATAACCTGGAAGAAATGGATAAATTCTTAGAATCACACAGCCTCTCAAAACTGAATCAAGAAGAAATAGAGAATCTGAATAGACCAGTCACTAGGAAAGAGATTAAAACAGTAATCAAAAATCTCCCCCAAATAAAAGTCCAGAACCAGATGACTTCTCTGGTAAATTCTGCCCAACATTCATAGAAGACTTAATACCTATCCTTCTCAGACTCTTCCTAAAAACTGAAGAGGATGGGTTGCCTAACTCGTTTTACAAGGCCAACTTTACCCTGATACCAAAACCAGACAATGATGACAGAAAAAAAGAAAATTACAGGCCAACATCACTGAAGAACACAGATGCAAAAATGTGTAACAAAATGTTAGCAAATTTAATACAACAACGCATTAAAGGATGATACATCACAATCATGGTCAGTTAAACAAAAATCTGTAATCAGCTGTTTTTTTTGTAATCAGCTGTTTTTGAAATTCAAATGTCAATTAGGTCAAATTGGTTGATAGTCTTATTCAGATCTTGTCCTATACTCTTGGTGATTTTTTGTCTACTTTTTCTATTAATTACTGAGGGATAAGTGCTGAAGTTCTCTAGCATAACTGCATTTGGCTATTTCCCCTTTATTTTCTCTCCAGTTGTGTTTCATGTATTTTGAAACTGTTTTTTATATGCCTACCTATTTATGATTGTTATATCTTCTTGGTGAATTGATCTAGAAACACGATATTTCTCTCAGAAATCCAGCCACCCATGCAGTCCCATAGGTCTGCCAGAAAAAGGAGGTCCCCTTGGGGCAAAGCAGCGAGGGAAAAGAGAGAGAGAGAAAACATACAGGGATTCCTTGCACACTCTTCACGCCACAGGAGCCTCTTTCTGGATTTCCTCTCAGGATTTTAGGTGTCTGTGCCACTGCCGTCACTGGGCAGCCCCACGAATGGAGTTGTCTTCGGGGCAGTGCACGAAGAGAAGAATGAGGACTTCCTTCCATACTCTCTGGCTCACAGGGACCTCTTTTCCTGATCCTCTCACCGGAAAGACAAGGTTTCTGTCTGGATTTTGGCTGCCCATGCCCCACTGCACAGTTCTGCAATGGGACTCTTTCTGGGTTAAAACTGAGATAAAAGAAAAGGCCCAGAAACCTAGCCTATTATAGGCTGTTCTTCAAGCATTTACTCCCCTCCTCATTCTGCCTGTTAATGTTAACTTTTCAGAGTCCTCGGCTAGTTGTTTTTTGTATTTTGCCCACAGGTTTCAGTTGTCATCGGTGGGAAAGACAGGCTGTAGTGGATTTATTACCCCGTTTTTTATTGAAATATAATTGACATACAATATTAGTTTCAGGTATACAACATAGTGATTTGATATTTTTATAGATTATGAAATGATCACCACACTAAGTCTAGTTACCATCTGTCACCATACAATGTTACTCCAATATTATTGACTATATTTCCTATGCTGTACATTGCATCCCTGTGACATATTTATTTTATAACTGGAAATTTTTACCTCTTGGTTCCCTTCACCTATTTTGCCCTTTTCCTCACCCGCTCCCCTCTGGCAACCACTAGTTTGTTCTCTGTATCTATGAGTCTGTTTCTGGTTTGTTTTGTTTTTTAGACTCCATGTATAAAGTGAAGTCATATGGTATTTGTCTTTCTTTGTCTGACTTATTTCACTTAGCATAATACCCTTTAGGTTCATCCATGATGTTGCAAATGGCAAGATTTCTTTCTTTTTTATGGCTAATATTCCATTGTGTGTGTGTGTGTGTGTGTATATATATATATATAAAATTATGTTCCATTTTGTGTGTGTGTGTATATATATATGTATATATATACATGCCACATCTTCTTTATCTAGTCATCTACCAATAGACATTTAGATTGTTTCCATATCTTGGCTATTGTAAATAATGCTGCAATTAATATAAGGGTGCATATATCTCTTCAAATTAGTGTTTTCATTTTCTTCAGGTAAATATCCAGAAGCAGATTTCCTGGATCACATGGTAGTTCTATTTTTAATTTTTTGAGGAACTTCCATACTGTTTTCCGTGTAGTAGATTACCTCTCAAGCACTGCTGGGATATAAGTAACTTTGCTTCAAGATGGTAAAAATGAGGATTCAGACACTAACAGATAATTCCAAAGCCCTTTTCTTAATCACTCTATTCCATATTTTACATATAAAGGAGAATCTTTTCTTTTCTATATTTTATCAAAATCAAAAGATTTGTGACTTATTATTTTTATTGTATTACCTAGAGATAGTTGAAAGTGAACAAAAGCTAGAGCAAAATGAAGGTCAATAATAAGGAAAAGAAAGAGAGAAAGGGAGATAAAATAGATCAAAAGATAGGTAGATGTGAGCTGGCTTACATCATTAAAAATATGTGCTTGTCAAATGCCTCAACTAGGGTTCAGGCAAGAAACAGATGTTATACTAAGAGAGTAACTAGAAAGACTTTAATGAAGGTACTAGTTCAGAAGAGGTAGGCAGGGTAAGGAAAGGAAGAAGGCATGCTGAAACATAAGGGGGCTCACGATAGCTGAAAGCTGTTCCCATCCCAGGACTTGAAGTGCAAGATGAGGAGCAGTTATGAGCACCCACAACAGCACATACTGTGTGGAGAGGTCGCATAGTTTTATTGGAATCAGTTGCCATACATAGAGGAATGCAGCCACTGCTGCATACTTGTCAGGGAGGAATTAGGCAGTAAATATTCCATCTTGTGTCTCCTCCTGCCCTCTTATCTCCTGCTAGTGTCTCTCGTCTGAACTCAAACAGATGCCAGACTCAAGAGAGCCTGGATGAGGCAGTTCATAGAGTCACCTCTCAGAACTCAGAGTAGGTTGGAGAAGAGTAGATAATGACTATAGAGCACAAATGGAGACTATCTGTCCCTTTTGCCCATTAGCGTCCGTTCTTACCTAACAAAGGGAAAACACAGTTGTCTTATTACAGAATGATTTCACTATAGTCTTAATTTCACTTTTTACTTAAATTGAAATATTAGGATCACCTCACAATTCAGCTATGATAGAAGAAAAAAGGGGCAAATAAATAATTTATATGAGCCATAGCCACTATAGTCCCCTTTTATGTAGTTGATCTCAAGGCCTAATTGATAAATAGCCTTCTTCTCCCATGACCCATTCTGTGTTTCTCTTACCATCCAGCAGCAGGTTGATTGGTTGAATCTTCAATCTGGTGGGATGATTGAAATTTTATTCCCAGAAGATACAAGTCCTTAGTGGTCCTGTATTTACTAGTTGCTGAAGTTCTCCATTATTCACCGAGCATGGGAGTACTACAAGATGAAGTAGTGAATCCTCCAGATTTCAGAAATAGTTATCCTTGAGTCTTAATGTGCAATTTCTCCTTGACAATAAGGATAACTCAGCATTTCTAGTGAAGTGACATTATTTTCTACCAATTGGTTTAGCAGCATGAGGAGCCCTAAATAACAAA
The DNA here is from genome assembly GCF_020826845.1 of Diceros bicornis minor. NCBI lineage: Eukaryota > Metazoa > Chordata > Mammalia > Perissodactyla > Rhinocerotidae > Diceros > Diceros bicornis. Next base: position 54,270,892 of record NC_080762.1, on the reverse strand, counting down.
GGTACATTGCGATTGGCAGAACAACAGCCTCCAAAGATGCCCATGTCCTAATCCCCAGAATCTGTGAGTGTTAGGTTACATGGTGAAGGGGAATTAAGGTTGCAGACGGAATTAAGATTGTTAATAAACTGACTCTATAATAGCAAGATTATTCTGGATTATCTATGTGAGCCCAACGTAATCACAAGAGTCCTTAAAAATGGAAGAAGGAGGCAGAAAAGGAGAGACAGAGGGAGATGTGACTATGGAAGAATGGCTAGGGAGATATAACACTGCTGGATTTGAAGATGAAGGAAGGAAGCTGTGAGTGAAGAAATGTGGGTAGCCTCGAGAAATGGTAAAAGTTAAGGAAAGGAATTCTCCCCTAAAGACTCTGTAAAGGAATGCAGCCCCGCTGGCACCTTGGTTTGTAGCACCATGGGACTCATGTTGGACTTCTAACCTACAGAACTATAGGATAACTGATTTGTGTAGTTTTAAGACACTAAACTTGTGGTGACTTTCCGTAGAGAACTACACATACACTCTCAGTTCCAATTTAATGGATCCATGATTGTGTTTCCTGGAGGAAGCATTTCTCTCTTTAGGAATAAGTACTGCAAATCCACTGAGTACAATGTTGAGAGGGAAGAAATAAAAGTTCCTTCAGTAGGATGGGCTGTTTTGACCTCCACCCTTGATTCCCAGATCCATGCAATCTGGCTTTGGGGGAACGTGTCATATATCGGTTGCTGATTTACGGCATTTTTCATATTCTATTGGACAATGCCTCAACTTCTCAGTGTTGTCCTCTAGATCACAAACAACAGAGATTCAAATAGGCCATTCCATCACTCTGTCAACCAGCTGCTCATGGTGCCGTACACAAATAAGACCAGTGAATAACCCAGTCATAAGTCCATTGCACACCTTTTACACTGTAAAATATGTTTTTTGGTTAGAGGCAATATTGGTGTAGTATATCAAGGAACTGTGTAAATCTGGAAATGGTAATGCTGTCAGAAACTTTGTAGGCAGAGAAAGTGGGTATAAATATGAAATATGTATTTCTTCCCAAGAAGACAAATTGAGATCCTCTCCATTGTGGACAGCATTCAATGTAATCAGCATGCCTCAAAGTGTCTGATTGATTTTGACTTGGAATGACGCCATAACAGAAACGTAGCCATATCCTTTGCATTTGGTAGTTTTTGCACTTGTGATATTTAAACTACCCTATTGAATTCATGAAGAACTCTTATCCCTGCCTGTGCCTAGTGATTATCCTCTGAACTATATGTAAATGTAAATATCTATAATTTGTGTGAATCTGATTTGACAATCCACTCTTTGTGCTGTCACACTCATCTTCAAATATTCTTCTAGATAAGTCCTTGACCAACAGGTTAGGAATTCTGAATAAGTGTACATTCATACCTCAGACCATCTTCCCCTGCTGGAAAATAAACAACTGAATATCCTACGTGGAATTCTTTCAACTAGAAGCATACTCTTTTATTGTTGTATTTCATGGCCACCCTAATGGGGGAGGTAATGCAGCAACTATTCACTTCCAGCTTGTTCCACGTTACCATGCAGACCCATCTGTATCCCTGGCCTGCATTTTTCTTCCCCTGTTCCAGGAAACTCCCCATATAGCCATAAGTACTCATAAAGTTTCATTTTGTATTCTGGAGCAGCTGGGGCCAGGTGAGATACCATGAGATGCTGCTCTGCACATTAAATCTTATGATCTGATGGACCAGTAACACCCACTCCAGATGGGGAGTTTAGGTGGCATGGATCAAACACTGAGTTGCTACCAGAAATTGCTTTTCAAGTGGAGAATAATTATGGGAAGAATATGGCAATGTCTCATTCTAAAGCCCTAGGGATCTGCACCATGAATTTCCTGTTGGGGTTTGCAAGAGGCTCCATAGAACCTCTTAATCCTCCCTAGACACGGTCCATACCATTGGATCTGTTGGATCATCAGTCCCAGGAGTCAGGGCAGCTTGCCTTGTGAGTCTGGACCTGCTGTAGAGTCTTCTTCTTCCTTTTTTTTGTTTTTGTTTTGTGAGGAAGATCAGCCCTGAGCTAACATCTGATGCCAATGCTCCTCTTTTTGCTGAAGAAGATTGGCCCTGGGCTAACATCCATGCCCATCTTCCTCTACTTTTTATATGGTACACCGCCACAGCATGGCTTGACAAGTGGTGTGTTGGTGGGTGCCTGGGATCTGAACCTGCGAACCCGGGCCACTGAAGCGGAGTGCACGCGCTTAACCGCTGTGCCACCGGGCCAGCTCCTGCAGAGTCTTCTTTTTTTTGATGTTTCTCCTCAAAGCTAGAAGCATCATGGGTTACCCAGTAAAGGGTCAGAAAATTGGTGACTGTCGCCACTCCTAAAATTTTTGCAATTTGGTAGACTCCTATAGTGACTCTCTACTTCAGACGAGACTCTATACAAATGTGGGATTTTCTCCTAACTTATATCTCTGTAATGAGCCACTGTTATGTTCTGTGGGATAAGAAGTTTATATTTCTGGTAGACTCTATAGAACAGAGAGGGAGCAGGAGAGTTGATATTGTCTTGAGATATGATATTGAGGGTGTGCTGCTATCACTGACATAAAAAGACAAGATGCTTATGATTACCTTTACCAAGTGGAACGGAAAATAAGAATTTCCTAGGTTAATAGCTGCCTTTTAGCTGCCAGGGACTAAGTTGATTTGCTGTTTTGTTTTTGCTCAGCAAAATTTGTAGCTTGAATTAGTATCATCACCTGATTAAGAACACAGTAATTCACAGTTATTGTTTATAAACTGGACCTATCTCAATTTTCAGTGGTCAAAAGATATGGTAACCAGGGATATGAGACCCATTACCACCTCTACATCTGGTGAGTCTTTGGTAATGGCACTAATCTCTGCAATACTCCCAAGAATGCAGTGTTGTTTTTAGTCTACTTTTGTCAGTGATGCGGAGGAAGGCTAGTTCTAAGGACATCTTTCTGGTCCTTCTCATCGAAAGAGTCATCACTCTATTGATTCAGGAACCAATGCAAGATTCTGCCAGTTACTAATTATATCTATTCTTTCTATGAATTCTGGGCTTTAGGAAATAACTACAGGAGAATTCTGTAGTCCCACTGAACCTATTATGAGATGAACTGAGGCCACGGCTCCGTCTGTCACCTAACTTCCATAAGCCCCCACTCTGACCGGTTGTCTATGATGGCTCTTTATTGTCTCTGGAGATTGGCAGGAGTTCAGAGCCAATGTATAATATCCCTTAGAAATTCCAGGTATTTTCCTTCCTCTAATGCACAAACACCTTGACAAATAGCTGAACATCCCTCTAAAGAAAGCTTCTGAGAAGATTCAAAGAGTATCTACTGCAGAGTCCTTCATCAAATAGACATGGCCTCCCTTTCATTGGAGGGGCTTCAGTGAACTGGGAAGAGCCCATGAGTCCCCACTACTGTATCTGAACTTATATTTTTGTCTACTTAATCTAGAATTTCTCCACTAATTTTCATCAAGAAGCATCTTATTAGGCTTAGTAGTCTGGCTATTTATTTTATCCTTAGGGACATTATGATCAAGTAGCCACTGCCACAGAACCCCACTGTTCAAACTGCTCTGATTACCACTCACTCTCTGTGGCCTTGATCAACCCCTTTGACTCTTTTGGTGACAGCTGCTGTCTGGCATCTACCTCTCTGGGATCCTAGTATTTTCTTTTATATCACGGAAATCATTTTCACTGTACACCTCTCCCCCCATCTCTAGCCTGCAGAGTTTTCAAGAATGCCGCTGGCTCCTCTATAATACATTTCTTAATGTCTTAATGAAGTAAACTATAAGATGTGGTTAGGAAATGGCTGCTCAGGTTGTACAGAGTGGATCCATTTCATCTCCCTGGTCTCTAGAACTCCTTCCTTCTCAGTACACCAGGGGAGTTCTGGCATCTCAGTTGACTGTTAGGCACTGCTGACTCCAGGTTTCTATCAACCAACCCATCAGGTAGTTGACACTACTCCCAGGTGCTTGAGCCAACACACTGAATCCTGAATCCTCGGTAAATCTACTCACTTAAATAAATTTGGCCCAGTATATTTTGTCCTCCTTGTTTTAACATGTTGGGAATATGTTGCTGTACATATTCTCTCAATTCCTACACTTACAAATTGACAAGATCCTACTAATTTGGTCTATAAGCTGTATCTTCCAAAAACACATCTTGTCTATCTTCCAGGCTATTCTGGGTTCTAATTCTATTTATGGGCCAGGAGGCAAGGAGGTGGTAATTAATTTTAATTAATTTTAATTAATACTGAACTTGATTCTCATGCATATGTGATTTGTTGATACAGGCAATATTATATTCCTTTAAAGCTGGTGTAGTTTTTCTGATTTTCCACTTGTGCCTTTAAGTTTGAATTCATGGCTTTCAATAAAAACTTTTTTTTTTTTTTTTGTGAGGAAGATCAGCCCTGAGCTAACATCCATGCTAATCCTCTTCTTTTTGCTCAGGAAGACTGGCTTGAGCTAACATCTATTGCCAATCCTCCTCCTTTTCCCCCCAAAGCCCCAGTAGATAGTTGTATGTCATAGTTGCACATCCTTCTAGTTGCTGTATGTGTGACGCGGCCTCAGCATGGCCGGAGAAGCAGTGCATCTGTGCGCGCCCTGGATCGAACCCGGGCCGCCAGTAGCGGAGCACATGCACTTAACCGCTAAGCCACAGGGCCGGCCCCATCAATAAAAACTTTTTTGTGTGTACTTTCTCAAGGGCAATCAGAGCAGCCATCTTACCCTACAATCTTGTAATCACCATTGTCACCATAGTGACCATATACCACAGCCCCTTAATCTTCTGGTGCCCGTCTTCTCCTTGCTCTCCATCCTTACCAACACTAGTGACAAACTAAGCAGCCGTGATGCCAGTGTATGCCCTGGATTGCCACCGTCTGATTTCCCAGCAAATGTGATCATTTACAACGTGTGTAACCAACTCCCAGAATTTCATTTTGATGGTTGTTTCCTCTGGTCACTTCTGGTAAAAATTATTATATTAGTCAGGATCCCATCCAGAAGGAAATGGCACACTCAAAAAAGTACAGAAAATTTTAAAAAGGGACAATTTACAAAGATGTAGGAAGCTTAAGGAAACAAACAAGGGATTCCAAAGCAAACAGGATCTAGCAAGAACTAGAAGCCCTCAGTATCCCTTAGTTTGAAAGGCTAGGGAAAACAAGCTGTTGTGAGAACATAATGCTACAGGAGAGTAGCAGCCAGACAAGAGCTATGATCTTAGGGAGAGGAATACACTTATTGCCATATCAAAGCCTGTCAGTAGGGAGCTGAGGGAACACATTCTCTGACTTCTTTCCTCTTTTCTACTGCAGGAGCATCCCACTCAAGGAACCTACCAGAATCCGGAGGACAATAGAACCCAGAGGATACAGCACACTCTGGCCAGACCTCAAGCCAGAGAGCAGTTCCATTGGGTGGAGAATGGATGTTGAGGGGCAACCAGGGAATATGCAGGATGCCGTTGAGTGTAAGACCCATTCTTGTTTCAGAGATTCTGAAATGGGAAAAAGTACTTTAAATTTCAAACTTGGTGAAATATGCTAATATAGAAATAGATAAGAATACAAAAACTATTTAGAAGGATAGAAGATATAGAGCAGGCCCTTGAGGTAGTTATTTATTTTAAAGGTACATTAAATTTAGTGTTAGACCTTCTGACAGTAGCAGAAAAAAAACCTCATGAGTAATAAAAAATTAATTGTTTAATAAAATGAAACATACAAATTAGTATGGATTTTTTTTCTTTAGGCCAATTTCGTGAAGAATATACCCTATAAATCTTTGTTTTAAAGTATAATGATTCTAGTCTCAATACAAAGGAAATCCTACAAAACAGGAGTTTGGGCATGGAAGCATTTTCAGTAGAAAAAGAATGACTTGAAGCAAGGCCAAGAGACAACTCTTGAACGTGACTTCTTCATATTCTTGTATGTTAGAGGAGGTCGTTATTTGGCTTCATTTTCAGGTCTAGCTCAAGGCAAAATCGAGAACCACCTGTAGTTTATCACTTTAGCCTCAGCCATTCTTAATTTTACCATTTTTCCCTCCATATGGCACTTATCCCACACTGAAAAAATGAAAAACAAAACAAAACAAAGCTTATTGTTGGATCAGGATTTTATAAAGTCCTTAAGAAAACTAATAACAGAAAGTTGTATTAGTGGATGTTCAGTAGTTTCATGTATTTATTAAACTCAAATTAGTAAAATGATTACAAGAATTTATTTTAAAGAAAATTAGTGGGGAGAGAGGAAATCTAAATAGAAGCTTGGGGAATTGCAAAGTCCATACCTGCTGAAAGACTAGTTAAGACATTGAGTTATAAAATTCATAAATTGTTAAAAGTAAGAGAAAATATAATTTAGAGAAATATGATACTTATCCTACACTATCAAGTACTGAACAGTAGAGAAGCTTCCCTACAGGGAACAAATAGCATTTTCTTTAGAGAGAAATACAAAGGCAGTCCCTCAGGAGGATTGTTGAAACCAAATAATAATTTCAATCTATGAAGACTTTTGTCTAGAGAACTCAGCCACATTTGCTCATTAGTTTTCAGAACATACTTGTGATTCATCTATTGAATTGCAATTCCTTTTTTTGTTACCAAAAAAGTTGAAACATAGGGGAATTGACACGTAATAACAGCTATTGAGTTCATTTAAACAGAGTGAATTACCAGGAGACATGCCAGTCTTGGTGCTTGATTTAAGGGACCCTTCAAATAAATAGAATCTACCCTTTCTGGAGTTCTTGTGCATGATGGAAGCTTTAGAAAGCCATATTTGTATTATGCAATATTCTCCCCTCTCATACTCAGCTATATTTGTTTGGATCACCTGTAGGTGTATGAACTAGGTATGGTTAAACTTTGACTGGTAGCTTGGTCAATCAGGGATAATCTCTAAGTAATACTTTTTTGGGGAAATAATTAAAATCAAGAAATTAGAAGTAAAAGCAGAACTGAAGACACACGTGCAGACTATCTCGGTACTTCATTCTTAGTATTTGCAGGAACAACTATAAAATAGACTTTCCAAAGAATTAGAGATGAAATACATTTTTCAATTCCTTTTTATATTTTTAGAATTAAACATTACTTAGTACATTAAAACATGTATAACAGAGTGACAAATGTCTGAGATTTTACCCTTGCAAGCCAATAAATTAGCCTGCCAGTTTCATGGTTGCTGGTTGAAGACACAAGGTTCCTGGATCAGAGACAAAGGACCATTTATTGCTCACAGCATAGAAGTAGCCAGAGTATCAGACTTTTTATGTCAGTTTCCCAAGTCAGAATTCCCACAGGGTGACATGAAGGAAGCAAGATGACATTTGTGTGTACAGTGGATTGCATGGAAGTAGAGGAACATCAAGCTTAGGGAATTTGATCTACTATAATGGGCAATATACATGCCAGTCCTTTTCTCAGGAGGAAAATCCTCCAAGACTCTAAGCAAATCTGTCTTTGTTCCAAGAGAGATACTGTGTGTATCTTCCAAGGCTGTTCTCAATACGAACATTCTTAAAAGACACTAGAGCAAAGGTGGTCAGTACCTTTGCTCACAAAGTTGTGCAGAAACATGAGGAACCATAGAGAATTGTCTCTCAATACAATGTATCACATATATAAAATTATTTCTTCACACACAAGATACAAAAATCAATGGAACACATAGTAAACCTTTGTAATATGTGTAAATATTTCATATACAGATAAATAGTAATTGTTAGGTTGTTTTTTAGTATTATCAGACTATGTACTTATGCTTCAATTTATTTCTAGATGCATGGGTTTATTAATGTCACTAATGAAATATATAAAGTTTTTAATGCTAGATGATAAAACTTTGCAGTGTTTAACTTTTTTCTTTTATTCCATTAAATTCAATACCTAAGTTTTCATGACTGTTTCTAAATTGTACATAATAATTTAAATACATAAGATGGTTTGATTCTGTATCATACTTGTTTTTTTCCCACTAATATTTCAGTAATTGTTTTTTGACTTTTTAAATTGTAGTAAAATAAACATAAAATAAAATTTACTATCTTAATCTTTTTTAAACATAAAGTTCAGTATTATTAAATACATTCATATTGTTGTGCAACCATCACCACCAGCCATTTCCAGATCTCTTTTTATCTTGCAAAACTGGAACTCTATACCCATTAAAAATATTTCTTAATGTAATAATCAAGTAAATAAATTATAAGAACATAATCTGCATTAGACACTGTTCCACTCAAAGATTCTAATGAAAGTAATCTGGCTTGAATATAGGGTTAATATATTTCATTATTGCTATCTATGAGATATCCTAAGTTAAAATCTAATATCCAGAAAGATAGACCTCAGATTTATCAAATATCATGGAAAATTTCCCTTCATATGACAAGCAGTGTTATCCTTCTATAGTTGAGTATGTTATAGTCTATAGTTCTATGTATGTTTATTCAGGATGCTCTGGTTCTGTCTATGATTTCCAAAAGAAATGCACACAATTATTTCAAGGGTCCTGGGATAGTCCTTGCTGCTTAGTTTACATGAATATATTTTCTATATTGCGCAACATGCGTAGATACCCATGGATCTGATTTTTCATTGATGGGGCAGTAGTCAACATTTTGGCATTTCTAACTAAATCCAGTCTTGGAAGCATGAATTCCTTTGATGGAAAATCTATTTGGTTGATGCAAAGTTTGTCCATATCATAGTGCCATAGTTTTCCGTTTCCAAAATTTGTCTCCTGAGAACCTTCTAATGATTATTATCAGTCCTAACACTTCCAAATGGGCATGGCTAAAGTCTCATGTCTCAGGTCTACATTTCATTTGTATTTATCTTAGTCATCAATCCGATAATCTACATCAGGGTCTTAGTATCTCTTAGTGTGTAAACATTACTGTCAAAAGAACTTATTCTTTAGTAGCAGATTACAGAATTTCTCTCAATTCATTAAGCTCTTATAATTTATTTATCTTCCTTGTCAGCTTGGATGATCTACATGGTTATTATTCTCTACAAACACAGTGAGAATGCCCAAAACATTCTCATCTCTGTACTCTTTCTCAGCCTTCTTCTGAAGTTAGAGCCACTCATACTATCTCATGGCTTATTTTGTTTGCTTTCATTGTGCTGTTTTCTGCCTTACTAAACATTTAAATTATTTTTATCTTATTTTACCATATAAAGCTTATGTTTAGCACTATTTTTTTTTTAATTGACTATTACTATCCTGTTATCTGCTTCTTTGTATAAATCGGAAACATTTCTTAGGTCTTCAGGCCTCTATGTTTAGGGGTAATTAAAAACTTTCTTTTTCCAAAGTTCCTACAAGGAAAATAGTTTGCACAAGATCATTTTATCTAACTACACTTTTCAAATAAATATTGATTGCACATATATATATATTTATATATATACATATAAATATATATATAGTTTTTTTGGTGAGGAAGATTAGCCCTGAGCTAACATCTGTTGCCAATCCTCCTCTTTTTGCTGAGGAAGATTGGCCGTGGGCTAACATCCGTGCCCATCTTTCTCTACTTTATATGTGGGACACCTGCCACAGCATGGCTTGACAAGCGGTGTGTTGGTCTGGGCCTGGGATCCAAACCTATAAACCTCGGGCTGCTGAAGGTGAGCTCATGAACTTAACCACTACTCCACTGGGCCAGCCCCGTGACTGCATATATTTTCAACAGAACTTCTTTTAGTCTATTACTCAAATTACAGGACAGTTAGAAATTAAAGTGGGCCTAAATTTGTTGCCTAAGAAATTGAATAAATTAGATCTCTTAATCTTTTCTAAATTAGGGTTGAATCATTCAAATTGCAATTTAGATATTCATTGGAGTATTTGCTGCTTTTATATTAAGTATTAGGGAAATGTGTAGAAGGATATCAAGTATTCTTTCTACTCTGTTGTAATACTACTATTATAAAACATTTTTTATTATGGGAAATGTCAAATAAATACAAACATATGAAAGAGTAGTAGGATAAATCTGCTGTGTCCCCTCACATATCTTGGACAATCATCCCTCATGGGCAGGCTTGCCTCAGTTTTGTCCCTACCCACTGAGCCCCACTGGATTATTTTGAAGCAAATTCCATAACTTCTTCCATCTTTAAATATTTCACTAAATGTTTTAAAAAGATAAAAACTCTTCTAAAAGTACAATCATAATACCATTATGCCATTTAGAAAAACATAGTAATTCCTTAGAAGAAATAAAAATCCAGTCAGTATTCAAAATTCCCTGATTGGCTACCTTTTTTTTTTTTACAATTTGCTCTGCATCCTTATGGCATTGTTTGACATGTTACTCTATTCCCTGCATTTCCTGTCAACTAATAGTTAAATCTAAAGGTTTGATCAGATTCAGGTTTGATTTTCATTTTATTTGGTTAGAATTATTTTAAGAGTGTTATTGTGTACTTAATATCTGGTTGTCCTTCACATTATGACATTAGCAAACATCGAAGATCATTGTTTAGGTTAATATTTTATTATAGATTTGCAAAATGAGAATATTCTAATTTTTTTTTTCTTGAGGAAGATTGGCCCTGGGCTAACATTTGTGCCAATCTTCCTCTACTTTACATGTGGGTCACTGCCACAGTGTGGCTGACAAGTGGTGTATGTCCTCACCTGGGATCTGAACCCCACGAAACCAGATCACTGAAGTGGAATGCACTGAACTTAACCACTACGCCATGGGGCGAGCCCTGAGAATATTCTAATTTTATTATTTCTTCTTCCTTGTTTTTTTTTTTAAGCTGGAATACAGCTGTAAAGAATCAACAATTTGATTTGATTACTCCAAAGTTTTGTTTACATACAAAAGGATAAGTGCCTAATTATTTTCCTCAGTGTACCAGTTTTTAACAAAAGTAATTACTTTCTTAGCATTCTTCTAAGGAGACAACTAAATGTATTTTTAAGATATGCTTCTGAACTCATTTGACTTACTTCAATCTACTGCAGTTATTATTCTTTCTGAGACTCAAACTACTGAAACTTTGCCCAGTAGAAGACTCTTCAAGTTGAGTGCTGAGTACTTTGGATGTGGCCACAGGGGTTTTAAAAGCTCTATTGCTTTGATATGATAAGATGTCCCAGACACATTTTATATATTTCCTTTGCCCGCCTTGTAATCCCTTGTTTCTTTATGGAGCTCTGGTTTATTTTTAGTGGGAAAGACATTAGATACTACAATCTAGGCACTCGGGGAGCTCATTACTCCCAGGCTGATCATTTTTTTATGTTTGTTTCTAGGCCTTTTCAGTGGACAGAGTTAGGGAAAATGCACCTTTTTAAAAACAGACTTTATTTTTTAGAGCAGTTTCAGGTTCACAGCAAAATTGAGCAGAAAGTACAGAGTTCCCATATATCCCTGCCCCTACACATGCACAGCTTCCCCCACTATCAACATTTTCTAACAGGGTGGGACATTTGTTATAATCGAAGAAACTATATTGACACATCATTATCATCCAAAGTCCATACTATATTTTAGGGTCACTCTTGTACATTCTATGGGTTTTGACAAACGTATAATGACATGTATCCACCACTATAGCATCATATAGAATAGTTTCACTTCCCTAAAAATACTCTATATTCTGCCTGTTCACTCCTGTTTCCCCTCTACTCCCTGGCAACCACTGAACTTTTTATGGTCTCCATAGCTTTACCTTTTTTAGAATATCATATTGTTGCAATCATACAGTATGCAGCCTTTTCAGACTGACTTCTTTTCCTGCATGTTTTTTTATGGCTTGATAGTTTCTTTCTTTTTAGTGCTGAGTAATATTCCACTGTTTGGATGTACCAACATTTATTTATCCATTCACTTACTGAAGGACATCTTGGTTGCTTCCAAGTTTTGGCAATTATGAATAAAGCTGCTATAAACATCTGTGTGCAGGTTTTTGTGTGGACATAAGTTTTCAACTCATTAGATAAATATCAAGGAATATGATTGCTGGATTCTATAAGAGTGTGTTTAGTACTGTAAGAAATCGCCAAACTGTCTTCCAATGTGGCTGTACTGTTTCGCATTCCCCCCAGTAATGAATGAGAGTTCCTGTTGCTCCACATCCTTGCTAACAGTTGGTGTTGTCAGTCTTTTGGATTGTCATCACCATTTTTAGTTTAATTAATTAATTAATTAATTAATTTTATTGAATAAAAAATGCATTTTAAGTTCATACTGATATTTCCTATTATAACTTGGATTATAAGTTTTTACTTAAATCCATTGATTTCATATTTGTATCTCTTTCTCTTAAACCATAAAACTTGTTTTCTAATGATATATACATAATTATTTATTTGCCTCAGCCTTTTATATATATATATGTATACAACAACTGAAAGATGTTATTTGAGTAATAGTCTTCGGTTCTACAAAAGATATTACTTTAATTTTCATTGCCCTGAACATTCCCACCAACCACAAACAAAAACAAATGAACAAATCACTAATTAGAGACTTTGGAATCAAGAACCCTAGGTCTGTGATGCCTTTCTGATAGAGCATTAAACCTTGATTATTATCCTTGGTTATATTCCAGAAGCCATAACGACTTTGGACCATTGGGAAGAAAAAGGCAGTGCCAGGTGAGCTCTTAAGACCCATGTAGTTCATACCTACAATGTTATCTTTACTTAATGTGTATAAAATTTCTATTTTACCAAGTATCCCTTTTGTTAAAATTACTCCATATTCTTTTGTTTAAGTGTCAGCTAGTCAAGTTTTATTTTTCATTGCAAAACCTATAAAGAGAATAAATAATTTTACATGTAGTAAAATACTAAGAGTAGGATCTAATCTCTTTGCATAGGGCAAATGTTAGGAGAGGTTGGCCTGGATCTTTATTAGAGAATTTTTAGGGAGCCACTAATGGATACAAACAGTATACTGAACTCTAAATATTGGACTGAATACTTCTGTGTCCGAAAGCATATATATTATGATGAGACAACAAGAATATTGCCGTGAACTTGAACTAAACTTTTACTTGCAATTAATTCTCAAGCCAAAGCTTCATTTTTCAATGTGTATACACTGGAATTCACAAATCTAGGCAAGATGCTCCATTCAGCCATCCCAGGCTCATTATCCTTATGTTAAGTGATTTTCTTTTTTGGGTGGTTTTGAATTAGCAGTAATACAGCCAAAGAGAATGATTGCCACTTCATCTTGGGGACCATTATTATGAAATTAGCAATCTGTCTCCCTGCTTCACAATGGAGCCTTCTGTTTTATTTCCTGAGGGAGAAAATAAAATCACAAATGGACTGTCTTGTCTTCCACATTCTATTCATCTGACAGAAGATAGAGGATAACTGATTTGGATAACCTAACTCAATTTTGACTTTCTGGTAATTAAACATTTAGTCTTGAACAGAGTTTTTATGAGCATGATTTCATTATGCCTTCCTCTTTCTTTGTAGGCTGCAAATAAACCTTTGAGGGCCTCTGTGATTACTGCAGGAAAGCAATAATATAAACAGTAAATGATCTATTCTGTTGTTTTATGACTTTTATTTCAACATTACTTTGTAAAGTGTATTGAAGAAATAGGTTTATGGATTTTTCTTTACAGAAGAATGGTCCTAATGGCTTAACTAATTATATAGGTGCATTAAAGTATTTTTAAAAGATTTATTTTGGTAGTCCAAATAAGAGTTTTTTTTTTTCCATTTAGCAAAATAGGAATACCAGTGTTTTCAAAATTAAAAAACTAGCCACATTACAGGTCCAATCCTAAGCAACACTATCCTGTCCTTTTAAAATGTTCTTCCTAAGATATCATAATTTAAAAATGAATATTTAAACTAATTATCCAGAGGGTATTACTAGAATAAATGAGGGTGGTACCCATGGGATGGAGGTGGAAGTAGGGAAGATTTTATTTTAATAGGGGATCAAATGTCTGCAAATTGTTCTAAAGGGAACTCCAATTTTAGAATTTAGGACAGTAACCACTAGGGGAGGATCTTCCCATCTGGCACACTTCAGATCATATGATCTCAGCACCAGTATGCACTACCTGTTTCTGAGACTGATCAATATTGAGAAAACTAAACTCACTTAAATAAAAGTCTAGGATTTTCAGTTGCTTCCCTTTGTTTCATCTGTTTTAAAAGCATCACAATAAATGCTGTTAAAAGAGTGTTATTCCTGCCCTGGGTTATATAATTAACTCTTAGAGCTTAAAAAAAAAAAAAAAAAGGACATTCTGTACTTGAGTCTGAGTAGCTCATTTTTTATAGAAGTGTGCAATATTATTTAATTTTTGGAAATAGTTCATCTTTTTATTTCTCCCATATTAATACCATGAAAAACTTGAGGAGGAAGAATCTACTTATAAGCCTCTAGATTGTGGACACGAGTCAACAGCACAATGGAAAATCACCATAATTCAATGTTGGAGTGGGGTGTAGAAATATGGCTAGAGACCCATGAGAATGGAATCAGATCAGGAGACTTTTAGTGCCACAGAGTGGAGTTGAAAGTGAGAGTGAGAATAAATGATTTGAGTTGAATATCTGAATTAGGTTGGGTAGGGCGGTGAAGCACATTGGGATCTACAGAACCAGAGCTAGACCCTATTGTGGAGATATCCCAGAAAACAGTGAGTGCTGGAAAGGAAAGCCAATCTATGCTCTTTTAGAAAAAGTTGAGGTTCATGTATCACCACACCACAAACAGATATGCAACTATGGAGAATTCTTAGTCTTTCTGTCAGTAGTTTCTCAGTGCTCATAATGTGTTTGCCACGGTATTGATTTCAAAATATTAGACTTAGAGTTAACCCATATCCTTACTGAGAAACGCCTGATATTTAACAGAGGAAAAATGCTATATGATGTCTCATTTTATGTATGTATTTAGTAAATGGTATTTAATTTATTCCATCATGTGGGCTCAATGCAATTAAACTTTTTTGTTGTGCTTATGAATTTTTTTGTTAAACAAGCCTATCAAGAACTTCTATTTCCAGTACTTTGACACACTAGCTGCCCTGCACACCTGCTCTGAAAATCATCTACAAATACATCTATAAATGCATTGCTCAGGCAGAAAAAAATTCAGAGAGGTTCTCAGAAGGCAAAAATACAGTGAAGAATCCAGAGAGGTAAATGAGCAAGTGTCAAGTCCCTGGCTGCTCTCGGGATTTCCACTTGTCCTTGGCTAGTTCCATGACCTTCATTTTCAAGGCAGGCTGGGCTGTGGGGCAAAAGGCAAAGCCTAGATTCTGTTCCATGTCAGAAGTTTAACAGGAGACCCTTCAGATAAGGCCACACCAGGAAAGTTGCATCTTCTGTCAAAGACTAAATAAAAAGGAGCTGGCCCGGTGGTGTAGTGGTTAAGTTCACTCGCTCTGCTTTGGCTGCCTGGGGTTCATGAGTTCGGATCCTGGGCACTGACCTACACCACCCACCAAGCCATGCTGTGGCAGCATCCTACATATAAAATAGAGGAGGATTGGCATGGGTGTTAGCTCAGGGACAATCTTCCTCAAGAAAAAAGAGGAAGATTGGCAACAGATGTTAGCTCAGGACCAATCTTCCTCACCAAAAAAAAAAAAAAGTAAATAAAAAATAAATACTCTCTGCAAAAGTTCTGGATGGAGGGAGAAAAATAAAATCTCTCTTGAGACAATTGAAGTAGACATTGACCCTCAAGAGGATTTGTGGTTCATCATAGTTAAACTGAAAATCATCAAAGAAACAGAAAATCTTAGAAACATCTGGGGAGAAAAGACAGATTAAATACAGGAAACAATATTTAGATCAATAGACTATTTCTCATTGTCTACCAATAATGGTAGCCAGAAGATAGTGGGATGACATTTTCAAAGGGTGTGTGAAAGTAAATCTTAACCTAGAATAATATAACTAATAATATAAATAAGCAAGAAGGAGATAAAAAGACGTTTTCAGAAAAATCCAAACTGACAGAGTTTACTACCAATAGCTCTTTACTAAAAACACTAGAGTATTTACTCCAGGCTAGAAAATGACCTTACAATGAAGACCTATGGTTAAAGAAGAAAAGATTAGCAGACTATTTGGTAGAAATGGAAAATCTCAGCAAACACTGTGTCTAAAACCAAAAAGCAATAAAGTATGACTTATGATTTGTAAAGAAAAAAGGACTAAAATACTGGAAAACAATAGCCTGTAAGTCAATGTTGAGATATTAGAGTTACATTGTATTGTTTGGGAGGATAAAAATAATAACTTTAGTCTTTGAAGAATTAATTATGTATTTAATATTTTATAGCAAACATTAAAAATAACTTTCAAATTAGTAGAGAGAAAAAATGGGATTAAAAAAATCTTAGTCAAATCGAAAGAATGGAAGAAAGGAGGAAGAAGGATGTGTACACACTGTATCACGATTCGTCCAGTATCAGGTTCCTATTCTCGCTGAGGATGACACTTCCTCACCCCCTTGAAGTCAGGCTTGGTCACGTAACTTGCTTACCAGTGAAATGTTAGTGTAGAAGCTTCATGGGCCAGGTTATGGTTTGACATCTCTTTTTCCTCTGCTGTGAGACTGGCAGAGGCTACTTCCTGAGTCCTGGAGGGAAGGGGACATGGGAGCCAGTGGCACCTGTGATGGGTTTGTCAAGTGAGTGAGAAACAAATCTTTGTTGTGTTGAGCCCCTGATAATTTTTAGATTGTTGCCAGAAGCATAACATCCCTACCCTAACTGATATGGGGAAAAGATCTGCCGTGAAGTTTGGGCTAATAGCTGTGTGACTTTGGGCAAGTTACTTCATTTTTCTGAGTCTTAATTTCCTTTTCTGTAAAATAAGATGTTGTATAGACAAGAAAATGTCTTGGAAGGTTAAGGGGAAAGGAAAATCAGAAAACATGATCCCATTTATGTTAATAAAACCCTCAAAATAACAACTATTCCAAATAACATAAGTACATGTCTGCACCTATACATACCAATTTGTAAATGCAAACGAAACAGTCCAGAAGGATACATACCAATTGTTAGTAGTGGTTACTACCAGAAGGAGAATGGTACAGAGGAAAGCAAGGAGACTTCATTTTTATTCTATATACTCATTATTTGAATTTTTACAATTGATTTTTACATGTTTATGTACAATTTCTGTCACGAAATGGAACAAAATGAGTGATGGTGAAAAGAAATCCTTGAAATTAATGAATGAGAGAGAGAGAGAGATCTTTCAGGAGAGAGATTTGAACTCGAGACACAACCAACAACTGAACAATTGAAGCCGAGATCCAGGTGTCCAGAGTGAACAATGTCTACTTTAGAAGAAGTCCCAAAAAAGCCTTTTTCCTGTCTGTGCGTGACATCAATTACATATGCACAAAGCATTCAACGTCCCCTGAGCTTGTAAAGACACACTCTAAACAGCAACTGAGGCTACCATTTGCATTGTTTCTGTAAATTTGGAGAAAGGGAGGGTGAGAGTTTCCAAGATAGAGATGTGAATGTTCATGGATGGATGATTGACATACTGTCTTTGAGAAATATTAAAAGAAAAAATATATACTCTATTCCACAAACAACAGCATCATAGCCGTTGGAAAACATT
The DNA here is from genome assembly GCF_020826845.1 of Diceros bicornis minor. Taxonomy (NCBI): domain Eukaryota; kingdom Metazoa; phylum Chordata; class Mammalia; order Perissodactyla; family Rhinocerotidae; genus Diceros; species Diceros bicornis. The sequence goes on along the minus strand of NC_080762.1, from coordinate 54,253,200 downwards.
TTGAACTTAGTACAAATACGACAAAGGATCATCAGTGCAGCTTTTTGCTAAAAATATCACAATTAACCCAATATACAGTTAGTGAGTAAGCACTATATGTCAAGATAGTTCTGAGAGTACAGAAATTATTAATATCTGGTACCTGTTCTTAAATCACTCAGATAATCAAATAATTGAAATTACAATAATTTGGCTCATGCTTAACTTAAAAAATCTAGTTGGTTCTCAAAATAAAAACAAAAAGGTCATCTAAGGAAAAGGCATCATAAAATTGTCGCAAGATTTAATTTTTAGTTCACACCATTGCAACACTTGTCAATAGTATCATTCTAGATAGACGAGATCATCATGCTTTCAGAAAGAGCAAAATAGAATGGAAAGTTTGTTGTAATTTTTTTATAATTATTTCTATGAATTAATTTATGTACTTTGACCACAGAAAACAGCAAAAGACAAAACTGAAACAGAGAATGCATCTCTGCTTCTTGATATGACTTCTCTTTAGCTATTTTCACAGCCCAAGTCAATGAAATGCTCCCCTAAGTATTATGTACCTCCAGGGATGTAATGATCTGAGTGAAGAGTCGAATGGTTATTTTAGGACACTTTGTTATATTATTTTTTAATCATATTTTTATAAAAAACAATTTAGGAGAAATAGCCTTACTGTGCTGATCTGCTTACTTCTTAATAAGGCATTCCTTCCCAAAGCTTTTCAATCTTACTCAGAAAAAGAATTTTTTGAACGTGATGGAAAAATATGCTTCAATGAGCTTACATCTCAAATACTTTTCTAAAAGGAACACCAATCAAAGCCTTTCTTAAATTATGCCAAATTGGGTAGTCTTCTAGGTCTTGAATATTGACATCTTGAGTTTCTCTGGTGATTGGTGGGAGTAGACAGAGGAAAGCAGTTATTTGGGATACATACACATAAGATAATATGGCATAAGGGAAAGAAAGAGCTGTGGACTAAGAGATAGGTAAGTGACTCTTAAGAACAAGGTCACACCCATATGGGTTGTTTACAGAGGTGTGGGCAGGGTTAAAGGAATCAATATAGATGTGGATACACCGCGGTCCTAAATACCATGGGAAGCTGCTATTACACTAGACTTGAAGAGGCAAAGGGAGAAAGTGCTACTGGAGCCTGGTAAAAATGGGAGCCATGGAAGATGGGACTCCACCAGGAGCTGAGGTCCTAGAGGGATACAGCTGCTGGGAGAACTGCAGTACTGAAGCAGTGAGGGAGCTGGGGTAGAAGGACCCCTTCCCCTGCCTTCTGATCTCCTGGTAGTGTCTTCCATTGGCTGATCTTAACTAGAAGCCAGAGGGTAAAGGAGCTCAGGTGATACAGTCTGTAGTGCTCATCTCCTTGGGCCACAGAGAACTGCAGAGAAAGGTGGAGCAGTAATGTTGTGGGAGAGGTTCACACAGAATACCAGGAGAAGGATTCCTAGTGCCTAACACTTACTGTTGGTTCAGGTTTTAAGAGAGATTTTCTATGTTGAAGTTCTTTGTAAACCATAACAGCTCTAGCAAAGTCAGATGAGATTCTAATTCATTTAACCAGCCTATAAAACCCTCCACTATCATCAAATAGCTGGGGGTACTGTTCCTTCACTTTCCAAAGACTGAGCCTTATACCCTTTCCCACTTCATTTTTTCTTCAACGCTCCTCTTGTGATTTAGTCTGAACACATTTTAACTTGATAAAAATATTGAACGTGGGAAGGGAATAGCTTACATTATGACTTGTCCTCGCAATCACACCCCCATCCCAGCCTAGGAATGACCCTGATTATAAATAGATACTGTCACCAGCTATATTTAATTTTCTTTCTCTGATGCCTCCTGAAAATACATTCCAGAGTGAAATAACCACATATGTTATTTATCATCATTTTAGTTCTTCTATGAATTTTACTCAGCTTAATAAAGGTTTCTATTTTATGAGGGCCAGTGGAGTGATGGCGTGGGAGAAAAAAGTTACTGCTTTTAGTGTCAAAATTTTCTCACATCAATCCCTGACACATCCATTGCTTTTCTGACTGATGTGCCATGGCAAACCTGCTGGACCCTTGCCCCAGCCCTGATAAGTGTCCGACCTCCAACACAGCCATTTCTGTGGCTGTCTCATAGGCAACTTCAAGAACCAGAGCATAACAACTCAGTGATTTTTGCATGGACAATAAATAAGTCAACAAAATATCACATTCTATGTTGACAAATAATGAGAGCTAACATTTCATTTAGATTTCCAAAATTTGATTCTGGAGGAGCAACTGTATTCAAAACAGAAAGTTACTTTACTTTACTTCTCATTTTTATTTACTTCTGTTCTCCCTCACAACTGTATCCATGATCCTGGAATCTGTGAACTGAATTAGCCCCCTCATTTCTCCTCCAGATTCCGAGAATCTCAATTTGGATGTTGCATTCATATTATGGCAGTTAATATGCTTGAGGTTGCAAGTACAAGCTCTGAAATTAATGGTGTCTTAAGCAATTATTATCTCAAATAATAAGAAATCCAGGGAAAAGTGGTTCCAGGGCTGATTCAGTAACTCAATAAAGTCATCAGGGACCCACGTGTTTCCCATTTTTCCACTCTGCTATCTGTGTGGGTGATAGCTTTCCTCATGCTCACAGATGGCCACAGCAGCTCTGAGGCAAGAAAAAATTTCTCTTGTTTTTCTTTTTATCAAGGAGAAAACCTTATTCTATAAGCTTCCAGTAGACTTTTCTTCGTGTCTCATTGGCTAAAACTGGGTCATATGACCACTTTTAATCTAATCACTAGCAAAGGGGTTTGGGGTTTTCATGACTGGTTAAGATGAATTATGATTTCTCAGGGCTGGGGTGGGGCCCATTTTCCCTGAGTACAAGGCTCCAGATTTCTGGACAAAGTTAGTAAAAGGAAGATGGGGATGATCACTGTTGAGTAGGCAAACAAAGGGGTCTGCTAGACACAAGTACTCTGAGGGTAGACTTGACCTGCATTGTAGGTGTTCAGTTAATAAAGTGTATTCAGTTTGACTTGAATTGGGTGCCATAACTACTTTCAGTCTTGTTTTAATAGGATGGATAAAACTAATCCATATTGTGGGAATCACAAGCAGACAGAGAATGCAGACATGATTCTTGTACCACTCTTCACATAGAGATATGTAAACATCCACATTTAGTTTAATTTGGACCATCTGTAGGATTAAATTTTCTAAAACTCTTCCTAATCCCCTCTTATCTCACTTTCAAAAGTTAATGTAGTGATCTGAATAGGCCTATAGCTATTAAAGAAATGAATCAACAATTAATAACCTTCCATACAGAAAGCATCATGCCCAGAAGGGCTCACTGGTGAATTCTACCTAATATTTCAGAAAGAAATTATGTCAATTCTCTACAATCTCTTTCAGGATATAGAAGCAGAGAGAACACTTCCTAACTCATTCTGTGAGGTCAGCATTACCTAATACCAAAACCAGAAAAAAGCGTTAGAAGTAAAAAACACTATAGACCAATATCAATAGATATAGAAAAAGAATTTGACAAAATACAATATCTATTTATGATAAAAACTTAGCAGACAAGGAAGTTAGGGGAACTTCCTCAACTTGACAAAGGATATCTACAAAAAACCTAACATCGTACTTAATGATGAGAAGCTTGAAGATTTCCCACTAAGATCAGGAACAAGGCAAGGATGTCCCCTCTCACTACTGCTTTGCAACATTGTGCTGGAAGTCCTAGCTAATGCAATAATACAAGGAAAAAAAGGTATACAGATTGGGAAGGAAGAAATAAAACTGTCTTTGTTTGTAGATGACGTGATCATCTATGTAGAAAATCTGAAAGAATCAACAAAAAACTCCTGGAACTAATAAGTGATTATAGCAGGATTGCAGGATACAAGGTTAATATACAAAAGTCAATCACTTTCCTATATACCAGCAACCAAAAAAAATGGAATTTTAAATTAAAAAAATAGCATTTACATGAACACCTCCCAAAACGAAATACTTAGGTATAAATCCAACAAAATATGTATAGATCTACACAAGGAAAACTACAAAACTCAGATGAAAGATATCAAAGAAGACGTAAATAAATGGAGAGATATTCCATGTTCATGGATAGGAAGACTCAATATTGTCAAGATGTCAGTTCTTTCCAACTTGATCTATAGATTCAGTGTGATCCCTATCAAAATCCCAGAAAGTTCTTTTGTGGACATCAACAAACTGATTCTAACATTTATATGAAGAGGCAAAAGACCAGGAATGGCCAATACAATATGTAAGAAGAATAAAGTTGGAGGCCTGACACTACTAGACTTCAAGACTTACTATAAAGCTACAGTAATCAAGACAGTGTGGTATTAGTGAAATAACGGACAAATAGATAAATGGAACAGAATAGAGAACCCTGAAATAGACCCACATAAATATAGTCTACTGATCTTTGACAAAGGAGCAAAGGCAATGCAATGGAACAAAGATAATCTTTTCAACAAATAGTGCTAGAACATTAAAAAAAAAGTGAATCTAGACATAGACTTTACAATATTCACAAAAATTAACTTAAACTAGATCACAGACATAAATGTAAACTGCAAAACTATAAAACTCCTAGAAGATAACAGAAGAAAACCTAGATGACTTTGGCTTTGGTGATGACATTTTAGCTACAACACCAAAGGAATGATCCATAAAAGAAATATTTGTTAAGCTGGACTTAATTCAAATTAAAAAATTCTGCTTAGCAAAAGACACTGTCAAGAGAATGAAAAGTCAAACCACAAACTGGGAGAAAATATTTACAAAAGACGCATTTGATAAAGGATTATCATCCAAAATATACAAAGAACTCTTAAAACTCAACAGTAAGAAGACAAACAACTTGATTAAAAAATAAGCCAAAGACCTTAACAGACTCATCACAGAAGAGGATACAGAGATGACAAAGAAGCATATGAAAAGATGATCCACAATGTATGTCATCATGCAAATGCAAATTAAAACAGTAATGAGATACCACCACTCACCTATTAGAATAGACAACATCCAGAACAGTTACAAGGATGTAGGGCAACGTAAATTCTCATTTCTTGCTGGTGGTAGCGCAAAATGGTACCACTACTTTGGAAGACAGTTAGGCAGTTTCTGTCTTACAAAACAAAACACACTCTTATAATACTATCCAACAGTTGTGCTCCTTGGTATTTACCCAAAGGAATTGAAAACTTGTGTCCACACAAAAACCTGCGCACAGGTGTTTACAGCAGCTCTATTCATGATTGCCAAAACTTGGAAGCAACCCAGATGTTCTTCCAGAGGTAAAAGGATGAACTGTGGTACATCCAGACAATGGAATATTATTCATTGCTAAAAATAAATGAGTTATCAAGCCATGAAAAGACACCGAGGAAACTTCAATGCATATTACTAAGTGAAAGAAGCCAATCTGAAAAGGCTACATACTGTATAATTCCAACTCTATGACATTCTGGAAAAGGCAAAACCATGGAGACAGTAAAAAGATCAGTGGTTGCCCGGGGCTAAGGGGGAGGGAAGGATGAATAGGTGGGGCACAGAGGATTTTTAGGACAGTGAAACTACTTTGTATGACACTCTGATGGACATATATCATTATACATTTGTCCAAACCCACAGAATGCACAACACCAAGAGCGAACCCTAATGTAAACCATGGACTCTGGATGATAATGATGTGTCAATGTAGGCTCATCAGTTGTACCAAATGTATCACTTTGGTGGGGGATGTTGATAACGGGGGAGGCTATACAGGAGTTGGGACAGAGGGTATATGGGAAATCTCTATACCTTCCTTTCAATTTTACTGTGAACCTAAAACTGCTCTAAAAAATAAAGTGTATTAAAAAAGGAATTAATGCAGTGCATACATTTTCTTTTGTTCTTCATTATAACACGCATATATTCCAAGGTTCCTGAAATAATATATGGCAAATTAATCAATATAATAAAAATGATAACAACCATGATAAACTCCTGGCATTTGTAAACCACTCATGGGAAAAACAACATTAATATGTTAACTAATTGAAACTCATGTGGAGATTGACAACAACGCTAATCTTGTCTTAATAAGATGGTACTGAATGATCAGTAATATGAAGTAGGGACTTTGAGAAATGATGTCTTTGCTTTAATTCAATTTCATGTCTGTGCCTATTTCCATTTGGTACCTAACATACATATTTATATAAAGCCATTTGGGGTAACATATTTATTCTTTAAAGAGCTATTTTCTTATCTCACATGGCAATGAGATTCACCCTCTTGATCTACCGATGCTTTCCTTTTATAGATAAATATTGAGGATTACAGCACAGTAAAGAAATATTTTTACATGTTTTGTTAACATTAGCATATTAAAATATACACTTTTTAATTTATCAAGTGTGCCATAAGTGGCAGGATATAATCTCTGTGTCGTCTATGTCCAGAAGTGGTGCTGTAAACATTTGGGCCTAGGCTATTCACCCCTTCTACCCCGTTGTCCTTGGGTCCAAAGGCATATATACGTGAAGTATGGTTCAGGTAGATCGTGACACTGGAATACTTGGTTTATCTGTGTAAAACTTACATGCCTTTGTGAGAGTTGGTCAGGCCCTAATTTAATTTCTCTGCCTCTGCCTTTCCCAGGTCTTCCCAGACAGCACCAGAGTACTACTCTCTATTAGCCTGGCATCTGCTTCATTCCCACCAGGTTTGCAGCCATGCTGCCCACTGCCTACTCTTTTCATCATTGCTTGAACCTCTGCTGTCAACTCTTCTTGAGAGTTATGTGGCAACTGAAAACCCAGGCACTGATGTGACACCGAAAATAGGAAATTCCTAATGTTCCCCTCCAACATCTTGGTTCCCTGGTGAGCAGTATTAGCCTCTTCAAGGCTGCCTGCTTGGTTTTCACTTACCGTTTTGCCAAGTACTTACTCTCTTTACCATTCTGCCTCCCATGCTGCCCTTTTACCCACGCGTGGAACTTGCCGTGACCCAACACCATTTGACATGGGCCTCAGTATCCCACTAGCCCCTTTCTGGGGCTTGACAGCTGGCACTGTTCACAGAATCGTCTCTCCCAGAACTGTGTCCGCCTCCCACTTGCACTGAAAATGTTTACCAGTTTTCTGGATTTCTAGTTGCTCTGCCCAATCCTGACAAAGGCTCCTGAAATTCTGACAGGCTGATGTTTCCTGTAACAGGTCAGAGCTAGTCTTTCTAGAAGGATTATCCTTCTGCCCCAGCCCCTACCTCTGGTAACTGAAGAAGGAGATTTCTGACCCCCTCTTCTCTCCCCTGCATTCATCCTGTGATTCCTCTCACCTGACTCCCTGAGGCACAGCACTAAGACCCCTCAACAATCAATAGACTGCCAAACGTGCCCAGGGCACTGCTTTCTGGGTTTATCTTCTTTTTTGTTTGAAGTTAGAGTGGATACAAAACAGAAAGAAAAGCAATTTCTTGTTTAAGTAAATAAAAAAACTTGCTTTAGCTCAGTCGAAATTCATAAGGAAAAAACCACAGAAAAGAAAAAACACCATAGAAAAAATATCTTAATGTACTGAATCTTAAATATTATCCATATCTATTTTATTCACTCACTGATGCCTGGATATGCATTTTGCAGATGAATAAAATAATAGGCAGTAACCCTCATAAATCTTGGCATAGAGTTAAGACTATGGGTCTGGGTGAAACTATCTGGTCCAGTCCCATATCATCTGGTCTTTTTTATTTCACCTCAAATAACTTTTCCACTAGGTCTTCTGGTCTCTACAAAGTGGTCAACACCCACTCTTCATAAAATCAGCTAGACTCACCACCCATTTTACGTTTTTCTGGGCTTTGATTGGTTGGCAGATGGTCCATATGGATAGAGTCAGCATTCAATTATTATTAGCTTTGTACTTCCCATTAGCTGTTTGTATGAATGTTTGCGTGACAGCCACAGTGTCTCCTGCTATGATCCGGTCGTATTCAGGCAATTGCAGAGCAGAAAGACAGGATGTAGAGAGCTCTAGAAGTTACAAAGGAGTCTTGGTATCCTGATCTTATTTGTAAGTATCATTATCATCTTGATCTACACCTAATAGCCTTGGTTATCCGGAGAAACATATCTTAGCCCTCTCCAATTTAGTCTAGATAGCAGAATATTCTTAACTTTGTGGACAACAAGAATCGAAAATCATAGAAAAGGGATACCTACTGATTTGGTTGCTCTGGAAAGTTTAGGATCAGATCCAATTATGTCCAGAGTGTTGGGCAAATCCATAGGTTGTACCCAAGGGCTTCAAGATTTTTTTCCCCTGGAATTACTCAAAGTAGCTTTTTTTCTTTTCTATACTTTTCTTTCTATTTTTCCCTTTCTCTTTCCTTCCTTCCTGCCTGCCTGCCTTTGCCTTCCTGCCTTCCTTCCTTCTTGCCTTCCTGCCTTTCTCCTTTCCTTCAGTTTTAAAATAAACCATTCTAATACTCAGGCATCACTGAACCAAATCATATTAAAAATTCTATGGCAATTCTTTTAACGATAAATTTTTCCAACTGTTCTAGTCTTTTTTTTTTTTTTTTGTGAGGAAGATTAGCCCTGAGCTAACATCTGTGCCCATCTTCCCCTATTTTATATGTGGGATGCCTGCCACAGCATGACTTGATAAGAGGTATGTAGCTCCACGCCTGGGATCCAGGCTGCCGGAGCAGAGTGTGCAAACTTAACCACTATGCCACCAGGCCGGCCCCACCAACTGTCCTAGTCTTAACAAGGCCTTCTTAAAAGCCCAGGCTATATATTTAGGGTTGTTCTGATGAAAACAATTATTTCGATCAAGGACAATTAACAGCATGTTTGTGTCTATTTTCTGGTTCATACAAACGATTTTAGTGTTTATGAGGAATAGAGCTATTCAATATCTTTGAATAGTGAAGCAGAGGAAAGATCACATCTTTAGTATTTCTGTTTATATTAGTGATAAATGCTCATTGTACAAAATATAGATAATTCCAAGAAATTTCTGCTACTTATTCCTTAGAATATTTTTCTATCTAGCTCTACCTTTAGCTGTAGTTGAGATTATGATGAATTAAGCATATCCTATCCTTTATCTTGATATTATAATGTAAGCACTTTTCTCTGCCTTTAGTTTTTTTGTAGACTTCATGATTAAGAATTTTTTGATACTTTCTCAATTTGAATATGGGATACTTCACTTAAACAATTCCCTCTTGTTAATCCTTACAGTTGATCCTACTAATTCAATATCACAAATAATGCTATGATAGTCATAATTTTACATTAATCTTTGATCGAATTTCAATTTTTTCCCTTAGGATATATTCTTAGAAGGAAATTTAATCATGAGAAGTATAAACATGTAATATGTTTTGATAGAATTTGTTGAATTACTCCAGAAATGTTTTATACCAACTTACAAAGCTTCTATTAGCACCTAAGAGTGTATTTCAATATGTCCTCCAGTATTATGAGAAATTTCTTGTTTATCATTGCTCTTTTTCAAGATATAATGCTAAACCCTCATGGGCCTCTATTATCAGCGGTTATCCAGTCTACCCATCAAATTTTGAATAGATTTCATGTGAACAATGGTAGTCAAATGGGACCCAGTATTCCTTTTAAGATAATTTAATTTTGTTCTATCTTAATACAGTGAACAAAGTAGATAAGGTCGCTGCTGTCAGGTAGTTGATCTTGTAGTAGAGAAGATAAGCAATTCCTAAATTGACAAAAAAATTGACCAAACAAATTCAGCTAGTGGTAAGTATTGTGAAAGAAAATAAAAAGGAGTGATGTGATAACGAGCTGGAATTGAGATCTCCGCTGGCTAGTTAGGGAAGGCCTCACTGAAATGTAGCAATGGAGCTGAAACCTGAATGAGCTCTGGAGGAAGAGCATTCCAAACAGAGAAAGTAGCAAGTGAAAAGACCCAACCTGTCAATGAACATAAAATTTTCAAAAGAGAGGAAGAAAGCTGGTGTGGAGGAGTACAGCTTGCAAGGGGAGAATGGCGTGAGATGAAGTCTCATCATGGGAGGGATAGACAGGGAGCTGATGGGATAGGGCCCCACATGGGCATAGTGAGGGATTTGCATGTTACTTCATGTGCAATGGAAAACCATAAGTGAGTTTAAAGCAAGAGAGTGACATGATTGATTTATGTTTTAAGAAAGACGACTTTGGCTGCTGAGTGGACAAGGAGCTGTAAGAGGCAGGAGTAGAAGCACAAAGATCAATGAGGAGCTACTGCAAGCGTCCCAGTGACAGACTTGTCACAGAGAGCTGCATTGGAGGGTATGGAATCTAGGTATGTTTTGGTAGAAGAAATGACTCAACTTCACGGTGGATTATACGGGGGTGATAGAGAATCAGAGGTGATGGAGAATCAGAGGTGATGAATGAGAGGAATCAAGGATGATTCATAGGTTTTGGCTTTAGAAAAGTTGTGGATAGTGGTGCCATTTATGAAGATGAGAAAGCCTGGGAAGAAATTGGCTTAGGGGAAGAAATCAAAGGTATTTTTGGGGTTCCTTAAGTGTGAGATACCTATGATACATGCATGTAGAGATATCAAGTAGGCAAGTTATGAATATACAATCCTGGAGATGTGGGGAAGACTGAGGCAGGAATATTATAGGTATGTGACTGGATGAGGTGTCCTAGAGAGAGAAAGTAGATGCAGGGGTGAGGAGAGACTTGGACCAAGCCTGGGAGGGAGAGTGGGAGTTGACCAACCTTTTGAGGCTGACGAAGGAAATAGAAAAGGAGAATGAGGAGACGTAGTCAGTCAGACCAGAGTAGGGCGACACGAAGACAGAGCTTTTGATATTTTTCTGTAAGAGAGACTTACTCTATATATTTTTATTTTAGTGTAGGCTACTGGTGTTTTGATCTAAAGTATCTGCTAAATAGCATTTTTGGTTTAAACAATAAACACTTTCACTCTGTTGTGGGATAAATTATGTATCCCCCAAATTCATATGTTGCAGCCCTAACCCTCAGTACTTCAGAATGTGACTGTATTTGGAGACTGGGTCTTTAAAGAGGTACGTAAGTTAAAATTAGGTCATCAGCGTGGGCACTAATCCAAGATAACTGGTGCCCTTATCGGAGGAGGAGATTAGGACACAGACACACGTGCACACAAAGGAAAGACCACGTGAACACACATTGAGAAGGTGGCCATCTGAATGCCAAGGAGGGAGGCCTCTGAAGAAACCTACTCTGCTGACATCCTGATCTTGGACCGCTAACCTCCAGAATTATGAGAAGAGAAATTTCTATTTTTTAAGCCACCTAGTCTATGATATTTTGTTGTGGCTTCCATAGCGAACTAATACGCGCTCCTTGTCTTCATTTTTCTGTAGCATCTGAAATTGTCAGCTACCTATTTAAAAAATTGTTACATTTTATTAGTCAAATATAAATTTAGCTGGAGTAAAAGAGTCCCAAAATAATTGAGATGAAGTAGAAGTTTACATTTCTCCCACTTAAGAGTCTGGGTGTTAAATCCAGAGCTGGTGGTCACTGCATGGTGTCAGGGACCCAGGTTCTTCATAACATTTTGCTCTGCCATCCTGGGACTTTTTCCTCATCCACATGGTCCAAAATAGCTGACCTCCATGTCAGCTGGGAAGAAAGGGCACAACTTGTTCTTTTAGGAAGTGACCTGAAAATTGCACATATTACTTGCCCTTACTGGTCAGGACTTAGTCATATAGCCACGCCTGCCCTTCCTGGAAGGCAGGGAATGAGACCAACTGAAATGTGGAGATTCTGCTATCGGAGAGGAGAAGGAGGAAATTGTTTCCAAAATAGCTTTATTCATAGTGGGTACTAAAAATATGAATTTAATCTCTCACTTTGATTTCATCTTATTATCAATATTAATTTTAACTAGTTTTTACTTAAATTATTTTATTGAGATGTATTTGACATATATTAGTTTCAGGTGTACAATATAATGATTTGATATTTGTAGAAATTGTGAAATAATCATCACAATAAGTCTAGTTAACATTCATCACACACAAAGTTACTTTTTTTTGTATGTGATGACAAATTTTAAGATCTACTCTTCTGGCAACTTTCAAATATACAATACAGTATTATTAACTATAGTCCCCATGCTGTACATTACATCTCTAGGACTTATTTATTTTATAACTGGAAGTTTGCACCTTTTGACCGCCTTTAACTATCCTTATAAAACTTCGGAAAGTGTATTTCCTAAAATTATTTGTCCTATACAGTTTAAAGAACTGTATTCTGTATTTGTCCTTTTCTACTTCCCAATTCCAATATAGCAGAAAACAAAGTAAGGCTTTGCCACTATTTCCTGATTTTCTCACTTGTAAAATTACAAGGTTTGATTAGATTATCCCTAAGATTCTGTCAAGATAAAATTTCTATCAATCTGTGCTGTGTAACACATACATTCTACATGGCAGAAGTAGTTGAGAAATGAGGTATGTCAATGTAGTCGTCATGGACACTAAATGTTATGGTGAATTATTTATTTCCAAATAACTAGTCACATGGTTTCTAGACAGCTCTTCTCTATTTAAAAAAAAGAAGAAAATATTCAAAATATTGTGGCTGATGATCTTTTCCAGTCTGTTCATACATATTAAACCACCAGGTGGCAGTAGTAGAGAAATTTCTCTTTTATTTTCTCAGGCTAAATAAAAACACTATGTCTAGAGAAATGTCACCAAGTAGTATTGTTTTTTCTCCCTCCATTTCACATGTATGTTCTCACTCTGATAAAGCAAGAAGGGCAACAGTTTTTTGTTTGTGTGCATCTAAAAAAAAGGAAAGAAAACCTCTTAAATTTTGGTAATTTATCAAAAGTTCAAAAATTAGAATAGCTCAAAACCACAAATGTATGCAAAATGTATAAGCAAATCTTCATGCATAGAAGACCTAAACTCAAAAATTTCAAACTCCCCATACCTCCATACTTATGTTTAACCAGCAGTAGCTTAGAGCTTCTCTGTTCTTTCCAAATATAATAATTTTATAATCAGCAACACATTTATTTACTACCTAGCCTGTATTGGAATAGTGATTTTCATAATGTAGGCACAATATTTATTACTGAGTATAATATATATTTCATAGAATAAAGTAGCAAAACATTTACTCTTTCAAAAATTTATAACTGTGTTCTAGTTGAGTCCAAGGAGCAAAAATTAAACAAACATTTTTTCTCTTGTCAAAGACAACCGAGAATCATTTGGAGATGTGAACATTCCTTAGGAATTATGTAATCAAAAAGCTAAAACTCTGAGACATAAATCAGCTATAAGATTTCGTCTTAAGGTTTACATGATGTAAATGGTGATAAAAATCAAAGCACATTGACATCACTAAGAATCACAGGTAAGCTAAGTTTGGGAAAGCTCGTTTTCTTGAACGTTCACTGGAATTGCTCTTGAATGATAATGACCAAAAATGCAGTTAGTCACCAAAATCCCTTACTTCCCTGAGGCTTTGCTCTGCTGTTGGTGCTTACCTAGCCCCTGTGGTGGCTGCTCTCGTGTGGTACCGTAGACAGACCAGGAGACCCCTGTTCCTGCTGCCTCCACTTCAGCTGGCACAGGGCTCCTCTTCGTCCATCTCCCCTCCATGTGCTGTTTCTCACTCCCTATTTAAGGAGCTGCCAAAATTCACTAGCAAGTGTCTTGTTCTTTCTCTGCTTCAGATTCTGAGAGTCAGCTGCTCTTCTTGAGGTAGTGTTTTTCAGTGTGAGAGCGACCATTTATAGGTCAACCCTCTTTGCAGATACTTGGCAGAAAGCATTTGTTTTAGAAAGTTTTGGCCAAACTTATTTCTATAATTTTACCTCTCTAATTTATCATCTGTTGGTATGACAATGTAGCACCTAAGCAGACTCAGGGTTCCTCTCCTTGGGAATATGCATGTGAATGCCAGACACCCAATTCCTCATTTTTTTGAGATCCTAATTGTTAGTTCCCTAACAATCATAATGTGTCTACTCCGGGAGCACCTGCTTCCCGTTCTCCTGCTCACTCCATCCACCACGGACTCACTGTTTCTGCTCCACACGAAATTTAATGCAAAACATAGTCCTTGACTCTCCTTCCGAGGAAATTCAAGTACACTGAATATATTGTTTCAGTTATCTATTTTTACATAGCAAATTGCCTTCAGCAACTTTGTCCTGTGTCAGCTTATCTAAACTGAAACTCCCTTCTCAGTGTGGTTGTGAGCTAGTCATAGTCTAAGAGGCATTCACACGAGATGGGGAAGGCAGGAGTCAAGTGGCGGCCACGACTGTGCTCGGCAGGGCCACGAGTGATCCGGTGCTGGTGCAGCTCATCCATTGTTGTGGATCTGCTGGCTCACCTTGTTGCTGCCAGACAGCAGCCGAGCCTGCAGCTCCTGCAGCATCCTCCAGACCTCCTCAGTGAGCTCCATGTCGAAGGGCACCATGTCTCCTGTGTGTCACCCACATGGTGCAGGCTTGGACAAGATGAGAGACCAAAGCAGGTTCCAGGTTGAGGTTCCTTGAAGTTTCCTGCTTATTCTCACAGATTCCTGTTTGTTCTTGCTCCTCCCTCCCCTTCTTTATCCCGCCCCACTATGCACTTTACATCCATCTGTCCTTCATCTGTCCTTACATCAATTTGTCCTTCTCAGCTGCCTGCCCAACTGACTCTAGGCCCTAGCTCAGGTGCAGAAGCAACAGGCATATGTGAAAAGTTTCGTAAGTTCTTACAATATTGTAAGGTAATCTCTATAATAAATGCATTATTTCTATATCATTTTTAGTAGTTCTTCTTGGATCAAACCCTGACTGACACATAAGTTGGTACCAGAAGTGGTTCCAGAGGAATCTAATTTTAAGTGTGAGTTCTCTGGTTAGTTCTGTGATATATGGAATTGGTTCTCTAATTTGGTTAGACTTAAATGCATTAATGACCCCTTTCTAATGGTAAAGGTAACACTGGTGTTCCATGGCATGCAATAGAAAAAATATTTATTTAAATTATCATCTTTAGACACTTGCCATCAAGTGCATACATGTGCCTTGTGTTAAAGTTAGGGCGTTGACTGAGAAGGAGCAGGATCTTGTTGATGGAAAGGGATCTTAGGGTTATATCTTGATGAAGCTACAGACCCTGAACTCATACATTTTTGAGTCTTCTTTGCTGGTAGAAGCATTGCTTCCTCCCCTGTGTGAGGATATTGGTCTCCCTTTGCCTAAAGACACTCAAATGGACTTTTCTGAAGTAGTTACCTTGCAAGAAACTACCAATCTTCCTCATGACCTACCTTATTACTTCTCTTTGTTTCAATATCTATAAGCAGACACAAGTTCCAATAGAATTCAGAAGATGAGGCCCAAAGTGTGACTAGTGAGATGGTGCGATATACGCTAAAAAAATTGCATGCTATTTGCCAATTTATTTCCACAGAAGTTGGAGGAACAATGTGGGAATGGATTCTAGGAGTGTGAGATCAGGGTTGAAGGAATACAAAATTGGATCCTGGCAAGTTTATTAAAATTTATTCACTATGTAGAAATTTTAGATTCTGTGTATTAGCTTAAAGAGACAGAAATGTTTCTAACAGCTTCCATGGTTGCTTATTTGAACCTGGACTTGTTGACGGCCTACACTAAAAGAGGTTGAAAGGCCAGACTTCCTTGCTATACTAAATAGGGAAATATCCAAAGGCTGAAAATCACTGGGATGCTCGAGTGGATTTATCACGCCAGACCTGTTTGTCCTTCCCCTCAACAGGTCCTCATTACTAAGTCTCTGAGGAATACTTTCAAGAGGAGACCCCTAGCATTCTTGAAGAGCTCTGTGGTAGATATTCTCTGTAGGCCAGAAACAACAAGAGGGCTGGACTCCCTTAATTCAGTGGAGATGATAGCATTCTAGGGTTTCAGGAGCCAAGTGGCATCACCTGACTGTGAAAGACAATGTAGACATGGCAACCATACTGGGTAAGAGATCTACAGCAGTAATCAGAATGATCTGACTAGCAGAGATCTTTGGTTTTGGTTAGTTATGGTGCTCCTAGAAGTAGAATAGATGGGAAGCCTACTAAAGTGTTACGTTATTTGTATAAGCAAAAAAAGCTCTAGATTTGGTGAACAGAAGTCACAGCCTCTCAACAAATTTCCAAACTTGAGTCATTAACAGACCCAGAGACCCCTAAATGAGGGGGAGATTAGGTCCTCTTGATGAAGTACCCAGCTCCCAGCCAAAAATATGTAATCTTCCTCCTCACCTTTCCCAAAGAGACATGAATCCATTTGCCAGAATGACTATGTACCCCAGAAAGGGAATAATCAGATGTTTTGGGAATTATTGGACACTGGCTCTGAACTGACACTAATTCCTAGTCACCCAAAATGCTACTGTGGTCCATCAATTGGAGTAGGGGCTTACGGAGGTCAGGTTTAGGCTTGAGTCCATCTTATTGTGGGTCCAGTGGGTCCCTGAATTAACCGCGTGGTTATTACCCCAATTTGGAATTCATAATTGGAATAGACATGCTGTCAGCTATCTGAATCTTCATATTGTTTCCCTGTCCTATGCGTGAGGGACACCATGGGAAAGGAAAGCCAAGGACAAATCATTATAATTGTCTAGTTGCCAAATTTTTTCTGTAAAGGGCCTGTAAATTAGTAAATATTTTAGGCTTTGTGGGTCACATATAATCTCTGTTTCTTCTTTTTCTCCTCTTTCTTCCTTTTCATCTTCCTTCTCCTCATCCCTGCTTCCCCAACTTTTCCTTCCTTCCTCTTCTCCCCCCACAACTCCTCCTCCTCCACCTCCTCTTCTTCTTCATCTTCATCTTCTTCTCTCAATATCCCTTAAAAATATAAAAAGTATATTTTTACCTCGTGGGCTGTATAGAAAGAAGCTAAAGGCTACACTTAGCCCATGGGCCAAGTTCGCCAACCCTTACTCCAGAGGACCAAGCCATGCCGAGTTACCTCTGCCAAGGTGAAGGACAGGCTGCCACATCTGGTTTCTCCTACCACCAAGAAAGAGGCATAACACTTGGTGTGCTTCTTTAGATTTTGAAGGAAACATAGATCTCATTTGGGCACACTACTCTGACTAGTTGCCAAGTAAACCAATACCTCCAATTCTGAGTGGAGCTCAGAAAAGTAAAAGGTCATGCAAGGAGTCCAGACTGCCATGCAAGCTTCTCTGCCACGTGGGCCATGTGAGTCAATAGCTATAATGGTACTGGAGTTATCTATGGGAGACAGGGATGGACCCATCCCCCCCACCTCCTCCCTCTTATTCTGCACCTATGGCCTTGTGGGAGGATATCCTTTGACTAGTTGACTGAGGAAGAAGATAATTCTGCACAATATGCTGGCACTAGCAGAAACTGAACAGTAGCAGCACTCCAGCGCCACCCTGAAGTGGCCGCGAAGTGCTGGGGGAAGGAAAATCCTCTCAGTGGGCAGAACTTTGAGCAGTGCCCCTGGTTCTTCATTTTTCCTTGAAGGAAAGACAGCCAGAGTTATAGATATACAATAATCTATGATCAACGTCTAATGGCTTGGTCCCCAGCCACCTGCCCTCTATCGCCTGCTAGATTTCTTCCATCCTATTCCTCTCAACTTTGCCTTTTCCCCTCTCCTTTCCTCCTTTCTTTCTGTTCTCTATACCCTAATTCCTTTCTTTCTGATAAGACCTCAGGATAATCTGAGTCCCAGGCTCTAGGGTCTTGTCTCAACTACAATGCATTCTCAAACAGAGCTTCTCTCTCCCTACGTAGCAATAACATCTGCTAACTAAGAAATACACATTTCTCGAGTTTAGATGCATATGCAAGTGACAGGAGAACAATGGTTTTAATGTAATACCCGTGTCTCCTTTTCTGGAGGTTGATACAGTCAGCTGCAGGATGACTCTACAGGTTCTGAGTAGGACAACAATTAAGACAACAAAAAGGGAGGATTTGTTTGTCCATCTTGCTCTGTTTAAGATGAAGTCTTTTCTCCAGTTACTATGTGTGTCGGGGTCTCCTAGACCACTCTCAGACTTGAGGATTCCCTAGATGGACTCATAGAAATCAGATGTGGTTATACTCATGGTTATGATTTGTTACAGCAAGAGGGTATAGATTGAAACGAGCAAAGGGAAAAGTCTCATAGGGCAAAGTCTGGAAGAAACAAAGCAGGAGATTTCAGGTATCCCCTCTCAGTGGAGCTGTACAGGATGCGCTTAATTCTCCCAGTAATTACGTGTGACAACAAATGCAAAGTGTTGCCAACCAGGGAGGCTCACCTGAGCCTTGGTGTCCAGGGTTTTTATTGGAAGTCAGTCACGTAGGTGTGCAGCACCCATGTGACTGACCTCAGCTACTCAGAGTCCATCCCTCAGTGCAAAAACAGGTGTTCACAATAAATCATATTGTTAGCATAAACTATCTGGTCAAACCTGTACAGTGTGGCCCAAGGCCTCAGGCATACAAACATACTTATTAGGCAGAACATTCCAAGAGCTCAGAGCTCAGTTCTGGAGTTGGCCAAGGGCTAGTCTTGAATACAAGTCTTTTTTGGAAATAAACGAATTTGAGAAACTCAGGTCTGCTGAGTTAACCCTTTCCTGCCCACTATGGGTGTTTAGACTGAGACTGCTGACTTGAAGATGTCCCTGTTCAGCAAGAAAATCCAAGAGAGGACAATAGCATGAGACAGGCATTGCGGGGAGGAAGCGGGAGCTCTAGCTTTGATTCACCAGCTTGACTGCGCCACTTTCTCGTCTTTGACTACAGAGAGTTTACTAACCTCTCTGTTGTTACTTTCATTCCTCGTCTGTAGAATAGCGCTCACGGAAATACCCACCTCCAAGATTTATTGTGAACATTAAATAACATAATTTATATAAAATATTTACCACAATAAATGCTTAATAAATCTTAGCAAGGGTCAAAACAAACATGGACACCGACTACAAACACTACAGCCTCTTACCCTCCTAGAGCTCTGCCCTTTTCCACAGAAGGCTCCATCATGCAACAGTTCAATGCCCTCTGAAGACTGAGGTACGGAAAAATAATACGGATAGGGAGGCTGCTGTGCTAATGTTTTTTGTGTTTGTAAGTACAAGAGCTTTTTGAAAGTCCAATTTCACAGGTCGGGTTCCACGGGAAGCAGATTCTAAGTGACATTAGCATGCGGGAGTTTTATTAGAGAGTGCTCTTCCCATCAACACCTGTGGAAGGGAAGGGACAGGAAGGGAAGGAAGCCAGATAGAGCACAGGGAGAAGTTCAGGTGTGAAGCAGTCTCAACGGAGTGCTCAGCTGACCCTACTGGCAGCTTTGAAGCTGAGATAACCCTACAGATTTGTCCCAAGTTGGGGTGAAGGGGGCCAGGATTTTGTACCTCTGTGTCAAACCAATTATTGAATTCTTCCCGCCCTGGGAAGGGGCACGACTTTAGAAGAGGCATCTCTCTTCTGCTGGGACTGTGATTACAATTGACTGACCACTAAGGGCGGGCGGACTTCATGGACATGCAGCCTGTGCAGGCTCGCGGGGCCCCACGCTCAGAAGGGCCGCACGCTTGGTTTAATTCTCTACTGCCACCACCTTGAAACTCTCAGTAATATTTGAACAAGAGGCCTCACATTTTCATTTTGCTCTGGACCCCACAAAGTATGTAGTTGGTCCTGGCTAAGGGCTGCCTGTTGGCAGCACTATCGGGAGCTGGGATCACAAGTCCTGACTTCTGGTGGGGGATTTGGGTGGTATATCACGGCATCAGCCACTTTTAGTATACAAATGGAGAGAACCATTTCCGATAAAAATGTGAAAAATTTAAAGTAAACAAATAGGATAAACTCTTTAGAAAGAAAAGTCAATTCCTTTCCTATAAATTGAGTTCTGTTCCATTCTCTGGCTTCCTGAAATACAAGATCTGGTATTTTAAGTTATTATATGCTTATTTGATTTACTGCAGGGAGCTTAGAACTTAAGTAAACAACAACAGGGAATTTTATACATCCTGAAGTCTCTGTTAGAGACTGTGGTCTCGAGCCAGTCAATGATTGGATTAAGGACAGCACGGTGAGAAAGCAGACACTGGAGAAGAGAAGCAGACGTTTGGTTTTTCCAGGCAGTCAACTTGCTGGGAGTTATTTTACATCACTCAATATGAGAAGAGTACACACACACACACAAAACACCCAAACAATTTTTCTTTCTCTTTCCTTATCAGCTAAGGACACTTTTTCCATATTCTCAGCTTTGAATTGAGTTTGACTTTTGATGTTTCTTCTGTTTTCCTCAGCATCTTTCTGGAAAGTGCTGTAGATTTAAGATATTAGCTATGGTCTTCAAGAAAATTAAAAAAAAAAAATAGGACAAAAAGAGGTCTCCTAAATATCTTTTCAGTAAATATATTTTCTGTAACTTGATGTATGGAAAATTTACTAAAATTTACCAGAAGGGAAATTTTAAACAAATGCATATTACTACTGAATTCTGTGTTTGCCAATTGTTTAATCTCTTGTTTTGAGAAAGGTCCCTGATATAGATGTTTATAATAATAAAATGCCAGTCTTCATTCAAGCCAAATCCTTTATTCAATATCTAGTCCAGGTATATCTAATCATTTTGCAGTTGAGACAAGTTTTCTTTTTTTTTTTTAAATACTAATCACAACAGGAATATAACACATTGGTTACTTTTTGAAAATAAATTTGATGTTGAAAATCATTGAGATTTTGACAACACGCACCAGGTAATAGGTGACATTCTGGGATGGCTCAAAAATTGGACCATGGAAGGATTTATACCTTAAATATCACAACTTTCATAAAAACTTGCCTGACTATAAAAGCCTCTAGATCACCTGTTCTCTGATGTCAGGGAGAACAAAGGAAGCCGTAGGGCAAGCAATGGAGTTGGCATATAATTAGGGATAAAAATGAAATACAGGACAGTGTCAAGGACCAGGAAAGAAGGCGTTATAGTCTAACGACTAAAAGTACAGACTCTGGAGGTAGGCTGCCTGGGTTCAAATCCCAGTACCATTCTGTGATGTTGGCAATTCGGTTATCCCCTTGTCCCCACCATGTCTTAGTGTTTTCATGTATAAATAGTGATGATATTTACTTCATGGGTATTAGAAGTGTTAAATGGATTAATATGCATAAATTACTTAGAATAGCATCTGGCATACAAGTGCTGTATTGGTGTTTTGGTGTTTTATTGTTTTTAGTTTTATTGAGGTATAATTGACAAATAAATTTGTAATATATTTAAAGCGTACAATGTGATAATTTCATATATATGTATACATTGTGAAAAGATTCCCACCACTGAGTTAATTAATACATCCATCACCTCACATATTTACCTTTTTTCTTTTTTGTTGGTGAGAACACTTAACTTCTACTCTTTTAGCAAATTTCAATTATACGATACAGTGTTATCAACTATAGTCACCATGTTATACATTAGATTCTCAGACCTTATGTATTTTATAACTGAAAGTTAGTACCATTTTATCAGCCTGTCCCTATTTTCCCCACCCCCAGCCCCTTGCAACCACCATTCTACTCTCTGTTTCTATGAGTTCAACTTTTCTTTTTTTAAATTCCACATATAAGTGACATATAAGTGACACCATGCAGTATTTGTCTTTCTTTGTCTGGCTTTTTTTTTTTTTAATAATATTTATTTATTTATTTATTTATTATTTTTTTTGTGTGTGAAGAAGATCAGCCCTGAGCTAACATCCATGCTAATCCTCTTCTTTTTGCTGAGGAAGACCGGCTCTGAGCTAACATCTATTGCCAATCCTCCTCCTTTACTTTTTTTTACCCCAAACCCCAGTAGATAGTTGTATGTCATAGTTGCACATCCTTCTAGTCGCTGTATGTGGGACGTGGCCTCAGCATGGCTGGACAAGTGGTGCGTTGGTGCGCGCCCGGGATCCAAACCCCGGGCCGCCAGTAGCGGAGCACACGCACTTAACTGCTAAGCCACGGGGCCAGCCCTGTCTGGCTTATTTAACTTAGCCCTCTAGTTCATCCAAGTTGTCACAGATTGCAGAATTTCCTTATTTTTTATCGCTAAATAATATTCCATTGTGTGTGTGTGTGTATACCACATTTTCTTTATCCATTTATCTGTTGATGGATGCTTTGGTTGTTTCTATACTTTGGCTGTTGTAAATAATACTGCAGTGAACATGGGAGTACAGATATCTCTTTGAGATAATGGTTTCATTTCCTTTGGATATATACCCAGAAGTGGAATTGCTGGGTCATACAGTAGTTCTATTTTTAACTGTTGAGGAACTTCCATACTGTTTTCCGTAGTGGCTGTACCACTTTACATTCCCACCAACAGTGCACAAGGTTTCCCTTTTCCTCACAGCATTTATTATCTCTTGTCTTTTTGATAATAGACATCCTAGCAAGTGTGAGATGATATCTCATTGTGGTTTTGATTCGCATTTCCCTGATGATTAGTGATGTTGAGCATCCTTTCATGTCCTTGGTTATTTGTATGTCTTCTTTGGAAAAATATCTGTTCAGGTCCTTTGCCCATTTTGTAATTGGGCTGCTTTTGTTTTCCTACTGAGTTGTATGAGCTCTTTATATATTTTGGATATTAACTCCTTATTGAATATATAGTATGCAAATATTTTTCTCCCATTCCATAGGTTGTCTTTTCAATTTGTTGATTGTTTTCTTTGCTATGCAGAAGGTTTTTAGGTTGATATAGTCCCACTTGTTTATTTTTGCTTTTGTTTCCTTTGCTTTAGGTGTCAAATTCAAAAAATTATTGCCAAGGTCAATGTCAAAGTGTTATCTCCTATGTTTTCTTCTAGGAGTTTTATGGTTTCAGGTCTTATTTTCAAGTCTTTAAGCCATTTTGAGTTAGTTTTTGAGTATGGTGTAAGATAGTGGTCCAGTTTCATTCTTTTGCATGTGGCAGTCCAGTTTTACCAGCATCATTTGTTGAAGAGACTATCCCTACCCCATTGTATATGCTTGCTCTTTTGTTGAAATTTAATTGTCCATATAACATGGAGGTTTATTTTTGGGCTGTCTATTCTACTCTATTGATCTATGTGTCTGACTTTATGCCAATACCATACTGTTTTGATGACTACAGTTTTGTAATATAGTTTGAAATCAAGAATGTGATGCCTCCAGATTTGTTCTTCTTTCAAAATATCGCTTTGGCTATTTGAAGTCCTTTGTGGTTCCATAAAAATTCTAGGATTTTTTTCTTCTATTTTGGTGAATAAGGCCATTGGAATTTTGATACGGATTGCATTGAATCTGTAGATTACTTTGGGTAGTATTTTAACAACACTAATTCTTCCAGTCCATGAATGTGGAACATCTTTCCCCTTATTTATGTCTTCTTTAAATTTTTTCATCAGTGTTTTATAGTTTTTAGTGTACAGGTCTTTCACCTCCTTGATTAAATTTATTCCTAAGTATTTTACTGTTATTGATGTTATTATAAATGAGATTGTGTTCTTAATTTCTCTTTCCAATAGTTCATTTTTAGAGTATAGAAATGCAACTGATTTTTGTACGTTAATTTTGTATCCTGCAACGTTACTAAATTTGTTTATTAGTTCTAACAGGTTTTTGGTGGGGTCTTTAGGGTTTTCTATATATAATATCATGTCATCTACAAAGAGTGACAATTTCACTTCTTTCCTTCCAGTTTCATGCCTTTTATTTGATTTTTTCCCCTATTTGGTCTGTCTAGGACTTCCAGTACTGTGTTGAATCAAGATGGCAAGAGAAGACAACTTTGTATTATTTCTGATTTTAGAGGAAAAGTTTTCATCGTTGAGTGTGATGTTAGCTGTGGGTTTGTTATATACGGCCTTTATCATGTTGAAGTGCATTCCTTCTATACCCAATTTGTTGAGAGTTTTTATCATAAAATGATGTAGAATTTTGTCAAATAGTTTTTCTGTATCTATTGAGATACTCATATGATTTTTATCCTTCATATGTTAACATAGTGTATCACATTTACGGATTTGTGTATGTTGAACCATTCTTGCATCCTAGGAATATATCCCACTTGATCATAGTGTTTGATCCTTTTAGTGTGCTGTTGAATTCAATTTGGTAATATTTTGTTGAGGATTTTTGCATCCATGGTTGTTAGAGTTATTGCCTGTAATTTTTTCTTCTTCTTATGTCCTTATCTGGCTTTGGTATCAGGGTAATGCTGGCCTTGTAAATGAGTTTGGAAGAGTTTCCTCCTCTTCTATTTTTTTGGAAGAGCTTGAGAAAAATTAGTATTAATTTTTCTTTAAATTTTTGTTAGAATTCACCAGTGAAGCCATCTGGTTCTGGACTTTTATTTGTTGGGAGGTTTTTAGTTACTGATTCAATATTCTTACTAGTAATTGGTGTACAGGTTTTCTATTTCTTCATGATTCAGTGTTGGTAGATGGTGTGATTCTAAGAATTTATCTATTTTTTCTAGGTTATCTAATTTGTTGTCATATAATTGCTCATAGTAGTTTTTTATGATCCTTAGTATTTCTGTGTTATTAGTTGTAACATCTCCTCTTTCATTTATGATCTTATTTATTTGAGTAATCTCTCCTTTTTCTTAGTTAGCCTAGCTAAAGTTTGCTTAATTTTCTTAGTTGCCTGAAGTGTAGGAGTCACTCAGCTAGTTTCTGGATTTCTTTTAGAGCGAATTGTTGCTGTACATTTGGTGTGTCTGTGGGAGGAGGGAAATTCAGGAGCTTCCTATATCACCCTCTTGGTTCCTCTATTGGTGTTTTTATACTTTTAAAAAGGAGGAAAATAATTACTAATATGCTAGGCACTTTATACATCTTGACCCATTTAATTCTTTCAATGACTTTGAAATATGGGTGTTGTTATTTTCACTCTACAGATGAAGAAATTGAGGCTTAGATAGGTTAAATAATTTGTTCACAGCCAAGCAAATTGTCAGTGAAAAGCGGATTCAGCCAGGCAGGAGAATTTCACCCTCTTGTACCAAACTCTAGTGATACCCTATGTGGAAGGTGGGATTCAGGTGAAATCTCAAGAATACAAATTCCATGAGAGTAGTTTATAAAGGATAAAAACAAGTTATATTCAAGTTGTGTCTGTAGGTTTCTCATGTTGAGTTGAGGTATTTGTACACAGATATCTTCATTTATGTAGGTTAGTTTGAGATAAGCATCAACTGGGCTTCTTATAACCAGGAGCTGCCCACCTGAAAATAAGGTCCTGTGGCAGGGAATGGGTGCCCCTCAGAGTTACAATAAAATCTGCCTCAGGTAGGCTCCTTGGGTCTGCCGGCTAATATGTTTCTGAGGAATAGAGGGAGATGGGGGGAGCTTGGCCAAGCTAATGCTGGCTTCTGTCTATTTTCTCTGTGCTGTCTCATTCTTGTCAAAGTAAACATGCGCTGAACTATGTAAACTGAAACTGATACATGTGTGAGTGTCAGCAAGGTGCAATCTGAAAGACCAGCTTTAACATTCGTCTTATGATTGCTCGTAAACAACATTGCATTTGAGTAGAGTGGCCATACTTCTCAGCCTTCCCAGCATGGTTCTGGTTTATGCCTGTTGTCCCAGTGTATTTATGGATAGCACTGACATCAATTCTCAAAACTGTCCTGGTTCCAGTAATAAATAAAATGATCATCCCACTTATCTACTATATATAAAGTTCCTGTCTCCCTTTCTAGCTATCTGTTCTTTTGGGTCCATAATCATAATAAACAACTTCTTGTCCATTTATGTACAAAGTGTAATTTTTTACTTTCAAGTTGTTGTTTATTACCCATTGAAACTTGTTTTTATTGTTCAATTGATACATTTTTCTCTTTGTGAAAATTGTTTGGGCATCTTTAGTTGGGATGGAATGCACCATAATTGTTGCCACTAAAATTAGTGGAAATATATTTTTCATTTAATGACTTTTCACTTAGCAGCAGTGTTTTCAGGAATGAATTAAATCTGTTAAGTGAGGGATAGCTTTATTCGTGGCACCTGGCACATTGTGGGCATTCAAAAAATAAAAGTTAAATGAATCCTAAGTGACTGAATAAATGAATGAAAGACCCATGTGCATCTTTACAGCAGGATTTCCAGCAGGCATGTGTAGCCCTGTTCCTGTGTTTTGTATTCACTGTCTTTTCACATAGACAGATATTATGTTCACACCTACCTGTTATGCATACTGCTTTGAATTTCTGACGATACTCAATCACCGTGTCACATTGCAGTAAGCACTACTTTTCTTCACCAACATCTGATTCTCCTCTACTTCTGGGTATGCAGTATATTGCACTTCTCTGTTTCTTTGAAGTTAGGTGTGACCATATAACTTCTTTTGAAAAATGAAATGTGGATATGTGACGAGAACGGTGAGGAAGCATTTATTGATGGTGGTCAGCTCTTCACAGCACTCTTCGTCTGCTTCATTGTTCATGGAATTACATGTTGATACAGAGGTGGCATAAGATCCAAGCAACTTGGAACACCGAGCCAAAACAGTGCAGATAGCTGTCCTGGAAAGCTGCTTGAGCTGCAGTGCACTTTGCAAGAGCAACAAAGAAAGTGGTATTTAGGCGATGAGATTTGAGGGTTATTTGCTACTGAACCACAATCTAGTCTATTTAACTGGTAGGCACATGGAATACAATGGAGACTCAGGTAAATTAATCAAGTGCATTTCATAATTATAGATTGTGCTCACTAATTAGATCTAAAGACAACATTCCTTAAGAACTTGGGCCTATGTTTATATGTAAATATATGTCTTAATATTCTATGTGTGGCTCTATAAAGCAAGAATCCTAAAAGCTTAGACGGACACTTACAGGTTACATGGCTCATCACCTCCTTTTACAATGGTAAAACTGGGACCCAGACAGTGGGGAATGGCTCGCTCAATATCACGTAGGTGGTTAATGGTAGAGGCATAAGTAGAGTTTAAGGTCTGTTATCTATACATTCAGTGTTATTTCTGCCACATTTAACTATATATCATATTCTTGGCAGCTCTTTCACCCACAAGTCATGGCATGGCAATTCCCACCAGTACATATTCTACTGGATTGAAGTTAAAAACTGAATTTAAATGTCTGTTAAAAGTTGCCTTGGTAGACATGATTAGCCATTAATACTCATTCAAATGAATAGAACCATCCAGTAACAGTAATATACAGAGCTCAAGGGATGAAATAAGAATTAGATACATTTGATAAAGGGGAAGCTTGATAAGGATAAAGTGGTCCAGAGAAAAGGAAGAATTGACCTCTGAGGGAGTTCTCTGCAGTGCTGCTGGTCAGCTAAGGACTCTGGGGCTTGAGTCACGCAGAAATAGAGTTGGGGAGGAGGAGGAGACTCCAATGAAAGCCTAAGTCTGGAAGTTAATTCCAAACTTTGATAAAGATTAAATTACTTATAATTAATTAAATTCACTATAATGAATTATTACACATTTGGCAATGAATTCCATATCTTCCTTTTATTGTTGTTGTATATTCTCTGAATCAGCTTTTCTTTGAGCTCATGAATTCTGCTCCCCAACCCACGTTAACTGCATAATTTTATTACAGATGCTTGTAGTGGTTGGCAGGACAAGGGGCAGGATTTCTGAAAGACACATGATTTCATTCTCCTATATTTTTCTGTGAATTAAAAAAAATATATTCCTGTATCTTGCCAACTAGAGTCCTTTTTGACAAGAAATTTGACTGACCTAAATATCTGAAAACCACCAATAATTTTTCCCTAGCCTATTTTATATTTAGTTACAAATTCTCCTCATATTTCGATTGGGACTAAAGAGCCATCAATCAAGAGGAAATCTCAGCATGTAGCCATTACAATGGGGCATATCATAATGAAAATTTAGAAAACAATATCTATTGAAGAATAAAATGCATGAAAAGTGTATATTAGTATATACTCTTGCTCCAGCATTATTTAATTCTAAAAACATTTGAAAAGAGCTATTTGCTGTTTCATTTATGCCCCTGAAGATGGCACTGATGACACTAAAACTTTGTTAGTTTGCACAGCATATCTGCAAGGGTTAATCTGTGAGAACTGGTCATTTCCTTTGATACCAGGGGACACTTTTCTATTCTCAGGATGTGAACTGCAAGAGGGGAGTGGAATTTCTAGAAATTGGTCTGGTCTGGGTTATCTGTCTCTCCTTCGCTCCAGCTCCCATAGTTTTAATTAAACTCAGTGTATAGTAATCTCCTATACTTAATAAAGCAGTTATTGCATTTCTGATTTCCTTCCAAACATTTATAAACTTCTACTCAGGCTCTACGTTAGTGACAAGAATGCTGTCGTAGGAGTTTTGAGAATAGCCAGCAAAATACATTACGTCAAGGAAATGAGAGGAAAGTAAACAGAAAAAATGACCATTTGACCCTAAGCTACGTGGCATTTTATTTAAACAATAGTAGAGTACCAGTAAGTTTGGCCAGTAGTATATATGCTAGAAACAGATCGGAATAAATCACTGCACTTCCACAGAAGTGTGGTGCTCTAACATGTTGAAGGCTGTGCTGTTCTATGAAGTCAAGATATGAAGCTCAGCTCTAAGCATTGCCGTTGCGACTTCATGAATATTACTGTCTGAATCCTGCTTTTTCAGTTGTAAAACAAGAATAATAATACCTAAATGAGTGGACGTGTGTACAGAACCTAGGAAATGGAGTACACCCTCATTGATTTCTAGTTAACATCCTACCCAAACTGCCTAATAATTCTGCCAACCATTTTTACCCTTCTTTAAATATCTCATGGATACATGAAAGCCAAGAACATTTTTCTTTATATAATAATATTTTGAAAATATTGAAAATCTTGAAGAGAACAGCGCTTGAAATCTTAGCAAAATTTAGATATTGAAAGGTGGAATGTATTTAAAAGTTCAATCATAATTGTTCTTTCCTTTAAAATATAATGATAATAAACCTTAGGAAACACAGGGGACATTTGCCAAGGAATGAGTCTGTAAGTCACCACAGATTGTTGACCCTGTGCTTCGCACAGTCTCTGGCACAAACTTGGCATTCAGTAATCGCTTGTTGAATATGAAACGTAGTTGTTTAGTAATCATTCCTTATTTTGTTTAGCCCGGTCAGGTGAAGAAACTGAGAGTGAGAGAAACTAGGAAGCTGGCCCAAATTACCCAGCTTGTTGGTGTTTGGAAGTGTTATGCTCCTTGGTTAACAGTCAACTATGAGCCTGTGACTGCTGAGCACTCTATCTTCTAAAAAGGAGGAGAAATTTCTTCCTCTCTCTGAAGAACTAATGGTGAAAACAGATAAACACAAATCACTATTTTATAAAATTAATGAATAAAATATATATGTATAAATATATGTGTAAAAATACATATTAATTTGTTTAAGTCAATCCTTGTTTAACACTATGCTACATTTTGAATGTGATGCAGAAGTAGTGGAAGACGTAATCAACTTTAGAGTATTTTAGAGTCTATGGGGTAAGAGAACACACCAAAATAATAGTGGAGAAGCGACTAGAGGATTTCTTAGGTTGGCTGAAATCATAAGCAAATAGTAGTTTGAGTATAGGTGGGTTATGGTTGGAGATGAGGATTAGCTAAGGAGAAGAGCGAGGCATGCCTACCCTAGTGTGTCTGGTTCTTTGTGTTTCTGAGAGAGGAGATCAACCTGTTGATAATTGGAGGTACTGATCAGCCAGAACAAAACCTCATAGAGTTTCCTTTCTTCACATAAGAAGCAACTATGGTGAACAAGAGTGGACTCAGATTAGATCTATTTAGTGGACCCGGAGATAGTGAGGCCACAGAGCCCAGGATAGGGTCGTAGTACTTTGTGGAACAATTATTAAAAATGGAGAGGCCCCCTATGGTGTCCCACGTGGGGGCTTCAGAGCCAGCTAGGGTAAATGACTCCTCCAGAAAGCTTCGGTCCCTTGCCCACCCGTGCCCTTCTTCCCACCCCTACAGGGGGCAGAGTCTACTCAGTGAAACCATGTTGTCTCTCTTTCAACGTTAGTCATGCACCTGACTAAATATTACACTACAGCTCACTTACAGTTCTGACACTCAAAATCCATTTTCATGCCAGAAGGGAAAAATATCTATGATTAATGGAAATAAAATAATAAAATAATTGAAATTTTTTTTTCTAAATATACATATAATGCAAGATTGAGGACAAATTAAAAATACTGAAAAGAAAAGTGGCACTTGGGACTATTTTCTTCCATTTTCTCTCTAACCTTCGGGTAGTCTTGATTGTACTTGGAGTATCACCTAGTGAGTAAAAGCATGGGCTCTAAAGCCCTTCTTCCTGGGAACTCGTCTCACCTCTAGCCATTAACTGTGGGACCAGACAAATTACTTCACATCTGTTTGTCTATTTTCTCATCTGCACAGGAGATAATAGCAGTACCTATCTGGGTTGTGAGAATTAAAGGAGGTAATGCATGTGAAGCATGGAGAATAGTGCCTGGAACTTAGTAAAGAGATCAATAAAAGTTAGTTATCATTAATATCATATCTTTATCAGTGACAGAAAGGAGCAGGAACAGCAATGTGGTGGCTTGTAATACTTAAGTAGCCAAAGCCAGGCCACGGGGAGGATGAGCTCAACCGTCTTCCAGTACTGGAGCCTCCTTCGATGTGGCCATTGTCACCTGGTGGAACATAGGTGGGAGGCGATTGATAAGCATTCAGTGTATTTTCACTGACCGTGACCACTTCAGTGGATGACTCAATAGGTCAGCAGGGCCCAAGAAATATCTGTACTCAGGCCATCAACAAAACCAATTTTTATTTACCACCTCAGATCATCCCCTTGGAAAGTCATCTTTTGTTCCCTTTTCAAACCCTTCCCAAAGTCCTCTTCAGACTCTTTCTCCAGGTGGACCTAGTTAGATTATGACTAACTCCCCCTTTAATCACTGTGCACACTATTTATTTATTTTTTGTGTGAGGAAGATTATCCCTGAGCTAACATCCGCTGCCAGTTCTCCTCTTTTTGCTGGGGAAGACTGGCCCTGGGCTAACATCTGTGCCCATCCTCCTCTACTTTATATAGGATGCCTGCCTCAGCATGGCTTGATAAGCAGTGCATAGGTCCGCACCTGGGATCCGAACCCACGAACCATGGGCCACTGAAGCAGAGTGCGTGAACTTAACCAGTATGCCACTGGGCCAGCCCCACTGTGCACACTATTTGCACTCGGCTTTTCTCACAGTGAAATCACTAACACGAGGAGGGTCTCCACACCAGGGCTCTAAGGAGAGCAGCCCTCACCTGTCTGTCTCATCCTCTGCACCATTTGTTTGCACACCGCTTGTTCTTGAATCACTTCAGCTTGAAAGTCTGAAATTTTTCCTTATTTTTTTTGTTTTGCTTACAATTCTTTTATTGTTGAAAATTTTGGGGTTCTACTTTTGACTACTATACATAATGCTGACCCTAAATTCCCTGATACAACACTTTCAATCTCTACTACAAAATATATTTCCTTCTTCCAACACAGTAGATTCATACATCTATTCAATATTCCAAGCACATCTGAGGGAGCTGGATTTGACTAGAGTTGTTGAGGCTAGGTAATGATAGATGGGGAAGGATTTATGCACAGAATGATTGACACAATAAAATATTCAAGGAACTGATGAATGTTATGACCAGAAGCACTGTAAATAACTGCCATCCAGGAGGAATGGTGAGTGGGTAGCATAATCAGAAGGCATGTGCTTTAAAAGAACAGAAAATCTTTAGGGAGAAGGAGGGCACAGTGGTTTGTGTGTGACAATGTGGAATAAAAAGGACAACTTAGCCCAGCTCCAAGCTGAGAGGCACAAGGGATAGAAGGATCAACTCAGTTTCCACTGGGTGGATTTCAGGGAACAGTGTCCACAGGTGAGAGCCAGATTCTTGTCACAGCAAAAAGGTGAAAATGATGTCTACAGAAGTGGCTGAGAATAAAGGGGCTTTCACCGGTGATTGAGCTTGAGTTCTCAAATGAATTATGAAAGAGATTCAGGGGATTAGTCATAAAAGAGGATAGACAGAGCCAGATGGAGATTAGAATCTGATGAAGATGAAGGATGTCCAGCATTTCTTGGAACTGAAAATAACCAGAATGAAGGGTGTGGAGGTTCACACTGAATTGAGAGGCTGAAGTAGGTGTCTATGGACCAGCAGATCTGTCTTGCTCTGAGCATGCAGGTTCCTTCTTCTGGCACGGAGGCCTTGAGGTCAGCAGAGGAAAAATCCAAAATAAATATGTGAATTGAAATATTTGTCCACTTTGATGGGTAAAAATGTTTTTCAGTCATATATATATTTATTTACAAAATAAGATCAAACTGTATATAGTTTTCTATTTTGCTTTTATAGCTTCCACTTCATATCATAAATATGCCACTAATTATTCTTCTTATCTATCATTTTTAAATGGCTGTATATGGATGTAGAGTAATTTATTTAGCCATTCCCTTATTGTTAAGTTGTTTCCATAAATATAGAATATATAAATTTTACCCAAGCAATATGTCACTGAAAATACATTTAGAAATGGAGTTACAAACACTGGGGAAGGTGCCAGTTTTTATGTTGGATTTAAGACTCTTTAGAGGCAAAAAATTGAAATGAGATCCATAGAAGTCAAACACAGAATGGTTAGAGGTTAGTTCCTTGACTCTTTCTTGGAGCCAAATTTACCTTTATGTCCAAGGATAATCATTCCATAGAAAATGAATCCCAAATTCTGCAAAGATAGGTCAGGTTCATAAGTTAGAGGAGGCATTATGAATCAGCAACATTTGGAGGTCAGAGGTCCTGACCGCTTAAGTTTTGTGAGAGTCTGTGGAATGCACAGAAATTATATATGGAGGATGCTGTTGCCTTATATTCCCCAATTCTATCTCTGGGGTCCACAGCCCACCATGTCATTGGGCCAAGAAAGGAATACATCACTGATGATTTTGAGAAGTATTAACTCTTGAGGATACTGGAATACAATTTAATGCTTGGGAAAAAAATCAGTGGCATGTGTGTTATTAAGCTTCTTATTAAAATCTGTCTTCAAGCCTCAATTCTCTAATCTTTTCTTTAGGCTGTTTAAGGACAGGATCATTTATCCATGCATTAATATCATTGGATTTGGTGGAATTTAGTGAACATCAATTCTCTAAATTGGATCTGGGTTAGACTTGGACACCTGTATGTGGGGGGTTAATTACTGAACCTGCAGGAAGTATCTCACCTTCACATGTTACAGTAAGCCATGCTTCTCAACTAGGGATAATTTTATCCCTCCTCTCTCCAAAGAACATTTGGCAATGACTAGAGACATTTTTAGTTGTCACAACTGGAGGAGGGTGCTACTGACATCTAGCAAGTAGAAGCCAGGGATGCTGATGAACATTCCACAATATACAGGGCAGTCCCCACAACAAAGAATTCTCCAGCCCAAAATGTCAATAGTGCTGACGTTGAGAAACCATGCAATAAACAGTCCCATGTAACAGCTAGTGCATTAGCGGATTTTAATATCATTTAACTCATGAAATATTTTAGATAATCTTAAGTATTCTCAATAGGTATTAGAATGTCACTGTCTTCCTCTAAGATTTTGTGTACATTATTAAATATATATTGTGCTTTTATATGTAATGGATTCCACACTCTCTGTCAAAATTCATATGTAAAGGGTAGGAGGTGAGTTTGCCTCTCCTGAATACCCCATTTATACAACATATTTTCCTGCCTACATAATCTATTCCACAGGTTGAGAGAGGAAGGGTGCTCTTCCTCCATGATTTCCAAAACATAGAATTTTATTTTCTTCCTTGAATTAGCGACCGTGTCTACCAGCAGAGGCTTCTACGTGACTCAAAGAGCAGTAGTCAGAGTCACAGCTGGAAGCAAAATGCTTTACTTGGAGAAATCTTTCCTAATAAATTTTGCTGGGTCCTTGCCAGGGCAGAAAACTGTTCAAGTAGCAGAAACAACTGGCTCCCAGCTGGTGGGGGAGGAGGAGACCATAAGTCAACTCTACTTCCCAATCCTGACTCTTTGCTCCTCCCATCGTTCTGCCTCCCATCTCCCGGGACTTTTAAGGTCCAGCTTGACTGGAAATTAATGACTAGTCTTGATCAGAATCTATCAGGATAAAATTCAGCCTCTTTATGGACATCCCACAAAGTTTTTCATTCTGTGGCCTCCACCTGCCTCTCTCACTTCTCGTCTGCACTGGGCGTCAAGCACAATTCCTAAAGCAGTGATTTCCAAACTTGAGTGGGCAATGGAATCAAAATGGATGGTGAAGATTCTGCACCCAATTCCAACATGGGGAGGAGGGGTTTCCCCATACCACCAAGCAATTCTCAGACACCAGCTGGGTGTCCTGCAATTGAAATCAATTCTGACACTATCTATCTGAAGATAGCATCAGATTCCACAGGTTAAGGGCTCAGTCCCACAAGACTACCCTCCACTTCAGATGCCAGTCCCAAGCCCAGGTTGTTACCTGTACTTCTGACTGACTGTCTATAAATCAGAGATTCCCACAACTTCCTTCTTGGGTTTGATTAATATGCTAGAGCAGCTCACAGAACTCAGAAAACCTGTTTACTCACTAGATTACTGGTTTACTACAAAGGATATTAAAAGACACAAGCCAGATGAAGAGACACATAAGGTGAAGTCCTGAACAAGGAAGCCTTTGTCTTCATGAAGTTTGGGGCCCAGTATGGTGGCACGTGGAAGCATTTTAGCTCCCAACCCGGAAGCTCTCTGACCCCAGTCCTTTAGGGTTTTTACAGAGGCTTCATTACACCGGCATGATTGATTCAATCATTGACCATTGGTGATTGGTTCAATCTCCAGCCCCTCTCCCCCCCCCAGAAACCAGGGCGTGGGACTGAAAGTTCCAATCCTCTATTCACTGTTGGTTCCCTTGGCAACCATCCCCCATCCTTGGGTGCTTTCCAGAAGTCACCGCATTAACATAAACCCAGCTGTGGTGGATAAACAACGTCAATAACAAGACACCCATTTCACCTGTACAGCTCTGAAGCACTTCTGGAACTGAGGACAAGAGACCAAATATTATAACAAAGATGCTCCCATTGCTCTTATCGCTCAGGAAATTCCTAGGGTTTTGGGAGCTGTGAACCGGGAACTGTGGGCAAAGACCAAATTATTTTTGAGAAATATATTTTGGTCATCTGAATGACTAAATATGTATTTCTTATAAATCACAATATTGCAGATGTGTGTTTACATAAAATTCCTGGGACACCTCACAGATGTTCTGGCTCTGGTGTAGAGCCTGGGCATTCATATCCTTAACAAATTCCCTGGGTAATTCTGATACAATGCCACTGAAATTTGTAATCTGTGGCTCAAACAGTACAGATGTTTCCATAAGTGTTCTCCTTAGCTCAGGCTCCTTCCTCTACCTAGACTGTGCTTTTAACCTCATTTGTGGAGCCTTTCCTGAACTTCCCAGCCTGACTTAACCACTCCCACCTCTGCATCCCCACAGCACTATGCTTACATGTCTATATTAAAGCAAATACAACAATGAATAGCAATTCATTCTGCTACGTTCTTTTCCTGGATAGATTGTGAGCTCCTTAAGGAATAAATATTTCTTAAGAGCATCAATACAAAGAATACAATTTGCACCAAACTAGGTGTGTCAGTTATCTCAAGCACCGCACTGAAATCCTGGAGGTTAGAGCTTCTGGATGTAGAAAAATTTGAAAAAATACCCTAAGAGTCAATTTAACCTTTAGTCAGAATCACTTTGGTTTTAATTTCTTTCACAAAAATGGAAGTGACCATTAGCATTAGGATTAACAGAGGGATTTAAATACATAAATAATAAATATTAAGTAGTAAATAATAAATAATAAATAATTAAATGGGCATGTAAAATGATACCAGTTAATACACACATACATAAGATTGGAAAGAAATATGCTGAATATATTAAAATTTCACAGTGAGATCTGATAAAGTTAATTTGTATATCAGGACCCACAAAATGGAGGCTGCCCCAGTGGGCCCAGCCTATGTCACAAATGTCAACCTAA
The DNA here is from genome assembly GCF_020826845.1 of Diceros bicornis minor. Taxonomy (NCBI): domain Eukaryota; kingdom Metazoa; phylum Chordata; class Mammalia; order Perissodactyla; family Rhinocerotidae; genus Diceros; species Diceros bicornis. Next base: position 54,217,035 of record NC_080762.1, on the reverse strand, counting down.
GTCAGGCTGCACTTAGGGAAACACCTGTCAAGAAAACTGAGCAGACACCAATCACAACCCTCCGACTCAGCTTGAGCTGGCTTTCCTCACCCTGGAAAATAGGACTTGCTGCCTTATAGAAAATCCCTGACCTCCTGGCCAATCACGGCCTTCTCCTGCGCTGTCTCTTCCAACACTCTGTAGAACTCGCTCCTGCCCCAAGTCCCAGGGGAAGAGCGCTCCACTGCCTGTGAGGACTGCACTCCACCAGTCTGTGGATTGTTTTCCCTCGAATAAAGGATACCAAACTCATTACTAAATTGTTTTATTTATTTATTTATTTTTTAGTTTCATCATTTGACAGATTAATTAAATTTAAGATATACTTTATATATTGTAAGGATAATATAAAAGTGAGAGGCTTAATTCTCCCTGTTGAAAATGGGGGAAGAGATTTCTGTTTTCTTAGAGTATTTCCTTTTAAAAAACATGTAATGGTTAATTACTTTCTCATCTCTTTGAAATGTATGTAAATCCTTTGGAAGACTAGAAAGACGTTTTGTCAGCCTTATGACACAGAAATGCTTTTCTTAAGAACCTGGGAGCCATCTCTCTGAAAAGCGGATATCCAGGGAGAGCACGCCCACCTTCCAGTTCCTCTGGGAGAGTAGGGAGCCTAACTTTGGTGAGTGCCTTGCTCCAAGAGTCAAACTACCTCCTATTATAAGGAGATGAGGAGTTTGTTTTTCCTCTGATTAAAGCTAATTAGCTAACACAGATGTCACCCCAATTAACAGTAAAGTTAAGATGAACTGTATGTGACAAATGGAGTTGTCAAGTCCTCTTACTTGAGGACTAGTTATTGTTTATCTTAAAAACTGGGTTGTATCTGCTTGGCTACATAAAAGAGTGAGATTTCTTTCTGTCTTTGTAATCTCTTAGCAGATTGTCTGTGATGAGCATCACATTTGGGTTTCATGCTTATTCAATAATAAAAGTTTTTTCTTTCTCTACTACCTTCCTAAAGAGGATTTCTGGGTGGGAGAAGATTTTGTTTTTAATTATATTTTCCCAACAATATTTTTGTTTAATTTGCATATGGTCTATAATGAACTGTTTATTTAAACGTAAATTAGAAATTTCCTTAGAATATTTTTGTACTATGCCAAGAACAGCCCTTTTTTTCCTTGAACTTTTGAACTAAAAGATATCAAGGGAAAGAAAGTTTAGTAGGCCAAGGAGGAAAGGATAGTGGGAGGAGGATGGGCATCACATATTTATTTAATGCATTTTGTTGAGTGCCAAATATGTGTAAAGTATTGTGTGGAAATGAGGGAAAAACAATAAAAAGACGTGGAGCCACCTCAAAGGATCCCTAGCCTATTGAAGACATAGATCTGTTCTCTGACAAGACAAAGAAGTTAGCGGAGGTGGCGGAGACAGGCTCATTTACTATGGCCTGAGGGAGTGAATGTTTACCATCAAGCTCTAATTTGGAATATCCCAAATGTTAAGGAAGGAGAATATGCTTTGTTGGCTGACAACTCTAAAATTGTGACCAAGGCAGTCTTTTTCAGTAACAATAACAATGCATGGTCAAAATGAAGAGTATTGTCCTTGTGTAACAGGTTTATATTATTTTAAAATTTCCCACCAGCAGTGTATGAGAGTTCCCTTCTCTCCACATCCTCTCCAACACTTGTTGTTTGCTGTCTTGTTAATTATAGCCATTCTAATGGGAGTGAGGTGATATCTCATTGTAGTGTTGATTTGCATTTCCCTGATATTTAATGATGTTGAACATCTTTTCATGTGCCTGTTGGCCATCTGTATATCTTCTTTGGAGAAATGTCTGTTCAGATCTTTTGCCCATTTTTAAATTGGGTTGTTAGTCTTTTTGTTGTTGACATGTATGAGTTCCTTATATATTTTGGATATTAACCCTTTATCAGATATATGGTTTGCAAATATCTTCTCCCAATTGTTAGGTTGCCTTTTGTTTGTTGATGGTTTCCTTTGCTGTGCAGAAGCTTTTTAGTTTGATGTAGTCCCATTTGTTTATTTTTTCCATTGTTTCCCTTGCCCCATCAGACATGGTCCTTGAAAATATGTTGCTAAGACTGACATCAAAGAGCCTACTGCCTATGTTTTCCTCTAGAAGTTTCATGGTTTCAGGTCTTACTTTCAAGTTTTTAATCCATTTTGAGTTAATTTTTGTGTATGGTGTAAGAAGTATGGACATTTTAACTATGTTAATTCTTCCAATCCAAGGCCACGGAATATCTTTCCATTTCTTTGTGTCTTCTTCAATTTCTTTCAATGTTTTATAATTTTCAGTATACAGATCTTTCACTTCTTTGGCTAAGTCTATTCCTAGTATTTTATTCTTTTTGTTGCAATTGTAAATGGGATTGTCTTCTTAATTTCTCTTTCTGCTACTTCATTGTTGGTATATAGAAACACAACTGATTTTTGTATGTTGATGTTGTATCCTGCAAATTTACCATATTTATTTATTATTTCTAAAAGATTTTTGGTGGATTCTTTAGGATTTTCTATATATAGAATCATGTCATCTGCAGATAATGACAGTTTCACTTCTTCCTTTCCAATTTGGATCCCTTTATTTTTTTTTCTTGCTTGATAGCTCTGGCTATGACTTTCAATACTACGTTAAATAGAAGAGGTGAAAGTGGGCATCCTTGTCTGGTTCCTGTTCTGAGAGGGATAGCTTTCTGTTGTTCACCATTGAGAATGATAGTAGCTGTGGGTTTGTCATGTATGGCCTTTATTATGCTGAGGTACTTTCCTTCTGTATCCATTTTATTCAAAGTTTCTACCATAAATGGATGCTGTAACTCATCAAATGCTTTCTCTGCCTCTATTGAGATGATCATGTGATTTTTATTCTTCATTTTGTTAAAGTGGTGTATCATGTTGATTGATTTGCAGATGTTGAACCATGCCTGCATCTCTGTAATAAATCCCACTTGATCATGGTGTATGATCTTTTTAACGTATCGTTGTATTCGATTTGCTAGTATTTTGTTGAGGATTTTTGCATTGATGTTCATCAGTGATATTGGCATCTAATTTTCTTGTTTTGTGTTGTCCTTGTCTGGTTTTGAGGCCCTTATCAGGGTAATGTTGGCCTCATAGAATGAGTTAGGAAGCTTCCCTTACTCTTCAATGATTTAGAAGAGTTTGAGAAGGATAGGTATTAAGTCTTTGAATGTTTGGTAGAATTCACCAGGGAAGCTGTCTGGTCCTGGATTTTTATTTTTGGTGAGGTTTTTGATTACTGTTTTGATCTGCTTACCGGAGATTGGTCTACCAAAATTCTCTATTTCTTCTTGATTTTGTTTTGGAAGGTTGCATGATTCTAAGAATTTATCCATTTCTTTTGGATTATCCAATTTGTTGGTGTATAGCTTTTTGTAATATTCTCTTATAATCTTTTGTATTTCTGAGGTGCCTGTTATAATTTCTCCTCTTTCATTTCTGATGTTACTTATTTGAGCCTTCACTCTTTTTCTTGGTGAGTCTAGCTAAAGTTTTGTCAATTTTGTTTATTTTTTCAAAGAACCACCTCTTGGTTTCACTTATTTTTTCTATTTTTTTTTTTAGATTCTATTTCTTTTATTTCTACTTGATTTTTATTATTTCCTTCCTTCTACTGATTTTGGGCTTTGTTTGTTCTTCTTTTTCCAGTGCCTTTAGGTGCACTGTTAGATTGTTTATTTGAGATTTTTCTTGTTTGTTGAGGTAGGCCTGTATTGCTATAAACTTCCCTTTTAGAACCACTTTAGTTGCATCCCATAAATTCTGGCATCTTGTATTTTCATTTTTCTCCAGGTATTTTTTGATTTCTCCTTTGATTTCTTCTTGACGCAATCATTGTTCAGTAGCATTTTGTTTAATCTCCACATATACACGGCCTGTCTAATTTTCTTCCTGTAGTTGATTTCTAGTTACATACCGTTGTGGTCAGAAAAGATGCTTGGTATTATTTCAATCTTCTTAAATTTATTGAGACCTGTTTTGTGACCTAATATGTAATCAATCCTGGAGAATATTTCATGTACACTTGAAAAGAATGTGTATTCTTCAGGTTTTGGATGGAATGTTCTGTATTTACCTACTGAGTCCATCTGGTCTAGTATGTCATTTAAGGCTAGTGTTTCCTTATTGATCTTCTGTTTGGATGATCTATTCATTGGTGTAAGTGGTAAAGTCGCCTACTATTATTGTGTTATTATCTATTTATCCTTTTATGTCTGTCAATAATTGCTTTACATATTTAGGTGCATATCTATTGGGTGCATAGATATTTGCAAGTGTTATATCCTCTTGTTGGATTGTTCCCTTTATCGTTATGTAGTACCCTCCTTTTCTCTTATTACAGTTTTTGTTTTAAAGTATATTTTGTCTGATATAAGTATTGCTACCCCAGCTTTCTTTTCATTGCCATTTGCGTGGAGTATCTTTTCCATCCCTTCACTTTCAGTTTGTGAGTCTCTTTAGGTCCGAAGTGTGTCTCTTGTATGCAGCATATATGTTGGTCTTGTTTTTTTATCCAATCAACCATCCTATGCCTTTTGATGGGAGCATTTAGTCCATTGACTTTTAAAGTAGCTATTGTTAAGTATGTACTTAATGCTATTTTGTTACATTTTTTCTGGGTGGTTTAGTAGTTCTTCTCTATTCCTTTCTTCTTCTCTTGCTCTCTTCCCTTGTGGTTTAATGGCTTTCTTTAGTATTATGTTTGGGTTCCTTTCTCTTAGTTTTTTGTGTATTTATTATAGGTTTCTGATTTGTGATTACCATGAGGTTCATATATAATAACCTATGTATATAGCAATCTATATTAAGTTGATGGTGTCTTTAGTTTGTCCTCTTTCTAAAAGCTCTACTCTTTTACTCCCCTCCTCCCACATTTAATGTTTTTGGTATCATATCTAACCTATTTTTGGTGCGTTTGTATCCGTTACCCTCTTACCATGGAAATAGACAATTTTTTCCTATTTGTGGTCTTCTGTTTGCCCCTTAAATAAGTCCCATTAGCATTTCTTGTAGGACTCATTTCTTGGTGCTAAACTCCTTTAATTTTTGCTTATTTGGGAAACTTTATCTCTCCTTCCATTCTGAATGATAACCTTGCTGGGTAGAGTATTCTTGGCTGTAGATTTTTTCCTTTCAGCACTTTAAATATATCGTGCCACTCTCTTATAGCCTGTAAGTTTTCTGCCGAGAAGTCAGCTGATAGCCTTATGGGGTTTCCTTTATATGTAACTTGTTGCCTTTCTCTTGTGGCTTTTGGGATTCTCTCTTTATCTTTAATTCTGGACGTTTTAATTATGGTGTATTTTGATGTGGGCCTCTTTGGGTTCATCATTTTTGGTGCTATCTGTGTTTCACATACCTGGACTGTCCATTTCCTTACTTAGGTTAGGAAAGTTTTCATCTATTATTTCTTCAAATAGATTCTCTGCCCCTTTGTCTCTCTCTTCTCCCTCTGGGACACCTATGACACGGATGTTAGTGCACTTGATGTTGTCCCAGAGGTCCCTTAGACTGTCCCCATTCTTTTAAATTCTTTTTCTTTTAGCTGTTCAGCTTGGATGATTTCCTCTAGTCTTTTGTCCAGCTTGCTGATCCGTTCTTCTGGATCATCTATTCTGCTTTGGAATCCCTCAAGTGAATTTTTCATTTCCAGTATTGTATTCTTCATTTCTGATTGGTTATTTTTTATATTTTCCAATTCTTTTTTGACATTCTCACTGAATTCATCCATTCTTCTCCCAGGATCAGTGAGCATCCTTATGACAATTAGTTTGTACTCTGTCAGGTAGATTGTTTATTTCTGTTTCATTTAGTTCTTTTTCTGGGGTTTTGTCCTGTTCCCTTACTTGAGTTGTATTCCTTTGCCTCCTCATTTTGCCTCTTTCCCTGTGCTTACGTGTATGTATTAGGTAGGTCAGCTATGTCTCTTGATCTTGGAGAGCTGGCCTTATGTAAGGGTTGCCTTATGAGGCCTAGCAGTGTGCTTCCCTCTAATCATCAGTTCCAAATGCTCCAGGAGTGACCCCTTTGTGGGTTATGTGTGTCCTTCTTGCAGCAAGGTTGCTCTTCCTGCAGGTGCCCAGGGAGCCTGGGCTGTCCCCTTGCCTGGCTGGTTGTATTGCTCAGCTGCATGTGGCTGCTATGGACACTTCAGTCACTTTCTCGGGTGTGGGGGGCCCCCGTATAGTTGGCTGCAAGGTCTAATAGCACATTCCTGTTGTGATTTTTCTGTTAAGTGAGTAGATGCACAGTGTGGCTGGTTGTTAGGCTCAGGGGCTTACAACTGCTGTAGGCCTCTGGCCTACAAGGCTGTTGTCAGCTCTCTCAGGATTGTAGCTGAGTGGGGCCAGCCCCAGGCACAGGAACACCCAATTGCTTCAGACTTTGGAAGGTGGCACTGATCCCCTATGTGGCTGTTTGAGAAGCACAATTCTTCTGCAGCTGACAAGCCCCACCACCCACAGGGCCATACACCCTGTCAACACCATCCTGCCCCATATGCATGCCCCACCCCCTGAAGTGGACCTAGTCGCCCCACTGCAGAGGCCCCACCCAATCCACCCACTCCTCATGCATGCCCTGCCCTGCAGAGGTGGACCCACCTGCCAATCTTCAGAGGATCAAGGCACTCAGCCTATGCAGGCCCACCAGTTACCCAAAGGCTTGCTATTGAGTGGGGCCAGTCCCTAGGGCAGGCTGCCTGCCCTGGCTGAACTGGATTAAATCAGTGCTCTAGTGGGTGGGACAGACCCTGGGCTAGCAGGCCAGGGGGAGAATTCCAATGGCATCTGCCAGCGTCTGTGTCAGCATGCCTGCACTAGGTCACAGTAATGGCTGCCACCAATGTCTCAGTCTCTGGAGACGTCTCACCTCTCACCAAGATGCACCCAGAGCCTATCAGGTGAGTCTCTTTTCACCAAAGGACTGTGCATCTTTCTTTCTGGTGATTTTAGGTTTCTTTCAGAAATGGGTGAATTTGTGCATGGGCCCTATAAGAGCCAACTTTTTTTTTCCTTAAGTCCAATAGCTTTTCTGGGGGTATTCTCCATTGTTGTTAGTAGCTAGCAAAGCCAGACACTATGACACTTGTTTTGGTTATGCTGGGATCAAAAGATTCTTATAGCAGTAACACTCCCTTGCTCAGGTCCCCCACTCCTCCAGGGAAGGCTGCCTGCCTTAGGATTGCTCCCAGGAGGCCATGAAGTGCTGAAGTTTTGGAAGGTGGCTTTTTTTCTCTCCAGAAAGGAATTTCTGCCTCTTCCACCTCAGTCAGGCCTGTCTCTTGTTGCAGGGATTCTTTTCATCCAGTTTTCAGTTCCCTCTCAGGGGTAATTGTTCCAAGAGTTGTTGGAACAATTTGTTTTGTCCATGGGAGGAGGTGAGTTCAGAGTCCACCTATGCTGCCATCTTGACACCAACCACTGGATGATAAATTTAAATGTAAAGCATAAAACTATAAAATTTTAAGAAAAAACATAGGAAAAAATCTTTGTTACCTGGGGTCAGGCAAAGAGTTCTTAGACATGACAACAGTAGAGCTACATATATATTTTAAAAAAATAGTAAATTGGACTTTTGGCTTATATCTGTGAAAAACATTCTTAAGAAAATGAAAATATAAGCTACAGATTAGGAGAAAATGTTTGCAAATCATGTATTTAATAAAAGACTTGTATTAAGAATATATAAAGAGCTTTCAAAGGCAACAGAATGAAAACAAACAATTAGAAAATGGACCAAGTCTTGCCTTAAAGTTGACTTTGTCTGATGTTAGTAGAAGCATACCAACTTTTTTTAAATTAGTGTCTGCATGGCACATTTTTTTCACTTGTTTTTTAGCCTTTTTATCCTTATAATTAAAATGTTTAATGTAAACAACATATTGGATTTTGAACAATTTTTTCCTTTTACTATTTTATTTCATCCCTATTTAATGACTTTTTTAATCTTTAAATTTAAAAATATAGTAAATCATTTTACAACTTATTTTTTCTTGTTCTACATTCTTTTTTCTCTTCTTACTAATATTCTTTTGAATTAGTTAAGATTTTTAAAACCATTACCTTTCTTCCTCCCACATCATAATTCATTAGTTGTGTCTCTTATTTCTTCTTTTACTGCTATCCTAGAGCTTACACCATACAGTGTGCATCTTTGACTTATTATAGTTCTTTTTAAATTGGTATTTTACTACTGCTCAGAAAATGCAGGTAAGTCAGAACTCTTTAACCACATTCACCTTATAATTCTCATAAATTTTATTCTTGTATGTTTTACACTTCATAAGACATTCCTATTCCTGCTTTATGCAATCAGTACAAAATTACATTTAGGCATATATGTAATCTTTATGGCACTCTTTATACCTTTCTGCATTACCATGATTTCAATTGGAATGAATTTCCTTTTGTTGGAGAATTTCTACCTTTATTATTATTATTTTTAGCGTGATTTTCCCAGTGAGATAGTCTGTCAATTTCTGTTTTATTATAACCATGGATTTTGCCTATATTTTTCATTCCTAGTTCCTGATTTTAACACATTACATTTATTTTAACTACGTTTTAGAAGGTAATTTTCAGTAGTCATAGAATTCTAGGTTGGCAGTTATTTTCCCTCTGAACTTTAAGAATTTTGTTTCTGTGTGTCTGGCCTCCATCATTTCTGTTAAGAAGACAGTTGTCAGTATTTTATTTGTTCCTTTAAAGGAACTTTCTCTAAAAGCTTTTAAAGTGTTCTTTTTTCCTTTGGTTTTCAGTTGATTTTACTGGTCTGATTTTCTTTGTATTTGTGTCACAAACTTTTCAGAACATTCTTAATCTGTGATTTTGATGTTTTAGATTAGTTTTGGAATGTTTTAAGCCAGTATCTCTTCCAAAGTTGCCAGTCTCTCTCTCTTTTTTCCTAGACCTCCAATAACATATATGTTAGAACTTTCACATGTCCTATTCATTTTTTTAATAGTTTACTCCATATTTTTTTCTTTCTGCTTCTGTTTGTATCTTTTTTGTTACCTATCATTTATTTTCTTTTTTTAAATTGATATATAATTGACCTATAACATTATATTAATTTCAGGTGTACAAAATAATGATTAAATATTTGTATATATTACAAAATATATGCAAGTAATAAGTCTGGTTAACATCCACCACCATACATAGTTACAAAAATTTTTTTTCTTGTGATGAGAACTTTTAAGATTTACTCTCTTAGCAACTTTCAAATATGCAATACATTATTAACTAGAATCACCGTGCTGTACATTGTGTCTCCAGGGCTTATTTATTTTATAACTGGAAGTTTGTACTTTTTAACCTCCTTCATTCATTTCATGCCACCCCTCCCAGCAGCTTCTGGCAACCACCAATCTGTTCCCTGTATTCATGAGCTCTTGTTACCTATCTTTTGATTTGCTAATTCTCTGTTCTGATATTTCTAATCCTCCATCCACTGAGTTCTCAAATTCAGATATAGTATTTTTTTAGTTCTAGAGTTTTCATTTGATTCTTTTTTGTAATTTTCAGTGCTTGAATAATCTTACCTATTTCTTTGTACATTTAAATTACAGATATTTTAAAGTCCATGCCTTATAATTCCAACATCTTAGTCACCTGTGGGCTTGTCGCTTTTGTTTTTTTGCTCATTTGGTCCTGCCTCCTAGTACACTTTCTCTTTTCCTTTTTCTCATTGTAGTAAAATATGTATAAGATAAAATTTGTCCATTTAACTATTAAGTGTACAATTCATTGATTACATGCAGAATGTTGTGCAACCTTATCTATTTTCAAAACATTTCCATCATTCAAACAGAAATTCTGTATCTGTTAAGCAATAACTCTCCATACCCTCTCCCCTTATCCCCAGGAACCTCTAATCTATTTTCTGTCTCTATGAACTTGCCTATTCTAGATTATTTCACAAAAGTGAAATCATACAATATTTGTCATTTTGTGTCTGGCTTATTTCACTTAGCACAATGTTGTCAAAGTTCATTCATATTACAGCATGTATCAGAACTTCATTCATTTTTATGACTGAATAATATTTCATTGTATGTATATACCACATTTTATTTATTCCTTCTTCTGTTGATGGACATTTGAGTTTTTTCCAACTTTTGGTTATTGTGAATAATACTGCATTGAACATTTGTGTACTAGTATCTGTTTGAGTCCCTGTTTTCAATTCTTTTGGATATAACTTAAGAATGGAATTGCTAGATCGTGTGGCAATTCTATGTTTAACTTGTTGAGGAACCACCGAACTGTTTTCTAAAATGGCTGCACCATTTTACATTCCTACCAGCAACGAAGAAGAGTTCCAATTGTCCCATGTCCGTACTATCACTTGCTATTATCTGTCTTTTTCTTTTTCGGCTGAGTGATTGTGAAGTAGTGTCTCATCATAGTCTGTATTTGCATTTCCCTAATGACTAAGGGTGTTAAGCATCTTTGCATATCCTTATTAGCTACTTACATATTTTTTTGGAGAAATGTCTATTCAAGTCCTTTGCCCATTTCTTAATTGGGTTGTTTATTTGTTGTTAAATTATAGGAGTTCTTTACAAATTCTGGATGTTAAACCTCATCGGATATAAGTCTTAAGGGGAAGAGCAGCACCAACTGTTGGGCTCGCCTCTGTCCTTCCCCTCCCCCCAAGATCATAGCTTCCGTAGTCCTGGCTACCTTGCTAGTCATTACATCCAAATATTTTTATTTCCCTAACCCTAAAAGACTTCCTAAAGTTACCTCAGTTTCTTGGCATTTAGCCTCTTGGTCCTGTGCCACTTCCAAATTAGCACATTCCTTGAGGAGGAAAACTGTGTGGAATGTCTGGCTACTTTAATGAATGTCCCCTCTCTCCAAAATCTTGCCCCTCAAGTCCTAGATGCATTGATAGCATTCTAATGTCTTCACACACACACACACACACACACACACACATTTGTATTTTGTCCAGCTTTTCTGTTATTTTCACTTGGAGCATTGTCAGCAACAAGGTACTCTTTTATACAAGAACTAGAAATATTTACCTTATTCTTTTTTATTATGTAAAAAAAAAACATGAGATCTACCTTCTTAACAAATCTTTAAATGTGCAGTACAATATTGTTAATTATAAGCACAAGGTTGTACCACAAATCTCTAGAACTTTTCATCTTGCGTCTCTACCAATTGCAGGGAAACTCCCCATTTCCCTCTCCCCCTAGCCCCTGCCAACCACCACTCTACTTTCTGCTTCTATGCGTTTGATTGCTTTAGATCCTCATATAAGTGGCATCATGCAGTATTTGTCCTTTCATGACTGGCTTATTTCACTTAGCATTACGTCCTAAGACATTTCAGTCTCTTCCACATCTTGTTTCGTGTGAATAACGCTGCAATGAACATGGGAGTTCAGAGATCTCTTCAAGATCCTGATTTCAATTCTTTTACATCAATATACAGAAATGGGATTGATGGATCATATGGTAGTTCTATTTTTAATTTTTTGAGGAAACTCTATATTGTTTTCTATAGTGGCTGCACTATTTTATATTCTCACCAACAGAGGGCCTCCAATTTCTCCACATCCTCACCAACAAATTCAAGTCCTTTGCTCATTTTAAAAATCAGGTTATTTGGGGTTTTTTTACTGAATTGTATGAGTTCCTTATATTTTTTGAATATTAACCCTTTATTTTCTCCCACGCCGTAGATTGCCTTTTCACTCTGTTGATTGCTTCCTTCGCCGTGCAGAAGCTTTTTAATTATATGTGGTCCTACTTGTCTATTTTTGCTTTTGTTATCTGCGCTTTTGATGTCATATCCAAGAAATCATTGCCATCACCAATGTCATGAAGCTTTTTCACTATGTTTTCTTCCAGGAAACTTACAGTTTCAAGTCTTACATTTAAATCTTTAATACATTTTCAATTGATTTTTGTGTGTGGTTTAAGATAAGAGTCCTAGTTTGAATGTGGGTATTCAGTTTTCCCATCACCATTTGTCGAAGAGACTCTCCTTTCCCAATGTGTATTTCACCCCCAACGTAGATCAATTGACCTTGACTGTTTATGTGAATTTATTTCTGGGTTCTCTATTCTGTTTTATTGGTCTATTTGTCTTTGTGTCAGCATCATACTGTTTTAGTTACCGTAGCTTTATAATATGTTTCTAAATTAAGCAATGTGAGACTTCCAGCTTTGTTCTTCTTTTTCAAGATTGTTTTTGCTATTTGGAGTCCTTTATGGCTCCATATCAGTTTTAGGATTTTTTTTTTTTATTTCTGTAAAATTTCGTTGGAATTTTGATAGAGATTGCATTGAATCTGTAGATGGCAGCATGGATAATTAAAATAAGCCTTTTTTTTTTTTTAAACTGTTTCACAATAGTCAATTGAATGATGTCCCTTAATTTAATCAGTTCTACAATGCTGCAATTTAGGTTTTTAGTCTTCTGCTATTAAAACAGTGTTACTGTGTCTATCCAAGTTATTTCACAAATGTGAATAAACTCGTCCTTTTGCTAGTGTCAAATTGCCCTCTGCCGCGGTTGCAGCAGGTTTACTCCTTTCCTCAGTGTGTGTCAATGCCTAGCCCAACTCCCTCCCCCCTTAACACGATGTGTTCTCATACTTTTTGACCTTTGCCAATCTTACGGGTAAAAAAGTTACCTCAGTGCAAGGATGCTTCTAATAAATTCTGTTTATAATATAATAATAAAAATAATAGCAAAAAATGACACAACAGTTACTATGTGCTAGGCATCAGCACATTTCTAAGTACTTTATAATTCTTAACCCTTAATTCTCAGGCCTACGTTTGAAGAAGCATCGGTTTGTTCTTATTTTACAGATGAGAAAACTGATGCAAAAAGATCAGATAATCTCCCCAAGTTCCTCAGAAGTCAAGATAGAATCGAAACACAGGAAATCTGACTTCAGAGTCTGTATTCTTCTCAGGATGACAGGAACCAAGATAATAATTCCATGTATAATTTCAAGATAAGAATTACTTTCCCTGTGGTAAAAATAAGGTACTTATAGCTGTTTATATTCTTTCTTCCTTTAGCAACCAAATGCATTATTAGAAGCCATTAGCACCCACATTGTATTAATTTCCTGTGGCTGCTGTAACAAGTCACCACAAACTGGTGGCCTCAAACAACAGAAATGTATTCTCTCATTGTCCTGGAGGCCAGAAGTCTGAAATTATGATGTTGGCAGGGCCACACGCCCTCCGAAGGGTGTAAGAAGAATCCGTTCCTCGCCACTTCCAGCTTCTTGTGGCTGCTGGCCACGTCTTGACTTATGGCCGCATCACCCCAATGTCTGCCTCCGTGGTCACAACGCTTCCTCTTCTGTGTGTCTGCTCCTCTGCCCCTCTCTTATAGGGTTACTAGTGATTGACTTAAAACTCACTCAGATTATCCAGTATAAACTCGTCCTCTTAAGGTCTTTAACTTAATCACATCTTTTTACAGTATAATGTACTCTTCACTCTTTTTCCATATAAGGTAATATTCACAAGTCTAGGGATTAGGACATGTACAAATCTTTGTGTGGGGCCCCTTTCAACCCACTAAACACATTTTCCCTTCTCCTGAAATACCTTGACACTCTTCCTTCATCCTGTCGTGCATCTATTCACTTGGAAATTTTCATGAGAGGCCCACTGTGTGGCAGACATTGTTCAATGTGCTAAGGAAAGAACAATGGATAGAACAGATAACAGCTCTGCCTTCATGGTGCTTACCTTCTAGCTGAAGGAGCCAAATAATGAAAGAAATAAGTGAGTAAGTATATAGAGTCATCATTAGGTGATAAATACTATGGAAAAAAAATAAGGAAGAGAAGGGGGAGAGGAAGTGCTGTGGGAAAGGGGGGTGGAGATTTTAAGTGTGGTAGTGTGAGGATGCCTCTCTGAGAAGATGACTGTGGTAGGCTGACAAACGGCTTCCCCAAAAGACATCAGATTCAAATCCTCAGAACCTGTAAGTGCTACCTTATATGGCAAAGGCTTTCCTCATGTGACTAAATTAAAGATCTAGAGATGAGGAGATTATCCTGGATTATCCAGGTGGGCCCTAAATTGTTAGGGTAAATGTTTTTTAGGAAAGAGACAGAGAAGATTTTATATAGACACAAGAGGGAGCAATGTGACCGTGGAGGCAGAGATTTGAGTGATGCGGCCACAAGCCCAGCTTCCCTCAGAAACTGGAAGACATAAGGAAAGAATTCTTCTCAGAGCTTTTAAAAGGAGTGTGGCCCTGCCAACAACTTGATTTTGGCCCCTTGATTTTGGCCTTCTGCCCTCCAGAACTGTGAGAGAATGAATTTCTATTGTTCTATGCCACAGAGTTTGTGGTAATTTGTTAACAGCAGCCGCAGGAAACCAATACAATGACTGGACCACAAATTCCTTAAGGAAGTGAAGAAGCAGGCTGTGCGTACCTCTGGGGAGTGAGAACTCCTGGCAGAGAGAAACTTCATGTTGAACAGCCTTGAGGTGGGAGCACGTGTGAGACGTGTTGCTTGCTGTTTCATGTATACAGGAAACAGCAGGGCAGCCACTGAGGCTGCAGCGTGGCGAGCAGGGAGAGGGTCGCAGGAGATTAGATCAGAGAGGCCAGAAGATTGGAGGATTTGGTGAGGAATTTCGTTTACACTCCTTGTGAGATGAGAAGTTACTGAAGGTTTTTGAGCACTGGGATAAGAAGATCTGACTCTTATTCTGAGAGGCTCTCAATTTCTACCAAAAGGAACTAGGATCACTCTGTCTGTGGTATTGATAATAAACTATAGGGGGCTAAGGGCAGTAATAGGCACCAATTGATTATGTTTTGTAGGCAGCTGATTATATGAGTCTAGACTTTATAGGAGAGATCTTGGTTGAGACAAACATTTCTAAGCGTTACGACACTGGAAATGTGGTTTAAATCCTTTCAGCATAGGAGATGGGATGTTGTCTATGTATTAGTTCAACTTCACTCAAGGGCCAGACAGTTTTCTTAATGGGAATACTTTATACACATGAAGGGTGATAATGTTTAATCAAAAGGCAACTACAAGTGTTTCAGTTATTGTTATCTCTGATAAACACCAGAGGATTTGCAAACGGATGTTAGAAGAGGATTTCACTGGTGAATTTAGTGGTTTTTTAGTGGGCATAATGGATATGCCTACAAATTATGTGTGAATTTAGTTGTATTCAACGTATACAGGTGGGGACACTATTTTAGAAGTCCCATCATGGCTCATATGGGATAATAGGCAAGCGTTTACTCCTCACCTCTCAGTCCGCCATTCAAGGCAGTATTCTAATGTAGTCACGAGTTAGACTATTTGGTGTCAAATATTAGATTAACTGAATTCTGCTTCTAAAATACCATTGGGCAAGAAAATCTTTTATGCAAAAGGTGATTGCTCAATCCCAAAAAACCTGTAACTGAGACTTCATCAAGCTCACAGGAACAGGTCATATGAGTGTTTTTGTGCCTGCTTATTAATAAGGATTTGACTGACAAATGGCAGTATATGTGGCCAAATTTAGTCTGAGATTTGCTTTCATTGAAAACCAGGCAGTGTGACTGTGAGAGAGTAGATATCTTTCATCTCCCTCAGTAGCAGATTAGGTTCAACAGAGTCTTTTAATGAGGGTTTCAGAGCAACAGTTCCCATGCTGAACATATGCAAACTTTGGTCTCCTCTCTCAGGTCAAAAATGTAGATTCAGAATTTATTTTCTTTCCCTGTGTCACCTAGGTAATAACCTGTTCTCTGTTGTCTATCAGAGGATCACTCTGATTGCCATCTAAATGATTTATCTAAAGCACATTTTGTGCAAAATTTAAACAAAAGGTGGATTCCTTCTTACTAAAAAGCATTCTTTATGCTTCATAGTATACAAAATGTTAGAGCACAGATAAACCTTCCTCATTTTATATGTGGGGTAATAATGGTCTAGAAAGAATGAATAAGTCACAAAACTTTTAAAAAATGCTTTAGAGAAGGAAAGGTGTTCCAAAGCATTTATTCCTTAAACTGTATAATAAAATTAATACAGAATATTTACTGTAATATTCTGAAACAGTGATAAAACAAATAACTTCAAAATCCATATGTACGGAATCATTTTAAATATTCTCAAATCGCAGAACAAACTCTAACCCTTCCTCCATCTTTCTTGCTTCATTCATTTGGACCTGAAATAGAGAAATGAGCTTGGTGGGGGACTGTGAAAATGTGTATTCTCTGCACTGCATTCTTATACATACAGAATAAATTCCTCTAGTCATCCTTTGCTCAAGTTGAGGGATCTTTCTAAATTTAGGTTATTAATAATTGCAATTTACATTAAAATGATATTTTAAATTAATTATCCTAATAATAGACACCATTTACAGTTATCCACTTTGTTTATATAAACTGTTTAATCCTTAACATAATCCTGAGACTAGGTATTATTCTCCAAAGGAGAGAATTCAGGTTAAGACAAGATAAATAACTTGTCCAGGTCCACATAGCTACAAAGTGGTAAAGCCAGAACTATAACAAAATCCTCTCTGAAATGCGTCTCCGTGCTCTTTCTATTGTCTCATACTGGTTAATTACAGTAACCCTGAGAAGTGGACAGAGAAGTTAGCATTATTCATAATCCACACGTGAAGAAAGCGAGACCTGGTCTGAAATGACAGAACTAGTTAACAGCACCGGCCTTTACCCAGGACTTAGACTCGCTGAGGGCTGCTCTTTCCTTTGGACCCCTTAGTCGCCCAGGTTATGATGTATATTTCTGCTTTTCTTACCCTCTCAAAGTAAACACCCTGCAAAATCTTCCCTTTAATCCCCACCCCTGACTACTTACAAATAAAATGACTTTTAAAGCCCTCATTATATAGGAAAATCTCTACAGTTCACTTTCTTACTCATTTTATCTTCTCAAGCTTTTCAGATTTGAGAAAATCCATTAGATGAATGCATTGAGCAAAGTCACTTTGATCCAGTTTCTTAAAATAGGGATTTTTGTTGAACAAAGTAGAGATTTGGCTCTACCAAACTTTTGTTTCACTTTATTGTGACTCCTCTAAAAAACGTCCTTAATTTCCCTAGGGAAATTGTTTTACAGATGGTGTATTTTTCTTTATGTAATCATGCACGATTAAGAGGATACATTGGTTTCTTTTCTAGAGAGCTCTCCAATGTAAAGAGTAAACTCCATCTCATTTATACCTGCAAACATATGGTCTACCATAGTGTTCCACTAAATACTCCCTTATGAATTAAATGAAAACCTCAGCCTAATTTCTTACAATCGTGATAAAGTCTCTTAATTTTTTTGGAAATGTATATGAATTAATTCTGCTCAGTATTTAATTGACGAAAAACAGATAAAGCAGGAAGAAGGGAAGGAGGGAAGAGGAGAAAGTAGAGTAGGGCAAGTAGAGGAGAAAGAGAAGGTAAAAACATATATGTATGTGTATATTTATCTACACACACACACATATACGTATATATATACACAAACACATGTACACATATACCTACACATGTATGCATATAAAAATATATGTAATATTTTAAACTAAACTAATATGATACATATTATATAATTTGTGTACTATGTAAATATACATGTATACATATATATATGTTAATATACTTTTGTGCCCTGGGAAACAAAGTTATCTGAAAGATATCTATCATTGTGATAGGCAGAATTTTAAGATGGTCCCCAAGATTTCTGACCTCTTTATAATCCCCTCTTCTTGAGTGTGAGTAGGACCTCTGAATATGAGGGATGTTATAGCTGTAATTAGGGCATGTTGTACAGCAAAGGTGAGGGATTTTGCAAGGGTAATTAAGGTCCCAAATCAGTTGATTCTGAGTTAATCCAAAGGAAGATTATCCTGGGTGGGTTTGACTTAATCAAGTAAAAGTCCTTGAAAAAGGGAATGAGCCCTTCCTGAAGAGAGCTTCTCTTGCTGGCCCTGAAGAAGTAAAGTGCTGTGTTATGAGAGGGCCCATGACAGAGTCACATGGCAAGGAATGGTGTAGTCTTTAAAAGGCTGAGGGCAGCAGCCAGCTGGCAGCCAGTAAGAGAGCAGGACCTCAGTCCTACAACTGCAAGGAACTGAATTCTGAGAACAATCATGTGAGCTCAGCAGCGGACACTGACCTCCAGAAAGGAACGCACTGACGTGTAGATTGCAACCTTGTGAGACCCTCATCAGAGGACCCAGCTAAGCTGTGACTGGACTCCTGACGCACAGAAACATACAGAATGTGTGTTGTTTTAAGCCTCTACATTTGTGGTAATTTGTTACACAGCAATAAAAAACATAAATGCAATGATTTAGTCAAAAGTAATATATGCCACATATTCTTATAGAATCACACAGACACTTTCTAGAATCTAGGCTGAGGTAGATAAATTACTGTGGCTCTTTCAGTTCTGAAATTCTGGACTACAGGAGGTAAGGTTTGTAAACTCAGATGCATGCGGATTTGTGTTGTGACATAGAGTGGGAAGCAGGCCTAGAATCAGATGGCAAAGCCTCCCCTTCTCCCATTGCTACCACTGCAGGTGCCACCTGCTTATCACAGTTTTTTGAAATACTCTTCAGGTCAAATGAAATGACCAGAAACATTCTGTGACTATGTAAATCTTGTAGACCAGAGGTTGAGACCCTGCTCTAGGAATCCCTACTGAGAAGAATAATTAATGGACAGACAACTTTCTATATTCCATATCTGTAAAATGAAATTTAAAACATCATAGTCTTTTTGTGCCAAGAAACTAAGAAATCAGATTTACAACATCTATCAGATATCTTCTATGTATGGTCACTGCCCTAGTTACTGGGGACAAAGATTTAAATAAGCTCTATTCTTAAGAAACTCATAATATACTGGGGATACAGATATTTAAACAAATAAATAACAATTGAGAACAAATAAATGAATGTATCCAAGATGTATACCTCTTGTAGAATCCTTTCTATTAGACATTAAGGTATTTTGTATTAGATATTAAAGGAACTTTACGTGAATAAAGTGGGGTAATGGGCCATCTCATTTAAGGCTTAAATTCAATGGCTCCAAAATCCTTAGTATCTTTGTGTAAGGAGACCCGAATTCTGAAAGTCCATTTACCATTAAACTATTGGCCAAATTATTACAAATGGAAAAAAAATGGACTAACATTTTGTAATTCACAGTTGATTAACTACGTTTCTTTTCACAATTTCAGTTTAGCTTCCAAATAGTATTGGCAAAGGATAAAATAATTACCTCGACTGGAAGCATGAAGACAATTTCCTTTGTAGAACTCAATTAGCTATTTTCTTTCCTATTTCCCAGAACCATTTTTATGTAGTTTGGGTTCATCCTAAATCAGCTGGTGTCTGTGATGTCTGGTATGCAACCAACATGTTAAGTAAAGTTATTTTAATAGGTTAAATCATACTGCAGAATTCTAGCATTTTTTGCTCAAAGTCTCACTGGTTTTGAAAAAAGACTGATTTATCATAGAGACGTGATAATGTCAAGAGTGACAAGAATTTCTAAAAACGTTTTTATCTGAATTCTTTAAGAATAATTATAGAGCTTTATTCATTTACTAATATTTAGTAAGTACAAAATGAATTTGTGTATAGGACTGAGAGCTAGGTACAGTACATAGTAATGTATGTTTTTTTTCTCTTTGGTTTCAAATAATTTCTTTTAAAGAATCTTGTTTATACCTGCATTAGATCTAAAAGCTCACTTGTGTTGATCATACTGTGATTGCATTGTAAATCATCCTTCCAGGAGAATGCTGGTGCCTTAAAATGCAGCAGGATTGCTATTTCAGGTTTTTTTTTAAATAGGGTCAGGTAATAATATTCTCTATGGAATAAATAGATTGTACATTTAAAATGTATATTAATATATGGTATATGTGATTTTTCACTTAGTTTCTTCATTTTGGATAAATGGTACAACTACATTGGAACTTATTTTTTAGCCTTTATTGCTCGGATATATAGTTTTTAGCAGCTCCTTTCTCCATGAAATGCTTTCTAATGACCTCCCAAGGTGTTGCAGTCCCAGAATCTGTCTTCTCTTCCATCCCTCTGTTCCACCTATTGACCACGATGATAAAGAAAAGGGAAAGAAAACACCACAAAAGGAAGAGAAAGGCAGTGAAGGATAAAAATAAATGCAGAAAGAAGAAAAACACATAAGAGAAGTATAGGAAACAATAGGCTAAAGGAGGCCAAGAACCAGTTAAAGTAACACAGGAAAAGAAAGACAGAAACTGGAAATTAAGCGTGCCATTTATACCCATGGTCCTAGCACCCCAAGGATGCCTTACTTCTGTGTTCTGGCCTCTGCTCGAGCAGGTAATATAAATCAAGATTGCTTTCTATCAATAAGTATGGATAGATATTCTTAGATAGTTTGAGTCCTTGAACCATATATTTAAGTTAGGTTTTGAAGAACTGGGGAGAAACAAGGAGCAGAGTTGTTTGGAGCAGTTTAGATAATCAGAAGCTTGCTAAGGTGGATTCATAAGACTTTTACTAAGATAAATGTCGTTCTTGAGCCAGAGACCCTATCACACCACACAGCCTCCTGAGCAGACTAGAAGGTCATCTCGTTGTTCCTTTATTCCCTGCCACTAAACCCTCAGAACTTGGAAGATGATTATCAAAAATATGTGCCAAGAATAGTGGTTCTTAAATACTGTTCATTAGAATCCTCTGGAGAGCTGTTAAAAATTCAGATGCCTGGGTCCCATCCAAGACCAAGAAAACCTCAAAATTTCTGAGGATGAGTCCAGGGTATCAGTATTTTAAAAACTTCCCAAGTGATTCTACTGTTCACGCAGGATTGATTCTCAACCACTCAAGGTAACCTTGACTCCTATTCCTGTAGGTGCTCCATGACATATGGCTTAAAAGTCACTGCTCCTTTTCCCAGAGACTATAATCTTAGAGAAGGCCATCATCAGAACTCCTATTATATGGACCTTTATGAATATATCAAATACTTGGGAAAAATATATTTGAAGTATGCTCATCAAGCAAGTTACTCATGGTGATAACTGAAATGTGGGAAAATTTCGAGCCAAAATGATGGTCAACAATGATGAATATTTGAGTAGATACACTGAAAAATGGCAGGGCATAGCAAGGGGCCATTTATGCTCTCAATTCAGTATTGTAAAAATGTGTTAAAAGTTTTTCTTCTTCATTAGCAATCGACAGTTTAGTGGCCCAGGCTACCCTTAGAAAAGAAGTGCACCATTTATTAGAACATATAGGATATTTCTTACTGGCTGACTTGTCGGTAATGCTTTCAACTGGATCATTTCTATCAGCATACACACATGAGGTTATTTCTCCATCTTTTTCTTGACCCCAAATCATCTTCTTCTACTGACTCTCTCATTTCTCTGATTTCCTCAGAAATCAGAAGCAAAACTTCTTAAAAAATTATATGTATTTACTAAGTAACTCCTGTTCCTCTTTGCCTATTTTCTCCTGAACCAACTCACCCTCTCACAACTCCACTGAAATTGTTCTAAAGTTCACCAATGACTTATATACTAGTGTTAAATCAACATTTTTAGACAGAGTTGTTCTCTATCTCCTTGAAATATTTTCTTCCTTTGGCTTCAAAGACTCAGTTTACGCTTACATTTTTACTCATACCTCACTAATCACCCTTTTCAGTCTTTTTGCTTGTCTCTTCTCTTTTCTCCAACATATGAATGTTGATGTGCTCCGGGGTTCAGTCCTAGGAACCACGCTCTTTGCCCTTCACTTTTATACCTTGGTGATTTCACCCACTGTCCTGGCTTTAAAATCACCTTCATTCTTGTGACAGCTAAATTTATGTCTCTCGGCTGGATGTCTCATTATTCAACATCAACAACCAGTTGTGTAAAAGTTATGGCGAATAAGATATGTCTCAGTCCACACTTCTGTTCTCCTCTCCACTCCTGAACTTTACTTTCCTTCAATGTACTCCCTCTCTTTACATAGCAGCTCCATTCTTCCAGTTATCCAGTTCAAATACCTTGGAGTCCTTGGCTCCTCTCTTTCTCTCACATCCCACAGCCAATCTGTCAGCAAAACACTTTTGTCTCTATATTCAAAATACATTGAGGCTGGCCCAGTGGTGTAGTGGTTGGGTTCACGTCCTCCGCTTTGGTGGCCCGGGGTTCGCAGGTTCAGATCCCAAGCATGGACCTACACACCGCTCACCAAGCCACGTTGTAGTGGCGTCCCACATACAAAATAGAGGAAGATTGGCACAGATGTCAGCTCAGCGACAATCTTCCTCAAGCAAAAAGGGGAAGATTGGCAACAGATGTTAGCTCAGGGCCAATCTGTCTCACCAAAATATATATACCCAGAATACGTCTTCTTCCTACCACTTCTGTTGCTAAAATCCTGGTATAAGCTATGACATTCTCTTGCCTCGATAGCCTTCTAAGTGTTCTTTATTTCTTCCCTTGCTTCCGACCTATTCCTATCCCAGCAACCAAAGTGTTTCTGAAAATATCAATCAAACCAATCTCTCCTTACCATCTCATTCAAAGTAAAAGCAAACATTTAAATGGCTTGTAGGACCCACATCTCTCATTCTCCCCATACCCCTGCTCATTCCCCTAAATTTCCACTGGCTCTTCTTCTTAGTTTTACCAGTCAAGTCCTACCTCAAGGCTTTGCACTTCTATTCCTTCTGCCTGGGATGCTCTTTCCCAGACATCTACATGGTCTCAGATCTTCTTCAGCTCACTTTTCCAAGGAACTCTTCCCTGGAAACCTTATTTAAAACTGCAACTTCCCTTCTCTGCTCAGCACTCCTTCTCCCCTTCCATGTTTTATTTTTCTCCATAGAATTCACCATCATCTTATGTATGGGTATCTTATGTAACTTAATTTTTCTCTTTCTCAATTAGAATGTAAACTCCTTAAGGACACACATTTTATTTTGTTTTATTCATGCTGTATTCCCTTAGACATTGCCTGGCACTTGTAATATGATTAATAAATCTTTGTGGATGGAATACATCAGTTGTGCAGCACCATCCCTCAACCCCTCACTCTGGAGTTTCTAGCACTCAGTCAGAGGCTTCACATTGATTTTCATTTTAGAGTTCTTAATAAAATGCAACATGAGGAAACTCCAGGTGCATACAGATTTTTTTTAAACATTCAGTACACCTACTGGCATTCCATAGAGTCTCCATATTACCTTCATGCTGTGTTTGCAGTTATACAAAAGTGTTGGAGGTTACACAGAAATATGCCAACTGAAGCTTAAAAAAGAGTGTGCAATGTCTTTTGAAATCCCTAACTCGTATTTCCTGCTGTGCTTAATTTCAGAACCAGAGTTACTATTAAACCTTAAAAAGTATTTGTTCTTTTATCTGGTGGTCATATTGTAACATATTTATTTATTTATTGTGTGTGTGAAAAAACCTCTAAGATCTTTTCATCAAGTTATATGCTGGGGTCCTGTTCTGAGAGTTTTCTACCTCAGTTCCTGATGTCAGGTGAGCCCAGCTGAACTACCATCAGTGTAAGAACCAATTAAAAATATTTTTGAGATGGTACTTTGATCAAGCTCCCCAAATGACCACAAGTTCCTGCTGCTGTACATTAAGGGTTTCCATGACTCAGACACAGATGATCCAGTTATAATGTGGCCTCTGGGGGCAGCAGGAATACCCAGGGGCAAGCTGGTCAATGTTGATTTGCACGTTGTAAGAAAAGCTGTCTTGTTGCTGCTGTTATCAGCATGTTCCCCGATTGTATAATGCAGGTGAGGCCATATTGGGGTCACAGGGATGGTTTCATCTTGCCTGTAGAGTGGAGACATTTATACCTGACTGTGTAAACTGATGTCACTTATTACTGCGTTCATGGGAGTTAGTAAGAGGTGGCAAGGTTGAAAGATGACTTTCATTACAACTCCTCTTTCAGTTGCTCAAACCATATGGAGAAACTATGACTTTCTTCAGGAACTTTTAGTATTTTTGGTTTTATTTGTGAGGAAGATCAGCACTGAGCTAACATCCGTGCTAATCCTCCTCTTTTTGCTGAGGAAGACCGGCTCTGAGCTAACATCTATTGCCAATCCTCCTCCTTTTTTTTCCCCAAAGCCCCAGTAGATAGTTGTATGTCATAGTTGCACATCCTTCTAGTTGCTGTATGTGGGACGCGGCTTCAGCATGGCTGGACAAGCAGTGCGTCGGTGTGTGCCCGGGATCCGAACCCGGGCTGCCAGTAGCGGAGCACACGCACTTAACTGCTAAGCCACAGGGCTGGCCCAGGAACTTTCAATATTTAGTTTAAGTCTATAAACAGTTTCTGTGTGATGAATCTGAAGGAAATAAATTTGGTAATTTTTGTGATCATTTTTTTGCTCATGAATCACCAAAAATATTGTGAGAATTGTAAAGTTCCCAAATTTACCTACCAAGGGGGGAAAAATGGAGCAGCTTACACTGTGTTGCTATGCAGTATACACCAAAATAAAAGGACAACCTGTATAAAAATTAATGACCTAACCTTCCATTTTTAGCTTTCTGAGGTGTGGGAGCAGAGTTATGAAGAAAAAATTTTTGCCAGTCTCTTGTTAATTATCTATTTGTATTGATTCTTGCAATGCTCGCTATCTTCTCAATGTTTTTACATTATAACATAAGCCTGGCAACTCAAGTATCCTGAATTTAATTTTAATGATTTCAAAATTAAATTGATGTTCTTTTTTTGTTTGTTTGTTTGTGAGGAGATCAGCCCTGTGCTAACATCCGCCAATCCTCCTCTCTTTTTGCTGAGGAAGACGGCCCTGGGCTAACATCTGTGCCCATCTTCCTCCACTTTATATGGGACGCCGCCACAGCATGGCTTGCCAAGCAGTGTGTCGGTGCGCGCCCGGGATCCGAACCAGCGAACCCCGGGCCGCCGCAGCGGAGCGCGCGCACTTAACCGCTTGCGCCACCGGGCCGGCCCCTAAATTGATGTTCTTTACACCTCCTTCTATAACATGGAAGAGTGTTTTGTTTCTTTCTTAAGAATTTCAGAATTTAATATTACATAGGTCATATATATTTTTTAACTGCAGAATGTCAATACTGCAATATTCAGGTATAATAAAGTCTAGTAGAAGAAAATGACATTGTAGTGGACTACGCTTTTTTTTATAAGACCATTTAGCTTAGGCTTTTAATGCGAGATACAATATAGTGATCATAAACTGTTTCCTTTATTTCAGAACACTGTCTTTCAACTCTTCCAGCTGTCAGAACTTGGGATCAACACATCATCTCTCTCAAGTTGCAACATCTTAAACATGGATTATCATTTAAAAAGCGGAATTCTAGTCCTTGGCACAATAATCATTTATGCATTTCTTCCCATTCTTATCTTTATGCTTTTACCCCTTTTTTTGATCCACAATGCCTGAACTGAATTAATTTTTCTCCTTCAATTGTTGCCCCACGTTACTTTCTTATTTTTATGGAGACTACTGTCCTCTCTGTATCTAGGTACAAATCTTTAAAGTCACTTTGATTCCTCTTGTTTCCATGATCTTCACTTCTAATTTGTGACCAAGGTGATCCAGTATTACCAGCTAACCCTTTAGAGAGCCTCCTGTACTTTTCTCTTTCTTTCTCATCTCACTAGCATTGCCTAGTTTGAGTTTCATGACTTTTCACCTAGCCTGCTGTAATATTCTCTAAAATGACCTTTTGTCTTTACTTTTCCCTCATCCCTTATTCTTTCTATATCACAGGCTTAGCATAGTAGTACTCAAGTACTTCAGTTATTCTTCACATTTTTTAAGAAGATGACATTCCTCCACTGCAGTATCAGGTAGCCATGTCTTTCTCCAAGAACCTATAAAAATTGCTCCACAGAGATTATCTCTCAACTTTCAACCTTCTTAGCTTAAAATGCTACACTTCCAAGCACTACCTCCATTCCTCTCTAATTTATGAATTTAGTAAAAATATGTTTGTTCTGTATCATTGTCAAACCATATGCTAGATTCTGTACAGGACACATGGATAGACAGCTTTTCTGTCCTCAAGAAGCTATGGTATCCAGGGAAGATTAAATACATACTTAAATAGCTATAAAAATAAAAACACTTCAAATAGGTTTCAAAGACACTGCTCTAACACTCCATTCACTTATTTAACAAATATCTGTTGAATGCCTACTCTGTGCCTGGCACCATTCTGGACGCTGGAGCTGGAACAGCCAATGAAGCAAGAGTCTTGTCCTCGTGGAGCAAACATTCCAGAGGAGTTAGAAAGAAAGAAATATGCAATATATTGCCAGAGAGAGAGAAATTAGATGGAGACAAATAAACTAGCATAAGAGAATTAAAGGTCACAATAGAGTCAGGGCATCTCTTTTAGAAATGAAGTCAGAAAAGGCCTCTCAGCAGATAGGACACGTGACAGAGACCTAATGAAGCGCGGGAGCAGCCGGCCATAGGAGGATGCAACGGAAGAGCGTTCCAGAAAGAGGAACAGAAAACGAAAGGGCCCAAAGGCGCAGTGAACCGGGCTGTCCCCGGAACGGCAAGAAGGGAAGTTCACTGGGAGATAAGTGGGTTGGGGAGCGGGTGCTGGAAGTCAAATTTGCAAGACAGGCCTGAAAGAAAAGAATGTAAGGCTTCATAGGCTGCGATGAAGGACTTGGGCTTTTGTTCTAAGTGTGATGAGATTCAACTGGGTGGTTCTGAGCAGAGCTGTCAAATTATCTCATTTAAATTTTGAAAGTAATATTCCAGCTGCTCTGTGGAGCGACCCTGGAGAAGCAGTGGAATCTGGACAATCATGAGGAGGCTCTGGCGGGGGCCCGGGCTACAGAGAATGGCGGCTTAGACTCAGAAGCGGTGGGAAGACGAGTTCTCCATCCTCAGTGCATTTGTGAGATGGAGCTGGTGAGACTTGCTCAGAGTATGTTGGAGGTGTGGTGTGAGAGAAAGAGAAGAATCAAAAATAACTCCTCGTTTTTTTTTCTTTTTTGGAAGAATGAGAGAGAATAATTGGAGGGGGCGACATTGAAAAGTCTGTTTTGCTCATGTTAAATTTGAGATTTCTGGTAATATATAAGTGTAGATGTAAAGTTGGTTGTTGACTACACCAAGGGAGAAATCAGAGTTGGGAAAAAAGAGGAACTCAATAATTATGGATGACATTGAAACTCTTGCAACTGGATGAGATCACTTACCAATGATCGCATGGATAGAGAAGAAAAGAAGTCCAAACCCTGAGATCAGGGGCCACTGACATTTAGGTAAATGGATAAGGATAGTGTCAAAGGAAGTAATGAGGGGCCAACCAGGTGATATAGTGGTTAAGTTCACGTGCTCCGCTTCAGTGGCCCGGGGTTCCCAGGTCCTGATCCCAGGTGCGGACCTACACACTGCTCATCAAGCCATGTGTGGTGGCATCCTATCTACAAAATAGCGAAAGATGGACTCAGATGTTGGCTCAGGGCTAATCTTCCTCAGTGAAAAGAGGAGGATTGGTAATGGATGTTAGCTTAGAGCCAATCTTCCTCACACACACACAAAAAGGAATGAGATGCCGCTTATGGATCTGGGGATCAGGGAAAGCTTCCTGTAAGAGATACTATTTGACCTAGGGCAGAATTTTCTCAGTAATGCTGGTGGGAGGGCTTTGAGGCAGCAAGGCGCTGTATGAGCAAAATCGCTTGGGTGGCAAGGTGTTGAATGCATTTGACACATCACTTCACCACCAGCCAAATTGGAGTTCTCATCATTCCCTGAATAAACTCCATACATTCCTCATACCCATTCCTCTGTTTGGCATTATGTATCATGATAGGTGTTGTTTTTTAATGTTCATATTTTCTTCCTTTCCCATTCCAGGGCAGTGGATTAAAGCCTAGAAACTGTTATTGCATCACAGTGGACACAAGCTGCTATTTATTACCGCTGACTTTTCACTTTCTGGAGAAGGTGCTTTTCTTAGCCATGAAATGCCAGATGGCAGTGATGTACCAATTATAATTCAAGAATAAATGTATCTGCAGAATGGAACTATATATAAAATCTTCAAGAAGCCCTGGCCGTTATTTTAGAGGAAGTTCCACAATTCTCTGTGCTTGTATCTTCCAAATTTATAATAAGCACAAGTTTCTCCTGGGCTTCAATATAAATGAGACATCATCCACGCCCTCAAGGTGTTTTCTGTCAAGTATAAGGAATATGTTAAGCACGTAAGTTAATTATACAAGGCTGACTGTGCTCGGGATGTTTTTGCCTCTAGTTACTGATTCCTATTTCCAGCAGTCTAGGACCTTTTAGTTGCTGATACTCTCACGGTAAAGTGGGAAGTATCCAGGCGGATGCAGGCTCAGACTCAGAGTCCAGTGTGCTTTTGATGACTCTGGGTGCAAATGTACTCAAAACACAAGTGCAAGCCTCCTCAGTTGGAGACTCTGCCTTCCTTTCTCTATCTCGTACTGCTCTTTCTCACTGAGTCTCGGTGAACACCTTAACACCCCACCTAGCTCTAGCAAACCTCTTTCCCCAGGGAGCAGGGTGCTTCACTCACTCCACATTACCTCTAAAGAAAAGTGGTATCAGCTCTTAATGTGCTGATCACCTGGAAATGTTCAACTACTGAAGACAACATAGAACATATCCACCCATTGCACCTCTGTCTTGTCCCAATGGCAGTTGTCACCTTCTGGGTGATCTGCTCCTAATGGGTATAACCTATGTTTGAGAAAGGGGTGACCACCTACAACTGAGGTTAGTAACGAAAACTTGTTTTTCTCTCTTCCTGAGCCTAGAACACTGAGGATGCGAGGACTGGAGTACTGCTCACTCTTCCCTGATTCAGGAAAGGGGAAGGCTTGGGCAATGGAGAAGAGGGCTACAATCTGGTGGTGATAGGCGTCTATGGGAACTGCCCCTCTTTGCTCCCATGAGATAGTCCTCTTTCTGAGTGTGCTGTGGAACCTCATACTTTTACTGTTCCTTGTTACACAGGGACCTTCAGGTTTCAGGCACAAATAGAGAGAGACGTCCCATTGCCTTAGTTCACCATCTGTTCGTTTCCTTCGATAAAGTGTGCCAAGAAGGAAACCAAAAAAAAAAAAAAAAACAGCTTGTGCCAATATCTTTTGCTAGCTTACTTAATTACACACAATTTGAATTGAATATAAATATAACAGCAGTGAGTATAATTTAATTCTAACATCTAACTGCTTGCAGCAATATTGTGCTTTTACCAAACTATCCCAATGTGCACACATATTATTCTGTTTTCAGCTGATCTCAACTAGAGCTGATCAGTTGGACGCTCTCGCTTTGCAGTGTTGCTTGGGGCTGTGCTTCCCACCCCTCACTCCCGCTGTTGCCTGTCTTTGTGCTGTGTTATCATGCACTTGGTGGAATTCAATGTCTCTGTTCCCACTTCCCCTTCCCATTCTCACAAGCATTCTGTTCCCCACAATTTCTCACTTATTAGTTTTCTGAACAGATTTTTTACTAAACTCTTTGATGATTCTCTAGAGGAAACCCATGTCCTTTCTTCTTTCTCTTGCCATTGACACATCCCTGGGATCTTAGCTCCGTGGGCAAGGCTCACGACATTCTACCACCTGAGGTGCTAATGGAGAATGTAGCATTGGAACTAAGACGTCAAGGTTTCATAAGATTTCTATAGATGGACTCCAAAGTGAAGACAATCTAGGTGTAAGAAGTGGCAGGAGTACTGTATTTGCTAGCAAATCTAGTTTTCACTAAGCAGTACATTTTTTATTGTAGTAAAAACACATAATATGAAATCTACCCTCTTAACAAATTTTTGTGTACAGTACTATATTGTTAACTGTAAGTACAATGTTGTACAGCAGATCACTAGAACTTTTTCATCTTGCATGACTGAAACTATAGTTATTGAATGGTAACTCTCCACTTTTCCCTCCCCCATCCCCTGGAAACTACCATTCTACTTTCTGTTTCTATGAGTTTGACATCTTTAGATACCTCATACAAGCATAATCATGAAGTATTTATCCTTCTGTGAATGGCTTATTTCACTTACGTATTATCCTCAAGGTCTATCCATGTTGTAACATATGGTAGGGTTTCTTCCTATTTTATGGCTGAATAATATTCCGTTGTATGTGTATATACCATGTTTTCTTTATTCATTCTCCATTGATGGAGATTTAGTTGTTTAGGACAAGAGTTATTCTGCATAAATATTACTCAGAATCACTGCATATGAAATTACCATTTTTATAGGTCAAAACAATTGAGTATCCAGTAATTTAATATGATTCAATATACTATATCTACAGCAACTCAAAGGAGTAAACACTAATCTGAACTCAAAAGTATTGAAAGTGCAAACCTGAAGCACATTGCTATACGGCAAACTTGATGTTTCTTCCTCATTAGTTAACAATATTTTAACCAGCAAGGGCAGTGGTTCCCAAACTTTGCTGCACATTGGAATCATCAAGGGAGCTTGTATAAAATACCAATGCCAAGGATGCATCCCAGGACAAGTAAATAAGAATGGCTGGGGGTGGTAGCCAAGCACCGGTATTCTTTACTGTCCCAACTGATTCTAAAATGCACCATTTGTGAACCATGTGACAAAGAAATTTCCTTTTTCAAGGCATTCTTTATGTTCTATTAGGGGACGTAGGGTGAACCGTGATTTCGCATAATCACTTAGGATTGTCAGAGGAGAATTATTCTTTCCTTCATCTCACTGTTCTAGAAGGTGTATAGCCAGACATTCATCCACTTCTTGTCAGAGAAGATATGCTCAGAAGAAGGCATGCTCTTGTTTAGCTCTGAGCCCTCTTTCTTGCTGTGGTTGCCCTTCACTTTCTTCCTAGGAAGGCAGAGCAATTGTAATAACATCAGATAAAATGTATTGAGCCCATGCTATGTAATGCACCTAGATTAACCATTAACCTTTAAAAATATTATGACATAAATATATTCTTCATTTTATAGATGAGGAAACTGGTACAAAGAGATAATGGGCAGTTAAGGCGGTAGAGTAACAATTCCACATGGCAGCCTGGACTTAGATCATGGACTGGTAACCACTGTACTCTACTTTTAATTGAAACCAAATTTTAGCTTTTTTTTTTTAACCTTGGCTTAGCCAAGGGAGTATGCTGTTTAGCACTACATAAGATACTCAACTCACAGCAACCTTACATACCTTATGAATTTTCCAAATCCTATCTTCTAATTACCCCTCATTACCATGCATCATGACACACTCTCATTAAACATACAAATTCCCTTAATCCAACAGGTCATAGTACTGACATTCATCTTTTGTTCCTTTATTACACTTTTCATAAATTCCCTAATCGTCTCTAGAAGCATTCAACATAGCATTTAAGGAATCTGAAAGCATGTCAGGACAGAGTCCTACTGCTTTTCCTTACCTCATCGGTCCATTCATGTTGACACAACTGTTTCAAGTCACAAGCCACAGGGCTCTAGCAATTATGGTTTCTCCACAGTAAATTGGTCTTGATTGTACAGTTTATCCTTCACTATATTATCTCTGTTTCCAGAGTCTGGGATCTTGTCCATCTTCTTATAAAAACAAAGTTTCCCAAACTTTGTTCTACAGAACACTATTTCAGCAAGATTGTAATGGGGTGGGGTGGGGGTGGGGGTTCCACGAGAAAAAGGATTCCGTGGCTGTGGTTGGGTGAATAACGACCTTCCAAAGATGACCATATCCTAATCCCTGGAATCTATGAATAAATTACCTTACATGGTTAAAGGGATTTTGTGCATGTGATTAAGAGATAGTAAGATTATTCTGGATTATTTTGAGGGCCCAATATAGAAGCAGAGGGACAGAGAGAAAGAATGGAAGATGCTACTCTGCTGGCTTTGAAGATGGAGGATAGGGTCATAAGTCAAAGAAAGCAGGGGGCTTCTAGAAGCTAGGAAAGGCAACAGTATGGATTGTCCCCTAAAGCCTCCAGAAGGAACATGGCCCTTCTGACACATTTGGACCATAGAACTGTAAGAGAATAAATTGGTGTTGTGCTAAGCCACTAAGTTTGTGGTAAATTTTTATAGCAGCAATAGGAAACCAATACAATAGCCAAATAAGTTTGGGAAATGTTACATGGTTTATTCTCTTTTAGGAAATTCACAGTGTATATTAACGCAAAATGTCAATGATATATACTGAAACGTAGTAGAATTGCAATAATTTTCCCTTGGAAAAGTAACACTTCATGGACAGAGAGCTTTGTTTGTGAATGACCTTAATTACTTGGATAAATTTTTTTGTTGGTAACCTGCTCCACACCCAAGAAATCCAAGGTATTATTGACTAGTTCTACCAGAAGTGTTTGAGTTGTAAGCAGTGCTTTGAGCATTATACTGGCAGGATACGGACTTATAACATGACCCTTCCACTAATTTGATGCTTTCAGTGGTTAGATCCTCTCTGTGTTTTCTGCTCATATAAAATGGTAGCTCCTTAAATAATGGTCTTACTGCTTGTATCATTATTCATTTTGGATGGCTGATGCTTTACACATGAATTTTTTTTTGCTATTAAGTTTGAGCATTTTTTTCACTTTATGACACCAAGAGTTTGAAATAGAAATGTATTGTTTTTAATCTTGTATTATGAATTATGCTCTGAGAAATATTTTATAATAAATTCTCTAATTTGTATTTTAGGAAGAAACATGTTGTGATAAATCAATTATTAGAAATTTTGAGAGTTTCCTTAACATCCTTTTAGAGTATTACCAATGTAGTCTAAATGAACTTTACCATTTTTTGCATTGGTTTGGCACATATTAATTGGATAGGAAACCAATATAAAGGTCATGTGGCTTTTTAACACATTTAACACATTTTAACACACTTGGAATAAATTTCTGGCTAGATTTATAGTTTTGTTTTCCTTAGAAAAATGACCTTTCTTGAGTTATTAAAATACATTTTTCCTAGTTTGTTGTAGGTTTCTCTCAGATGACATGCCAGACTTAAATTTGTTTCTTTGGCATTCCACATAGGTCTTACTTTGGAGTATCTCATTACAGAAATGGAGACATCACAAAAATAAAGGGAACATAAATAATCCCAAACAAATATATACTTGTCCTTCTTATTAAAAAAAAATTAAATTTCTATTTTAAGCTAGGCATGCAACTAGGTGCTGGTTATCAGAAATGTTTGATCAGAAAGAAAATTTATTGAATAAAGCTTTCAAAAGGCTTACAATACTATTTTAAAAAATCTCTAGTTTTCTCAGTTTTCCTTGACTTACATAAAAATCTCAGGGAATTGTGTTAACTAAAAAAATGAATTTCCTGACTGTAAGGGATTTCATCATTAAAAATGGTGACTGATATTCACTATGGAGTTTTTAGTCTTAAAGGGCTTCAGATGCCTGAGAGATTCTCTTGACAGAGGCCAGGATTCTAATGCTTTCTTTAGTGATATTAGCCGTGCATTTGGGGACAAATCACATGGTTGTTTCCTCATATGAAAAATAGAGACACTAGTACCTGTCTGACCATCCCATGAAATTTGTGATTACCAAATTTACAGTACGCCTTGACTACTGCGTAAAGTTTGTCTCAGGGGATGGCTTCACTGATGGAAGGACTAATTTCTCTAAAGCAGTAATTTTCCAAGTGTGGTTGTTGGACCAGCAGCATCCATATTACCTGGGAACTTGTTAGAAATGCAGATTATCTGGCCCCACCCAAGACCTGCTGAATCAGAATTTCTGTGCTTTAAGGAGCCCTCCAGGTGATTCTGATGCAAGACGAAGGATGAGAATCACTGCTCCAACAGTGTTACATGTGCCTGGCCCTGCTCTGACCCCAAAGGAGGCTCTGTTAATGATTCTTAACTCAAAAATCTCCATTAAGAGTCTTGGTCTTCCAACTTATCTATTGAGACATTTTCACTTGCCAAGAAGTCCATATTTTCATTTCTGATGCTCAAGATAGTTACCAGATGTTTTTAGCATTTAAAATGAGAGAAAGCCCATATTTAATTCTTGGTAGATTCCTTGGTGTAATAACATATTTGCTACATTTTTATGTTCTATCCTTTTGCTAGAATGTCATAGTATTAGTTTAAAGGAGAATATTTTTATGGATTTTACTGCATATATAATTAAAGATGCTGTTCATTGTACTGTTCTGCTACTATTTACATACAGTGTCTTATTTAATCATTATTATTATTCTACTTTACATGTGGCTCAAAGAAATTGTCTAGCCAGTAAGTAGTTTAGGTAGAACTCAAGGATGGAGCTACTTAATTCCAGGATAAGAGGTTCCAGCATCATGTCATGCTGCCTCCCAAACAAAACCACCTGTGAGCTTCTCCTAGTGTTCCAAATAGATCTTACATTTTTACTGTACACTTCAAACTCAAAGTTTAAAGATTTTATTTTTTAAATAAAAGTTCAAGACAATTGTTTTGATCAAAGATTTTATGAGTGGATTCAGAATAAATACTTCTTATGATAATAAAGCTAGAACTTGAGCTGAAAAGGAAAACTTCCCACTTCTTTTTACTAGGCAAATATAGCACTCATACTAACTCTTTAAAAGAGAGTGAAAAAAAAGATAGTTTTGGGGGCCAGCCTGGTGACGTAGTGGTTACGTGCGCGTGCTCTGTCTCGGCGGCCCAGTGTTCGCAGGTTTGGATCCTGGGCGTGGACCTACACACTGCTCATCAAGCCATGCTGTGGCAGGCGTCCCACATATAAAGTAGAGGAAGATGGGCATGGATCTTAGTCCAGGGCCAATCTTCCCCAGCAAAAAGAGGAGGATTGGCAACAGATGTTATCTCAGGGCTAATCTTCCTCACCAAAGAAAAAAAAAAAGAGATAGTATTTGACTAAATGCATTTACAAATAAATATGCAAAAGTACAAATTTAAAGAGAGCAACTAGGAATCAAATTATTTTAAATTAATAATATTCCATAATCAAGTGGGATTTTCTCCAAAAATTCAAAGATAGTACAACATCAATAAATCTTTTTAACAATTGTTCATATTAATACTACACAGAAAATAAAACATACAGCTCTCAACATAAAATGGACAGATGTTTAATAAAATTCAAATTCTATTCCTGGTTTAAAGAAATTTGTAAAAAGAGTAATTGCAAAGAAAATTCCCTGTCAAATCAATAACCAACTCCATGCTTAATGGTAACCAATAGAAAATTTCTCACAAATAAGATATATGTATATACATCAACATTTTAACAATACATACAGCCTGATTGTACAATTCCACTCTAGGAATCTTTCTTAGGGAATTATTATACAAGGATGTATGTATGAGATGTTGTTCATAATGGTGAATATAAGGTAATAAACTAAAGTGTCTAAAGTTGGAATTGGTATGATCAATGATGCTTCATTCTAATGGGCAGGTGCTATACAGCCATTAGAAATGAGGACTGAGGGCTCCAGCGTAATTTGCTAAATTGAATACACTTATCTTCTCCACTTCATGAAATGCTATTCAAATGACAGTACAGAAATAAAGCAAACTTTACAAACACAAGGACAAAGAGTGGGAGATGAAACATACATGGAGAAGACGCTTCAAGGAGCTTTTGAGAGGGGGCGCATGGCAGAGCGATAACTGACCTCATCCAGTGGAGGGAGGTATACTCTACTGTCCCTGCAGAGGGTCTTTTGTTGAGTGGTGAGCATGCTCACCTTGAAGAACTCTGAGATGCCCCAGGAGCCACAGAAATTCGGTGTGTCATTGGAGCTGAGGAATAATGTCGAAGTCTGTGTGCAGAGGGATTGGACATCCATGCTCCTTCTCTGTTATAACCTGCATCACTCCACCCCGCTGGCCTCTTTCAGATAGTAGATTTAGGAAAACACATTTCTAGAGAAATATTACCAGAGAAGCTCTGGATTCAATGATTCCAGAAAGACAGGGTTGGAGTGAGGCACAGGACTAAACACGAGGGGAGTAAGTAGAAATTTGCATAGTGAAAGCTTGTGCAGCTCACTCCTCCAATGCGAGTGTGCAGGCACAGCCCATCAGGTTGAAGACTGGAGAATCCCTCTCTGATCTCTTCTAGAGAATAAACTTCTAGATACTTATATTTGTGAGGCACCAATGAAAAAGTGGCCACAACCTTGAAACTTCCCTTTGATCCATTCAAGGTAACGAGTCCTGCAGAAGCACAAAGACCATCCATTTTTATGTGTTTCACTTTTAAATGTAAACAGATTTCTAAGATCAAGAAACATTTGAGGGAGAAGCTCCAACCTGAAAAAGAAAGACCAAAAGGAATAATCTTAAAAGAAACCCTGAGGAAACAAAGTGAAGGAAATAGAAGAACCACTAAAATAAATAAATAAATAAATAAAAAACAAACCAAAAAAAACTATTATTATTGTGCTCAGGAAGATGAGACAATGTTACATTTATAAAAACAGAATGAGATTCTATGGAAAGGATATGTATTAAGAACAAAATAATAGGATTTGGCAATTAAAAATATAACAGCCAAAATGAAATAGTCCAAAGAAGAGTTGAAATACAAAGCCAGGGAAATCTCCCAGGAAGAAGAAGAAAAAGAAAAGATGCAAAACAGGAACAAAAATATTAACTTGAAGGATAAGATTGGATGTGTAACAACTGACTGTTAGAAGTTACAAAGAAAGAAGTTAAAGAAAATGAAGAGTAAGAAATTACCAGCAACATAATAGAATAAAAACATCCAGAGCTAAGGTACATTTTTCTCTGAATTTAAAGGACTCGAGTGTCCAGCTTGGTGAATGAATAAAGACACATCTTAAGACGTATCAGAAGAAATTTCAGAATCCTGAGTGAAAGACAGGCTACATAATCTGTGGGGCCTAGTGCAAAATGAAAATGAGGATCCCTTGTTCAAAAAGCAGGAAAAAGTGTCACTAAAGGTGCTAAGAAACCAACATTTTCCTTCATTCTGCATATCTCAACGTGTCATGATGTTTTTTGTTTGCTATTTACTGGTGTACTTCCTTGAGCACGGTGGTGATCCTGGCAGCTGAGTGCAGACCCTCACATATGCCTGGGGGCTCCTGCTGTGTGATTGGGTGGGTTCCCTCTGCTGCTAGCTACCAATGATGCGCTGTGCTCCAGCCAGGGAGAGGTGAGTCAAGCCAGGCAACTCCCTGTCTGTGGAACTGCCACCCAAACCAGGAAAAGGGCAACCCCCAAGTATTAGAGCTCTGTGCTGGGATGTGCTTGGTACCAGGACACCTACCATTTATGCCCTTGTGCCTGCACCCTGTTGGGTGTGGAGGACAGCAACTATCCCTGGGTAAGGGTGGGGAGGGGGCAGCCAGGTAAGGCCTGGTGTGCCAGGGGCCCCGGGACTGGGCGATTGAGAGTCCATCCCGGGAGAGCCGGGAGATGGCAGGAGATGCAGCCGCGTGTGGACATTGCATGCGTGTTCCGTTGTCCCATCAGACTTCCGTTATAAAACACAATTCAAAAATGATTATTAAAAATTTCAAGACATTAAACCCAAGCAGAGCATGAAGCCAAGCATTGGACTCTTCTGAACATGGAGCCCTGTGTGACTGTGCTGGTTACCTGCCCAGGCAGCCAGCCCTGCCTGTGTGTAAAGACCCTAAAAGCTTCCATGGGCCACATATAAAAGACTAGGAATCAGATGACAGTTGACTTCAAAAATAATAATGGATGCTAGAAGGAAAGGAAGGAATTCCTTCAACTTTCTCAGTGAAAATCATTTTAGTTTAGAATTTAATCATCAACCAAATTATTAAATGAATATGAAGGTAGAATAAAAATTTTAAAGTATGAAGGATTCAAAGTTTTTCGTTTTCACCCTTTTTGGGAAGATTCGGATGATGTGCTTCATCAGCACATGGAGGTAAACCAGAGAAGAGACTAAAATGGAACCAGGAGACAGAAATTCCAATAAAAGAGAGCAGTAAAGGGGAGTCCAAGGGTGACATTGCCCTCAGGCTGCAGAGCAGTCCATAGTGGAGCAGAAGCACAGAGGGCTTCAGGAAGAAATGCTCCAGGGAAGAAAGTGGAGTTGATGCCACATGATGTGGTGATCATTTTGAAACTAAATATTAACAGGTGTGTACCTCATAGCATGGAGCGTGTGGAAGAAAATAAGGCTAGGTATCATGCCAGGTGAAGTGTCTTGTGATTTGTAGTTAGACATTTCTTCATTAATTGATAAAAATTGTTACTCTTTAGGGGCCGGCCCAGTGGTGTAGCAGTTAAGTGCGTGCACGCCGCTGCTGGCGGCCCGGGTTCGGATCCCTGGCGCGCACAGCTTGTCGGCGCCATGCTGTGGCGCGTCCCATGTAGAGTGGAGGAAGATGGGCATGGATGTTAGCTCAGGGCTGGTCTTCCTCACACACACACAAAAAAATGGTTACTCTTTATTATTTGGGAAAGCTTAATTATCCAAAAAGTGATCCACCTCCTTTTATTATAGAGTTTTTGGTGGCTACTTTTCCTGGCTTCTCTGCCCCACATCTTCTTGCCTCTAGGTGGGGCTATGTGGCTCATAAAAATGACATTACTTTTGGCCCAAGATAATCAAAATGCAGGTGCGCCTTTTCTGCCCTCCCTTCTTCTCATGAATACAGAGGTCTCTTCAGTACAAGGGGCATGGTGAAGTCATCAAATGGAAGAAATGCTGACATTTAGGAAAGCGATCTGCTAACCAATAACCTCTGCATGGCTCGTTGAATGAAAGAAACATTAACTTTGGTTGTGTGAAGCCATTGCTTTGCTGCTGCTGTTATCATTGTAGCGGCTATCCTAACTAGTACCACACGCGGCTGGAGGAGTTCCTGTTAAATTGGGTTCGGTCGCCGTCTTCTTTTGGTATAGGCTGGTGGAAATGGAGAAAGACAAAGCCAGAAAAAATGAATTAGGCCTGTTCACCAGATTCAGTAGCCCCTCAAAGAACAATAATTATGAAAACTCACAAGTTTTCATATAAATTGGGCTTATGCACTAGGAGAGTAATCTTCTTAGCTGAGGATGTCAGAGGGAGGTATAGGTGGGTAGCCGGTGGCTAGCGAAATCATTTCTGACCCCTGACCCAAGTTCTGATATCAAACACTTTCCCATCTCCTCACAACTAAGAACCGAAGTTCTAGGATGATAGGCCTAGGAATTAAAGATAATCTAAGGTTCTCACACAAATATTAAAATCCCACAATAGGCCTTTAGTACACACAGAGAAAAATGTCTCCATTTCCACGTGAAAATAAACATTTGAAAAAAATATATATGTATGTTTGATAGCAAAAAGAATGAGCACTGATAGAAAATACCATAAGTGTCTGGAAGTATACTTCTGGATGACTCATTCAGGATCTGTTAGGTCTGTTGTCTATGAAAGTTGAGCGTTCTCAGGTGCCAGAGAGGAAGTGACTGGGAAACGGGAAAGGCTCAATGGCTGATGCAATATCTGTATTAATTTTAATGAGAATGATTGTCTTTCAGGCTTTCAAATGGAGATATATTATTGCAAATAGTTAAAAAGTTGATAGGTAAATCCACTTCTGAAATCTTCCACTCTTGACCTGTTGATGACGTTTATTCTCTATCCCTTCATGGGGTGACTTTGAAGAGATGCTAGGACCCAGCTTTAGACCAAATTTAGGTTCCATGAAACTATTAGTCAAATACGTGCATGAACTGTACACTAAAGGCCTGGAGGAAAAGTACTTGAATATTTTAAGCAAATGTAATTATTTTACATTTTGAGGATCCTTTATATTATTTATAACAGGAAGGAACTTCAGAGCCTGATCTGCAAATTTTGGATAAGCAAAATAAGTTTAATTAGAGCTAAAGCACCAATATTTTAAAAGATTTTTTTAAAGGGAGTGTGGATTAGACTGCAAAGAAAACTGTAGATTTCTTGCACATATATGTACAAATTTATAATTACTGAATATTGGATAAAATTGGAATGTAGCTTGTTTTCATACCACTGGCAAATCTTTAGTCATAACCTACTTTATTTTTCAGGACAACGTCAACGCAAGTTACATGAGAGACAGAAAAGAGTGCACCTCAATGACTACCATCCCACAGGTGTTAGGGTCAAGATGTAGCCATGGAAACAAAAGTGGAGTTATGGATAGAGCCCTAAGAAAGTAAAAGTTCTCTTGAAGAATCCCTATTACTTTTTCTAAATACTCAAATGACAATTTCCTTTAAACATTGATTTTATTTAGCATCTAGTCTCTTGGAATCCGTGCCAAGATTTTTAGAGATGTAATTTGTCATGTTATGGTTCATTGCAATGATTGACACTTTATTGTTCCTGAGAAATAACACTGAGATTTTTTTTT
Source organism: Diceros bicornis minor (assembly GCF_020826845.1). Lineage (NCBI taxonomy): Eukaryota > Metazoa > Chordata > Mammalia > Perissodactyla > Rhinocerotidae > Diceros > Diceros bicornis. Next base: position 54,176,600 of record NC_080762.1, on the reverse strand, counting down.
CATTGCCTTATCTCTTCCTTCAGAAGTATAACCACTCTATTAGAACTTATTGTCCATCAAAACAGCACCTAGAACTTACCTTTCAGAATTTTATAATTTATTTCTAAATCTAAAAATAAATTTTGAATATTAAGTCTATATCCCTCAGTATTATACATCCTCCAGTATTGTACATGTTATTATTTTTTATGTGATTTTCCTGTTGATTCTGCTTTTGAGAAGTTTCATTGGTTCATTAAATTTCTAAACCCTTGACCGTTGCATTGTCAGTACATTAAAATATAAAATTAGTCCCCTAGGATTTTGATATTATCACAGATAAATTTTCATTTTATTTTTGAAATTTGGCAGTAAGTCAAACATTAAGACAGAGGTATTAAATTTCAAAAGCCAGCACCTGAGTCATTATAAAAAGGTATTTCTTTTGTATGACTTTTTGGAATAAACTGACAAAAGTAATTCAAATATTATAAATAGTAGCACATTTTAGCTAAAAATATAATTGTTACTGTTAACAGATCATTAAATCAATGAGTGTGTCTTAATAACTGTACCACTAGCTTAACTTTCTTAATTATGGAAAGAGAAGGAAATAAATAAAGATAAAGAGAACAAAAAAGGGAAAAAAATCAAGACAAATTTTCAAGACAAAAATTCGATGAGGAGGAAAATGAAGGTAGCGTCTAGGAAATCTATGTCAATCTTTATGAAAATTGGCAGAAATGGGGACAGTAAAATATGTATTAAACAACAGATTATTCAGGAATTTGTTGTTTTCAGGTGACAGAAATCTAACTTTATCAGCTTAGCCAAGAAAATGAATTTATTTACTCACCTAATTAACCCTTGAGAAAGGCAGAGAGGCAACTAGGCTTCAGGAAAGCTATACCAACAATTCCAACCCTGATAAAGCTCTCTTTTTTCATCTTGTCTGTCAATATCTCTCTCCATATCACCTATGTTATCTCGGATAAGTTCCTTCTGTGAGGATGCAAAAGGGCTACTGGTAGCATCCTCCTTCAGAAGGAGATGAAGATTAAACTTTGATATTCTCAAATTAAAAAAAATAAATTCTAAGGCAGGTCTATCTTAGTCAATTTGGGCTACAATAACAACATATCACAGACTGGGTGTATTATACATGACAGAAATTTACTTCTCACACTTGTGGAGGCTGGAAGTCTGAGATCAGAGTGCCAGCATGGTTGGGTGAGGGCCCTCTTCCAGGTCACAGACTTCTTATTGTGTTCTCACATGGTGGAAGGGGCTAGGGAGCTCTGTGGGGTCTCATTCATAAGAGCACTTATCTCATTCATGAGGGCTGCATCCTCAGGACCTAAGCACCTCCAAAATCTCCACCTCCTAATACTACCACATTGGGTATTAGGATTTCAATGTATGAATTTGGGGTGACATAAACATTTAGACCACAGCAAGGTCCTTATATAAGGCCCAGCATGGGTCACAGGCACATCTCTGAACCCATCATGTCTGACCACAGGTATGGGTACAATGACTTAACTCAGCATGAGATGGGAGCTCACTCCTGGGCCAGTCAACAGGACTAAGGGACATTCTATTGGAAACACAATTCTAAGGGAAAAAACATTTTCCTGAAGAAGTGAACTGCAGTCATTTCTAGGGAGCTGCAGCTATGGCTAGGAAAAAAACATCCATTCTAATAATGGAGCACGAATCAAGAGAATACCACTTAAAAATATTTACAGAGACTAACACCAAAAATAAGTGACTATTTGGAAATACATATTCAATGTTACTGGGAAATAAGACTCCAGAAGATATTGAAGAATTGAATTTGAGGGAAAATAGATCCATAGCAGATCATAAAATATCTGTTATCAAAAAAGTTAAAATTTCTATACCTCATTATTCAGACACACAAATGTTTCTATTTCAGAAAAACTTAGTGACAATAGGTAGATTTTTTTGAGGAAAGGAGCGAAGTTGATGTTAAATGGAAAAAATAAACGATCTGATGTTTAAGGCAAACTCTACAGAATAATTATGAAATCTCATTTGAATAATTTCTAACCTTCAGTAAAGGAAGGAAATGGCTACTTCAAGTTCCCACTGACATTTCATTTCTTTGATCAAATATGTCTTCAAAATGTGACCATATATATTCAAGATTGTCAAACAGAAACTTGTGCCCACAAACTGTTCATTTTTACTTTCTAAAGGCATCATCCCTTCCAAATGTTTGTGTGTGAGTACATCACTGTACATTGCTGAGATAAATGAGGACAAGAAATAAATACATAAAAGCTTAACATGAACTAGAAGAGATGGATTTTACAGAATATGAAAACCAAGATTAGATAATACTCTAGGAGTACTTAAGAATGCAATACTGCATTATTGAAAGTGTTTAGAACTGTTTGATGATTTTATCTTTAGTCTACATTGAGACCAAAATTGTGAACTGCATTGATGTTTATGCTATCTGGGCAATCACTGTCCTATGTAGAACTGGTTCTTAGCGCTATAATACTTGAAAAGTCTCACAGAAATAGAGCACTATTTCACATGGAAAGGTTGGTGGTAAATTATCTGGAAACTTTAATGTGAGCTACATATGCTTAATGGCATTAAATGGAAGAACGGTTGAGTGTGAGCTAGACAACTGTGCTGCTTAGGTTGGGGTGAGTAATTGATGTGAGGTCAGTCTTCCTGTGATTTGACCGAGTGTCCACGAAGCTTTGGTGACTCCAGACTAGGTGTTTTTTAGTGTAAAGACATACAAAATGCGGTTCTTTTTTTAAAAAAATTTTAAATAAAAATTGTATATATTTAAGGTGTACAACATGATATTTAGATATATATATATACATAGTGAAATGATTATTACAGTCAAGCTAATTAACATATACATCTTCTCATACACTTACCATTTTTTTATGTGTGATGAAAGAACCTAAAATTTATTCTCTTATCAAATTTCCAGTGTACAGTACAGTACTGTTAACTATAGTCATCATGCTGTAATTAGATCTCTAAACTTATTTACCCTACATAACTGCAAGTCTCTCCCCTCTGGCCACCATGTGGTCAGAGTGCTGTCCTCCAGGGTGTGGTCTACACATCCAAGGAGGGTGAAGCTCTCTTTAATGATATTGTGCCAAAGGAGCGCCTTGATTTGTCAAGTCATGGTTGATGGGGTTGTAGTCACTACCCACACTAAGAGGAAAAAGTCCAGACTTCTTTCTGATAGAAGCCAGAATGTCCTAGAAGCTTCCAAGGTCTGAATAACTGGAGAAGACAGACCAGAAAATAACACATTATGAAGCTGGTGACTGGACTCTGCGACTTCCCTCTCAGAATGTGGTACGACCTGACATGGCTGAAGCTGTCTCCCTCAATTAAACTCTAGCATGTGCAAGCCACTGGGTACATTGTTCATTGTACCTTACCGATCAAATTTCCCTACCCCCATCTTTCTTGTTTATTTCAGTTAAGAATTTGTAAATCCAAGTGTGATATTTCAGTTAAGAATTTGTAAATCCAAGTGTGACATATATTCCAGAAGGTGAATTTCCACACTTCCGAACTTAAAGCCAGTAGAAAGCTGACACTCATAACTTAAAGGAAATTCCACACTTTATGTCAGTAACTATTCAGACATCAGTCACATAATATATAAAACATTTTGAAGAAGAATTTTTCTTCCATGAGAATAGTGCCCCCATAAAGAATCCTTATTTTTAACTGATATCTCCTACCTTGTGGTTTTAATAATGTTACCTGTCCAATTTTTAAGTCAGATCAGATTTATAGATGCTGCAGCAGCAGGACTGGATTTTTCTAGCATAATGCAGTTTATCAAATTATTGTTCCATATCCTTTACAGACATTATTAGACTAGTTGACTTTAAAATTTCTTTAGGTATGTATGAGGGCATGTTTAATCAAATTTCATCTATTTTTGGGAGTCAGTTTTACATTTAAATCCATTTTATATGACATATAGATTTCACATTGAATTAATAGGATTTGAGAAGTCTATAATCCAATACTGTCCTAAATCCCCAAGCAACAATATGCTGAATATACATTCAATTGCTTATAATTACTTCAATGTATTGAAAGTTTTCTTTAAAATAATTTGTGAATATTCACAAGGGCTCAGAAAATATTTTTCCTTGAGCATACAAATTTTCACATTAAAGGGAACCTATATGTCTAGTGAACCTTTAAAAAAGGGGGGAGGGGACCACATTGGTTATATAGCAAGTAGGTGGGTGCGAGCTAAGTATGTCAGTCAGTCCATTGTGAATTCTGCTTAGGCTGAGGAAAACCACAGAACATATTACAAGTATCAAATAGTTAGGGATTATTAATTTCTAAACCTTTTTTGGAAAATATTTGGGCAATAAAACTAATTAACAACTTCTCAAATTATAAAGTATTAAGACTTGCATTTCTGACTACATCAGAATAGCTTTCATCAGATCAACTATTGCACTGAGACAACAAGAAAAGCTGGACTGAAAAACAAAACAAAAAAATAAAACTAGGAGCCGAGAGGCCAAGGCTGCAGAGGGAAGACAGGCCAAGCTTCTCCATTGTGCTTTCCCCTCAGTGTGTTTCCCAGTGTGATGGAGAGGCCGAGTGGAAAGCAGAGCCCGAGAGCTCTTCGAAGTCTCCTGGCAAAAATGATAACCGAGAACTAACCACTCAGCCAGGCCAAGGCCCTGGAAAACGGAACCACAGAGAAATGAACCCAACATTCCATAGAAATTTCCTAAATTCTCAGCTGTGCTGATATTAGAAGTGAGAAGTAGATGCTAAGAAGCTAAGAGGCTAAGCAGAGATGTCGACACTGTTGTGGAGCTGGGAGACTGGAACTGGAGTCCAGCGCCTTTCATGGGAGACAGCTCAGGTAAACCCAACCAGGAGACCAAGGAAGAAAAGATGTGTGAAACTCACCACCCATTACGGGTCACTTTCAAGTTTTCACTTCTGTCCTCAATCCTCCTGTTAGTGTTTACTTCTCAGAGTCTTCAGGGAGCTGCTTTTTGTGGTCTGCCCGGAGTTTTTCATTGTAGTCAGTGGGGGAGGTAGAGGGTAGTTGGCTTACTCCATCTTAGCAATTACCAGAAATTAAGAGATTTTATTCTTAAAAATACAAACCAACATGGATTACTATAAACATACATCAGAGCGTCATTCCCTTTGAATAAGGCTTCCTTGGTTAACAGAGTGTAATACTCTGCATTTTGGAAAGCTTCCCTCCCCCAATTAATCAAAAGTGTTAGATTAAAACTCATTTCTTTTTTACTGATCTAGTACAGCCAGTTTGAATATCAGTTGGATTTGGGGGAATCTCAGTGATGTTTCAGTCTGGAGGTCAGTACAAAAGAGCTTTGTATTTAATTCTAATTTCTCTATTATTCTGATAAAAGTGATTTTGATGAAATAATTTTGAAAATTTAAATATGTCGACAAAATGCCCTTTAAGCTTTTGACAAACTTTGTATTTTACACATCATGTATTATTTCCTTGTGAAAACAAAACCAGGTTGAAAAGTACTTACAGTTGTCCTTCAGGAAAGAGTAAATAGAGCCTGATCAGGGCCCTCTAATCCCTGATGCAGCTTTCATTGCAATGACCAATAAATGATACAAGTAAAGAGAACCCACACAATTCCTAGTGACAATGCAGTAATACCTTCCACATACCAAAACTCTGGGAATTTTTACTTGAGATAGTGTAGATAACAAAGATACATGGATCAGCTTGCAGTTTTCCCTCCTAATGGATGCCATTCTCACTGGGCGGTACTAGTGGAGGGAACCCTAGCAGAACCTCAGTGACTCCTGCAAACTGTGTGAGAAAGTGTTGAGCAAGAAGGCAGATAGTGGAGAAAATGGAAATACACAAGTATAGTTAAAGAAAAAAATTCCCACTTTTAAATAACGTCAAAATATGAACCTGCATGCCAAAAGGGTCCCCTGAGTATAACAGAAGTTAATAGAATGATACCAACTTCAAAGTATTTTCTTTTGCAGTGTCTCCATGTTACTTATAAAGAATGCAACAAGAATTCAGGCTAAGCAACAGAACAGGAAAATCAGACTGGGCAAAGATGTCTCAACACTAAAATTCTGAGGGTGGTAGGGCAACTTCTTCATAATTTTGAGGAGAAAAGAAAACTTGTGACCTTGGCTTTCCATATACACTACGTTGCCTTTCGTTTTGAAAACTGTAGACCTATAACCTCAGATATAAAAGGAATCACAGCATATTCCAACCCACAACAAAAATCATTGTAAAAAATTAATTAGTTCCTAAGTTATAGAAGTAAGTTTTAATTTGTCTTCAATCTTTAATCATAGTTTTAGTGCTGTGGTGGAACATACAGAAGATGAACATATTTTCTCCTATGAGTGAAATTTATAGACTTTGATAAAAATTGTTGTCATTAGTTTTTGAACATCACAACTCACATTTTTTGGCCCCCAAAATAATATCTTGGTTATGGCTGACTACTCTGCAGGGCAGTGAACAAGTACTGTTTCTAGTTAACATCTATCATGGCAGATTTAATGAATCACTGGGAAAGGCTTTAAGTGCTGACTTAAAAAACGACTCTGTCAGGGAATTAACAGGTGCGTTCGCATTTTGATGTGGAAATCATTTCTGCTCTTTGTTTCCACCCATTGTTTCCAAGTGGTTATTCTGTCACTCTGAGGAGAGTTTTCCTGAGAAAAAAACAAAAGCCATCTGATTGGGTCAGGTTTACATTATGCCTCATCATTTACATCTCTTCAAGCTGGGCAGAGAGAAAACAATTTCTGTTGTGTGGGGGATGTGGTGGCAGGAGAGAGAAGGAGTGTACACAGAACAGTCACTTTTAATTCTGGTGGGTGGCACAGTTGGGGAATGTCCCACACAGAGTCGCTTCTAGTCTCTGCATAGACAGAATGATTTTATTGTCTGGTGTGCCTGTTCCCTCTCCCTGTGGGAAGAGAGAGAATAGAGAAAGGAAAGAAAATTGAGCTTATTCTTTCATTTTCAGCAAAACCCAAATATATACTTAAGAAAAACAGGAGAAGTCACTGTTAACTTAAATATAACCACTCTTATTCGTAGTACTTAGATCAGAAAAGGCGTGGCTGCTTTTGCCGTGAATATTTTAAAGTTTCAGGGAGGCGCAGCCTTACCTGGCACGCAAGCGGCAGTATCTGTGTGAAGGACAATTTTGCACCATCCTTTGTGCGTGTATGTGAATTATTTCTAATTACTTCAACAGTATGGTCTAGCGCATCTTTTATGATTCCCGTTTGAAAGGCTGACAATACCCATAGCATATTTTCTTCAACCTTCTTCACTGCAATTGCGTTTTATAAGTGATAAACATCCATTTACATTAAGTAACTTTTCAATATATTAAGTTCCTAGAAGTCTAACATGCATTTAGAAAAGTATAGCAGTTTTACTACAAAGAAATATAACTAAATGTCTGCTATTCTATTTAGATTATAAATATGAATATAGAATATGAAGGCAGTGACTGTAGTATAAAGAGAATAAGTATAAAAGATTTTGTGGAGTAAAATTGAGGGCATGCTAGATATTTAAATTCCTGTGAAGATCTAGGCCCACTACCCAGGAAAGTGATGAAAAAGTATGAAGCTTGTCACATGGAAAATGTCTCAAAAATAATCTGAAGTAATATTCTGCCAATGTAATTAAATATTCTGGTCTAAAAACCTTGCAGCTCTGGAAAATATGGGATATATATATATATATTTGATTTTTTTGCTATATATATATATATATATAGTTTTGATAATTTTCATAGTCAACTATGTAACTTTGATTTAACTAAGTGTTCCATTGAATTCAGTTCATGTACCTAGAACTATTTCCGGATATGTAAGGCATCAAACATGTATCAGATATTATTCTTGTCTTTAAAATAATTACAATCTAGCTGGAGAAAGAAATTATAAATACACATATGAAAAGCTAATCAACAACATTAATTTCAAGTAAGAGTTTAGGTAATCACTAGAAGAGATGCCATTTTGTTATATCAACTACAGGAATGATAACTACTATAGGAGAATTCAGAGAATAAAATATCTTCCATTTAAGCAAGATTATCCTGAAGAGGTGGAACTAGAAAGGAATCTTGTTCATATGTCACTGGAGGTGAGAGCAGAGAAAGTGTGCTAAGCAGGTGGGATATTAAAAATGAATGCATGAGGGTGACGTCAGAGTAAGGACCTCCAAAAATTCTTTCCTCCATAAAAGAAATGAGAATATTGGCAAAATGATCAGAATCAAAAATGGTCAGAAATTTTGAAAACTCTAGAAAGTAAACAAAGAATTGCAGTAACCCAGAGAGTGCTTACTCAAGAAAAGTGACTGAATCTAGGTAAGAACAGTAAGTTTGTGGTGTTGTAGCTTGCCCTATTCCAACCTCCTGTCCACAGTTCCACAGTAGCTTTGAAAACCAGCAGCCCCAAATCATGGTGACAGCCGGTAGTCTGGCAGCCAGTGGAGGAGGCAGATGATGTTGGAGATTCTTCAAACCTCCATCCCCAGAGAGCTGGGACAAGACTGTCCTTATTTGATATGACTCAAGCTTGCCCAATGTGAACAGCTTTTTCCTCAAGTGTGTTGGTCAAAATCAATCAGCAGCAATAGTTTAATACAATGGCTTTCTGAGGCAGTGGATTACATTTACAGCAAATAATAGTTTTTTAAACTAAATAGCTTTTTAAACTAAAAAGCTTAAAAGGAAAAGCTTGAGAATGAGATGTCTGTAAGGGGCTTGGAAAAGATCTGACATATTTCTTGCAATCTAGAAGGCCATGCATATGTTTATAGCTCTATGCATGCCCAGGGCTGTGTGCATGCTCCAGAAAGACCTGAGAAGGTCCCAAGCTCTCATCTCTGGCTAACCTTGAGGTTCTGTGCAAGTAGGAAGTAAAGGCTAAGGCAGACTTGTAAAGAATGGGCTGAGTGTTGAAGATGTACACCAATACACATGCAGAGGCTCCTGGCAAAGGCTAAGAGATTTATTAGTCCAGGTCTTTAAGTAAAACTCTGTCCAATCATTAGCTGACCATTAGCTGATCATGTTAAAAAATTAACTCAAAATGGATTAAAGACCTTACTGGTGGAGCTAAAACTATCAAACTCTTAGAAGAAAACAGACATAAACCATTTTGATCATTGTTATGGTGTGGTTTCTTAGATATGTTATATATGTTCTTCCAACAGCACAGGAAGCCAAAGGAAAAAATAGTGATTTTTTTTTAACAAAAAATAAAAGCTTTTGTGCTTCAAAAGGTACTATCAAGAAAAGGATAAGACAATTCACAGAATAGGAGAAATATTTACAAATTATAACTAGTCTAGTTTTCAAAATATATAAAGAACTCATACAAAATCCTAAAGAATCCACCAAAAAACTCTTAGAAATAATAAACGAACATGGTAAAGTTGCAGGATACAAAATCAACATAAAAAATCAGTTGCATTTCTATACACTAACAACAAAGTAGCAGAAAGAGAAATTAAGAATACAATCCCATTTACAATTGCAACAAAAAGAATAAAATACCTAGGAATAAACTTACCCAAAGAGGTGAAAGACCTGTACACTGAAAACTATAAAACGTTGCTGAAAGAAATTGAAGAAGACACAAAGAAATGGAAAGATATTCCATGTTCTTGGATTGGAAGAATTAACATAATTAAGATGTCCATGCTTCCTAAAGCAATCTATAGATTCAATGCAATCCCTATCAAAGTTCCAACAACATTTTTCACAGAAATAGAACAAAGAATCCTAAAATTTATATGGAACAACAAAAGACCCTGAATAGCTACAGGAATCCTGAGAAAAAAGAACAAAGCTGGAGGTATCACGCTCTCTGATTTCAAAATATACTACAAAGCTATAGTAACCAAAACAGCATGGTACTGGCACAAAAACAGACACACAGATCAATGGAATAGAATCGAAAGCCCAGAAATAAACCCACATGTCTACGGACAGCTAATCTTTGACAAAAGAGCCAAGAACATACAATGGAGAAAAGAAAGTCTCTTCAACAAATAGTGTTGGGAGTACTGGACAGCCACATGCAAAAAAATGAAAATAGACCCTTACCTTACACCATACACAAAAATTAACTCCAAATGGATTAAAGACTTGAATGTAAGACCTGAAACCATGAAACTTCTAGAAGAAAACATAGGCAGTACGCTCTTCGACTTCGGTCTTAGCAACATATTTTCAAGTACCATGTCTGACTAGGCAAGAGAAACGATAGAAAAAATAAACAAATGGGACTACATCAAACTAAAAGCTTCTGCACAGCAAAGAAAACCATCAACAAAATGAAAAGACAACCTAACAATTGGGAGAAGATATTTGCAAACCATACATCTGATAAGGGGTTAATCTCAAAAATATATAAAAAACACGTGCATCTCAACAAGAAAAAAACTAACAACTCAATTAAAAAATGAGCAAAAGACCTGAACAGACATTTCTCCAAAGAAGATATACAGATGGCCAACAGGCACATGAAAAGATGTTCAGCATCATTAATTATCAGGGAAATGCAAATCAAAACTACAATGAGATATCACCTCACACCCATCAGAATTGCTATAATCAACAAGACAGGTAGAAACAAGTGTTGGAGAGGATGTGGAGAGAAGGGAACTCTCATATACTGCTGGTGGGAGTGCAAACTGGTGCAGCCACTACGGAAAACAGTATGGAGATTCCTCAAAAAGTTAAGGATAGAACTACCATATGATCCAGCTATTCCACTGCTGGGTATTTTTCCAAAGAACGTGAAAACACCAATGCGTAAAGATACATGCACCCCTGTGTTCATTGCAGCGTTATTCACAATAGCCAAGAAGTGGAAGCAACCTAAGTGCCCATCAAGGGGAGAATGGATAAAGAAGATGTGGTATTTATACACAATGGAATACTACTCAGCCATAAGAAATGATGAAATGCAGCCATTTGTGACAACATGGGTGGCCATTGAGGGTACTATGCAGAGTGAAATAAGTCAGAGGGAGAAGGTCAAATACCGCATGATCTCACTCATCAAGTAGTAGATAATAACAACAAACAAACACATAGAGACAGAGATTGGATTGGTGGTTACCAGAGGGGACGGGGGGAGGGAGGAGGGTGAAAAGGATAATTAGGCACATGTGTGCAGTGATGGATTGTAATTAGTATTTGGGTAGTGAACATGATAACATGATGTAATCCATGCAGAAATAGAGGTATAACGATGTACACCTGAAATGTATATAATGTTATAAATCAATGTTACCACAGTAAACTAAAACAAAAATAAAAATAAAAAAAGGAAGAGGTGAAAAAAAAATAAAGAACTCATACAATTAAACTATAAAAAGACAAGCCAATCAAAAATGAGCAAAGGATTTGGATAGACATATCTTTAAAGAAGATATACAAACAGCCAATTAGCATATTAAAACATGCTCAACATCATTAGTCATTAGAGAAATGCAAATTCAAACTGCAATGTGATATGACTTCACACACATTAGGATGTTATTACAAGAAAGATAGATAATAACAAGCATTGGCATGGATTTGGGGGAAATCAGAACCTTCATACATTATTGGTGGGTGTGTAAAATGGTGCAGCTTTATTTACTCAAGAGAAGCATAAACATATGTCCAAACAAAAAATTGCTCATGAATGTTTATAGTATCATTATTCATAATAGCTATGTAGTGAAAATAACTCGTATGTCCACCATCTGATGAGTGAATAAACTAAATATGATATATCTGTACAATGAAATATTATTCAGCCATAGACAGTAACGAAGTACTGATACATACTATAACACAGATGAACCTTGAAAACATTGTGCTAAGTGAAATAAGCCAGACACAAAAAAAACGCATATTATATGAATCCATTTATATGAAATGTCTAGAATAGTTAAATCCATAGATATAGAAAGTAGATTATTGGTTTCTAGGGATTGGGGATAGGAGCGAATGAGGAGTGACTGTTAATGGGCATGGGGTTCTCTTGGGGATGGTGAAAATCTTATGATATTAGATAGTGTTGATGGTTGCAAAACTTTGTGAATATGTTTAAGCCCACTGAATTGTACATTCTAAGTGGATGAATTTTATGGTATGTGAACTATATCTCAATAAAATAGTAATAATAATAATAATAAATAAATGCATGAAGATCAAAATCTGGAATGCCTGTATGAGGAGCTCAGAAGAACCTTTACCCAGGGAAACAATTATGAAAGCCAGCCATTTAAAGTCTCTGGCAATTGTGCCAAGAGCATCCAGCAAATGAATAAATATCTATTCAAGAAAATCTAATAAATCTTTGTAAAAACGGTGAGAGTCTGTGGCTTTTGGGCCATGAACCACTCACATCCCTCTTCTGAACTGAATGTGATGGAAGCTCTACTCCAAGCAGGTGCAGCCAAGAATACAAGGCTCCCTTAACCCCTAGCTCCCAAACTAGGGCTATAGTTTCACCCTGTGAGAAGCAGCCTCCCTGGATATCTCATCTCTCCAGCTCCATATTGCAGAAGCTCTATTCTAGTCCAGTGTGGCTAAGAAGATTAGGCTCCCTTCTCCTATAAAGACATAGGCCAGAAGCTCTGTTCCAGGTACAGCAGGCCATGAATCCTGGGACTTGAACACCTGCAGGACATAGGTTCCATGACAGGAGAGTCAAGCCTAGAAGACCAAGAGCTATCATCTCCATGTAGAGACCTACTCATAGAGCAGGCATGTCAGTAAGGGAGAAGTGGGTCATTGTCCTTGCCTAGTCTCCGGTGCAGTGGGGCAGAGGTTCTGCCTAGGGGGAAAGGAATGAAGTTCTGATATATGCTCAACATGGATAAGCCTTGAAATTACTATACTAAATGAAAGAAGCTAGTCACAAAAGATTAAATATTGTATGATTCTATTTTATGATCCTGCCAGAATGGCAAATCTATAGAGGTGTAAAGTAGATTAGTGGTTGTCTACGGCTGGGTGGAATGCAGGGCAATGGAGAGTGACTGCTAATAGGGATGGAGTTTCTTTTGGGGGGTGATAAAAACGTTCAAAAATTAGATTGTGATGATATTTGTATATCTCTGACTATACTAAAAAACATTGAACTGTACAGTTTAAATGGGTGAACTATATAATACGTGAATTATGTCTCAGTAAAGTTAATGAATGAATACATGACACAAGAAAGTAGTAGATGTGTTTCAATAAGATAAACGTTTTGTCCTGAATTAAGCATTTATAAAGGAGAAAAATAAAGGATAAATCCAGTATTTTAAAAAACATTATTTCCAAGCTGATATGCCAGGTAAATACTATAGACATCATGGAATAATTTCATAAAATAATTTTTAGAATGTCTTGTGATATCATTATTTACAAGATGGAGATATTTGCTTTGATTAATAGTATCATTAAGAGGACGCCTAGCAGATCTCAAATTTCTACACAGAGTCATGACGAATGAGTTGGTATAAAGCACAGCTGGGGGATTTACAAAGCTAAGTACTACATCATAGAAAACCTTTTTTTTTTTTGGTCGATGATTAAATGAAGACATGGCATGATAATCAGAGCTATAAACCAGAATCAATAGCTAATATATTGAGTGACAAAATTAGTACCCTAACACATTAAAAATGATCCTATTTGATTCAAGATCAAATTTGTTACAAATGTTTGCAATTAATCCAAAAGTAATTTGCAAAAAAGAGAGTGAGGAAAATGATTGAGTCTGTTTGGAGTTAAGCCTAGATATTTGTATTTTCAACAAGGTACCAGAACATTCTCACACAATCGCTCATAGGACTATAATGTGTAAAGAAAAAAGGTGGAGTCTTCACTCTACCTATAGAACTCAGGTGATAATTGTAATCTGGTGACAAATTGCATTAATATTATGTTGATAATACTGTACTACAATAATATCGTGATTAGCTCACTCAACATCTGTTCCAATCTCTCAGAAACTTGCCTGAAATTGGAGCCAGGAAAGTTAAAAGCCACATTTTTCAGCCTCCCTGCACCTGGGATGTTAGACTCTCCATGTTACAGTAAAAATGGGATGGTTTTGGTGCCAGTAATGGGGGTTAACCACTTTCTGATTATGCAAGCCAGAATACATTTCCTTTGGGAACTAGGTCTGTCATGTTCTTCTGGGAATTATAACTGGAGATCCAGCATAGAGCCTCTTCTTTCAATTCTTTTAACAAGTTTGAAAGCACCTTATTTCCTAGGTTAAAGCCCTTATTCTTAAAGTAACAAAAATTGTTTATATTATTAAAATAGATAATTTATTATCAAAAATGTAAGCAACAGGCTCTCAATAATGAAGATTTTGGATTGGTTATCTGCCCTGATTGGCTTTGAAGGCATTGAGAATCTATCTGTCACTACAGGAATGTACTCCAATAATCCGTGGAATGAATGGTAAAATGGTTCCTTCAATTCTCACCTATAGTCCCCTGGAATGAAATACCAATTTAAGGAAGATCTGTGGTAGTATGGGTGATGGCTGAGACAGATATGAGAAATGTAAGTGCTAGAATAAACTGGCTATTTCCAAACGTATGATAGAGCTTAAAACTTAGAGCTTTAAGGCACAGAGAACAAGGAAATTTCCATGACTGTGTTAAAAGATCTCTTCTGTTTGTAGCTCCAAGGATCTTGGAGGATGACAATCAACTGGTAAGCTTAATAAGATGATGATTATAATCCTAGCTGCTGTTCCAGAAGCTGTCTTTTTACTGGACAATATAAAACAAACCTTAACATCTTGTATGTACACTACAAATACACCTGAGCTTGCCTGGCAGAGACAGCAGGGCAATTTTTAGTCTTTCCTTAGTGTCCTCTTAACTCTCCAGCTCTTTGTCTTAGTTTGATCTTCATACCAATCCACAGTAAAACATGTCTTCTGTAATGTTGATGTCATGTTGATGAGGTGTCAGTAATAGGAAGAAGCAAGGAACATAAATGCCTTTGGATAGAACCATTTTAGAAGGTGGGAGATGAAATCCCTCAAACACTTAGGGGCTGACGTCTCAGTACTTTCTTGGATCCAGCAGTTTGTGGTGTGTTATGATGTCCTGTCTAAAGCAAAAAACAAGATGCTACATTTTAAGCTACAATTACTAATGAGAAAGCAAGCTTTGCTGGCATCTTTGGATTTTTGAAGGTATATGGATATATAATGCATATTAGTATATGTGTTACCTTCTTATCTAGTAATGCCTGAGACTTTGAGTGAATTGCAGAGCAAGACAAGTCTCTTCAGCTGGTTACATACATATGGCTTACTTATAAGAAACTCTGCCCCTTTGTTCCCATGACATAGTATATTCAATGTTGCTCTAAGTGTCCACGATAGAACAGATTGCTGAATGGAGCCTGCGGAAATCCCTGATAGGAGAACAAAAGTATAGTCCCATAGACTTTCCTGCAAAGCTATGTAGTTTTCTGTAAACCATTCATCTTTTGAAAAACAATTCATGGTTTACAAATGGACCCTGATTGAGATTAAATGCCTAACTATGAGACCAAATGTGACCAGATGACCTGAGATGCCTATCACTGAGTGGGTACTATCCCATCCACCAAGCCATAAAACTGGGTGTTTCAAGTGGCATGCCATCATCAAATGGAGATGGTATACCTGAGATTGGGCTGGAGTACATGTATATTATATAAGCAGTTGGTCTACTCCTCCTGTAGACTTTCTCCTGCTGCACTTCTACCCCCACTTCAATGCACCCTCTAGCCACCTAAGGAGTCTCCTCTTACCAGCTGAGTAAGGAAGAAACATTTAGAGTCTGGTTTATGGGTGGTTGTACATGACATGCTGGCACCTGCCATAAGTGCATTGCTGAACATAATAACCCCATTAAACAAAAAAAAAGGCAGAGAAGCTATCCCATGGGTAGAACTGGTTGTCCCTTTTGCCTAGGAGTTCAGATAATAGGATTGGAGGATTGATGATGACAAGGTATGGGCAAGAAGGAAAAGTTATGTCTTTTCCTTCTTGGATGGATGTCTCAAAATGGGGGGATATTTGTTTTCCCTAAAAATGCTTTATTAATGGTACCCACTGCAGAGATGACTCTGAGTAATCAGATAGACAAATAATTTACTTTGTGAATGTCAGTCTCTTTCTCTACAGCTCTCATTCTTGCTCAATGGGCTCATGAACCCAGTGGCTGTGGTGGCAGGGATGCAGCCCTGTATGTATTTTATAACATGGACTTCTATGCAAGGTTTATCTGGCTACTGTCACTGCTGAGGACGCACTTGCCAACAGCAGAAGACAATGCTGAGCTACTGATGTAGAATATGGAGGGACCGGTCAGCTACCTGGTAGCTGGTTGACTATATTGGATCCCTTCTACCATGGAGGAGAAAACAAGCTGCCCTCACCATAATAAATATTTTTATTGAATATGGATTAGCTTTTTCTGCCTGTCATGCTTCTACCAGGAACATCATCTTGTGGCTTACTGAATGACTTATTAAATGTCATGTATTCCATATATTATTGCTTCTGATCAAGGAATTTATTTTGCAGTAACAGAAGCAAGGTAGCAAGTTGGCTCTTAAGAGAATTACTAAATTTTACATGTATCTAGAAGCAACTGGCCTTATCATATGGAGAAATGGATTATTGAACATTCAATAATGGCATTAGCTTGAAGACAATACATTGCCAGATAAGAGCTTTGTCCTACAATAGTCAACACATTCTTTGAACTTGTGACAAATATATGGTATTCATGGAATATGGTACTCATGAAAGAGTTAGTGCTATTTCTCCATTTTATACCTGATAACCCATTTGCAAAATTTTTGCTTCCTGTTCTCTTGATCTTGAACTCTGCTGGTTTAAAGATTGAGTAACAACAATTGTTTCACTGAACTGGACATTGGGACCCCACAGTGCCATTTTGGGCTCCTGACACTACTGGATCCAAAAGCCAAGAAGACTATGTTGCCTAGGGTTATTTTTATTATCAATCATTATGATTACTGCTACCCAATGAGGCAGGAAAATATGTCTAGATCTAAGGGAATTCTTTGTGTCTTCTAATACTACCACCTCCAGTGGTAAAGTTAGTGGGAAGACTACAGTAACACAACACAGGAAGACCAAGGTTCAGATCCCTCAGCAATGAAAACCACTCTCTCTTTGTATTCCTTTCTACTTGGCAGCTCCTTTCAGTTTCTGTATTAGATTCTTTTCATGTTCTTGTGGTGCATATATTTGAGCAACTCCTGGCTCTGTCCTTAGACCTCTTGTCTATCAATAATAAATTGATTTCTGAATTATTTCTATGGTTTTAGATGCCATACTGATGACACCAAAGTTTGTATCTCCAGCCAAGACCATCTCCTGGACTCCAGACTAATATATCTAATTGCCAAGCTGATACCTAAATATCTACTAGGATTCATAAAATTAACAAGTTCAAAACCAAACTCTTGATTTTCTTCCTCTTATAGTCTTCTCCATCTTAGTCGATGGAAACTCCATTCTTCCAGTAGATCAAACCCAAAATCTTGGAGTCATCATTGAAGTCCCTCTTTCTCTCACCTACCACACCTAAATCATCTTCAAATCCTGTCAGCTATACTTGCAAAATATAATACCAAACTCAATAATTTCTCCTCATTATCTCTTGCTTGTGTTATCGAATAGCCTCCTGAGTATTTCTTCTGCTTCCGTTCTCTATTAACTACATATTTCTGATGTTTTGATATCTGGGGTCTTGCTGACTCTGGAGAGATTGCCCCTCCCAGGGCTAGCTAATTTCTAGAGGTAGAGACAGTACTGGCCTGCAAGTGCTCCTTTCATATGCAAACCAACCAATCCAAGCCCAGACCCTCAACCCTCCTTTATAAAGCTGTTACACTCCAGACCATTATCTCCCTGCCCTAATCACCCTAGGACCAGTTACCAGACAACTAGAGACAGCCCCTATACAGCCTGCTAGAGTTATTCAAACTAGCCAATCCCAAACCTGCATACCCTGCATTGCCTTATTTTTCCCACAGAAACTACAATCAAGGCTCTTGCCCATGTTTTCTTCTAGCTCTCTCTGACTCCTGACCAACCCCAGTGCTTCCCCTTGTGTCCCTTGCATCACGTGGCATGCCTCTTCCTCTTGGGAACTGTGAGAAACAAACTATCTTTTCAATGGCTGTAGTCTTCTGATCTGTCGGCCTCAAGATACATGAGTTATAATAAAATACGTTTAAAAACACGTCCCTGACTGTCATCCCTCTCTCCCTCAGTCTAATCTACATAGAACAACGAAATGATGCTTTAAAAATGTCACATCATGTCATTTCTATTTTAAAAATCCTCCAATAGCTTCCCATTTCTCCCAGGTCCTACAAGACATGACAGATTCTGCTCCTCCCTTCCCTGTTACTTCTCTCCCCTCCTTGCCTCCCTGATCTTGGTATTCCTTAACAAGTCAAGCTGCCCACTTCACAGCCTTTGCATTTGCTTTTCCTTTGCCTCGAATGCTTTTCTCCTACTTATCCACATGTCTTACTCCCTTAGGTTTTTGCTCCATACCTGTTAGAGAAGTATTCTCTCTCCACTATGTGTAAAGTATAACTTGCATCCTCCGTTCATCACTTTGTCTTCATTTCTCTGTTTCTTTTTTTCCTCTAGTACTTATAACCATCACCAGATTACTTCTTCTTCTATTATTATTATTATTGCAATTATTATTATTTTTCTTATCTCGTCTCACTAGAATGTAAGTTTCCCAAATGCAGGTACTTTGTTTCTTTCACTGTTATATTCACAGTGCCTAGAATGGGTCCTACCACAGGGATAGGTAGCCATTAAATACTTAGGCAGTAAAACTAAATTTTTGTTAGTCAAGTGCTAAAACTTTGGATGTATAGTTGATATAATGGTACTAAGAAACTTTCTCGTTTACAGAAGTAAAATTCAAAATTTAAAAATTGACCTCTAAAATAAATGCTCTCTCTAGCTGACATCTTTTATTCTGTAAAAGTTGCAGAATCTCTACAACAAACAATTTCTTTTCCAGAAATGTGCTTACTGGTCCCACCTATTTCTCATTTTGCCCATTGCTCTCATATCTGTAGATCCTCTGACCCTATACCTGGCTTTACCCTTCTCCATGCTGCCTAGATTTTGTCAGACCCTCTGGAAATTCTTCTTCATCACCTCTTTTCTTGGCTTCATATTTTTCCCCATCTTTTTATTTCTTTTCTCTTTGTTTTGTTTTTTTTTTCTTTACTTCTTTTGGTAAGAAATATTTCCCAGTATCCTAGGAAGCTTAAATAATATCTTCTTTTCCTACAAGGTAAGGAGAATTTAAAGATGTCTGCTAGACATACTTGGTGCAAGATGAATGTTAGTAAAATGTACTGGATATAATGTTATATTTTGTTGACTATACTAAAGGGCATTGTTTTAGTTTGACTAGATTTAGTGAGAACTAGTCTGCAAAGACATTGTTTCTCTGAAGTTATGGTTTAATTGTGTATATGAAAATATGGAAAACTTAGAATAACATGCTAGGCTAAAAACCAAGCTCCTACTGGGCCAGGGAATATACAAGATGAGCCTGGTTCATATTGTAGTGCCAGAAAGTAATGACGGGCTTTAGGAACAAAACAATGAGTGTTTGTCAAGGAACAAAGGAACCAACACAGAATGAGCTCCTAATGGCCAAACCTGGAGCAATTTGAGCAACAAAAAAAGTAGTATTAGATTATTACCCAAAGTAATAACATAACATAATAAGATAATTTAATAACATAAATATCCATGAGTCCATAGTAATATAAATAAATGCAATAAGAAAAATGGAAGAGAAAAGACAAATCTCTTGTATAGAGGAATTCCAAATAATTCATGCAGATACTCTCCCCTCAAAGAGGTGGGGCATAACTCCCACTCTTTAAATTGGGATATGCTTAGTTCCTTGCCTCCAAAGAGTCCACTATGAAAAGGAGAAAGAAGGATAACTTTAGAGTGGAGGAAACTGACAAACAGCCTGAGACAGGAGATGAAGGGCAATGCAACCAGAGACAAGTCCAGTTGATAGTAAGGAGTCTTGACCTGGTGTGATGAGAAGGGCAGTTCACCTCTGTTGTCTCTCTCCCCAAAACTCAGAACCTCAGTCTAATTATGAGAGAAACATCAGACAAACTCCAACTGAGGGAACTTTTTACAAAATATCTGACCAGTACTCCATAAAACTGTCAAGGTCATCAAAAACAACAATAGTCTGAGAAACTGCCACGGCCAAGAGAAGCCTAAGAAGACATTACAACTAAATGTCATAAGGTGTGCCAGATAAAATCCTGGAATAGAAAAAGGACATTTGGGAAAACTAATGAGAATATGGAATTTAGTGAATAATAATGCAGCAATTTTGGTTCATTAGCTGTGACAAATGTACTGTTGAATTGTAAGATGTTAATAGTAGTTGAAACTTTGTGCAGGATATATGAGAACTCTATACTATCTTTGCAACTTCTCTGTAAATCTAAATCTATTTCTATAAATCTAAACCAGTATGGAAAGTTTGTTTAAAAAGTTGAGCCCAAGAACGTGATAGATATTGTGTTCTCTGCCTTTAAGACACTTTCCTTCTTTTCTTCAAGTAGATCTCCTAAAGACTTCAGTCAGACATAATTTCACCTCGGAATAAGAGTAAAATTTATAAGCATCTATCACTTTGCTAAATCACATGGATATCTCTCCATGACATTATTCCATGATATCTCTCCATTGGTATTACTCTTGGTTTTGTTTCAAAATGGCATGTCTAAGGATAGTGGGGGACACCATCATGTGCACCCTGACGCCAGATGATGAGACATCAAGGAAGGTGGTTTCTCTCCCCACCCTCCAACCCCATCACGTTTCCCTCTGTCACCTCTGGCTATGGACCCTTGAATGAGAAGATATAGAAACACGCAGGATTTAGAAGATGAACTGTTTGTATTATTTTCCTTAGAGAAGTTCCCTCCCATTCTTTCCCTCTGTATATACCCTTTTGTCATCAGCTGAAATCTGAGGAAGAATATCGATGAATCTATACAGACTATCCACCATATCTAAGGCAGCCCAGGTCCAACTCTAAGGGCCTTGCTTATTCTCATTACTCAGGAGAGAAGCACCATTCTTACCTGGCCTGTGTTTCTTTAGTATAGGTTTTTAGTAATTTCTGGTGTCCACCATGCCCTTGGAATGCCTTAGCCTTACGAACATAGATGTATTACCTCAGTTGGAGGTTAGAAGGGTTAGGCTAAGTGGATGCAGGTGTACACCATGTAGGTTTAGATTTCCAAGTCTGAACTTGGGGCTAGAAATTGCTCTGCTCTGTGGTCAGAGCTGTATTTAAACAAGCATTTAAATCACTGATTTACATAGGTTACAAAAGCGCCTTCAAGAAGGGCACACTCACAAACAGGTTTGCAGTCCTGAAGTAGATGCCTTCCTTTGGAGCAATGCGTCCAGTTTCAGTTTCCAGTGGGAGCCGGCAGTGCTGCTCTATGCACTTGGCTGTCTCCTGGGGACCTCTGGGCGGTTCCTGAACCAGAGCTGGATGTTAGAATGTGTTTGTTACTCACAGTCCATTTCCTAATCTTCTTGACTGACTCCCTGACCCATCTCCCGTTGACCCCACAGAGACTGTCTCCCCCGTGCAGGAGTCTGCATCTCTGTGGGCAGCTGTACACCGCCCTGCGTGGCTTCTGGAATGGGACAATGGTTCAAAGGAACTCAGCTTCTCTGCCTCAAAGTAACCGCATGGAATCACAACTTGGGAAAAACATTGCTTTCTTAGGGTCTAGAATAAATGTTTGTGACATACATCAAAAGGATGATAGCAAGCTTGCGTAACAACAGACAAGCGTCCACACGGAGGCTGTCAGATTCCTGAGGCCACCGTCTCACGTTCACATCATCCTTTCAGAGGAAACAGTATCAATATTCATAATTGCCAAACATTTTAGGTATATAGAAGAGAAAATAAATAAGATTTATTGTTAGCAGCAACATACCTAGTATTACAGTGAAATTTACTTAATCCTCACAACAGTTCTATCAGGTGGGTGTCATCCCTGGTCATAGGTGAGGAATTTTGACCTCAGCAAGGTGAAGTAGCGTGTCTGTGATCTCGCATCTAAGAGGTAAATATGGGAATTGAACCCAGGTGTATTCTGACTCCACCCAGACTCCCTAGTTCTGCTTTATTAAAACAGACAAGCAGGAAAGCAAACAAAGAAACAAACAAAATAAAATAGGAAAAACACTCCTGGTGTATCCAGTCACCTTATTTGTTTGCAAACATTTCTCTCTCGAGATAATTGACAGGTGTGAGGGTTAATGCATAAAGCCCTGATAGACAGGAAGGAGAACAGAGAAAGGAAAGGGGAAAGAAGTCCTAAGATAAAAGCAGTTTTATTTTTTGTAGTTGTTTGCCTAACTTACAAGATAAAGCGGTAGACTTAAAGGCAGTGCAGTTAGCAGGAAAACATAAATTCATAAAGAAAACTGATGCTAGGAAAAAAGAGTCAAGGAAAGCCAATTTTATGCTGAGAATCTGGGTTTAGATTTCCAGTGCAAATCAAGAGGCCTTTTAGTAAAACACGCAGATATCACAGCACAGCCCAGAAGATGGGCCAATTACAAGAACCACTTAGGTACCTGCTGCAGGATGAAATCTAAAAAGAATAATCAAAACTGCTGTTGCCGGATAGTTCAAACTGACAACAGAGAACAGCTGTGAATTTTTAGTGAGGAAAACAGGCTGCAGCACAAGCAACAGTAGTTTCTGTTTAACAGCCTGTGAAGAGCCGATTTGAAGTAACTGGTTTTTATGGGTCATTGACACTCAGATGGTTCTGAAAGGGTTCTTCTCTAAGGGAGGTCTAATTAGGCTTAGTCACAGAATATTTTAAGTGATTTTTGGACATGGAACACAAATACAATCACCCCATCTTCATAAACAATGTCTAGAATTCTCTTGGCACTAGGTCCATTATTGCTTGTGTCTAATTTTTTCCTTTTGTTCTTTTAGAATTAGTTTACAATATGGTATGAGGGAGGGATCTACATTTACTTTTTTCTTAAATTGTTGCCTATTAATTCCATTACCATTTGTTGAGTAATCTATACTTTCTCCTGACATTTATCATATTCTTCGTATACTCTATTTTGTAATATGTAGATGTATTTCTACGTCTTTGCCATTGCCATGTCTGCTTTTATTGGCCAATATAACACAGTTTTATTTTTAATGCACAGCTGTATTTTTATAGTGCATTTTAATATCTAAAAGGAAAAGACGTCTTTTCACAAATTTGTCTATTCCTAATAATTTATTCTTCCTGATAAATTTCAAAATCATTCGCCAATATGAAAATAAATATTTTTAACACTCATGGTGTTCAAAAGCCAAAAAGTATTAAAAGGTAGACAGTGAAAATTCTTCCTCTCATCCTTGTTTACCATCTTCCTGGATCCCATGTCACCCTCCTCCCACAAACCAGTAAGCACTAATATTTGTTTCACATGTATCCTTCCAGATTTTCTTTAGGCGTGTTACAGCAATTATAGATTCTTAATTTCCTTCTTTTTTAAACAAAAGGCACTCCTTAACAATATACTTAGATCACTTAAGATTATAACTTGGGGGCATCTTTATTCTTTTTTTGCAATTTGATTGCATTTTATGAATGTACCATAATTTATGTAACTAGTCCCCTATTGATGGACGTTTATGTTTCCCCAGTGTTTTGCCACCAGCCCTGATGATCTAGTGGTTAAGATTTGGTGTTCTCACCACAGTGGCCCGGGTTTGCTTCCCCATCAGGGAAACACACCATCCATCTGGTGGTTGTCAGACTATGGTTGCTGTGTGTTGCTGAAAGCTCTGCCACTGGTAATTCAAATACCAGCAGGATCATACATGGTGGACAGGTTTCAGTGGAGCTTCCAGACTAAGACAGACTAGGAAGAAGGACCTGGCCACCCAATTCCAAAAAAATTGGCCATGAAAACCCTATGAATAGCAGTAGGGCATTGTCTGATATATCGCCGGAAGGGGAGGGGATGGTGCAAAAAGGCAGGCAGGGCTCTGCTCTGCTGTTCACAAGGCCACTGGGAGTTGGAATTGATTCAACAACATTAACAAACAAAAAATCTTTTGCCATTACGAACAATACTACTGTACCTTGAGTAAACTTATACATACCAAAATTAGCACAAGAATTGTACCAGTAGAATAACTTATCAGGAATAGAATTGTTGGGTCAAAAAGCACAAGTATTTATAGTTTTGATAGATCTTACCGAACTGCCTTTTGTATGAGGTCACACAAATTGACACTCTCCCCAGAAATGTATGTGGGTACCCCTCTCCTCCCTGTGTTAACAACGTTGTATATTATCTAATTTTTGGATTTTTGCTAATCTAATAGTGAAAAATGGTATCACATTTACATTTTTCTTATACAAATAATACTAAACATTTTTTACCATGTTTAAAGGTCAGTGTATTTCTTTTTTTGCAATAATTTATTGAAGTCTATGGCCGTTTTTCTGTCTGGTTCTTCAATTTTTTAACGGAAATTTTTTCTAGGAGCTTTATATAAATAAAGAAAAAGCAAAACACTTTATGATATGCATTGAAAATGTTTTGCCCTGATTTGTTATTTGTCTTTTGAACATGTTTTTTTCAGATTTTTAAAAAATGTGGTTAAATTATATCAACCATTTTTTTATGGCTTCTGAAATTTGTTATAAAAAGTCTTTCCTTTCTTGAAAGTTATAAAGAATTGTATGATTTCTTCTTATATTTTTATTATCTTATTTTAAAATATAAATTATTGATTCTTTTGGAATTATCGTGCTATATGATTTGAGGTATGGATTTAACATTCTTTTTGTCTAATTGGCTATGAAATAGTCCCAACCCCATTTTTCCACTGATGTGATATGCCACCTTGATCATATATTAAATTCCAACTTCTATTGGAGTCTGTCTCTGGGCTTTCTTTTCTAATTTCATTGGTCTATTTATGCACATTTTCCACTGTTTTAACTATTGAGGTTTTATAATTATAATTTGAACATCTGGTAGGGCATCTCTCACCCATTGCTCTTTTTTATTTTTTGAGGAAGACTGACCCTGAGCCAACATCTGTTGCCAATCCTGCTTCTCTTTTTCCCTTTTTCTCTCCAAGGCCCCATCATAGTTGTACATCCTTCCAGTTGCTCTATGTACCACCTCAGCACGGCCTGACAAGTGGTGCGTTAAGTCTGCGCCCAGGAACTGAACCAGTGAACCCTGGGCCACCGAAGTGGAGCGTGCCAATCCAACAGTTGCGCCACTGGGCCATCCCCCATTGCTCTTTTTTTACGAGGCTTTTCTGACTCTTCTTTTATGTTTATTTTTCTATACTTAGTTTATGATCAGTTGTCTGCTTCCAAAGAAATCCTCTTTTTTAAAATTAGAAACATAAAGTTGTTAAAACAGCTTAAAGATAATGACACAATGTTGATGTTGGAATTTTCAAATCAGAGCATGTTATGTTTTTCCGCTTGTTCAAGTCTTCTCCTGTGTCCTTTAGTAGTATTTAAAATTTTTTATTCATAAAGGTTTTACACATTTACAGTTAAGTTTCTTTCTTGATAATTTATATTTTTTGAGGCTATTGGAAACTGAGTCTTTTTTTCACATTAGATTCTAACTGATTACATAAATGACATTGGTCTCTGTGTATTAATTTTATGCCTTGCTACCTTACTGAATTCTCTCCAAGTCTGTCTATTATCTGCAAATAGTGAGAGTTTTATCTTTTGTCCAATTTTTATAGCTTGTTTTACTTTCAGTAAAATGTCAGATAATAGCAGTATCCTTTTCTCTTTCTTCATTTAATTAGGAAAACTTCTAGTGTTTCACCATTAAAGTTAAAGTGTTTGGGCTAACATAGACGTATAATATGATGTTGAAAACAAACAATCTATACCTTTATTACTGAATTTTTAAAATGACAATTGATATCCAGTGAAATTTCATGAATTTAAAATGTTAGCCTCAGGAAATTAAAAATCTTCTCATGATGAAACAGAGCTCACCTTCTTATTGGCAAGGTATTTTATGTCCTTCAGCAAAATTTTGTGGTTTTCTTCACATAGGAGTTTCATGAAGGGCCCAATTGTCTTGATATCCACTGTTTATATTTAAGTCCCCATTTTACTTGAACTCTAACCAGCTTTTGACACTGTTCTAAATTCTCTTTTTCTTAAAACATTCTTTTCTCTTTGATCTAATGATGCCTCACTGCTGGTTTTCCTCCAATATCTCTGACTACTCATTTATGTGAGTTTATCCCTAGCTTTTTTATATTTGTTTTCACTAATATAAACAATGTTAAATAACAGTTGAGAAAATAAGCACGTTTTTCTTGTTCCTTACTTTAAAGGGAATAAATAGTGCTTTACAAGCAGGTATGATAACCACTATTGGTCTCATGATTATTCTTCTATCTCTGTTTTGTTTAAAAATATAATTTATTTAATATGGAGTCTATTTCTAGACTTTCTGATATTGAAGATAATCACATATTTTCTGGTGGCAAGGTACACATTTTTTTTCTTATTTTTCATGTTAGATACATTCTCTTAATAGATGCATTCCAAAATAAATGGTGCTAAATTATGGTGAATTAATTCTTCATGTACGGCTGAATTTTATTTGCAAATATATGATATGGGATTTTAAAATTCATAATATTTAAATTTGGCTCATGGTTTGCACTTTTGTGCTAAATAATTAATTAGTTGCAGTATTTAATTCAGCTATTCCACAAAAACTTAGTAAGCACTCACTTTGCTGCAGTCAGTACGCTGGGTGCCAGGAGTACAATGGATCACAAAACCAATGGGGTCCCTGAACTCCTGGATCTCACAGCATAAGGTACTGTTGGAACCATGATGCATTTTACAAAGGAGAGTTTACAGTGCCGTGAGGGACAAAATTGGAGAATCTGAACTAGTTTGGAATTTCTGAATGTTCAGGAAGACTTCTGAGGAAGTGACAATTGAGTGACACCTGCACACTGAGTAGAAGTTAATGTGTGAGAGGATGGGAGAATCAGGAAGAATCCTGTAAGTACAGACTGTAGCAGGAGACACTAGAACACACAAAATAGGGGGAGGGTAGTGCCTGCCTGTACGGTGAAGGGTCAGCCCTTGCAACTCATGCAACTATTTCTTTTGGTATTTACCTCTGTATCTCTGAACTACCACTTGCTTGTGTGGCTGCTTCATGATGTATCATTATCTATTGACTTTGCACTCTCGAGGATAACTAATCGTTCTCTATCACCCTGTCACTCACGTGGGTAAATACTGTTTCCCAATGCTCCCAAAGTGGTCATATTATAACATTGGTCAGATCTTTTTCATTTTTTACATATTTGACTTTGTAAAATGAATTCACAGAAGAATCATGTGGCACAATAAGATTACACTTATTTTCCAATACAACTTTTTCCCCTGAAGTTAATGATCATTCTCATTTGTTTCTGTGTTCTGTGCCCCCAAATTTCTTCTAGTCGCTTAAATCACCTCTCAATGCTTTTAAACACAACAGTATTTTGTTCATTTCTTCTTCTTCCAGACATCTTTCCCAGAGCCTCAGCCCTGCTTCAGTTAGGACGTGCTGCTTCCCAGGACTGCAGCAAGACCATTATCTTGGAATCTCCCTTCCCATTGTCCATTTCCTTCTCCTCTTTTTGTATTTGTTCTCCTGTTCCTGAATCACCTGACTTTCTTGATTTACTGAATCCCTTGACTTTCTTGGTTTACTCTCAGTTTCTTCCTGAGAAAGGCGGCATAGAAATAAGATTTTGGAGGTATTTTATATCTGAAAGTATTTTCTATTCTGCTCTGGCATTTTTGTAGTAGTTTGGCTGGGGATAGAATTCTAGGTTCAAAATAATTATCCCTCTAGAATTTTAAAAGCAGCACTACGTTGTGGTTAAGCTTTTAACATTACTGTAGACATTCTGATTCATTATCCTTTGTAATGGTGCTTGTTTTATTTTTCTTCCATGTCTCCTAAGTTTTAAAATTTAATGAAGATGCACCTTTAGTGTAAGTCTATTTTTTCCTATTGTGTTGAATACTCAATGGATCATTTCAAAATGAGAATTCATGATCCTACTTCTGGGAAATTTCTTTGATGATTCCCTTTCCTGATTTTCTCTTTCCAAAACTCTGATTCACAAATTGAAACTTCTAGACTTCTTTTTAAAAAATTTTTTCCCTACATTTCTTCATTTTTCTAGTTTTGGTCTGCTTCTCAGGATATTGTATTAATTTTATCTTCCAAGTTTCTATTAAGTTTTTTTATTTCTGCTGACATATTTACAATTTTTAAAGTTCTTTTTTTCTCAAATATTCATTTATCAAAGCACCTTGTTCTTGTTTCATGGTTGCAATATTTCAGAAATCCTGCACAGTCTGTTTTTCTAAGTCTTTTCCCCCTCTTTGTTTGCTTATTTGCTTGTTTGTTTTGGCCTCTGTTTCTTATGTCAGAGTGTTTCCTCAGATATGCTCCTTGCCTGTTTTTCATACACAAGAGAACAACACGAAGGTGCTGATTAACATTTTCTCTGCATGGGTGGGCTTTGTAGACTGGGGACTTCATGGCAGGCCTGGCCTTTCTTAATAGGATTCTGGAAGAGAAATAAGTCCTACAGAATATTATTTTAGTGACTATTTTCTCATTTTTCCCAAGGGAGTTCTTTAGCTGGTATCATTCTAGATTCAGAGAAGGTGGGTTAATGCTTTGTATGTGATGGAAGCCCTAGAGCGTTAGGGCTTTGTTGTCCCATGGAACTTAGTTGGAGAATGGTTGCTTTGGCCCCAATGTATCTTTAGAACTTGTTTCTTGGGCCAGTCAGATTCCTCAGACAAGAATCTTTCAGTCAGCTCTCTGCAGGGTTTAACATGCTGACATTGTGGGAGCCGAGTGGGGAAAGCACACTGGATGTGTCAGTATTTGCATGAGCACAGCTTCACTGAGGCCCCTGTTGACAGGACATGCCAGACTCGCACCCTCAGCTGTGCTGGTGGTTTCCAGGGCAGCATTCTGTTACTATGTCTTCACTAGAGAAGACCCTCAGTCTCCTGCAGAAGAGATTACTGAGAAGGGCCTCTCTGCCTGGAATCAGTGAGGGGATTAAGGGGCCTAATTTCTTTGTAATTTCACTTTTAACTAATCCTTCTGTTAGGCCCACATCCACCCCCACTTTGAGAGGTGTGTGGTGCTACCCCCTCCTCAGGCTTCAGCAGGTTCTTCAGTGCAACCGGACTCCCTATGTTGCCTGCTTAGGATTCAGTTTTCCAGACTCTGCTAATTTACCACTGTTTTTCTGCTTTTAAACTTCTCAAATTTTGTTTCTATTATCTTCTCTTCCAAGATCTTTATTCCTACAGTTTTGTGACTAAAGAAAACAAAACAAAACATCTTTTTACTACTATTTCACGGGGTTCAGGAAAGAGCAAAGGAAAATGCATATGTTTAACCCACTACCCATAACCAGAAACCTAATTATTTTGCCTTTATATTACATTTTAATATTCTACAGAGATAAGATTGTCTCATTCTTCGCTGTTTCAGAAAAAAATCTAATTGCTCTTTTTTATTCCATCCTGATCAACTTCACAGTAATTTGAAAAAAATCTATGGGGATGTTATTTGTAAGTACATTAAATGTTTATAAATATTTATTGGGGAGAATTTTTACAATATCATGGTTTGATTTTCAAGAAAATAAGCCTCTGTTCCCCACTTTATATGTCTTCTTTTAAGACCTCTTAGCAAAGATTTTAGAGTTATTTATATGTGTTTCTTATATTTCTTGTCATTTTAAATAACTTATTTATCCCCATTATATTTATTGACAATATTTATCCCCATTATTTATTGAGACAATATTTATCCCCATTATATTTATTGAGATTTTCTAGTATGTAAATAAATTTAAAATTTAAAATAAAATTGTGACTATTTATTTTATAACTGGACAGCTGATTGTATTCTTTTTTTTCTAATAGATTTTTGCAGATATTTCTCTCCTGCCCTAGGAAGACAAATATCATCTGTAAATAATAATAATTTTCTCACTTTTTATAATGACCGTTCTTCTTTTTGTAACTCTAAACCAATTTCATCAATTTCTGTTTCCTTTCTTCATTCTATTTGATTTTTAGATGAATTTAGCTGTTATTTTTCTACTATCTTACACTATTAATTTATTTTTAATAGTTTTTTTGTTTAACAATGTATGCAATAATTTTATATTTGTGTGGAACCTTGACTTTACAACAAACATTTCTGTAAATAATGTTATCATTTTCATAATTTTATAAATTCTCTGCAATTATTTTTATTTACTTTTTGACTTAGTATTTCAGAGGAATGTAGTTTTATTTTTTAAGTGATTTAGCTTACTTGTTGAACTTTCATTACTACATTTTTAAATTATTCTTGATCGGTGTCTTAAACGGTTGTCTTCAGGGTTGCATTTCATCCATAGACATATTTTGTTTAGTGATTTTGTTATGTCTGAATAGTCTTTTAAAATACAATGTAACTATGTAGGTGTGCAACTGGTTATAATTCTATAAATTCAGTGCCTATTATTTTATACCTGACCAACTTCACCTGCCCTGTGCAAATCATTGACCTGTTAACTCCTACTATAGGAAATACAATTTTGTTTTTGATTATATCATATTTGGACTCATAATTATATTTAGGGGAAAGGAGAGCAAACTTCAAACTTTCATGAACAATCAAAGAATAATCTAGTTTTTTTATAAGTAGTATGATGAAAGGCCAGATACTATGTACTAATCACAAAGTAGTGACCCCAATAATGTTTTAACCCCTCCAAGTTTTGTCCAATTGAGCAAGATGAAAGACTCGAGCTAATAAAAATCCAGCCCCTATTTCTAATTAGCAAGCTATAGAAGTTAATATGTCAATAGAAAATATACCTCTACTGCAGATGTAACAAATATGGAGAGAACAGAGAAGGAGTCACCGTATTTTTTCTGTCAAGAGCCAGATGGTAAATTTTTTCAGTTTTGCCAGTAATATGGTTTCTTTTGCAACTACTCCACTGTGACATTGTGGTATGAAAGAAGCCATAGGCAATATGTGAGTGAATGAGCAGGGCCGTGTTCCAGTACAATTACTTTTTTTTGCAAATGTAAGTGGTAGACTAGATTGGATCTGTGGGCCGTAGTTTGCCAACCTGTGGATTAGAGCAATTCAGTAGGTCCCACATTATACAGACAAAATTGAGGAAAACTAAAAATGGCCTGGAACCTGGTCCTGGGGTTGCCTGATGGCTTCCTCCCTCAGGTGGCTATTTCTGACCAAGTAACTGAGGATGGAGAAATCAGTCAAAGCATGATCTCTAGTGTTATATAGATATTCAGCCTTCCCTACCCCTCCCACTACATCAAAATTAATCGGTTTCTTTTCTTACTTTACAGTTTTAGTAAGAAGCATGTTTTATCTCATTGGCCCATGTGAATGAATTAGGGAAGATCAATACAACGATTTTGATCTAACTTCAATATTTCTAGCTATATGGGAGGTAAACTGAAATAATTAAGATCAGAGAATAAGTCTCATACATTTCTGTCCTACATTGGAATTTTTCTTTGTGGTGGTGCTGGATATCTTCTGTTTGAACCAAGAGATCAAATCTCCACACTTCTCTACCCTGCTTGTGGCCCAGGATGCTGACCTGTGTGGTCTGAATCAATGGACTCCCGTGCCCACTGGCTGCTGATGCCCCTACAGCCATCTGGGAATAGGGAGTGAACTCCTCAGGAGATCAGAGAGAGGGAAGAGAGGATGATTCAGGTGTTTATTCCCTCAGCTCCTTCCCTTTTCTGAAGGTTAAGCTTTGTTGGAGTAGTTCTCTCTGTACAACTGTCTCTTTCTCTCTAGGTCTTGCAGCCTGCACCTCACCCTTTCAGGAAGCTAGGACTAGCTCCTGGATGTGCACCATCCTTTGTGGTTTCCCTACACCTCGACCTCTTCTTTGTAAATGGTCTCTTTTTAAAACCCATCTCGAATTAGCCACTTTTTGTGTGTAATTTGTTTCCTGCCAAAACCCGAAATGATAAAGTTAGCAAATAAATGCTCAATCTCTTGGTGGCCCAAGAGAATGGATAGTCTCTAGGATAGTCTCTATTTATAGACTATGAAGTCTGTTATGGTACTTCTTTCATATAATTAAATTTTGTCTTATTTAAATTTTTTATTGTTGTAATCTATAAAGAGAAAGTTATATTAAAGTACTAGCTACAACCAATGTATTTCTATAACTTTCTCATTATTTTTCTTTAGATAATGTGATTTGACGGCCCATAAAAGTTTGAGTTTAGTTTTATCAAAGTGAAATGACTTTCCTTTCCCATTTAATAATCTTTAATTTTTAATACCTCACTCTGATATGCATTTTGCTGCTCCAGCATTTGTTTGTTTATACAGATTGATAACATTTTGCCTCTTCTTTAACTTTTATTGTATATAAATTAATTGTTTATTCTAATTATTTAAGTAATATAATTTCTCAGCCAAGTTGAGAAAACACTAAATATGTAATGAAAGAACAAAGAGATCACTAATAATCCCAACTCCACCACCAGCTACTAGCTTTGTGCTGTTCTCATCTCTGCGCTCCTCCTGTGCTACCCAAGTCTTTCCACTGTGTTGTGGCTGGGTAATCAGCCCCGTATCCTCAGCCTCCTTTCTGGATACCCCTTCTACCTTCTGGTTTTAACTGAACCTGGCTGTCCCATGAAGACTCTGCATTCTCAAAATGAAGTATTCTCAAATAACAACTTGGTTCGATAGCCTTTTTGCAAGCCCTTTTTGTTGCAAACTATTACTTTATCTTCCTTTTGCAAGAAAAGTTCGCTGCTACTTTGAGGCTGACACTATTATAATTTACCATCTTGCTACTCCCTCATCGTCTGTCCCCTAGGTTTCTCTCCATCATTCACCGAAGACAATTCAATCTCTTTAACATTCAAAATATCTATTATGCACATCTTTGATTTCAAGTAAGTTTTAGGTCTAACACACACACTTATACATGGTACTTATTCTTACAAGACATGACATGTACCAACATCTCCATCTTATGAAGAGTGCAAAAAATAATGCTCTGCCTCCTTATTTATCTCAGTAAACTTCTCTAGTTTAGTTCATTCTACCTAGTCCTCGATATAATTGCAAAATGTTTTATATACTGTGGTTGCATGGTGTTTGTATTCTGTGGTTACATATTCTGAATATGAAGTACATATATGTGTATTATATATATATTTATACATATATGAAAGTATATACATATCATATATACATACACATATGAATGAATATAAAATGTATGTACACATATATATAAATAATCTATTTGTATATTAAGTATTTGTGTTCTCTAAGTCTTCCTTTGGATGTTAAGCTATTTTGAGAACAGGGGCTATGATGTATATGAGAACTTGTTCCCAGATTTCTTCTTTACCCAGAGCTCTGACTGGTGAGAAGCAGGATCTTTTGTTAAAGAGCTTCCATCCTTTAGTTATAAAATCACAGAATTATTCCAGAGCATTTTCATCTTTTCTTTCCAAGTGTTCAAGTAGTAAGAAAGAGAGTGGGATCTTTTATTTCAGAACAAAAATGAAGATATTTAAGGTCATGTTATTGTATGGTCAAAGGATTACTATGGAGACTAAACAGTACTTTCAAGCTAGAATAATGACTTTGAATCAAGAAAAGAAAAACACTTGAGCACTTGTCCTAGATAAGAGCCAGTGTGAATTGCCTAAGCACTGACTATGAGTTTTCAGAGTGCTATTTTGCAAAGTTATCCCATAGCCAGATTTCTAAACATAGACCTTGTATATTAGAGAGAAAAATCCAGAAGACATTTTTGTACACCGACATCAGATGAAAATTTCCACTCTGTAGTACTTTGCCCCTCTAAATTGTGTTAGCTGTCCTTTGTCTTAAACTTTGAGGACTAGGAGTGGAGATTTAATTAAGAAATTCTAATGGAATATTTATGGAAATATTAAGTAATCAAATTATCATTGTTTACCTTGACATCTGGTCTTTCCCATCTTACATCTTTGATTATATTCTCCTTTCCCATTTTTTACATTATCAGAAATGCCTCATAATGCCAAGATCAGAAAAAGCCTGAGTTCTTCTCTGGGAAAATGACTACAGAATAGCTGAGGTCAGAGACCAGTGAACTACAATAGTCAGTTATGGAATTTTAGGAATAAGTGCGAAATAATGAAATGTGGGATTAAAAAATACATAAACATACAGCTAAAAATCATACCATGGTGTTACTCTTTAACGCAAGCTGCCCCCGCGTAAGCCGCTGAAGGGCAGTACAGGGAGTTGCTTTTATCTGGCAGAAAGGAAATCCTTGCAGATGCTTTTAGCTACAGGCATACTCTCAGCTAGGCCCACTACTGGAAATACATGATAAATATAATTTCATGTAACTGTGGTGACTCTGGGCAATCCACATGTAGTAGAAACTTTACTTAAGCATTTATTTAAGTAACTGAAGCAAAGGAAAATAAAACTAGCGTTTACTGAATACAGAATTACAGGTTTAGGAGAGTAGAGAAACAATAATCAGCAAGATTTCATTCTATAAACAGGCTCTTGCAGAGTGACACTTAACCCCAGTGTAATGACATCCTACACTGTATTATGCAGACATAATTATGAAATATTCTTACTAGTAGAGAATGTTTATCAAGTAAATATATGTTTAATGACTGTAATCAGAATAAAATGTTTCTATGATTTCATAGCATCATTCAACTGTGACATGTAAGTGTAATGATTACCGCTTAAAAGAAAGTTTGCCTTTGGATGAAAACTATGAATGAAAAAAATCATTTTGAATTTTTAAATAGACTAAATTTCTATTTTTCAGAAAAGGAAAGACATTTATGTCCTTATGTACTAGGTATACAGAGATTTAGGTATGTAATTATTTTACATCAGCATAGATCATCTATGTTTTTATGTATTATTTGTATAATTCAGTGTGAGAAACATATCGTATTGAACTATTCCCTGAGAACAATTTAGAACCAGTGATTATGTCATATGAAAAGGGAACTATTTATTCCTAAGCAAAAAAAATAGAAAGAAAGGTTAAAAAACAAGCAGCAACAACAAATTTATAGATTTCCAGAAAGAGTAGTCTTAGCTGAAATAGATATCTGTGTCTGAAAACACAACCAGCCCTGATTTGGAGACAAAATAATTTGGTTTTCATCCCTCATCTGCTACTTCCTTGCTATGTGACCTTGGTCAAGTTATTAATTTGTCAGGCAGTGGGGGAGCTTAGTTTTCTATAAAATTGAGGGAGTATTACCTAAATTTGCATGGTGAATGGTATAGCTATTATTTTACAGATTATTTTTATTGCATGCATATCAAGTTGGAATAGGAAATGGTTAATAAGTCATGCATTCTTTAAGTGTCAGGTATTTTTATGAATAGTCTCAATTTTAGGTTTAAGTTGGTTTCATATACTTAGACAAACAATCAAGAAGAATTTGCACATCATGTTTGGTCCAATCTGCTAGAACAGTCTAGTGTTCTAGAAAACTAGAACTAGTCTAGTGAAAAACTGGTGCTTCTTTGTATTAGCTAAATATACTGTCTTATAAATGGATCACACTGATTAATTTGACAGAAAGTTGACCAGTACACTCTTTGAAGACTATAAAAGAACACAGTAAATAAGACAGTGCCATAAATATGATGGATGGATATGCATTTGAAACTTCATTCATATATCAGACTTTATTTACTATATTGTGTAACTTTCAACTTGTGAAGAATATGCATAATATGCATAATATGCATACGCAGCATTAATAGTCAAAATTGAATTATTATGGTTTAAAATGTAAATTTATTTAATTGAAAAATACTAAAGTAGGAAAAAACAGTTGGAACAGCTCAAAGGGAAGGATGGTTTTCCTTTAGGATGTTTGCAGAGGATGTGTCAATATGACACCGCAGGAAATTCTGTCCAGTATCCTGCTAAAGCAATAATACACTGTCTGCTCAAAATTAGGCTCTGTAAATTAATAATCTTAAACTGATCTTCAAGATACTGGATGATTCACATCCTCCTCCATTGTATTAGCAGTAAGAAACATACTCTTACATTGCATTTACTCATTGTCACATGCACAAAACAAGATACCAGTGTTTATTCCCATCCATATGACTCTGACATATGACTTAACAAATTAAGAAACATATTTGGATTTATTTCTCTTTATGTTTTCTTCCTTGGTCAACATTTTGGAACTTCTTGAGGATACAATACAATAAACAACAATAATGATATTCCTTTTCTCACTCAACCTTCATCCTAATATTTTTATTTTGTTTTAGTAATGCAGATGAAAACATGCTAATAAAAAATTTGTTTCAAGCAAATATGTAATTTTAATATTTTTAACATACATTTTATACTTTTACTATACATGACAAAAAAAATAAACATAAATATCAGCTTAATATATTATAAGATGAACACCTATGTAACCAGTACCCTGATCAAGAAATTGAATTACTGCCGAGACTCCAAACACCACCTCCTCATGTGACTTTCTCAATCATATGTCCCCATCTTTCCCCTAATGTTAACTGCTATCCTGACTTTTATGATAATCATTGTCTTGCTTTTTTTATTCATCACCTCTTCTTTGGAAGAGTTTTTACACTAAAATTTAATTTTGCCACTTTTGTGTGGTGTTTATAGGTGGAAAAATATGTATTATTTTGTGCTTAGGATCTACATTCAATGTTATGTTTATATGATTACACCATGCATGTGGCTGCAGTTCATCTATTTGCCATTGTATGTATATATGAAAATTAACATCATATTCTATTGTTGATGACTATGAGTTGTTTATGTTTTGTGAATATTATTAAACATCTAGAAATGAAATTGCTCGGACTTAGAGTATGCATTCAATTAATGCCAAACTGTTTTCCAAACAGGTTGTCCCATCATCAATATGTGTGAGTTCCTGTAGCTTCACTACTTGAGGGTACTTGGTTTTATTGGTCTTTTCACTTTAACCATTTGGTGGACAGTGGTTGTTTCTCACTGTGGTTTTAATGTGCATTTTTCTTGTTTCTGTTGAGATGTTTATTGAATGTTTCATATCACTTATATGAAGCACTTATTCAAATCTCTCTCTGTCTTTCTCTATATATATTTATGTGCTATTGAGTTGTAGGAATTCCTTATAAATTTTGAATATTAACCCCTTACCAGATACATTGTTTCCAAATATTTTCTCCCATGCTGTAGGTTGCCTTTTCACTCTGTTGATTTTTTTCCTTTGCTGTGCAGAAGCTTTTTAGTTTGATGCAATCCCACTTGTCTGTGTTTGCTTTTGTTGCCTGCACTTTTGATGTCATATGTAGGAAATCATTGCCAAAATCAATGATACAAAGCTTTTCCCTTATGTTTTCTTCTAGGAGTGTAATAGTTTCAGGTATTACATTTAAGTTTTTAATCCATTATGAGTTTATTTTTGTGTATGATGTAAAATAAGGGTCTATTTCATTCTTTTGTATGTGTCTATGCAGTATTCCTAACACCATTTGTTGAAGAGACTATCATTTCCCCATTGTGTAGTCTTGGCATCCTTGTTAAAGATAATTTGACCATATATGCATGAGTTTATTTCCACGTTCTCTATTCTGTTTCATTGGTTTTATGTCTGTCTTTATGCTAGTACCATATAGTTTTGATTACTGTAGATTTGTAATATGTTTTGAATTCAGGAAGTGTGATGCCTCTTGCTTTGTTCTTCTTTCTCAAAATTGTTTGGGCTATTTGAAGTCTTGTGGTTCCATATGAAT
Organism: Diceros bicornis minor; assembly: GCF_020826845.1. Lineage (NCBI taxonomy): Eukaryota > Metazoa > Chordata > Mammalia > Perissodactyla > Rhinocerotidae > Diceros > Diceros bicornis. The sequence continues at coordinate 54,138,491 of NC_080762.1, read as the reverse complement.
TTTAGGAATTTTTTTTTTTGTATTTATGCAACGAATGCCATTGGGATTTTGCTAGAGATTGCATTGACTCTGTAGGTTGCTTTGGGTAGTATGGACATTTTAACAATATAAAGTTTTCCAATTCATGAACACCAGATGCTTTACCATTTATTTCTGTCTTTAATTTCTTTCAGCAATGTTTTTGAGTTTTCAGTGTACAGGTCTTTCACCACTGTATTTAAGTTTATTCCTAAGTATGTTATTCTTTATGATGCCATTTGTAAATGGAATTATTTTTGACTTTCCTTTCAGATTGTTCCTTGTGTATAGAAATGCGACTGTGCATTGACTTTGTATCCTGCTACTTTGCCAAATACACTCACTAGTCCTTACAGGGTTTTTTTTTGTGTGTGGAATTTTTAGAGTTTTCTACATATAATATCATATCATCCGCTAACAGGGATAATTTTATTTTTCCTTTTCAATTTGGATGCCTTTTACTTCTTTTTCTTGCCTTATATCTCTGGCTAGAACTCCCATACTATGTTGAAGACAAGTAGTGAGAGTGGGCATCCTTGCCTTGCTCCTAATCTTAGCAGAAAAGCTTTCAGTTTCTCACTACTGAGTATAATGTTCTCCGTGGACTTTTCATTTAAGCCTTTATGATGGTGAGTAATTTACTTCTATTCTTAATTTGTTCAGTATTTTTATCATGAAAGAGTGTTCAATTTGTCAATTGTTTTTTATGCATCTATTGAGATGATCTTATGATTTTAAACCTGTGTTATGTTAATGTGGTGTACCACATTTATTGTTTTGCACATGAAACATCCTTGCAGAGCTGGAATAAATCCCATTTTATCATTGTGCATGATTTTTTTAATGTGCTGTTGAATTTGATTTGCTATAATTTTGTTGAGAATTTTTACATCTGTATTCATAACGAAGATTGGCCTTTAGTTGTCTTTTCTTGTAGTGTCTTTATCTGGCTTTGGTATTGTGTAACACTGGTCTTGTAAAATAAGTTTGGGAGTGTTCTCTCCTCTCTAATTTTTTGGAAGACTTTAAGAAGGATTGGCATTAATTCTTCTTTAAATGTTTGGTAGAATACACCAGTGAAGCCATCTTGTCCTGGACTTTTCTGTGTTGGGGAGTTTTTGATTATTGATTCAATATCCTTTCTCATTATTGGTCTGTTCACATTTTCTATTTCTTCATGAATCAGTCTTGGTAGGTTGTATGTTTCTAGGGATTTATATTTCTCTTCTAGGTTATCCAATTTGTCAACATACCATTGTTTTTGTTTCTGTGGCATCAATTGTAATATCTCCTCTGTCATTTCTGATATTATTTATTTGAGTTCTCTCTTTTTGTCTTATTTAGTCTAGCTAAAAGTTTTCAGTTTGGTTGATTTAAAAAAAAAAAAACACTTCCTAGTTCGATTGATTTGTCCTATTGTTTTTTTATTCTCTGTTACATTTACTTTTGCTCTAATCTTAAATATTTCCGTCCTTCCACTAACTTTGGATTTAGTTTGTTTTTCTTTTTATAGTTCTTGAAGTGTAAAAGGTTGTTGAGAACTTTTTTCTTTTTCTAAAAAATATTTTATTGAGGTCACATTGGCTTATAACATTGTGTCAATTTCAGGTGTAAATCATTATATTTCAGTTTCTGACCAGCCCCCATCGTGTTCACCACCAATAGTCTAGTTTTTACCCATCACTGCACATATGTGCCCCTTTACTCCTTTTACCCTCCCCCTACTCCCTTCTCCTCTGGTAACCACTAATCTGTTCTCCTTATCTATGTGTTTGTTTATCTTTCACATATGAGTGCAATCATATGGTATTTGTCTTTCTCTGTCTGACTTATTTCACTTAGCATAATACCCTCAAGGTCCATCCATGCTGTCTCAAATGCACTTTTGTCTTTTATTTTGTCTTTTATTGTGGCTCAGTAGTATTCCATTGTATATATATATATATATATATATATATATATATATATATATACCACATCTTCTTTATCCATTCATCTATTGATGGGCACTTGCTACCACATCTTGGTCATTGTGAATAATGCTGCATTAAACATAGTGGTGCATATACCTTTTCAATTTAGTGTTTTTGTGTTTTATTGATAAATACCACAAGTGGAAGAGACGGATCATATGGTAGTTATGTTTTTAATTTTTTAAGGAATCTCCATACTGTTTTCCATATTGGCTGTACCAATTTACATTCTCACAAACAGTGTACAAGAGTTTCCTTTTCATCCTCTGCAACACTTGTTATTTCTTGTCTTTTCAGTAATAGCCTTTCTGACAGGTGTGAGGTAATATCTCGTTGTAGTTTTGATTTGCATTTCCCTAATAATTAGAGACATTTAATGTCTTTTCATGTGCCTGCTGACCATCTGTATATCTTCTTTGGAAAAATGTCTGTTCATGTCCTCTGCCCATTTCATGATCCAGTTGTTCAATTTTTGTTTTTGAGTTGTATAAGTTCTTTATATATGTTGGAAATTAACTCCTTGTCAGATAAATGACTCATGAGTATTTTCTCCCAGTTGGTGGGTTGTCTCTTCATTTTGTTGGTGGTTTCCTTTGCTGGGCAGAAGCTTTTTAGTCTGATGTAGTCCCATTTGTTTATTTTTTCTTTTGTTTCCCTTGCTTGAGGAGGCATGGTAGTTGAAAAGATATGGATAAAACTGATGTCAAAGAGTGTACTGCCTCTATTTTCTTCTAAGACTTTTATGGTTTAAGGACTTACATTCAAGTGCTTAATCCATTTTGGGTTAATTTTTTTGTATGGTGTAAGATGACGGTCTACTCTCATTCTTATGCACGTGGCTGTCCAGTTTTCCCAACACCATTTACTGAAGAGACTTTCCTTTCTCGGTTATATGTTCTTGGCTCCCTTGTTGAAAATTAGCTGTCCATAGATGTGTGGTTTTATTTCTGGGCTTTCAATTCTGTTCCATTGATCCGGGTGTCTGTTCTTCTGACAGTACGATGTTGTTTTGGTTACTATAGCTTTGTAGTATATTTTGAAGTCAGAGATTGTGCTACCTCCAGCTTTGTTGTTTTTTCTTAGGATTGCTTTGGCTATTTATGGCCTTTTGTTGTTCCATACGAATTTTAAGATTATTTTTTCTATTTCCTTGAAGAATGTCATTGGGATTCTGGTTGGGATTGCATTGAATCTGTAGCTTGCTTTAGGTAATATGAACATTTTGACAATGTTTATTCTTCCAATCTGTGAACATAGAATATCTTTCCACTTCTTTATGTCTTCTTCAATTTCTTTCAATAATGTCTTATACTTTTCCGTGTATAGGTCTTTCGCCTCCTTGGTTAAATTTATTCCTAGATATTTTATTCTTTTTGTTATGATTGTAAATGGGGTTTTATTCTTGACTTCTCTTTCTGCTAGTTCATTATTAATGCATAGAAATGTAACCGATTTTTGTATGTTGACTTTGTACCCTGCAACTTTGCTGTAGTTGTTGATTATTTCTAATAATTTTCTGGTGGATTCTTTATGGTTTTCTGTATATAGAATCATGTCATCCACACACAGTGAGAGTTTTACTTCTTCCTTTCCAATTTGGATCCCTTTGATTTCTTTTTCTTGCCTAATTGCTCTGGCCAAAATTTCTGGTATTATGTTGAATAAGAGTGGTGGGAGTGGGCATCCTGTTCTCAGAGGAATAGCTTTTAGGTTTTCACCACTGAGTGTGATGTTGGCTGTAGGTTTGTCATATATGGTCTTTATTATGTTAAGATACTTTCCTTCTCCACCCATTTTATTGAGAGTTTTTATCATAAGTGGATGTTAGATCCTGTCAAATGCTTTCTCTGCATCTATTGAGATGATCATGTGATTTTTATTCCTCATTTTGTTAATGTGGTGTATAACATTGATTGATTTGTGGATGTTGAACCATACCTACATCCCTGGGATAAATCCCACTTTATTGTGATATATGATCCTTTTAATGTGTTATTGTATTTGATTTGCTAATATTTTGTTGAGAATTTTCACATCTATGTTCATCAGCAATATTAGCCTGTAATTTTCCTTTTTTGTGTTGTTCTTGTCTGGTTTTAGTATCAGGGTAATGTTGGCCTCATAAAATGAGTTAGGAAGCATTCTGTCTTCTTCCTTTTTTTGGAAGAGTTTGATAAAGACAGGTACTAAATCTTGAAATGTTTGGTAGAATTTACCAGGGAAGCTGTGTTGTCCTGGAGTTTTGTAGTTTGGGAAGATTTTGATTACAGTTTCAATCTCCTTACTTGTGATTGGTGTATTCAGATACTCTGTTTCTTCTTGATTCAGTTTTGGAAGGTTATATTTTTCTAAGAATTTATCCATTTCTTCTAGGTTATCCAATTTGTTGGCATATAGCTTTTCATAGTAGTCTCTTAAAATCCTTTGTATTTCGGAGTTGTTGATTGTAGTTTCTTCTCTTATATTTCTGATTTTATTCACTTGAGACTTCTCTCTTTTTTCTTAGTGAGTCTGGCTAAGGACTTGTCCATTTTGTTTATCTTCTCAAAGAACCAGCTTTTAGTTTCATTGATCCTTTCTATTGTTTTTTTAATCTCTATTGTATTTATTTATGCTATGATTGTGTTATTTCTTTCCTTTTATTGACTTTGGGCTTGTTTGTTTTTCTTTTTCTAGTTCTTTTAGGTGTAATGTAAGCTTGTTTATTTGAGATTTTTCTTGTTTTTTCAAGTAGACCTGTATTGCTATATACTTCCCTCTTAGTACCACTCTTCTTGCATCCCTTATGTTCTGGTGTGTTGTGTTTTCATTTTCATTTATCTCCTGGTATTTTTTGATTTCTCCTTTGATTTCTTCATTGATCCAATAGTTGTTCTGTAGCATGTTGTTTAGTCTCCACATATTTGTGACTTTCCCACCTTTCTTTTTATAGTTAATTTCTAGTTTCGTACAATTGTGATCAGAAAAGTTGCTTGATACGTTTCAATCTTCTTAAATTTATTGAGGCTTGCTTTTTTTTCCAACACACGTCTCTATCTTTGAGAATGTTCCATGTGCACTTCAGAATGTGTATTCTGCTGTTTTTGGATGGAATGTTCTATATATATCTGTTAAGTCCATCTGGTCTAGTGTCTCATTTTAGGTTGCTGTTTCCTTGTTGACTTTCTGTCTGGATGATCTATCCATTGACATAACTGCGGTGTTAAGGTCTCCTACTATTATTACGTTGCTGTCAATTTCTCCCTTTAGGTCTTAATACTTGCTTTATATACTTTGGTGCTCCTGTATTAGGTGCATATATATTAATAAGTGTTATGTCTTCTTAGTAAAATGTCCTTTTTAATCATTATTTAATGCTCATCTTTGTCTCTCATTATCTTTTTTATCTTGAAATCTATTTTGTCTGATATAAGTATGGCTACATCTGCTTTCTTTTGTTTGCCCTTAGCTTGGAATGTCATCTTCCATCCCTTCATCCTGAATCTATGTTTATCTTTAGAGCTGAGATGTGTTTCCTGGAGGCAGCATATTGTTGAGTCTTTTTTCTTTCTTAATTCATCCAGCCACTTTGTGTGTTTTGGTTTTAGAATTCAATCCCTTTACTTTGGAGTGATTATTGATATTGGATAGCTTAATACTGCCATTTTATCTTTTGTTTTCTGATTGTTCTATATTTCCATTGTTTCTTTTTCCTTATGTTTCTGCCTGCCACTTCCATTTGGTGGTTTTCTGTGATGTGTTTCTCAGTTTTCTCTTTATTTATGATTTGTGACTTTGTTCTGATTTTTGTTTTGTCATCACCATGAGGTTTGTTTAAAAGGTCTCATAGATGAGATAGCTTCTTATCTCCATTGGCCGATGCAGGTTCCATCCCTTTCCTTTTCCCCTTCTATGTTTTTGTTGTCAGAAATATACTTTTTTGAGTTGTGAGTTTGCAACGAAATTGATGTGGATATTGTTATTTTTGATGCTTCCTTTCCCTTTATTCTTTATGATATAATTAAATTTATACTAACCTATTCTGATAGAGAGCTGCAATTTTCTGATTATGTCTATTTATGTCCTTGCTGAAAACTTTGTAAACCTTGGCCTTAATGTTTCAGGTAGGAGGGCTCCCTTCATAATATCTTGTAAGGCAGGTCTAGTGGCAATGAACTCTCTCAGCTTTTGTTTCTCCTGGAAAGCTTTTATTTCTTCATTATATCTGAAAGATAATTTCATTGGATAGAGTACTCTTGGCTGATAGTTTTTGTCTTTCAATATTTTGAATATGTCATTCCATTCTCTCCTAGCCTGTAGGGTTTCTGCTGAGAAGTCTGCTGAAAGCATGAAGGGAGTTCCTTTGTAGGTTATTTTATTCTGTCTTATTGCCCTTAATATTTTTTCTTTGTCATTCACTTTTGGCAATTTTAGTATTATAAGCCCTTGAGAAGGTCTTTTTGCAGTGAGATAATTAGGAGGTCTATGAACTTCATGTACTTTCATGTCTAGTTCCTTCTCCAAGTTTGGGAAATTCTCACCTACTATATCTTTGAATAAGCTCTCTGCTCCATTCTCCCTCTCTTCTCCTTCTGGGATACCTATAGTTTTTATGCTACTTTTCCTAATTGAGTTGGATATTTCTCAAAGAACTTCTTTTTTAAAAAAATATTATTTCTCTCTCCTCCTCCATCTTAATCATTTCTAGGTTTCTATCTTGGAGCTCACTAATTCTCTCCTCTTTATGATCGTCTCTATTTTTAATGCTTTCTACATTATTTTCATCTTGTTAATTGTCTTATTCATCTCCAGAATTTCTGTTTGATTTTTTTTAGACTTTCCATCTCTTTGGTGATATAGTCCATCTATTCATTAATTTTACTCTTGAGCTCATTGAACTGTCTTTGTGAGTTTTCTTGTAACTCATTGAATTTCTTCATGACAGCTATTTTGAAGGCTTTATCAATTAGAATGTAATCTTTTGTGACTTCAAGTTTGATTTCTGGAGAGTTTTCATTCTCCTTCTGATATGCTGTGTTACTATAGTTATCCATGGTATTTGATGAATTGTTCCTCTGCTGGAACATTTGTAGTGGTAGCCACATTTCCTATTTGGTTATGGCTTTGGTTACTTTGGTTCTGAGCTGCTTCTGGCTCTATTTGATAGCCTGCACTTTCCACCCTCCACTGCCTCTGCAAGAGGCATAGTTGGTACCCTCTTTGTGTCTCTTGTGCCTTTGAGTTTGCTGGTGCCTTGCTGCTGACAGTGTCACTGCAGTCTCAGGAGTCACCACTGGGGTCACCAGGCTGCGAGCACGTCTGCTGTTTCAAAGGTTTCCAGGGTCTCATGTTCCTCACAGACTCCCTGTGGGCTCTCTACAGGCTTGGAGGCTGCTGCCCTGTCCACTACTTGTGCTGCTGCTCCTGGGATGTCTGGGGGTCCAGGTTGCTCTGCTGCCAGGATGCTGGCTTCATGGATGTCACTGTCACTGCCAGGGGCCCAGGGACCAGGGGACTTGTATGCAGCCTCCAGTGCTGGTGGAGCTGTTGTCAGGGGTGCTGCCACTGGGGGCTAGGTCACCAATTTTGCTGTGGTTCCTGAAGCCTCTGATCACAGGTTCCACGTGCCACCACCGGGGGGAACAGGGACTAAGCAGCGGGAGGTTTTTGTTGCTGCTCACTGTGCAGCCTCAGGTCTCTGGGGCTAGCTGGTTTGTTTTGAAAACTCAGGTTAGGGCACTGTGCCCTCAGCAGGAAAATCTGAGTTTTCTATATTACCCTCACATTGGAAAGACCTTGCCACTGGTCAGGGAAGGGGAGGAGGCAAGCACACTGGATCCTCTGGGAGGCAGGCAGGGAGCACGGCACGCCTGTTTTTTTCCTGCCCTCCTGCTGCGACCACTTGCAGGCATGCGAGCCAGTATGAGGATCCACGCCCTGCATCACTGCTGCTGGGGGAGAGGGAGGGACTGCTGTCCTAGTTCCGCTGCCTCTCAAGGGTCCAGTCCACCTGCCTTCAGATGTATAGATGTATGGATCTCTTAGGCATCCTGTTGTGCCATGTAAAGAATCCTCTGTTGGTCAATGGATGTCCAGTTGGTTGTAATTTAGAGGGGAAAACAAAGGGAACAACTCACTCTGATGCTGACATAACACCTCGTTATTCTTTTTTAATATAGGCATTTACCACTATGAACTTCTCCCTTAGTACTGCTTTTGTCACGTCCTGTAAGTTTTGATATTTTTTGTTTTCATTTTTATTTGTCTCACAATATTTTCTAATTTCCCTTTTGATTTCTTCTTTGATGCATTGGTTGTTTAGGAGTGTGTTGTTTAATTTCCCCATATTTCTGAATTTTTCAGTTTCGTTCTATTATCGATTTCTAGTTTTGTTCCTTTCCAGTCAGAAAAGATACTTGGTGTGACTTCAGTGTTCTTAAGTATGTTAAGACTTGTTTTGTGACCTAATGTGTGATGTATCCTGGAGAATTTCCCATGAGCTTGAGAAGAATGTGTATTTTGCTGCTATTGGTTGGAATATCTATATATGTCTGTTAGGTTCACTGGGTCTATCATATCGTTCAAGTCTTCTATTTTCTATTAACTTCTTTCTGGTTGTGCTTTCCATTATTGAAATTAGGGTATGAAAATCTACTATTATTGTGTTGCTGTCTATTTGTCCCTTCAGATCTGTTAATGTTTGCTGCATATATTTAGGTGCTCTGTTATAGGAGATATCTCCAAGACACATATGTCTTCTTTGTGAATGAAATATGTTACCATTTTAAGTTTCTCTATGTATCTATGAAAATCACTTTCCTTAAAATCTGCCTTTTCTCAAATATTAATATAATTACACCAGCTTTCTTTTGGTCAGTGATTGTATCATATATATTTTTTATTTTTTAGTGTTCATATTTTTTACATGTGTCTCATATAAACAGAATATAATTTTAGTTCCAGAATATAATGCTACTTGTAAATTTATCTCTTTATCCAATTACTTTCAATGTGATCACTAATATTTACCATGTTAAAAAATACTTTCTATTTATTCTGACCATTTTATGATCAATTTTTAATGTTTTTGCTTTTTTTAGAGTGATTCTACATTTATTATTAATAACTTATTTTCCTTTCCTTTGTTATTTGTAAGTCATGCACTTTTTTATTGTTATTTTAGTGTTAACCCAGATTACATGTCCTTAGTTAATTAAAATCTAAAGTTAATTGTAAATTCATCTCTCTTTTTGGCCAATGCTAAATCTTAGAATTTTAGTTCAATTTACAACTTTTATGATTTCTTATAAATTTACTAGTCTTTATGAATATACTACTGTTTTGATGAATATGTTATTGTAAATATTATTAATATTTTATCTGGTCAGTATTTGATCACAGATTTACTGGTTTTATTTCTTCCTGAATGTTCAACCTACTATGGCCTTTATGGTTTCTTCCTTTATTATAATATTTCTTTAAGTGCAGTGTCAGCTAGGTCATGTATATTTTCTGGGTTTTTGGACAGAAAATATCTCTATTTCTCTTTATGTATCAAAATGTATTTTCACTAGTATTGTATTTTATTTTGGAAATTATTTTCTTTCAGCAGCAGAATATGTCATTCCACTGTCTTGGCTTCTATTGTTTATATTGAAGTCACTTGTAAGTTATTCCTTGTCATCCATAATTTTTTATCAGATGACTGTCTCTATTTTGTCATTGTCTTTAGTTTTCTCTAGTATTACTGAGTTATGTGTAGGTATGGATTTCTTGAATCTAAAGGTTGATTGACTGTGCATAATAGGCTTGCCAAAGCTGTAGGTTGGTATCTTTTATTAGTTTTGGAAAATTCGTGGCCACATCTTTTCAGTCCTGCCGTATTTTCCCTCTCCTCTCTCTCTGAGATGCTAATTACATGTGTTTTATATCAATTTACCATGTGCCTTTTTTCTTTTGTTTCATTGTTTTACTTCTCTCTACAGTTTTGTACTTATTTTCTCCTGACGTTAGATTCTAGTTCTGAAAATATCTCCCTAATTGTATCTAACCTGCTGTGACACCCTCTCCCTGAGTCCCTAATTTCAAGTACTATATTTTTTACTTCTATAATTTCTTCTTTGCTCTTTTTAAGTGTACTCTGTTTCCAGTTCTCTGCTTCAGTATTCTGTCTTAGTCTTTATCTCTTTAATAAGATGACCACCTTCATTTTGAAGTCTGTATCAGATAATTTGAATTTCTGGAGTGACTCTTTCCATTGTTAGTTCTTTTGCTGATATTAGTTCATGTGACACTTTATATTCACATCTCTTGTACTTTTTGATTTTGTACTGAATGATTTGAAAAAATCAGAAAATTTTTAAGGGCAAGAATAATATTTTCTTCCTTTGGGGAGGATTTTTGTTTGCCTCATTCCAAGACCACTAATAATTTGATATCACTGTAATCCAATTTCCAGAACTGGATTTTTTGAAAATTTGGATTTGAAGTTTAGCTATCGTTTGTGCAAACACTTGTATATTCAGTTCACCCTTATTTCCTGGATGCAGCCATTTGCCATTCTAACTCTGAATGGAGAGTGAGTTTCTGAAAGCCCCATTCTTCATGGACCCTGTGCTCCAACATTAGTGGGAGAGACCCATGAGACAATCAAAACTACTGCACAGCATTTCAGTTGCTTTTTCCACATCAGTAATTCAAAACGTCAGGCTCATTTATTAGCCTGTAATTTCTTCACAACAGTGTTAGTTCTTTGATAACTTCTTACAGATTCCATATATTTTCCAGGTTTTCTAATTTTCTTTTGCAGGTAGCTTGGTCTGAATTATCTAAGTATTTTATTATCTGAAGTCAATGTCCTATATATTTTATAATCCTTTCTAGCTATCTCTGTGCTCAAATTGTCTACTGGAGAAGCTGCATAGCCTTGTCAAAGTCATGGCCTTTGACTCTTGACTGCCTTGGTTCAAATTCTACCTCGCCTCTTATTAGCTCTTTGAACTTTGGCAGGTAATTTCACCCCTCTGTGCCTAAATTTCCTCATCTGTAAAGAAAAGACAAAACTGTATTTAATTTTTTAATTATCAACATTTATTAAATATCAAAAACCATTCCTAATATATATAAATTGCCGTGTACTATTGTGAAGTTTCTACTTTATCTGTGCTGAATGCAACATGTTTTTTTATGCATCTTTCCTTTGTAATATATTTTTCTCTTGGTCAACCATCCTTCAGAGTTTCATAAGTAAACCTTTCCTTTCACAAATTTAAAAAAAAAAAAAGATCAATTAAGGTGTTTTTCTGAAAATCAACAAAATAGCTGTTTCTTTTTTTGACTGGTACTACACCTATTTATTATATATGTATATATATTTAATATAGTAGTTTTTCCAATCCATTACACGTATCATATAATGCTATAGTTAGATGAGACATTTCAGTCAATGGTTCCAAGATACTTTTAAACTACATCAGAATCATGTAAAAGGTTTTACGAAAATCAGTCTTGGGAGCAGTTCACCCAGGAAATTCAGATGTATTAATAAGACTATATCAGATATATTAACAAGACTGTAATAAGTATTGTCTTCATTCTACTACATCACCCTCACATCTTAGTCAATTGTTATTTATATTATCTTAAATTCTAGATAATAGTTATTTTAAAAAGCAAAACGCACACACTGTTTTTTTCATTTGCAGAGAATATTGTATGGTCATTTTCTTGCTATCATTTTTTTTTTTTAAACCTCTGTGCTTAAAATTCTTATCACTTCAGTAGTAAAGTGTGGGAAAAGTTTATTCTGATCATCAGTCCTATATTTAACATTGTAGTGCTAAAATGGTCTTGAGTGAGTTACTTACTCTTTTCTATGTTTAAAAACTCCACCAGTGCATTATTTGAGCAATTTTGAATTCTACAAAAATGCATTCCCACCTAATACATTTCAAATATAAAAGCATTAAAACTACAGTGTATATGTTAAGAACTTATATATTTATTTATTTATTTTTGGCTTAAGTTCTACTTATTATTTCTTTAAAGGTTGACCACTGTTCTTTAAATCAGGTTTAGAAAAGTGCAGGAAAAGGACAAAAATAAATTTATGAGGGTGATTCACATTGTATGTCAATCCCATTAAGCCAGGTTAAAGTCACATAAGGCAATTTAGCAGAAATATAATTGTTTTTTGCCAACATTAAGAATGCATTAGTGAGAGGGGAGATAGTCTCCTATAACTGTCCCAGATAAGGCTTTGTCCTGCCATCCCCATTCAATATTTTTATGTCAGGCAGTGCTTATCCTTCAGGGCACTTACCATTGTGGTCTTCCCTAAAAGACATTAAACTTGAAGGGATCTAGTCTTATTTGATCACCACTTATCCCCAGGCCCAGTCTAGTGTCAGGCATATGGTATGTTTCAATAAATATTACTACTTTTTTTTAAAGCAAGTGTTTGATGATTCAATAAATGCACCTCCTTTTCAATGTCAGAAAAGATATATTTGGAGGGTGATGCCAGCATCATGGTTAAGTGAATTGCCCCTTTGTCTCTCCATTCTAAGTTACAACCAATAGGACATCCATAGACCAATAAAGGACTCTCTGAACAGGACACTAGAATGCCTGAGAGATCCATACATCTATACATCTGAAGGTGAGTGGGCTGAACCTCATGAAAGCAGTGGAACCAGAGGAGCAGTGGTGGCAGCTCCTGAGACCAGAGGCTCCAGGAACCGTGGCAATGCCCATGAATGAAAGTTCCAGGAAATGAGGCGGCGCACGTGACTGGAGGCTCCAGGAACTGTGGCGATGCCTGTGAAGGAAGTTTCCAGGAAATGAGGCAGTGCGCGTGACCAGAGGCCCCAGGAACCAGCGTGGTGCCCACAACCATAGGCTCCAAGAACTGCTGCAGTGCCCATGAGCCATCTCCTTCCACCTCCTCCAACAGCAGTTGCAGCACCTGCAACCCCAACTCTTCCAGCAGTAGGGACTGTATCTAAGACCCTGATGCCCATGGCAATGGAATCAGCACCTGTGACCAGAGGCTCCAGGAGCCATAGTGGAACCTGCAACCAAGCTCCTTCCCTTCCCCCAGCAGTGGTGGTGCCACTGGTGACCTAAGGCTTCAGGAACCATGGCAGCATGGAGGACCAGAGGCTGTAGCAACTGCAGCAGTGCCCAAGACCCAGATGCCCCTCCCCTCAAGGTGGTGATGATGGTGCTTGTGATCCTAGCTCACCCAGCAGTGACAGCAACACCTGCAAACCCCAGTGTCTCTCCAGCAGTGGTGGTGCTAGCATGCCCAGAAAACCTGGGAACAGCAGGGGATGCAGCGCATGTGGTAGTGGCCCTCCAGCCACAGTAGCGGCTGAGGTCATGGACAGCCCAGTACCAGTGACAGTGGAGCCCACAATCCCAATCCCTCCCAGCTGCAGTGGAGGCCACAATCCTGGCTCTTCCCACTCATGGCAGTGACACCTGTGGACCCAAAAATCCCAGATATGGCAGAGGGGCCTGTGACCCCAGCTCCCAGTTCCTGATCCAGCCTCCCACTCCCCCTGCTGTGGTGGGGGAAACTGAGATCCAGAAAACCCCAGAAACAGCATAGGTCTTCACCAGCCTGGTGACTCTGGTGGCAGCAAGGCACCAGAAAGTTCACAGGGACAAACAGCACAAGGAGGGCACTGACAACACCTCTGGCAGAGGCAGTGGAGGGTGGAAAGCACTAGCTCTCAAATACAATCAGAAGCAACTCAGAATAAAAGTAAGCCATCTTATCTAAATAAGAAAAGTGTTTGCTGTTACAAATGCATTGGCAGAGAAACAACTCATCAAGCACCATAAAAAATTATGGTAACACAGTATCACACACAAAAAATGACAATTCTCCAGAAATAAAACTTGAAGTCACAGAAGGTTGCAATCCAACTGATAGAGAATTCAAAATAGTTGTCATGAAGAAACTCTATGAGCTACAAGAAAACTCACAAAGACAGTTCAATGAGTTCAGAAATAAAATTAATCAACAAAAGGAGTACTTTATCAAAGAGAGTGAACCCTAGAAAAGAACAAAACAAAATTCTGGAGCTGAAGAACACAATAAATGAGATGAAGAATAAAGTAAAAAGCATTAGAAATAGAGCAGACAATATGGAAGAGAGAATTACTGAGCTCAAAGATAGAAATCTACAAACAATTAAGGTGGAAGAGGAGAGAGAACTAAGATTTTAAAAAAATGGAGAAATTCTACAAGAAATATCTGGCTCAATTAAGAAAAGCAGCATAAATATGATGGGTATCCCAAAGGAAAAGAGAGATAAGGGAGCAGAGAGCTTATTTAAAGAAATAGCTGCAGGCCAGCCCTATGGCTTAGCGGTTAAGTGCGCACGCTCTGCTACTGGCTGCCTGGGTTTGGATCCTGGGCGTGCACTGATGCACTGTTTCTCCAGCCATGATGAGGCCACGTCCCACATACAGCAACTAGAAGGATGTGCAACTATGACATACAACTGTCTACTTGGGCTTTGGGGGAAAAAAAAGGAGGAGGATTGGCAATAGATGTTAGCTCAGAGCCAGTCTTCCTCAGCAAAAAGAGGAGGATTAGCATGGGTGTTAGCTCAGGGCTGATATTCCTCATACACACACACATACAAAAAGAAATAGCTGCAAACTTCCCAAATTAGGGAAGGAACCGGATATGCAACTACACTAAGCTAATAGAACACCTAATTATCTCAATGCAAAAAGACCTCTCCAAGGCACATTATATTAAAACTGTCAAAAGTCAATGACAAGAAAAGAATATTGAGGGCAGCCAGAGAGAAAAGCAAAACAATAACTAACAAGGGAATCCTCATTAGTCTATCAGCAGATTTGTCAGCAGAAACTCTACTGGCCAGGAGAAAGTGGAATAATATATTCAAAATATTGAAAGATAAAAGCTGTCAGCCAAGAGTACTTTGGCTTAGTGGTTCCAGCAAAGTTATCTTTCAAATACACAGGAGAAATAAAAGCTTTCCCAGACAAACAATAGTTGAGGGAGTTCATTGCCACTAGACCTGCCTTACAAGAAATGTAGAAAAGTGCTCTCCTGCCTGAAATGAAAAGGCAAAGGTATACAAAGCTTTGAGCAAGGTGATAAATAGTCAGACAGAATTAGAAAATTGCAATTCTATATCAGAATAGGTTAATAAACGTTTAATTATAACATAAAAGTTAAAGGGAAAGAAAGCATTAACAATAACTATAACCACTTCAATTTGGCTCTAAATACACAACGCAAAAAGGGATAATTTGTAACAACAAAAACATAGAAGGGGAAAAGGAAGGCAACAGAACCTGCGTAGGCAAATGAAGATAAGATGTTATCAGTAGAAACAGAACTATCTCATCTATAAGACATTTTATACAAACCTCCCGGTAACCACACAACAAAAATTTAGAGCAGAGTCACAAAAAATAAAAAAAAAAAAAAGGAAACTGGGAAATACATCACAGAAAACCACCAAACTGAAATGGCAGACAGAAACACAAGGAAAAATAAACACCAGAAATATAGAACAACTAGAAAACAAAAGATAAAATACAGTGTTAAGTCCTCATGTACCAATAATCACCCAAAATGTAAGTGAATTGAATTCACCAATCAAAACACAAAGAGTGGCTGGAAGGATTAAAAAAAAGACAATGCCAAACTATATGCTGCCTCCAGGAGATCCATCTCAGCTCTAAAGACAAACATAGGCTGAGAGTGAAGGGATGGAAGATGATACTCCCAGCAAATGGCACCCAAAAGGAAGCAGATATGGTCATACTTACATCACACAAAATAGACTTAAAGCCAAAAAGGATAATAAGAGACAAAAGATGGACGTTATATAAATATAAAGGGGAAAATCCATCAAGAAGACATAACATTTATTAATATATATGCACCTAACATAGGCACACAAATTTATATAAAGCAACTAATAACAGATGCAAAGGGAGATATTAATAACAACACAATAATAGTAGGGGACTTTAACACCCCACTTACATCAGTGGATAGATCATTCAGACAGAATGTCAATAAGAAAACATCAGCCTTAATTAAAACATTAGACCAGTTGGACTTAATAGATATATATATATAGAACATTCCATAGGAAAGCAGTAGAATACACATTTTTCTCAAGTAAACATAGAACATTCTCAAAGATGATAGACCCTATGTTGGGAAACAAAACAAGTCTCAATAAATTTAAGAAGACTGATATCATATCAAGCATCTTTTATGACCACAATGGTATGAAACTAGAAATAAACTACAAGAAGAAAGCTGGGAATGTCGCAAATATGTGATGACTAAACAACATGCTACTGAAAAACTATTGAATCAACAAAGAAATCAAAGGAGAAATCAAAAAATACCTGGAGACAAATGAAAATGATACACAACATACCAAAATCTATCATATGCAGCAAAAGTGGTGCTAAGAGTGAAGTACATAGAAATACAGGCCTGCTTCAAGAAAAAAAAAATTGAACAATATAACTCTACATCTAGTGGGACTAGAAAAAAAAAAAGGGCAAATGAAGCCCAAAGTCAGTAGAAGAAAGGAAACAATAAAAATCAGAGCAGAAATAAATGAAATAGAGACTAAAAAGGACAATAGAAAAGATTGATGAGACTAAGACCTGGGTCTTTAAAAAATAAACAGAATCAACAAATTGTTAGTTAGATTCACTAAGAAAGAAGAGGGAAGGCTCAAATAAGTAAAATCAGAAATGAAAGAGGAGAAATTACAGTAGATAACACAGAAATACAAAAGATTTTAAGAGAATACTATGAAAAGCTATGTGCTAACAAATTGGATAACTTAGAAGAAATGAATAAGTTCTTAGGCTCATACAACCTCCCAAAACTGAATCAAGAAGAAATAGAGAATCTGGAGAGTCATATCAACATCATGGCGCAGTGAGTTGTTCCCTTTGTCTCCCCCTCTAAAAATTAAATGGACATCCATTAACCGATAGAGGATTCCCTACATGGCACAACAGGATTCCTGAGAGATCTATGCAGCTATATATCTGAAGGTGGGTGGACCGAATCCCCAGGAAGCAGCAGAACTAGGGGTGCAGCTCCCCCCCCCAGTGAGAGCAATCCAAGTCATGTCATGGATCCTCAAAGAGTGGCCAGTGTGACTGTGACTGGAGGTGGGGGCAACCCAGCCTGCACACGAATGCTTGTGGAGCAGTGGTAGCCTGACCCATGGGAGTGACCACCGTACTGCAGTGGCCCCACCCACACAAAAGCATCCTGCCGTGTGATGGCAGTTCAGCCTGAGTAAAGGTGCCTTTTTGAGTGGCTGTGGCCCTGCGCCTGTGAATGCTGAGCAGTCAACTGGCACAATTATTACCAGACAGGGTGGGAACAGAAAAAAACAGCGCCTGCCCTCTCCAATGGTGGCAGGTGGAATCTGTGACCAGAAGCAACAGGAACCACAGCAGAACTGGTGACTCAGCCCCCAGTGGTGGCAACCCCGACACCAGCTCCCCCAGCAGTGGGGGCTGTACACAATTTCTCAGTACCCAAGCCCCTGCCAGTGATAGTGACACTCATGGACTCAGCACCCTGGTAGCAGTACAACCACCACCCCTTGACAACCCAGGAAGAGCAGTGCAGCTGGTGCGTGGGACAGCAGCATCTTAGGCGGAAGAGAGCCAACGGAGGAACATGAGACCCAGGTGACCAGAACTAACCAAAACTGTACCCAAGTAAGAAAAGGTGATTACTACCACAAATACACTGGCAGAGGATCAACTCATCAAACACCATGAAGAACTACAGTAACACAGCAGAACAAAAGGAAAATGACAACTCTCCAGAAACCAAACCTGAAGTCACAGAAGACTACGATTTAACTGACAGAGAATTCAAAATAGCTAATATAATATAGGAACTCAATGAGTTCTAAAAAAACTCAGAAAGACAGTTCAAAGAGCTCAGAAATAAAATTAATGAACAGAAGGAATACTTCACCAAAGAGATTGAAATTCTAAAACAAAACCCAAACAGAAATTCTGGTTATGAAAAACACAATTAATGAGATAAAAAATAACATAGAAAGCATAAAAAATAAAGTAGACCTTATGGAGGAGAGAATTAGTGACCTCAAAGATAGAAATCTAGAAATAGTTCAGGTGGCAGGGAGGATAGAAAATGAAGATTTAAAAAAAATGAAGACATTCTTTGAGAAATATCCAACTTAATTAGGAAAAGTAACATAAGGATTATAGGTATCCAGGAAGGAGAAGGAAGGGAGGAAGTACCAGAGAGCTTGTTCAAAGAAATAATAGAACTGAGAACTTCCCAAACCTGGGGAAGGAACTGGACATACAAGTGCATGAAGCCAATAGAACTCCTAATTACACCAACACAAGAAAACCTTCTCTGGGGCATATAATATTAAAACTTTAAAAAGTTAATGAGAAAGAAAAAATATTAAGGGCATCAAGACAGAAGAAAATAACCTACAAAGGAACCCCCTTCAGGCTTTCAGTGGCTTTCTCAGCAGAAACCTTACAGGCTAGGAGAGAGTGGAATGATATATTCAAAATATTGTAAGAAAAACTATCAGCCAAGAATACTCTACTCAGTGAAATTATCCTTCAGATATGATGGAGAAATAAAAGCTTTCCCAGACAAAGAAAAGCTGAGGGAGTCATTGCCACTAGACCTACCTTACAAGACATGATGAAGGGAGCCCCCCTGCATGAAACAAAAAGGCAAAAGTTTACAAAGCTTTCAACAAAGGGTAAAGCTGACAGACAAAATCAGAAAAACTGTAGCTCTCTATCAGAATAGATTAGCAAACAATTATAACACAGGGGATAAAGGGAAAGAAAGCATCAAAAATAACTATAACCACTTCAATGTAGTCAGAAACTCACAACATAAAAAAAGAATAATTTGTGACAATAAAAAAATAGAAGGGGAAGTGGAAAAGGATTGAACTTGCTTAGGCTGATAGAGATAAGAGGCTATCAGAAAAAGGATTACCTCATCTATGAAATCTTTTGTAAAAACCTCATGGTAACCACAATACAAAAAATCAGAACAGAGTCACAAATCACAAATAAAGAAAAAATTGAAAAAACCATCACAGAAAACCACCAAACTGAAATGGCAGTCAGAAATACAAGGGAAAAGATACAATGGAAATATAGAACAACCAGAAAACAAAAGATAAAATGGCAGTATTAAGCCATCAAATATCAATAATCACTCCAAATGTAAATGGATTGAATTCACCAAACAAAAGAAACAGAGCAGTGGGATGGATTAAAAAAAAAAGCCCAACAATATGCTGCCTCCGGGAAACACTTCTCAGCTCTAAAGACAAACACAGGTACAGAGTGAAGGGATGGAAGTTCATATTTCAAGCAAATGGCAAGCAAAAGAAAGTGGGGGGTAGCTATACTTATATCAGACAAAGCAGACTTCAAGATAAAAAAGATAATGAGAGACAAAGATGGGCACTATATAATGATAAAAGGGACATTCCACCAAGAAGATATAACACTAATATAGATATACAGCTAACACAGGAACACCAAAGTTCCTAATTAATAGACCTAAAGGGAGAATTTGATAGCAACATAGTAATAGTAGGGGAACGCAACACCTTACTTACATCAATGGATAGATCATCCAGACAGAAAGTTAACAAGGAAACAGTGGCCTTAAATGAAATGCTAGACCAGATGGAATTAATATATAGAGGGCATTCCATCCAAAAACAGCAGAATACATATTCTTCTGAAGTGCACATGGAACATTCTCAAAGATAGACAGTATGTTGGGAAACAAGGCAAGCCTCAATAAATTTAAGATGGAAATCACATCAAGCATCTTTTCTGACCACAAAATGCTATGAAATTAGAAATCAACTATAAGAAAAAAGTTGGGGAAGTCACAAATATGTGGAGACTAAACAACATGCTACTGAATAACCATTGGATCAATGGAGAAATCAAAAAACATCTGGAGACAAATGAAAATGAAAATGCAGCATACCAACTCTTATGGGATGCAGCAAAGGCAGTACTAAAAGAGAAATTTATAGCAATACAGGTCTACCTCAACAAACAAGAAAAATCTCAAGTACGTAATCTTAAACTACACCTAAAATAACTAGGAAAAGAACAAGTATATTAAAAAGGATCAATGAAACTAAGAGCTGGTTCTTTGAGAAGATAAACAAAATTGAGAATCCCTTAGCCAGACTCACTAAGAAAAAGAGAGAGAAGGCTCAAATAAAATCAGAAATGAAAGAGGAGAAATTACAATGTATACCACAGAAATACAAAGGATTATAAGAGAATATTATGAAAAGCTATATGCCAAAGTAGATAACCTAGAAGAAATGAATAAATACTTAGAATCATACAACCCTCCAAAATTGAATCAAGGAGAAAGACAGAATCTGTATAGACCAAACATAAGTCAAAGATTGAAACAGTAATTTTAAAAAATCCCCAAAAACAAAAGTCCAGGACCATATAGCTTCTCTGGTGAATTCTACCAAATATTCAAAGAAGATTTAATACCTAACCTTCTCAAACTCTCCTGAAATAGTGAAGAAGATGGAACATCTCTTAACTCATTGTATGAGGCCAACATTACCCTGTTACTAAAACAAGAAAAGAACAACACAAAAAAGGAAAATTACAGGCCAATATTGCTGATGAACATAGATGCAAAAGTCCTCAACAAAATGTTAACAAATCGAATAAAACAACACATTAAAATGAGCATATACCACAATCAAGTGGGATTTATCCAAGGGATGCAGGTATGGTTCAACATCCACAAATCAATCAATGTTATACACCACACTAACAAAATGAGGAATAAAAGTCACAGGATCATCTCCATAGATGCAGAGAAAGCATTTGACAAGATCTAACATCCACTTATGATAAAAACTTTCAATAAAATGGGTGGAGAAGGAAAGTATCTTAACATAATAAAGACCATATATAACAAACCTACAGCCAACATCACACCCAGTGGTGAAAAACTAAAAGCTATTCCTCTGAGAACAGGAGAAAGGCAAGGATGACCACTCCCACCACTCTTATTCAACATAATACTAGAAGTTTTGGCCAGAACAATTAGGCAAGAAAAAGAAATCAAAGGGATCCAAATTGGAAAAGAAGAAGTAAAACTCTCACTGTGTGTGGATGACATGATTCTATATATAGAAAACGATAAAGAATCCACCAAAAAACTATTAGAAATAATCAACAACTACAGCAAAGTTGCAGGGTACAAAGTCAACATACGAAAATCGGTTACATTTCTATGCATTAATAATGAACTAGCAGAAAGAGAAGTTAAGAATAAAATCCCATTTACAATCATAACAAAAAGAATAAAATATCTAGGAATAAATTTAACCAAGGAGGTGAAAGACCTATACACGGAAAAGTATAAGACATTATTGAAAGAAATTGAAGAAGACATAAAGAAATGGAAAGATATTCTGTGCTCATGAATTGGAAGAATAAACATTGTTAAAATGTTCATATTACCTAAAGCAAGCTACAGATTCAATGCAATCCCAACCAGAATCCCAATGACATTCTTCAAGGAAATAGAAAAAATAATCCTAAAATTCGTATGGAACAACAAAAGGCCATAAATAGCCAAAGCAATCCTAAGAAAAAACAACAAAGCTGGAGGTAGCACAATCCCTGACTTCAAAATATACTACAAAGCTATAATAATCAAAACAGTATAATACTGTCAGAAAAACACACAAGGAGATCAATGGAACAGAATTGAAAGTCCAGAAATTAAACCACACATCTATGGACACCTAATCTTTGGCAAAGGAGCCAAGAACATACAATGGAGAAAGGAAAGTCTCTTCAATAAATGGTGTTGGGGCCGGCCCTGGGGCTTAGCGGTTACGCGCGTGCGCTCCGCTGCTGGCGGCCCGGGTTCGGATCCCGGGTGCGCACCGACGCACCGCTTCTCCGGTCATGCTGAGGCCGCGTCCCACATACAGCAACTAGAAGAATGTGCAGCTATGACATACAACTATCTACTGGGGCTTTGGGGGGAAAATAAATAAATAAATAAAATCTTTAAAAACAATAATAATAAATGGTGTTGGGAAAACAGGAGGGCTTCATACAAAAGAATGAAAGTGGACCATTATAGTACACCATACACAAAAATTAACTCAAAACGGATTAAACACTTGAATGTAAGACCTGAAAACATAAAACACCTAGATGAAATTATAGGCAGTACACTCTTATATCAGTCTTAGCAGTATCTTTTCAACTACCATGCCTCCTCAGGCAAGGGAAACAAAAGAAAAAATTAAAAAATGGGACTACATCAGACCAAAAATATTCTGCAAGACAAAGGAAAACAAAATGAAAAGACAACCCACCAGCTGGGAGAAAATATTTCCAAATCATATATCCAAAAGGAGTTAATTTCCAACATACATAAAGAATTCATACAACTCAACAACAAAAAATACAAACTGGATTAAAAAATGGGCAGAGGATGTGAACAGACATTTTTCCAAAGAAGATATACAGATGGCCAACAGACACATGAAAAGATGTTCAACATCACTAGTCATTAGGGAAATGCAAATCAAAACTACAATGAGATATCATCACCTTACACCCATCAGAATGGCTATAATTAACAAGAGAAGAAATAACAAATGTTGGAGACGATGGTGAGAAAAGGGGACCCTCCTACACTGTTGGTGGGAATGCAAACTGGTGCTACCACTATGACAAACAGTATGGATATTTCTTAAAAAATTAGAAATAGAAATACTATACAATTCAGCTATCCCACTACTGGGTATTTATCCGAAGAACATGAAATCAACAATTCAAAGAGATTTATGCATGCCTATGTTCATTACAGCATTATTCACGATAGCCAAGACACAGAAGCAACCCAAGTGCCCATCAATGGATGAATGGATAAAGAAGATGTGGTATATATATACAATGAAATACTACTTAGGTACAAAAAAAAGAAAACAAGATCACACCATTCGTGACAACATGGATGGACCTCAAAGGTATTATGCTAATTGAAATAAGCCAGATAGAGAAAGACAAACACTATATGATTTCACTCATTTGTGGAAGATAAACAAACATGGATAAGGAGAACAGATTAGTGGTTACCAGAGGGGAAGTGGTGGGGGGAGGGTGAAAGGGGTAAAGGGGCACATATATATGGAGATGGATAAAATCTAGACTATTGGTGGTGAATACAATGCAGTCTATACAGAAACCAACATGTAATAATGTGCACCTGATATTTACACAATGTTATAAACCAATATAACTTCAATAAAATAATTGAAAAAGACAAAAAATCCATGTTCTAAAAAAAAAAGAAGAAATAGAGAATCTGAATAGATCAATCACTAGTAAAGAGATTGAAATAGTAATCAAAACTTCCCCCAAACAAAAGTCCAGAACCAGACAGTTTCTCTGGTGAATTCTACCAAACATTCAAAGAAGATCTAACACCTATCCTTCTCAAAGTCTTCCAAAAAATTGAAGAGAAAGGGATATTTCCTAACTTACTTTACGAGGCCAACATTATCCTGACACCAAAACCAGAAAATGACAACACAAAAACAGAAAATTACAGGCCAATGTCGCTGATGAACATCAATTCAAAAACACTCAACAAAATATTAACACATTGAATACAACAACATATTGAGAGGATCATACATCATGATAAGGTGGGATTTTTTTCCAGAAATGCAAGGATGGTTAAACATCTGCAAATCAATCAATGTGATACACCACATTAATAAAATGAAGAATAAAAATGACATGATCACTCATATGTGGCAGATAAACACATAGATACAGAGAACAGTTTGGTGGTTACCAGAGGGGAATGCGGGGTATGATGAAAGAGATAAAGGGACACATGTGTATGGTGACATATGGCAACTAGAGTTTTCGTAATGAATATGATGTAGTCTATACAGAAGTCAAAATACAGTGATGTACATCTGAAATTTATATAATGTTATAAACCAATGTTATGTCAGTGAAAAAAATAAAAAAATAATAAATTAGATTTAAAAGAAAAGAAATATTTGGCTGAAATAAAGTTGTTTGCTGGAGTTTAGGTAAATTATTACACATTGTGGATGTTGTTACTCCCTTGGAGATATTTCTAATGAATAAAATCAATTTTCAAACTTATCTTTGAATCATAAAAACTTTAGCTTTCCTGTTTTTCTGTTTTTATTTTCTTAAAAGTAGCATGCATCTGAGAACTCTGATCTTGGTGGTGGTCATAACTATAAAGCAAGATCAGAGAAAGGACAAGGGTCAAAATGATTGTGGCTAAAAAAGCACACCACACCATGCTTTGAGTAAATATCAACTAAACTCATAGGAAATTCGCAGTTCCGTAATATTTATATGCATCATAACTAGCCCAAACTTGTCCTCTATGCTGACTGTCTCATTCATGATTTACGAAATAAAAGATGTGAATTCTAAAGCTTATACTTAGCAATTAAAGTTGAATAATGAAATCTTCTGCTATAACAATTTTTCTATGGATAAAGGGTAATGATGTTGCTCAGCATAATTAAAGATTAAACTTTAAAATTTACAATTTAAAGTTTCAGAGACTATGTATACATACCTATACAGAGAATACATATGTATACATATACGTATATGCATACACACAAACACAGAGGATAGACGCTCATACACACACATTAAACGTATATTTGATAGTGGAAACTCTCAATTCACTAAACTCAGTTATGTGGCAAGTGACAAGGTAGGTGACAATTCCAAAGTTCTATTTCCAAAGGCCTAATCCTACTTCTTGCTGAAATGCTACCCCTGGTAGCACGATGGAAACAAGTATGATGGTATATATCAGTTAGTGCTCCCTTTGTGCCCCACCTTGTTTTCCATGTTTTATATCTAACTCATCCAGTTATCACAAGAGTCCTATGAAGTAGGTGTTACCATTATCCCTACAGATAAATGAAGTCTTTTATTTTCAACTTGCCAGGCTCATTCTCTGAATTCCTTCCTTAGAAATATATACATATATATAAATGTAGATCTGTAGATATATGTTTAGGTAGGTAGGTAGATAGATATGCAAAAAATATAGTGTTGCTTTGTTTACCTTTGAAAATTTTACATATATGTTGGTATATTCTATTAATCATTCTGTATCTTACTTTTTAATTAATATTATATTTCTAAATTTTTGATGAATGAAAACATACATAAAGGGCACAGATACTAACTGTGAAGTTGGATCAATTTTTGCCAAATGAATGGGCCCTGGGAACCCTCATACAGATTACGGCGTGGAACATTGCCAGCACAGAGAAGCTGCTCTGGGGTCCTCATTCACTTACAACTCCCCTAAACAATTACTATTCTGACTTCTTTCACCAAGTATTAGATTTGTTATTGTTTTAACTCAAAATAAATGGAATCATAAGACATACACTCCATGTCAAGCTTCTTTCCCTCAGCGTTGTCTGTGAGATTTCTCTCTCTCTTTAGCGTGAAGCAGTAGTTCTTTCACTTCTGTTGCTCAATAGCATTTTATTTTATGAATGTACTGCAATTTATTGATATATTGTACTGCTGATAATATTTGGGTTACGTCTAGTTTTTCCACTACTAGTGAGTATGTAAATTGGCATAACCACTTTGAAAACCATTGAAACATATAATCTACTAAATCTACTATCTAATCTACTAAAGCAAAACATACAATACCCTCCAGGTCAGCAATTTTACTTTGAGGTGAATATCCAACAGAAATGCATATACATGAGCACCAAAAATATATGCACAGAATCTTCAATAGAATATTATTTATAAGAGCCAACATTATATTTTTCAGTTCTAGCCTGTTGATATATGGGTATAGTTAAGTCATTTTAACCTCTTTCGACCTTTATGTTATGTGAATATTTAGATTTTGTTTTTGTTGCTGTAAATAATGTTGCAATGTCTCACCATATGCTTGCACAGAATTTCTCTAAGGTACATATATGAGCAGAAGTCAAATTTCTTGATGTTTTTAAAACCAACATATTGTAACTGTTACTGGATATGTACAAATCATTCTGCAAAACAGTTATCCTACTTTGTTCTCACTAGAAACTGTAAGAATTCTTGTATTCCATGTGGTTAAAAAAATGGAAATTGTCAGGATTATTTTTTGTCAATATAATGTATTTTGTGAATATATATTTTGTGAATGAAGTTGACTATTTCTGCTTTGACTTGTGTTTCCTTAATTAATAGTAAAGTTGAGAGCTGCTCATATTTGGGCAGAGCATTTGTGAACCTCTGTTAGGAATTATTTAGCGTGTATCTCAATTGGGTTGCCTTTTTCTTTTAGATATGAAGTTCTTTGTATATTCTGTACATAAATCCTGTATCTGTTATACGTATTAAAAAAATATTTTTAAAACTGTTTTTTGTCTTTATATTTGGTTTATGAAGTCTTTCATAAGACATAAAATTTTTTGTTTTATGTTGTCATACATTTCAAATATTTTTTCTTCTGTGAAATTTCCTCTTAGATCATCCTTAAATATCCCTTTCTCTTCCAATATCATAGAAATGTTCTCCTATATTATTTCTCATAGTTTTAAAGTCTTTCCAAATTTATGTCTATCAACCTGGGTTTTAGTTTTTAAAAATGTGGTTTAGGAAATCTATTTTTTAAAATTATTCAAACTGCCATTTCTTGCAACATTTATGCTGGAAGAGTCCATTTTGTGCCACTTGATTTATACAGTAACCTTGGTCATATACTAAGATAATACACATACCATATATACTTTTTCCCTCTTTTTCAGGAAAACTGACAACTCTTGTGAGAAATGTTGCTGTAAAATAGAACAAAGGAATGAGATGATAGCTGGATTGAGGTATAAGTTCAAGTCATGTCTATTCAAGTTCCAAAACAACTTGACTACAGCCACAACTCCAAGACACCATAGATACAACTCTAACACATGTCCCCATCTTCCAAGACACTATCCTCTTCTATGTGGACCACTAGCTACCTCCTCACTGGACCTCAGCAGTCTTCCATTTTGTACTTTGACTTGCTTTCTCATCCTCACCATCCATTCTATTATACTTTTTATTTTAATATATTTTATCACATAATAGTAAGAAAAATATAATGCCAGACTCAGGTTGGTTGGTTCAGCAACCCCTTGATGCATCAAGCATCCAGCTTCTTTCTTTACTGCTGCCCTGAAATCCCCCAGTGAGTTTTATTTCAAGGCTGGTGTCTTTTGTGGTGACAGGTTGGCTGCCTGTTGTGACCAGGAGGTATGCTGCCACAAGCAAAGGAGCAAATCTTTCCTTCCTTTAGGAGTCAGAATAATTTTTAATCATTTAAACTAGTTGTTTTTAAGCAGGGCAATTTTGCTTTAACTCACAGGGGATGTTTGGCACTGTCTGGGGCCATTTTTGGTTGTCATATCTGGGGGAGCTATTACTGGCATGATAGAGGCCAGAGGTGCTACTAAACGTCCTACAACACACAGACCAGCCCTTTAAAACAAAGAATGATCTGACTTGAAATGTCAATGGTGCTGAGGTGGAATAACCCTGATTTAGCCAAATCACATCAGCCTATCTGGAGCGAGCTCTCTGATGCTTTCCCATTGTTCATCAGAGTAAGCTGATCTCCTTACAATGGACCATAGGACACTGCACAATCTGGTTTCTATCGACCTCTCCTCCTTCGTCTTGTTTCACTCTCTACTTTGCCCAGTATTCTAGACACACTGCCTTTTAAATTTTTCTCCTCTGACACTCCTTCCCTAACGACTCTATCCTCTGCCATTGTTTTCCTATATTTCAGTCCCTGTTGATTTCCTTCATAGAAAACCACGATTTGTAATTATATACTTCTATATGTGTGATTTACTTATTTTTTCTCCTCGAGACCATATCTAAATGCATTTAGAGATTCCAAAGTATAATTGCTTCCTTTGCAGAATAATATAACCGTTTCACAATAACTAAAACATAGTAGATCCATGATACACAAGCACACATATACATACTTAAACATACATTATTTAAGCATGTATATATAGGCAAATAATATCATAAATACGTAAATAATATCAATTCTAGATAGAGAGATGATTAGCAACTTTTATTTTCATCTTTTTGCTTATATATATTCTCTAATTCTTCTACAACAGACATGTTATTTTTGTAATAGGAAAAAATAAATGCTGTAAAAAGAAAATAAAAGAAAAAATTCTCAAAATACGTTGACATAAAATCTTAAAGGTTATAGTGCATAATGGCTTCTTAGATCTATAAAGCTTCAAAATGCCCTCTGATATCTTGTTGGAATTGTTCCCATATGACTATCTCAAGGAGTACATCACAGAAACATCTGTGGTTGTTCAAAACTCAAGGGGAATAGTTTTTCCTTTGGCAATGGGAAGCCTGCTGTTTTGTTGGTAGTGGTGGTTTCACAAAATTATAAGCAAGTCAGGGCAGATTTCATAACAACAACATAGTTTATCTTTTCCAATCACAAAGAAGAACCCATGATTATTACTTACATAGTTTATTTAATCATTACAAATATTCAGCACTTCAGTATAAGTTTAAAACAGAGTTTTAAACATTCCATGATTACTTTTATGAAGTAAATAGTGTTAGCAGAAAATTTACATTGGGGACAATTTCGTATGTTCACTGAAATGTTGCCTAATTTTCTCAGAATACAATTCACAAAATATAGCAAAGAAAATTATCTAGAGTACAGTGTTAAAACCTATGGGGCAACAAAAAGGAGAAAAGTCCAGCTGTTTGGAACAGTAAAGGTGGTTCCACAGAGCTCTACACACTGGATGTGAGTCTCCCTGAATGAGTAAGACAAGGCTAGGGGGGAAATGACACAAACACTGTGTCAGGGAGGCAATACGTGAAGCAAACAGTCGATTGGGAGGCTGGTATTGAAATAGTTATAATCCAAGCGCATGGTGTCTTTTGTTTTTTTTTTTTTTTGTGAGGAAGATCAGCCCTGAGCTAACATCCATGCTAATCCTCCTCTTTTTGCTGAGGAAGACCGGCTCTGAGCTAACATCTATTGCCAATCCTCCTCCTTGTTTTTTCCCCAAAGCCCCAGTAGATAGTTGTATGCCATAGTTGCACATCCTTCTAGTTGCTGTATGTGGGACGCGGCCTCAGCATGGCTGGACAAGCAGTGCGTTGGTGCGCGCAGGGGATCCAAACCCGGGCAGCCAGTAGCGGAGCGTGTGGACTTAACTGCTAAGCCAAGGGGCCGCCCGGCCCATGGTGTCTTATACAAAACTCTTGGATCCCAGTGCATTCCAGAATTCAGATCTTTTGAGATTTGAGAAACATATATACTCTATAACACCCAGTGGGGTCTGGTACAGCACCCAGTAATCAAACTAATTAATTTCTCCAGTAAAATATAAAGATATATTTGTACTAAGTAGAATAAATACAGACTAGAAACAGTCTCACAGCAGTTCAAGTTTGGCTTTGCTGTCAAATGAGCTCAGGTCAGGTCAGGCTTTGTTACAAAAGAACTATATAAAAACTCATAGTTCAAACCTGTAGTTTTTTTTTTTTTTTTTTTTTTTTTTGTGAGGAGATCAGCCCTGAGCTAACATCTGCCAATCCTCCTCTTTTTTTTGCTGAGGAAGACTGGCCCTGGGCTAACATCCATGCCCGTCTTCCTCCACTTTATATGGGAGGCCTCCACAGCATAGCTTGCCAAGCGGTGCTTCAGTGCATGCCCGGGATCCGAACCATCGAACCCTTGGGCCGCCACAGCGGAGCGCATTCACTTAACCGCTTGCGCCACCAGGCCGGCCCCTGAAACGTGTAGTTTTATTGACGGTAAAGTGTCCTCAATCTTAGGTCATATTTATTGGTCAATTATTATGTGCTAGGCAAGTGCCTTACATCTAATTACTCAATTAGTTCTACTTATTATTCTCCCTCTTTTTGAAATGGGGAAATAACAGAACAGCAAAATCAGCACAGCTAGAAGGTCATGTAGCTAGAAAGTGATAGAGCAGGGATTTGAATGGAGGCAATCTTTGATATACTGCCTCTCTCATAATACTTTCCAGTCACTTATCTATAGCTTGCACGCAGGGTGCGAATGAAGAAGAGGTTGGCAGTAAGGCCAAAAAGACAGACAAGATGCAGAGAAACTTGAAGGGATAGGGGAAGGACACAGTGGAAACGAAATATCCAGTAGTTACCCTCAAAAACACTTTTCTAATCTTGTGGATTATCAGTCCTTTTCCCACTATTCTCATCTGTTATGTGAAATAAAAATATTTCTTGGAAGATATATCTGCAGAACAAATAAACAAGCAAGCAGTATTTGGTGGTCAATTCTTATTATTCTTAAATGAATTTCACTTATGTTTCTTAAATCCTAATCCTTCCACGCCCAGAGGAAACAGTTTAGATCACCTTCATGGAACTAAAGCTTCCCGGTGTCCAAGAACAGCGTTTGAAAATCTGTAATGCCCTTGGAATGTCAGTGTACTTTTGCCAAGAATGGTGCTCCCCCGGGCTATTTTTCTAAACTCGAAAAGACATCTAAGGCTACCAGGAGTGGGAGGCTGCTTCATATCCCACACTACTTGTAAAGAGATGCAAAGCAATCAATGCTTGCCTCTGGAAAGCTGCCCGCTATCTTCCTCCATAGTTCAGAGAGGCAGGATGTCTGACCCCTCAGGCGCAGCTGTGCTGTAACAGAAAGATGCAGGAGCCAGAGAGAGAGGGGCAGTCTGCTTTCCAGCCCCAGTGCAGCCCTGACAGCGTGCGAAGACGAGGTGAAGTCACTTCTCTTCTCTGGCCACAAAGTTCCTCAGCTTCAGAATGAGGACCATAGATAAGGCGTCCCTTCTTGGGTTTTGCTTTGTGGTTTTTACTATAATCATTTTATCATAATATCTTCTATATGATAACATAGAAGATGTTGAAAATCCAGGTCTTGTCATTGTCAAGGATATGATACTATTCATTCATTCAAGTAACAAATATTTGTCAGGTAGCTACTTCCAGGCAACAACAAGGTGTTACAAAAAAACAGTGAAAAATATACAGGGTTTATTTGCTCATGGAAATAGCCTAGTGGGAGCTACAGACAATTAAATAGATAATGACCATACAGAGTAATTTGTGCCTTGATGAATTCTGTGGGAGTGAGGAGGAGGTACTTAACTCAGATTCAAAGCAAGGTTTTGCAATAAAGTAAAAAATTATTTAAAACCAAACGTGGATTTAGTCACCACTGTCTTTCATTTGAGAGTAGCATAGTTCATATTAGTGGAAAATTAAATCACTTCAGAATGTTATTCTCATGTATTCTGTAACAAAGATCGATTAATTAAGGATAAAGAAAAAATAAAACGTTGGGCAGGTCTTCTGTGCTAGTAGACGGAGGCCTGGAGCAGGTGGGCCTTCATTTTCGCAGGGGAGCCTGAGCTGGGGAGAGGCAGCTCACTGTTCTGCACATGATGTGAAAGGCATTGTCATTTTTGCAGCAGAAAGATTGTTGCTGGCAGGAACCTGGCAGGAAATGGGCAACCATAACTTTTAGAGAAAGATGGTTAAAGTCTTAAAGTCTAATATTTTTAAAGCTCATCTCTTACTTCAAAACTTTTACACACAAATGAAGTTGTCTTGAGGGAAATCAAAGAAAAGGAGGTGGCATAGAAATTTTGAGTGGGCATAGAACAGCAGGAAGAATTGAAAAATGAGTGAAATCAAGAGTGCAGCAAAGGTGGCGATTCAGAGGCAGACGGGACGGGGTAGGCTTAAGTGCCTACTGTGTCACAGAAATCTTGAGGAGGTCATTGGACTTCCCCTGGAGTGTGGGGTACGGGCTTCATTTACATCTCCTAAAGACTAGGCAGCCCCAGGTGGGGCCACGGGTACAGCACTGTGGAGAGAGGGGAAGACAGCACAATTGTCAACGAGACACAGGACCCCTGAGGGAGACTGGATTCTGCCTAGTGCCCATCTTGCTCTTCCCCGTCTCAAAATGATCCGCAGAATAGGAATGCTCACAGAAAAAATAAGTCAAAGGAAAACTACATTTTTTTTGTTTCCATCAAGTTATAAGTTTCAGATTCCAAAATTTATCCTGTATTCCTATTAAGGACTGGATATAATACCATATATGATATCATTACCTATGGATTCTTCGAAGACTGCATACGCCGCACACAGCTGAGATGCGAGAGAAGCCCTATTAGGAAACACATGAGTAGCCAATCCCTAAGACCCCTCAAGTATATCCCTCTCCTCCTTGGCCACTGTTATTGAAGTGAGGGGCAACCAGAGATCGGGGCTTGGAGGGCAGGACATGGCCCATGTTAGCTCCACAGACCATTACTGACTTAATGTTTATTATATGTTGCTTCGTATTAAATTTATTTTCTTTCAATCTATATTCTAGGACTCAATTTTTTTTCTTACAAGGCAAGAAATCATATAAATTAAGTCATTTCTTGAAATAGGCTGTTGCAAGCTGAACATAGATGGCTTGGTATTGACGTCACCTTATACTAAGGTTCCTAAACTTCTCTCTCCATCACATTTCCCTAATGGAATATATGGTCCAGGAGGACAGGCCACATGTCTATATTGCTTTCCAGCTACGGTACCCTCAATTCCCAAGACAGTGTCTGTCACATAATAACACTTTTGTTTAATATCTGTATAATATTAAAGTAGGTATCCACATAATAATGGTTATGAGCTCTCACACAGGTAATTGTAGTTATGGATTCATTATGAAGATGGCCTCCTCATGAGGTTATTTTTTCTCCTATAATGATGAAGTTGTATTGATGTATGCAATATATGTTCTTTAGTACACAGACTTTCTAACAGACTGTAAAACAGTGAGGTTGGGGTGCTAGAGTCCTTTAAGATGAGGAACCTGAAAAGCTAACTGGCTGTGCTGGGACAGGAAACAAGTGACCTTCACAGCCATATGATGAAATATTTTGAACTGTAAATCAAGTTGAGTGGCAAATACTAAAATGCAGTGACTACGGCTTGCAGAAGGACAGTTCAGCAGCTCTTTCTCAATTTCCTTGATGCTCATTCTACTGTTTCATACTGCAAATTTAGGTTACATATGAAAGCACACATTAAGACTGAAACTGTCAGTACCTTCACACCTACTTGCAGAGAGAACTTTTACTAATTAACATACACCTTAAAATTAAAAGTGTTGACAAAGAGCGGCTATTCTTGCTAGTTTTATCTTAAAAAACTTAAAAATTACAGTGATTGATTTTATTCCAGTTTTTGAAAATGTCTGTTTTTCCCCAAGGTCTGAATGTGCATTTACATAATTTACAAACATAAGTGATTAAATCACTGCTGGTCTGTGGATGTCCTGCTCCACATCGATGCATGGCTATGTGTCCTGCAGCAGAGAGTATCTGTGAGTCTTTTCACCTCTTTTTCCCAGTAGAATGGGGTTATAAAGTACCACAGCACCAAATAAGGCCATAATGGAAAGGCATTTTGACATTTTGAAATGTGTTTTGACAGATCAGGTAGTGCTTTTGAAGTGAACTTGAGAAACATGAATTTTTTATGGTTAACTGCAGGCAGCATGGTCTGACTACCAAGGATAAACACACTTGTAGAAAAACGACTAGGCTGATAGAAGAGACACAAAAAATAAAATTCGAAGATATTTGTAAATCAGATTAAAACTCTTTAGGTTACTCTCAGGGTCACTGTAGCAGGGCACATACATGATAAAATATATGGGAAATGAAGAATTGCCTGGATAATAAAACAGTAAATAATCAAATGTGGCCCCCAAATTATTACCAACTATATTATACAGCCTATATTGATCAAGCAGACAAAATGTTACCAAATAACTCACCTGCTTTAATATTTGATATCATATAGGCATAATCTGTGTACACATAAAGTGAAGTAAATAAATAAATGTTGATAAAATCTTAGAAACTATAATCGATGTGAATAGAGAACCTGATGTTCCTAAAGGCAACCAGACAATTTGTTCCTTATTTCTCTGACTTCCTCCCCTGAGTCTGCCCGTATTTCTTGGAGGGCGGTGGCTAAAGGGAATGATGCACAAACCCTTTTTTCAGTTTCTCTGTCTCTTCTCTGTTTCCACCTCGCCCCTATAGCAACCCGTCTTCCTCTGTAGATTCCCAACTGTTTCCTATTATCAGTCAGACTTGTTTTGTCCAGTACATGGGGAGAACAGAGAACTGTATTGAGATTTTGATCTAACTAAAGACTATCTGAGACTTTAGGGAAAATAGTTATTTTTAAAAATATCAAAAAAGAAAACAAAAAAAGATGCCATTTTCTATTTTCATAACTCTCACAGCATTTTTCTATCTAGCAAAGGGCTTGCCTCAGGGTAAGTGCTCCATAAATGTTGAATGAATGGATTGGTGGGGTGATGAACGGAAGGATAGAAGTATGGATGGATAGATGTTTGGGAGAACAAGTAGATGAGTGGATGGGTAGACTGATGTATGGAAAGGCCACTTCGGAGGTATTAAATGAACCTGAGTTTCCACAAAGCAATATGAAGCTGATATGAATGTTTTCTTTTTTTTTGGTAAAGAAGATTGGCCCTAAGCTAACATCTGTTGCCAATCCTCCTCTTTTTGCTTGAGGAAGAGTGGCCCTGAGCTAACATCTGTGCCCCACTTCCTCTGTGTTGTATGTGGGATGCCGCCACAGCATGGCTTGATAAGTGGTGTAAGTCTGTGCCCGGGATCCAAACATGAGAACCAGAGCGGCCAAAGCAGAGCGTGCCAAACCCAACCACTACACCACTGGGCTGGCCCAATATGAATGTTTTCTTTAACCTCAGTTGCCCTCAGCTAAACAATTACATTCTTTCTCTTTTCTTTTCTTGTCATGATATTAACAAACATAACCTAGCAAAAGTATAGTAAAAAGAAAATGCAGTCACTGTTCCAATTATCCATTGCCACATAGCAAACCACCTCAAAACTGAATGGCTTACAACAACAGTTTGTTATTATTTCTTCCAAACCTTTGAGGTGGCTGGGCTCACTGGGCAGCTCTTTGGGATCTCTCCTGCAGTGCGGTTAGACAGATGATCGTTGAGGTCTGAGTCACCCTAAGGCTGGGCTCAACTAGGATGTCCAAGATGGTTTACTCATGTGGCTGGAAGTGAACTGGAGCACTTAAATGTGGATTCTCCATGGGCCTTAAGTATCTCATGCACAGCAACTGGGTTCTGAAAGGAAGCAGGAAGCAGAAGCTGACAGACCAGTTAACAGCTTCTACCTGGGACTGGACTCAGGGCTCACCCTGGCTCAAGGGAGTGAAGAAACAGACTCCACACATCACTGTCTGCTGACCCTACTGGAGCACATGTGATTCAAACTGTCCTTTCACTTTTCAGTGGTCTGCATGAAACTGCGAACTGTTGTTCACTGTTGATTCCCCAGCTCCTAACAGGGGCCCAAGTATGCAATAGATCGAAAATAAAGGATTCATTGAACTAAAAATGTTTATCAGGAAAATAATATGTAGTAGAAACAATGCTAGGCATAGAATACCCTGATTTTTCCTCTATTTCTCTGACTCTCATTCTACTGCATGTATTGGTATTTCTTGGAGAGTGGCTAAAGGCATAATAAAAAAGACATGTAAAAACCTTGTCTTCCCAGAATTTATAGTCCAATATTGGAGACAGAAAGCAAGAATATAGAAACAATTAGAATTTGAAATAGTTATAAATGAAATATGCAGGATCACTTATATAGAGAATAGTGGGGAAGGAGAGTGCATTACTTCAGAGAGAGCACAGTCAGAGGAAGCCTCTCTGGGAAGGAGATCTTGAAGCTGAGAGAAGAAGCGGGAGAAGGAGCCAGCCATTTATAGAAACAGAAGCATACCATTCTAATCCCAAAGAAATGGAAAGAAGCCAAGGCAAGGTGAATGGTTCCAAGAAACGAAAGAAGCCAGTGACTGGAAACAAGTTTATCAAGATATAGGAAACGGGAGAGGTAGCCAGACTATGGTCAGATCATGTCATGCTTAGTAGGATGATGAGAAATGTGAATTTTATTCTAAATGCAATTAGAAGCCAATTAACAGCAACTTTTAAGTGAGAGAATGGTATGATATGATTTAGGCTTTTAAAAAATCACTCTGGTTGCTTTGTGGAGAATGGTTTGGAAGAGACAAGAGAGGAAGCAATGAGAAGAGTTACAGTACTTTTGTGCCTGCCTAGGGGACAGATGAGGGTGAGGGCGGTGGAGGGAGTGGAAATGGAAAGAAGAGAACCCAGATCTATTTTGGAGGTATATTAGAAAGAACTTGAGAAAGAATTAGGGATGAATAAGATGATTTCTGTGTTTTTGACAGGTGCACCAAGATAGATATAATGCCTTTACTAAGGTGGGAGTGATTGAGGGAGGAATGTATAGGGGAAAATAAAGATTTCCATTTTGATATGCTAAATTTGAGATATTTATGTGACAGTCAAGAGTAGATGTCAATAGAAACAGAGAGTAGAAAAGTGATTGCCAGAGGCTGGGGGTGGGAGAAGAAGAGAAAGTTTGGTAAAAGGCTACAAACTTTCAGTTATAAGATGAATAAGGTCTGAGGATCTTTTTTTTTTAAATTTTTTGTTTATTGCAGTAACATTGGTTTATAACAGTGTATAAATTTCAGGTGTACATCATTATACT
This sequence comes from Diceros bicornis minor, assembly GCF_020826845.1. Taxonomy (NCBI): domain Eukaryota; kingdom Metazoa; phylum Chordata; class Mammalia; order Perissodactyla; family Rhinocerotidae; genus Diceros; species Diceros bicornis. The sequence continues at coordinate 54,101,671 of NC_080762.1, read as the reverse complement.
TCTATTTCTGCATAGATTACATCATGTTCACCACTCAAATACTAATTACAACCCATCACCACACACATGTGCCCAATTATCCCTTTCGCCCTCCTCCCTCCCCTCTTCCCCTCTGGTAACCACCAATCCAATCTCTGTCTCTATGCATTTGTTTACTGTTGTTATTATCTACTACTTAATGAAAGAAATCATACGGTATTTGACCTTCTCCCTCTGACATTTCACTTTGCATAATACCCTCAATGTCCATCCATGTTGTCACAAATGGCTGGATTTCATTGTTTCTTATGGCTGAGTAATATTCCATTGTGTATATATACCACATCCTCTTTATCCATTTGTCCCTTGATGGGCACTTAGGTTGCTTCCACGTCTTGGCTATTGTGAATAACGCTGCAATGAACACAGGGGTGCATGTATCTTTACGCATTGGTATTTTCAAGTTCTTTGGATAAATACCCAGCAGTGGAATACCTGAATCATATGGTAGTTCTAGCCTTGATTTTTTAAGGAATCTCCATACTGTTTTCCATAGTGGCTGCACCAGTTTGCACTCCCGCCAGCAGTGTATGAGAGTTCCCTTCTCTCCACATCCTCTCCAACACATGTTGTTTCTTGTCTTGTTAATTATAGCCATTCTGACAGGCGTGAGGTGATATCTCATTAGGTCTGAGGATCTAACATATAACATGGCCACTACAGTTGATAACACTGTATTGTATAATTGACATTTGCTAAGAAAGTAGAACTTAAATGTTTTCATCAAAGACAATGAAGGATATATTTAAAAAAAAAAAGTAGATGTTGAGTACTTAGTTAGATATAGAAACCCGGAACTTGTGAAAGAGGAGACACGGGGAATCTACAGTCAATTAATGGTATTTAAATCTCGTCCATGTGGATGGATGAGTTTTCCTAAGATTCTACATGGAAAGAGAAGAGGGCTTAGCACTAAGCTTTGAGGCATCCAATATTTAGAAGCTGGGATCAAAGAGGAGAAGCCAAAACAAATAAACACAAATGAGAAGGAGTTGTTATCAGAAACATAGGAGCAAATCAGAATAGTGCTGTGTCCTCAACGCTGAGTAAGGGGCAGAGTTTCAAGAGGGAAGACGTTCCTCTCCGGTCAAGAGTTGCTAAGACAGTTCCTGGAGGATGCAGACAGAGAAGTATAAGAGGCTGTTGGTGGAATAGAGGTGTCTCTGACAAGCAGATTCAATGATGTGTTAGGGAATAACAGAATCCAGGTTGGAATGGGTTAGTGGAATTAAGGAAGGGAGGAAGTGAGGACCTACATGTAAATATTCTTTTTGTTATTGCTATCTTCTTTTTTTCTGCCAAAGATTCTATGTGCATACACAAACATACACAAATATACAAGCCAATTTCCCTTCTTTTACACCAAAGACACTCAAATCTTGATCATTTAAAACTCAGCAATATATCTTGGAAATATTTTATATCAGTTTACATCGAGTTCCTTGTTCTTTTTATAGTGACCAAGTGCAGCATTCCATTGTATGACTGTCGTATACTTTATTGAACCATTTTTGTTATGCCCTATCTTCTTATTATACATGATGCTGTGACTATGTATAATTGGAATTGCTGTGTTAAAAGACATTGCCCACCTTAAGATTTGTACTAATTTGCATTTCTAACACCACTGTATAAGGGTGATTGCTTCCTCACAATATAGTCAACTTTGTGCATTATCAGACTTTTGCAATTTTTCTAATCTAATAAATTAAAAATAATATCCCAGCATAATTTTTTAAAAATAAATATTTTAAAATAGGTGAAATTCACATAACATAAAATTAAGCATTTTAAAGTGTACAAATCCAGTGAAATTTAGTACATTCACAATGTTGTAAAACCACCATCTCTATCAAGTTCCAAATATTTTTATCACCCCCAAAAAAAACTCCATCCCCATTAAGCAGTCACTCCTCATTCTCCCCTTCCCCCATGCCCTGGCACCAATCTATTTTCCGTCTCCTGGATTTAGTGATTCAGAATATTTCCTATAAACGGAATCATACAAAACATTTTATGTCTGGCTTCTTAGTATATAACTTAGTATAATGTTTTTGAGGTTCATCCACATTGTAGCATGCATCAGTACTTCATTCTTTTTTATGGTTGGTTAAGGTTACATTTTATGGATTTACCACAATTTGTTTACCCACTAGTCCATTGATGAAGAATTGGATTTTTTCCTACCTTTTGGCTATCATGAATATTGCTGCTATGAACATTTGGACAAGTAGTTGTTTGAATATCTATTTTCAATTTTGGGGGAGTATATATGTAGCAGTGGAAATTCTGGGTCACATGGTCAATGTTTAACTTTTTGAGGAAATACCAAACTATTTTCTACAATGACTGTACCATTTTACATTCCACAAGCAATGTATGAGTGTACCAATTTCTCTACATCTTTGACAACATTCTTTATTTTCTGTTTGTTTGTTTTTTAATTATAGGCATCCTAGTGTGTGATATTGTATCTCATTGCGGTTTGTTGATAAACATTGATCTGTTTGTAGTTACATGACCATGTTCATTTTGAGACAACTTATCAAGCTGCCAATTAAGATGTGTGTACTTTTCTGTATGCATTTGATTCCAATAAAATGCTTACATAATTTTAATATGAATATTTGTTGAAGAATAAATGCATATATATTACAGAAGGAATGTTTATTAAATTGGCTCCCTTAACAAAATGAATTTCCATTTTCTACTTGTCCCAGCCAGCCAGCATGGATGGCTGCAGAAATGATTCCTCCCTCTCACAGCCAGCCAGCATGGATGGCTGCAGAAATGATTCCTCCCTCTCACTTGGCACTTCTCTTTCTCTCCCTATGGTTTTTACCCTCACCCTTGTGTGTCCAGTGACGCCTGGAACTCTTCCCTTCTCCGTTCGCTGCCCTTCTCACATTCTTTCCGTTTAAACACACTGTACAAGTCTATCCAGTCATCTGCCGAACTTTAGAGAGTTCATCCCACTTTCAACTCAGAATGCTCGTTCTCAAACGTAAAAGTTTGAGGGCTGTTGAGAAAATTATCATGGGTCTCTCAGGACCTTTAGTCCTTAGCTTGAAATTTTTTAAAATGTGATTTTAAACACAAATACTCTTCACTTATGTGGTCACATAACACAAATGAGACTGTAACTCAAATACAGAATGGAAATTAGTTGGCTATCTAAAACAAGGTCAGACTATGCTAATTTAACAGTCACAAAAACGATGAGCACATGGTTATTCACGGCCTCTTCACTTTCTTACGTCTGAACGACTCACCAGCTGAGCATATCTCTTTCTCCTCTTCTTGGTTCTTGAACAGATTATAAGGCTTACTTAATCATATTAAAGAAATCTTTGGTTAGATTGGGGATGTGGGCAAGAGATACTAAAAGGGGAAAAAGGATGTTCAGTTGTCTGAGAAAAAAATATAGAATGGGAAAGAAAGAAAAGGAGGAGGGAAAGAGGAGCAGAGGGGAGAGGCAGGAGGTGGGCAGGGGCCAGTTAGGTGGGGTTAAGGGGACAAGTTTGACCTAGAGAGAGGCTAAAGGCTGTCAGCAATGTCTCGAGCTGGAGGAATGGGACAGAGGGTTTCCATGGAGCACTCTTTTGCATTGTAAGTTGGATTGGTTTTGATGTCCTTTAGACATGTCGATACAAAGTGAAATGTGTTTTTGGTTCTTTTGGTTGCTATCTGTGTTACAGTAAATGTAACATCCAACAGAAAGTGGGTTATGAAATGCTCCAGCTTGTTTTCAGGTTGTGTTCATATTTATTTTTCTTTTTTTAGGTTATTATTGAAATGAAAATTCAATATTAAAAAAAAATCTGGTATATAGCCTGAAAATCCTTAAAATATGTTTGCTAACCCCAGTTTGAGAAGTACAAGGACTTTCACCAAGTTAGCAGCCATGACACAAAGCTCAATTAGAACCGCTTTGTGAAATATAAAATTATTGAAGAAAAAAATCAGTTTTCCCATAAAATGTTAATGTCTTTTATTTCGATTTTATGCTATGTAACAAGAAACCTCATATATATCTACAAAGTCTGCATGAAGATAGAAGTAAGGAAAGAGCCTTCCTTAGACAGGCGGGGCTCTGGGGTCATAACGGCTCTGGATTCAAACTCTAAGTGGAAGTATGACTGTGAGGGCAGGCGTTCAGAAATAAGGTCAATTTATGATTTCTCTCTCTCTTTCAATACTATATATTTTTTCTTTATTGTGTTTCTTCAGTGTCCTATTATTATAAATATAAAAAACTACAAGACAAAAATATTTTTACAATCATAAACAGTTTTCTCTTTATGATTCCTCTTTTTTCCTGTAGTTGCCTCAATTTTTTCTGTTTTTTTGGTTGTGTATGTGTATATAATATTTCAGTTAAAATAAGCAAACAACAAATAAAAAGCAAAGAAACCAAATGAACTTAACGTGAAAAGCCCCGCCCTAAACTGGCAAACATCTATCCCTCAATATGAAATTATTTCTTAAAACTTCTTCGCCCTTCAAATTCAGTTACAGAAATATTCATACATGTATATGTCTAACAGGGAAAAAGAATGAAGGAAGATAGGGCTTGCCAATTAAAGTGTATGTTGAATCCAACTTACCTCATATAGCCACTTGTGACTGCTCTATTTTTCTTTTCTCACCCAACTTCTCCTTATAAAAGAAATGTTTTTTTAAATTATTTTTCCAATTTGTAAAAGTGTGTCTGTTGCCAAGACTTCTGGACATATGACCAGTTTTAATCTATCAAAAACATAATGTCTAGTAGCAAACCGTATTACTGATAGTATTTAATCAACTATCCTTACGAGCACAAGAGTTCTGTGTACCCAGCATCAATAAACAAGTCCCTTTCCTCTTGTCATTGAAGTTCACGTCTGGTATCACCCAAATGAAACAACTTCGTGGAGGTACACAGTGTAAACTCAGTTTGAGAGTGCTCTGCAGGCCATCCCCTTCGTTCATTTCTTTTCCACTTTTTTCAGCGTACTTTATTGAACACTCTCTTAGTACTCCACTTGGCAATGAAAGGAATACACAGAATTTTAATTCACTGACTCTACCCTCTACAGAAAAGTTTGTGAACTTGCAAAGTTTAACACTAATATAAAAGTTAAATAACAAAAATGAGATTGTCATATGATAATTTTTTTTTTGCAACGGTCAAATAAATGGGTTCTGGCATAGCGTAAGAGGATTGTGAACAAGCATGGTCAAGGAAGCCCTCAAGTTGAAGATAGAACTTGAACTGGAAGCGTGAAAGAGGTGCAAGAAGTCAACCCTGAGAAAAGAAAAGAAAACATTCCAAGAAGGAGGTCAGAGCAAAAGTGCCGTGGTAGGGGAAAGTGTAGCCTTCCCAGAGGCTGTAGTGCCTAACCGCGCTAGTTCAGGAGGGTGGGGCCGAGGATACTTGCAGGGGAGCAGCACGAGAGGGATCAAAAAACAATGCAAGGGCTTCGCTGAATGCGTTTGATTTACAAAGTGATTAAAGAACCTGCCTTTAAAACATTCTACATATTTTCACACTCCTGAATCAACTGAACTAACACAGAGGAACAATTCTAGATCAAAATGGTGAAATATTTAATATCCTTTGGAATGTGCGTTTGTATTGAAATCTAAATAAAATTGTCTTTGATATGACATTGTACAGCTTAGATTACGGAAGAGCTATGGAGCTTTCTCTTGGTTCGTCTCCATCCAAAAGATGAACAATACCTCCTGGAGATGTGTATTGCAAACCCTAAGAAAGTTGTTCTTTTTCTTAAAATTTCTGGGGTAGACATTTTTCTGAAGCTCAAATAAATCTAGCATACTCCATGAAGACTACGTATAAAAAATTAAGTCCAAAAATTATTTGATTGCATTGGATGAAAATACATTGGGCAATAGGGAAAAAAAGAAACTTTTCCAAAATAAAAATTTACTTTGCAATTTTGGCAGAAAAATTGGTATCTAAATTCACTGGAGTATAATTTAGCATTATTGACTAAATAATAATTTTGTGACAAGACTTTACTTGTTTTATAAGTGAGTTCGTTTGACATCCTTCTACTGACAACTGCAACTTTGAAATAAACTGAGAATACTAGCAGTGTGCTAATTACTTCAGATCACATGGTTATCGGTACCAGTCCATAGAAAGTGCAATAGCCTTGAGCCAAATCTAACTTTAAAATTTTAAAATGAATAATGTTAATCATATTTCCTTGATGAAACTATCAGATCATTAATTGGATACTAACAGAAGCCTAATCTTCAAGGTATTTTTAAATCACTGTCCGCTCAATGGCATTTGGATTGTATCTTGTACAAAATTTTTCCTGCAAAATTAATATAGTTGAGATAATTCAGATATAAACTTCAAATACATTTTATGTCGTGTTTTTCTTTCAAATGCACTAAGGTTAATTGTGTGGTATACTGATAGGGATATTTCCCTTTTGAAATTTAATCAGAATAAGGTATTAAAATATACTCAGTAAAATTTATTACCTTCAAAACACTTTGAGAACCTACCTTCATAACATGCTTTATTAGTTGCTGTGCACAGTAAGTTAGACAGACATAATCTGTCTCTTGGGAATTTATAATCCAAGGCTGACAGTGCTGACACAGATGCTGCTGAGGTGATTCAGGTAAATAAATTAGCATTAAGCAGATAGATAAGTTAAATAGGTGAATTTTAAAAAACTGCTAATAACAAATAGCTTTAGATAAACAGTGATTTGTATTCTGACAATTCTAATATTCTTGTCTTTCAAATAACTCATCCGTCTCCCAAGACCTGTGCTTCGGGTTCATACATGAGGGTACAGGCATAGCAGAGACTGATCAATGGAGTCGTGTGGTTGGCTGGAGGGACCACAGAAAGAAACGTGGGCAGAGAGGTTGGAAATTCCAAGGAAGAAAAGGAATTGGCTTGATGTGTCTTAGTGATTTAAACTGGATTAGGAATGTAAATTTGCTCTTAGGATCCAAAAAGAAAGAAAATTTCAAGTCAATATTTATCTTCTCTTGGTCCACTCCTGAATGTCACATGTTTGAAATAATTCACTAAAATAAAAATAAAAGGAAAACAAAAACCTCCATTAATTGATGGTAAAAAGTGATGAATTACTCCAGCAGCCTGATTAAAAACTACTGGCTTCTCAGCCTGGGAACAGGAAAATTTATGGTGATCCTGGAGTAAGAGGATCTATTATATTCTCTTTGTTCTCTATGGAAAATAGTCTTCAGAAGAAAATAGCAGAAATGAGTATTCATGTATTTTGCAGTTTTTTATTGCGCTACATGTGTTTCCAAAACAACATAACCCACATGGTTGAACAGAATAAACACATGCTCACACAAAGCTAAATAAATATATAAATGGGGGAGCCCTTGGGCCTGATACACAATGTGCAAGGCACCTGAGCTGTGATGATTATGGGGAACTATCGAGTCTGCTCCGCTGTGCCCTATTTCCGTCATGGAACCCAAGTTTGATTCTAGAGGAAAGAACAGGATCTTAGGTTGGAAGTGCTGCTGAAATGTCATAGCTGATTTTTATTTGCTCAGTTTTGGGAAAAAAACAAAAGTCTTTGCATTACTTTTTTTTCAGAACAACAAAAAATCTTTAAAATGTATAAAAGATCAGACTTTTAAAAAATGTGCTCAGTGTCCTTATTAAATGAACCTATTTTGGGAAAATGAAATTGAGGTAGTGGCATATTTAATACTTTAAAATATTTAGCAAAAGCTTAATCCTTTCAAAAATACAATCAGGTTAACACTCATTTGCATTTGTGTATATTAACTAGGCTCCATGGATTCCTATATTAATCATAGATAATAAACATAAAAGAGAGACACAGAAGAAAAACATAGGCAGAAAATTTATCACGTTTATGAGATATATATTCTAAAACTATTACAGAGAAAGTCAGTCCCACTGTAAAAGAAAAAAAAAAATCTTAGTCAACTAAAAGTGACAAAAGAGAAATTCTTAAAAACAAAATTTTTAGCAATTTGGAGCACTGGTTTTCTTCACCTTGTGAGTAACCTTCTTAAAGAGCAGAACTATTAGGACAAATACTTCACTATTCTGTGGCTGGATCTCTCAACTTAAAAAAAAGGAAAACATTTTTCTCTCTTTCTAAATAGTTCGGAAATCTCACCCCTCTAAATATGCCAGAGAAAATGACAAAATGGAAAGATATTCTTGATTGAAAGAATTTTTCCTAAAGTGAGAGCAAGGAAATGAAGAGACTCTTCATAGACAGATAAGTAGACTAGACAGAATGAAAATGATTATAATTATGATTAGCATAAGAGATGGGGAGGAAGTTAAAGATAGATACACCCCAGAAGTTAAAAAGAATTTCCTTCTGAAACAAATCAATGGCTTAGAAAAAGTTAGTGAAGACTGCTCCATATTGAAAGTGACCCAGAGACGTAACAACTTAATGTAACCAATGTATGGATTTTTAGGGATCCTGGTTCAGACAAACCAAATATGAAAAAGAGTTTTTAAAAAATCTGGGGAATTTTATTAAGTGCTTGATATTAGTTGATATAAAGGAATTATTGCTAATTTATGTATGAAAATGACACTGACTTTATACAGGAAAGTGTCCGTAATTTTTGGAGGTAGGTACTGAAGTATGTAAAGATGAAATGATGTGATGGCTGGGATTTGCTTAAAATAACTTTAACAATAAAAAAAAAGAAATAAGGGGTAGATGAAGCAATTTTTACAAAATCTTGAAAAGTGTTAATTCAAGGAATTGAGTATGTGGGAGTTGATTGGCGTTTCTAAGTACTTTTGAAGTTTTTCATAATAGAAACGTTAATATTTTATGATAAAAATAATTTGCATTTGTTTTAGAAATGTTAGAAAATATAGTAAATTATGAACAAAAAAATTCAGCCATGAGGCTACCATCAGAAATAGTTTCTTTAATAGTTTAGGATATTTACTTTCTAGATGCTAGTGATAGAAGTTTTGTAAGATTAATTACTATTTCTACTTCTTCTTGATGAGTTATATGAAGATGTCTTGATCCTTCCATTTTCCTTTTGTGTTTTAATTGCTTTAAATAAAACAAGTTTATGAAAGTTCATTTACTATTAAGACTAATAACCTTGTCGTATTTGAAGAAAATATTTTTTATTTCATTATTTATATTTAACATTTCAAATTTGTGCATTTGGAATTTTAAAAATGTCTACTTTTTTTTTAAGTTTATAAATATTCCCTTTTTAATTCAGAAAAATCAAGAAGTGCTGTTGGCTCTTCTTGTTCACACTGTGGATATATATTCCACATCAGATGAAATTATGGCTTCAACAAGGAGCTCTTTCTAAATCATTCGTGGTATCAAGCTGGTGCAAGGTGGTTTGCACATTCATTGCTGAGAATTCAGTGGACACAGGCTGTCAAATTCTGTCAGTTTTAAGAAGTAAAGACATTTATGTGCCAGTCCAGAACTCCTAGGGCAAGATGAACAGAAACTTTTCCCTCAGTATAGAGAAGAAAGTATTTTTAGTCACTCAGAGTCGAGAAAAGGCTAATTGATGGACGGCAAAATGCAGACGCCTTCTGATGTATGCAGAATAATCTTGATTATGAGTGCCCTGCTTCCGCATCAAAATTGCAAAGTTGAATGGAATAGTATGAATCACACATCATATTTGTTTATTACTAGACCGTGAGCTCCTTTAGGGTAAAGACAGTATCTTTTATTTCTAATAGGCACATAGTAAACAGGCACTCAAAAATATGGCTAGAATATGGAATGCAGAAATTGTGTTCTTAAAATTCCATGATACAGTAATTTAGAATTCCCAAATCAATCTAGACATAGACATAAGATTTCTTTTTTTTTTTAATATTTTTTTTTTCTCCCAAAGCCCCAGTAGATAGTTGTATGTCACAGTTGCACATCCTTCTAGTTGCTGCATGTGGGACGCGGCCTCAGCATGGCCAGAGAGGCAGTGCGTCAGTGCGCGCCCGGGATCCGAACCTGGGCCACCAGTAGTGGAGCGCACGCACTTAACCGATAAGCCACAGGGCCGGCCCAAGACATAAGATTTCATAAGTATTAAAGAAAAATAATTCAAAGCAGCAAAAATGATTAACTACATTTTCAGAAGAGAAGATAGTTGCTCTGATGATACTTTCAGAGCACCTTATATCCTTTCTATTTTTGTAACTCCAATTCCTGTTTCCTTCAGGACCTGGGTCAAATTAATCTGTTCCACCATATGTGTGCAGTCTCTCACTGTGTTTTGTCTATCCATACTAAGGTCTTGGTTATTCTCCCCTCAAAGCTTAAGCTTCTTGGTTTTATGGTTCTAATTTTATTTATATTCATTTTTGTATCACTTAAATTGCCTGGAGCATAATACAAATTGAGTAGACATGTGTTGAATAAGCATATGCATAAATAGATAAGCATCATAACATACTCTACTACTAATCAAAGAAAGCATTGCATAATGTACTTATATGCTTATTTTAAAAGGCAATGAAATACCTGTTGTCATGGGAGCATTATTAAACTCCTTTTAGAGAATGGTATAGAATCGTGTAGAATGACCAACACCCAACGCTGGAGACTAAAGGAACTAAGTATTCCAATTTATATGTTTTGAGAATGACCTGTAATTAGGGTTGGCCACCTCCTCACAGGACTTGTTGATAGGAGCAAGCTCAGAGAATAAACTCTACCGGGGATGGTATTCAAAATATTTTCTAACCAGTTGGGCACAGCAGTGACTAATTCAAATGGATGCCAGTTTTAAACAACCAGTGTGGCTATAAAGGCTAATACTATCCCCACTTTTACCCTCCAATAATGTGAGGAGAAGACTAGTGGAGCAGATACAACCTCTGTGGAATGCAATTTCTTCCCATCAAAACTAAAAGAAGGAGCCCAAGGGAATTGCTTATGAAGATGGGGTGGAGATTGCTTTCAAGAAGGGAAGATTGGTATTGATTTGCCCACTGACCAGGAAACTGTTATCTTCTCTGGTGCTGCTGGAGCAAGAGCGTACGGAAGGCAGACTGCTTACAGAAGGGGGACCGGGACTGCTCCTCCCAAAGTTGTGGACTGCTGAGAGGAACGGGAGGAAGTCTTCACCTTCCCCAAAGCCTGGTAATTGACAGCCAGGGGAGGATGAGACTGGAGGATACCATCTTGCCAGTACCGCCAGCATGTGGTTGCCAGAGAGGCTTGTACAGCAGAGAAAGCTGGTGTGATGCCACCAGTTTGAGGCCAAGGGAATACACAGTGCTTAAAGGAATTACACAGGAATGAACCTCTTTCTCAGCAGCACAAGTTGGCCATCAAGTGTCCACATCAAGACAAGAAGAGGAATGCTACTTTACCAGAAACATCTACTTCCTAATACTTCAACCCTCTCTTAGGCCTTCAGTCTCAACATCTTCACTCCATCTCCTATTCTCTGGCCCCTCAGTTTACCTTCTCTTGCCCATCAGTACATCCCCCATTTCCGCAGTCCAAGATCTGGTGTATTTTGATGCTCTTTTTATCTTGCTCCCAGCAAAGGGTCCTCTCTCCTGCCTCTTCTTTTTAATCCTGCAGCACCTACTACTAATCCATATAGCACATCTTTGTGCAAATTATTTAAAAATCATTCCTTCCAGTTGGAAGCAGGCCCATCAATTCACGGCCTGGCAAGGAGAGAACGGGCTGAATTTCAGCACTGCTCTTTCTCTTTCTGGGAGCTCTGATAGTGTCAAAAACTTGCAAAACCATGTGTGGCAGGGGAGCTTAAAATGCTGGAAAAGAAGACAAAGTGAAAGCCATTCATAAAAAACCTCAAACCTGCAAAAACTTAACATTCTGTATGAATTGCTATAAAATTTATATCTCGTTAAAAGAAACAAACAGGCTACTCATTCAATTTATTCGGCAAACTGACCACTGGAAGAATTGGTTCTCGGCAAACTGATTTCAGTAAATTAATTTCCATGGAATTAACCTTGAGCACTGCTCCAACTTCAGAGGATCAATTAGAGAAGGAGGAGGGAATGCACGAGATAAATTCATGTCCTTCTCACTCCTTTCCAGGAGGATATGATCCGAACTTCAGGGAGGGCACAGAAAGCATTTCAATCAGACAGGAGACTGATGTTTAAACTGAGGGGGACTGACTCTCAGCAACTGAAATGAGTCCATTTAAGTACTGAAAGAGATGGAAAAATTGTGAAATCTGTCTGAGATACCCCCAGGAGGGCACAATTAAAAGCAATGATTGGAAGACAATTCAAACTTTTGTTTTTATAGTCACAAAAAAGATTCCCCTATAATCAAGGGAAATCATTTAGACATGGAAGCAAATGTGATTCGACCAATTTTAATAGAGCAAAATCTATGGTTTGTGAAAAAACAGTATTTTACATTATTTAAGTAGATTTTATTTACTAAACTCTCCTATCTTAACAAAGCATCCCATTTCACTGCAATTTGAGAATTGTTGAAATGTACTTATTAATTCAAGAGAACAACTAAAAATATAGGCTGTTTCTACATATTCCCCCTTAGAGCTGATGCAGAACAGTTACTTTTTCCTGGTGCATTTATCCTTCCGCAGGGCCATTCCTCTTGTAGTCCTGCCAGTTTAGCAAAATGAAAAGTTATTGTCAGAACGCTTCCCTCTGCAGAGGTACACAATGCCAGAGTCGATGTCAGCACTCGTTGGTGCATCCATTTCCGCATCACATAATTATGATGGGAGGGTCACCTGTGTATTCAGAGCTCTTTTTGTTTGCATTATAAAATCCAAGTGGGTGGGCATAGTGTCATTTTGTATTATCGTCTAATAGCTGACATACTAACAAGTTCATATAAGTACTCAGCTTAATGTTATCTGACTGCTGCCCCAGAATTTTAAAATTTTTAAATGTTGTGCTTTGTCCTCACTTCCTTAATATAAGTAATTTAATCAAGTGGAATCTATAAAAGTTTTAGAGTTTCTCACCTGTCATTTGGAAATGTAACCAAGGCCATGGACTTGCTATTGGCTTGGTCTTTGCAGCTCTCCTGGGGTGTTTTTGTGGGTGCACGGGAGTGTCAAGGATTTGGGGAGGAAACACTACAACTTATCTCTGGGCTTCTTATCATTCTCTTATTCCATTAAAAGGGTCTCCATACCTCACACTGGCTGCAAAGAATCAGAGGGAATACAACCCTCCATTAGCCAGTTACTATCTTGGTCCCTCTAGTAAATACTCACATACATATATTTCAAAGAAGCTTTAAGTATCTGTTTATTTAAGGCTTCCAGTGGTAAAATTATAATTATACTCTGTGAGGGACTCAGGTATAAAAGCTTAGTATTGGGGCCAGCCCAGTGGCATAGTGGTTGGGTTCGCATGCTGTGCTTTGGCAGCCTGGGGTTCATGGGTTCAGATCCTGGGCCTGGACCTATGCACCGCTCATCAAGCCATGCTGTGGTGGTATCCCACATACAAAATAGAAGAAGAAGGGCACAGACGTTAGCTCAGGGACAATCTTCCTCAAGCAAAAAGAGGAGGATTGGCAACAGATGTTAGCTCAGGGCCAATCTTCCTCACCAAAAAAAAAAAAAAGCTTAGTAATGGACAGTCACACTAATGCTCAATCTATAAATGATTATACAGCTTTACTGACCACACTATCGAGATGTCTACAAACAGATGTTTTCTAGGCCAGTGGAGCGTGTTCCACTTGGACAATTCTCTCTCATGATTGCTTCTTACTGCCCACTGGGCACCCCTCCCTCAACTTTGACTTTTCAACTTCCTTTCACCTCACTAAATCCCTTGCCTCTCAGGGTCAACACTCTTCCAATTAGAAGTTAACATTATTCAAGCCTCTGTTTGTAGTCCACAAATTTTACAACTTGCAGCCTCCAGTTTGCGTCGTCAGCAAGAGCTGTTCTCTCCTCCTCCACCTGTACCCCTGCGAGGAAGAGCTCAGGACAAGCTTTGAATGCCCTCTCTCTGTCCACTATGGAGAGAGAGGGCATAAGTTGTCTTCTCTTCTTAAATAGTCAGCTGGAAGTGCTACATTTAAAGTTATGCAATGTTTTTTTCAAGTTCCTTACGTGACTGCAGCCTGCATTGGGGGTCACGTTGAAAGAAATAACAGAGGGCGTTCTGATTCTTTCTCCACTCCCGAAAGCAAGAGCTACAGCAGTGACATACGAGACATAGAAGCTCATGGAGCTATGTTAGTCAATTCAGAGGAGTCCTCTTGTGTAATTCTTTCTTTGATTGATATCAGTTACTTCCTCTATATAAAGGTCCTTTACCCTGAAGAATGGAGATTCATTCTTTTTTGGCCATGGTATGTTTTACAGTGCTCTTATTTTGGAATATCATCTCTCCTAAAAGAAGATTATGTATTGAGATTTTTCTGGTTGAGATTATTTTGTGAGCATAACTACTAAATTTTTCTACTCCCAGCTTCTCATAGGAATTTCCAGCAAAATATGAATAAACAGCAAATATATAACAATTATAGAAAATACTTAAATATTAAAGACATTTATCTCTGCATGGTGAGATTATAGTTTTATTTCCTCTATATTTTATTTTGCAAGTTTTCTGTTTTTATAATCAGAAAAAAATATTATCTTAAATCCAAAACATGAATTTTAAAATTGTTATAAAGTGGAGAAAGTAGTGGAAACCAATTTGATAGACAACGTACTCATATTATCAAGAAATGAAAATATTAGAACAAATCAATTAAAAAACATGGATACCTCATTCAAAAAATGGCAAAAAGTGACTTCTTCATTTAAGAAAGAACAACTGTAAGTGGGGACATTTTTAACCTCAGTTATAATAAGAATGCTAAAACGAAATGACATATTTTTCATTTTTTAAAAATAATAAAAAATATTTAATATTTAATAACCCATGTTGTGAGGTTGCATTGAATCATCATACTCAAACAGAAGTATAAATGGATCACAGTTTTGAGGAGGGAAACTTGGTAAACTAAAAAAAGCCTTAAAAATATTCATGAACATTGGCCCATTAGATTGAATCCTAAGTGCTTATTCTAAAGAGGTAATTAGAAAAGCATACAAGAATGAACCTTGACAAATTTGCATTTATTATAAAAATGTAACAACTTTATTGGCCATTAATATATGAATTATTAAATAAAATACCATAACCATTTGATGGAATAATTTATATAGTCAACAAAAATCTTATTTTTAGGGGCCGGCCCAGTGGAATAGTGGTTAAGTTCGCGCACTCCACTTCAGTGGCCCACGGTTCGCCGGTTCGAATCCCAGGCGCAGATCGACTCACTGCTTGTCAGGCCATGCTGTGGCAGCGGCCTGTCTAAAGTAGAGGAAGATGGGCACAGATGTTAGCCCAGGGCCAATCTTCCTCAGCAAAAAGAGGAGGATTGACAATGGATGTTAGCTCAGGGCTAGTCTTCCCCACAAAAACTAAAAAAACAAAAAAATAACCAAAAAATCAACTGTATTTCTATATACTAGTGAGGCACATATGAATACTGAATTTAAAAATACAATATAATTTACAATATAAAAAAACTCACTCATAAAAATAATTGGGCTTGATGTGTTTTGAAGATAGAGATAATTGGCATGAGTTTAACCTCTTAGATGGATTTTTTGGTTCATTCAAATTTTCTATTACTTCTTGAGTCCATTTTGATAATTTTCATTTTCTAATACATTTCCAATTTTATCTAAATTTTCAAATGTGTTAAAATAAAGATATTTACTTTTTTAATTTATAAATTTAAAAATTTCTACTCTAGGGGCCAGCTCTGTTGCCTAGTGGTTAAGTTCAGCGCACTCTGCTTCGGCGGCCCGGGTTTGGTTCCCGGGCACAGACCGACACCACTTGTTGGCGGCCTTGCTGTGGCGGTGACCCACATACAAAATAGAGGACGACTGGCACAGATGTCAGCTCAGGGACACTCTTCCTCAAGCAAAAAGAGGAAGATTGGCCACAGATGTTAGCTCAGGGTGAAGCTTCCTCTGGAAAAAAAAAAATTTCTACTCTACTTTAATCTGTTACACTTTATTTATCAAATTATTTGTGTAATTTCTATTTTTTTCTTACACAACCTTTGATAGGATTTTGTTATACTCTTTGTTTTATTTTAAGAAATTATTACATCATTATAGGCTTTCATTTCAATTATATTGCTAAATGCTTGAAGCAAAGAGAGTTTGTCAAAGCAAAAATTTACAAATCCAAATAGACAAATCCAAATCCAAATACAAATACAAATAATAATTCTTAATTTTTAACATAATGGTTTTTCTAACAAAATATAAACAAACAATTTTTGTTCCCAAATTCATAAAGACTGTGTCATATTTTAAGTACTTAATTTTAAAAATTATAGCTCAAATTCTCAATGTTATTCAGTTAGCGTAGTTTCTACTCATATATCTTCAAGTTACTGATCTTTTCTTCCGTGGTTTATATCTAGTAGATTTTTCATTTAGATAATTTTTCAACTCTGGATATACTATTTATTTTAATCTTGCATTTCTTTCCTCTTGTTGATGTTTTCCTTTAAATCTTTGAGCATATTTATAATTAATGTTTTACATTTTTTATCTGCTGTTTTCACATCTCTGCCATTTTGAGTCTGTTTCTTTTAACTGATTATTTTATGAGTAATGATCATATTTTTCTGTTTTTTGTGTGTTTAGTAATTTTTTATTAGATGTGGGACATTGTTAATATTACATTGATGAGTGCCCTGGTTTGGTTGTCTTCCTCTAAACAGTATCAAAGTTCATTTGGAAAAATGTTACACTACTTGTAGATTATCTTGATCCATCAAGGCTTATTTTTAGGATTTGTTAGAGCAAGTCCAGAGTAGCCTTTGCTTTTGAGTAGGTTAGCCCTATTGCCACACTGTGGCTCTCTTGTCTTGGATGAATGTTATGAATATTTAACTGCATGTCTCCACTCAGGCTCACTAGAAATCGTTTACCTACTGGCCCCATCTGAGCTTTAGGGCCTGCTCAACAAATAGGTCTCCAGTCACTCTTTGCCTGTCCTCGTAGAGTTTCACTCAACATACCTGCAGCTTAGAATCCACATTAGACTCACTGTGCCTTACAGGCAGATGTCTGGAGCTCTTTCTCAGTGTATATCTCTGCCTTCTGATATTGTGGCCCATAAATTTTGGCATCTTGGCTTTCGTGTACTTGCTCTCTCTCTCCTCAATTCAGTAAGGCTACTTTGCTCTGCTTGGGTTACCTCTCCTTGTGCCAAGGCCTGAAAGTGCCTCAAAGCATAAAATCAGAGATATCATAGGGTTGGTATTGTTTGTCCTTTCTGTCTTGCATGAAACTCCAGTGTTGCAGACTGTCTAAATCTTGAAAAAAGCTTTTCATATATTTTGTTCAGTCGTCTAGTTGTTTATGGTGGGAGAACAAACCTAATACCTAATCTAATAACATAGCTATTTGAAAAATTTCAGAGGTCACTATTTTAATTGCAAGACCGACCCATCAAGCAGCAGACAGACTCAAGAGAGTCCCCTTTTTTTGCATATCCTGCCTGTGCCCCCTACTGAGAAAATTAATCATGCACACTGTAAAGAAGAGATGCTTAAAGGAGTATCCTCTACTATCTCAGGACACATATTGAAGGGTAATTTTGGATCTGAGATGCAATACGTTCATAGCTGGCATACCTGGCTACTTGTTGAATTCTCATATCAATAATACACTCTTTTCATACCAAAACAAATTATGAAATTTATGGCCTTGACCGGTAGTGTTTAGACCACACTTAAAAAATGTGAACTACATTTATTTACCAACCAGAAAGCTATTATTCATATTTATCATTTCTATTGTAAATTAGGTTATAACATCTGGTTTTCTTCATTCTCTAATTGTTTAAACAGCAGCTATAAGTTTACAGCAAGGATTTTTCTCTACTGAATCATTAGAAAGTAGATTTTAAGATTTTTTCTTTTTTTTGTATTTTCTCAGGGTGTTTTCTTTATAGGTTGAAATTTTTTCACATTGTAATAAACCTGGTGGTCTGATGGTTAAGATTCGGCGCTCTCACTGCCATGGCCCAGGTTCATTTCCCAGTCAGGGAACCACACCACCTGTCTGTTGGTTGTCATACTGTGGCAGCTGTGTGTTGCTGTGATGCTGAAAGCTCTGCCACCAGTATTTCAAATACCAGCAGGGTCACCCAAGATAGACAGGTTTCAGCAGAGCCTCCAGACTAGACAGACTAGGAAGAAAGACCTGACCACCCAGTTCCAAAAAAATTGGCCATGAGAACCCTGCAAATAGCAGTGGAGCATTGTTTGATACAGCACTGGAAGCTGAGAGGATGGTGCAAAAAGACTGAGCGGGGTTCAGGACTGCTGTATACATGGGCACTAGGAGTCAAAATCAGCTCAATGGCACTAACAAATAATAAACAAATCCCCCATTTCCAAAATCTTTAGATAATTCCATAATTTTTATTTTTTGCTGAGGAAGATTCGCCGTGAGCTAACATCCATTGCCAATCTTCCTCCTTTTTTTCCTTGAGGAAGATTGGCCCCGAGCTAACATCTGTGCCAGTCTTCCTCTATTTTGTATGTGGGTCGCTGTCACAGCATGGTTGAGGAGTGGTATACGTCCATGTCTGGGATCCGAACCCATGAACCCGGGCAGCTGAAGTGGAGCACGCCAAACTTCAACTACTAGGCCACGGGGCCAGCCCCGATAATTCCATATTTTTACCTGTGGATACCAAAATTAATTTGCTTATCCAAAGCCAAAGATATGAGGCTGAGGAGAAGGGACTTTGTTTTTAATGTTGATCTTTCAAGTTGAGTTTTGAGCCTTCACCTGAAAGGTATTCTAGTTGGATTCAGCAAGGGCACAGAATGATGTGGTCAAGTTTTGAAACGTGTAAAGAATCATAAAGAACTGCTCTAAACAGGAAACAATCCTTCATGCATCAATCAAATAAAATAGCTTTACTTTTTTTAAACAAAGCATTGTTGCATCCATCTAAACCATGATGAAGAACCATTTTCTTTTAAAAGTTCCTATATCTTCTGTATTAAAGCAAGTCTAATTTGACCTTTTGTGTAAAATTACATGAAACATTTATCTCTTTCATTTCTCATTGCTTAAATCTGTGTCCTTTGTGTGCTATTTCTACCAAGAATTTTATTCAACATGCTGAAGCTCATCTTCAATATCTACTATAACCACTAGTCAGATGGTATAATTTTAGGAAACCAAAAATAAATAACTCATTACAACCCCAAAGCTGTCGTTTCAGACAGGGTTTCTCCTACTTTCTGTTTTAGTAGTCACATTTCTCACTTTGTGAAATAAATCTCTAATTCCTTTAGACAGATCATTAGCTTCAACACAGATAGCATCATTAGGATAATTTATCAACCATCCAAGCCAAAGAGAAGTGAAAATTTATAAGAAATGGAACAGAGTTGGGAATGAAAGGCAGTTTTGATGAAAATTTATTTGAAGGGTGGGAAACCACTAGATTTTAATTTCTCAAATTACAATTAAATTCAAAAGCCTTTCTTAAATCCAGAGAAAATGAAAGTAAAACAGAATCACTAGCATTACCGAGAATAACTGGAATCACTCATTATAGTCATGGAATGGAAGTTTTTAATAGATACTGGCAATCTACAGCAAATTCCTTTAAGTGAAAATATTTATTGGGAATAATGGAATTTTTCAATATAATATTTCTAGTCTAAATCCAGTAATTCTTCAGGAAAGTAACACTGAACAAGCAATTGTTCTTCTCTCATGGGAAATAGTTTTTATTTATGTATGTGTGTGTGTGAGAGAGAGAGAGAGAGAGAAATATTGGGTCTTACTGGTCACATCCTCCTGCTGCACGACTTGTGTGGACTTGGGCTATGACATCTCAGCACGACCACTATTGCCCATTCACTACGTGCATGCCATTTAGAAATTCAGTGTCTATTGGGCACTGCAATCGCATTGAACCACGATAAATTATTTAGCCATGTAAGGATAATGAAAATGCTTCTTCAGCCCTCTACTTGTGTCTCATTTGCTTACATCACTTAGGATTTGACTATTCAGAAGGCACCTCACTTAATAATATGGTACCAATTTGATTTTCCCCAAGGAAACAAATATACTGAGGGATATATGTGGACAACTCATTGGGGGCACCATACCTGGAAATGTATGTTCAAAATAAACATACAAGCTGGGTCTTGTCTGCTCATCTTGTCCTACAGTTGCCAAAGGAAATATACTAACTTTGCATCCCATCAGCTCTTCTGGGAAGAAGCTGGCCTTCATATAAATCCTTAGTAGATAGATGGAGATCAATAGCTATGAGTGAGTTATGAATGAATAAATGAACAAATTAATGTATATACAACATGATTATTGCAGTTCTTTCTCTGTAGCAGTAGGAATAGTTTTGTACTGATTCATTTACAATGTCATATAGTTCTTATAACCAATTGTTTACACTGAAATTTAGAGCAGAGTCTGAGGTTTGCTCTGCTATCTGGATTGTAGTGAACTCAGTGTCTCGGGGTCATTTGGCCTCGGTAGCACTCTAATACTACAACAAGTTTTTAAAGATACCTTTTTAAACTCTTAAGATATCTAGGCATTTCACAGGGATTAATTTCATTAATCCTTACCAAAAACCCCATAATGTAAGTAGTATTATTATTACACATATGGAAACAAATATAGAAACGTAAAGAAGCTTCCCACAAGAACACAGCTGCTATTGTGGTGAATCCTGGGTGTGAATCCAGGCAGTCTGATTGCAGAGTCTGTGTGCTGAGCACTCATTGGCGACTGCTTCAGAGAAAAGGCTGTGGAAGCTCTTCTGAAAAGAGTTGCCTCATAAAGTGCCGCATGTGAACATTTGTGGATCTTCACTGTAATTAGGTAGGCCATCTCCCAGTCTTACCTCCGCACTCACTAGTCTCTTAAAACTTTGCCTTCCAGAAATTCCGGAAATATATAACATTCTTCTGGATCTTTAGAAACTCAGGGTGCTGTGTGAAGCAGGAATTAAAACCTGTCCATTTATCCATCAGAGTGGTCTCTAGATAGAATCTTTGTGAGTGGATTACAAGAAAAAACACAGTTTTAGGCAGTGTCCTGTCTCTGTAATTCAGTGAAATTTGAAAGAAATGCAGAGAATCTTTCCACACCTAAACACAGGTAAGAAAGGTAACACTAAGGAACAGAGCAATAACTTAAATAGACATAGATAATAGACAGATAGATGACGATAGGCAGATAGATAGGTAGATAGATAGATGATAGATATAGAGACAGATAAATGATGGATAGATACATGACAGACAGATAGAAAGAAAGATAGTTAGATATAGACAGACAGATGTTGAGAAAGAGGGAGGAAGGAGGACCTAAGTTTGACAGAAACTTAGGCACAAGAAAGAGAATATAGGAGAGAAAGAGAGCAAGATTACAGAAAGCCAAAATGTTAAAAAAGAAAAAAAAAAGATGTAAATTCGAAAGTGATTTTCTCTCCAGATTGTTGAACATATTTGGTTTTGGTCTTTATTCATAAATTTTAATTCAAGGTGCCCAGCCTCCTGGAGGCTTTAAAGAGCACAAGGTCTATCCTTCCACAGGAGAAGGCGTGTGGGTCCGCTTTCTGGGGTGAGCCTGAGGAAGCGGTGTCGCCTGGCAGTGTTTCCGTGTGAAATACTGGAGGGATTTGGGAACACTCTGAAAACCTCAGCAAGAGTCACCAGAACCACAATAACCAGATTGACCCTTCTCATTTTCTTTTCCCTTAAGATCTGGTTTACTGAATTAGAATTCCCTCCTACTCCCAGCCCCAGGGAGGAGACTACTTCCCTAAAACCTTCAGCGTGGTATTCCTGTGCACAGCAGCTTCTCTGCATGGGCAGTGACATATTTAGAGAATTACTTGACTCAGGATTGAAGGGAACTTAAAGGCCGGCTGAATTAACTCACTTTTCAGGGCCAGTCTCTGTCCTGGGCCCATGCTTGGCGATATTCCTTGCCTTTCCACCCAGGGAGGCCTTTCTAGAAGATTTCCTCCCATAGCATAGAAATCTGTATTCCTGTGAGTTTCACCCACTGGTCCTGGTTTAGTCCCTATCCATTTTCTTCCATCTACCAGGTGTTCAAATATGAAAAGGAAGTATCAGCACCATTTGATACACATTAACTGAGCACCTTCTATGTGCCAGGCATTGCACTCAGGGCTAAGAGCCCGGAAATAAAGACACAGTCCCTTCCCTGGAAGGTCTCGTGGAGCGATGTAGGAGGAGAAAGAGGGAGCCACAGTGAAGATATAGCATAGTATTACCTGAGCCCCCGGAAGTGCCACTTAGCTTTGCAGGGAAGGTCAGGACGGCTTCTCAGAAGAAGAGATGCTTGAGCTGAGTTGCAGAAACTAGATGGTTTGTTTAGGCAAAAAAGATGAGCAGAAGTCTTCATGTCAGAGGATCTGGTGTGTGCAGGAAAGTGGGTTCAGGAGAACGCTGGCCTCTAACTGTTCGTTTCAGTTTTCCTCGTGGAGAGGAAATAAGTTCAGGGAGAGGTCAGATTACAGGGGTAGGAGCTTATTTTGACTTGTCAAACATTTGGCCTTTGTCCTGTAGTCATGAGCAGCCTTTAGATGGTTAAAAGCAGAGTCATAACATGATGAAATCTGCCTTCAAATTTCATTGCATTTGATCACATAATCAAGCCTTATCTTTCTCAGGTTAGACTTACCAGGTTCTTTAACCACATCTCAGATGACAAAGTTTATCCTTTCACCACCTGGCAACTCTTTTTGAAAAATTGTTCCTTTATTTTTATCAGTAGTCTAGAAAATCAAATCCCTGCAAGAGGCAGGGAAAGAGAATAAACGTGTGCACTTGCTGAGAATCAGACACGAGAGGGATGGGACTGGACGATGTCTGGGCTGCCCAGAGGCACGCAGATTTCAAGTTTGTCATTACTTTTCTATTGGCCAAATAACATCTCTGGGCCAGATTTGACTGGGTCTGCTCTCTGATAGTGACCCTTGATGTCTAATTTTCCTGAAGCAGAGGTCTCAGAACTTGACATAATATTCCTATTGTGGTCTAACAATACAGGCTAGAGCTAGCTGGTGACCTCCTTTCACACTAGTCCATGCTTCTTTCTATTAATCTGGCCCACTATTTAATTAACATTGTGCTTTGATATCATGTCATACTTTTTACATTTTTGTTGTAAAACCATACCTTTCCATGCTATGCTGGAACAGTTCATTTTCTCAGTCAAAATTCAGTGGCCCAGGGTAATGGGGAAACCATCTATTTGTGGTATGAAGACCTTGCCTCCAGTAAAGCTACTGTTTATCAGCTTCAATCTTGAGAAAAAGGAGTTTGCTCTCTGAGATGCCTCATTTTTAAAACAGGTGGATGGATGCCTCACCTGAGTCCTCACCTGTGATTTCCGATGATAGCATGTTGTGTAAGTAGTTTATAAGCCATGAAATGGGTCACAAACATTACTTACTATTTTCTTGGTGAAATCTCCTTTGTTAGATTCAGTTACCACTCCACGCAGTCTTTCTTTCTTTTTTTAATCCTGCCTCTTCAGTCTTTCCTTTGGCAAAGTCAAAAGAACAAGCAATGTCTGACCCTGTGCAGTGGCATCTGCCTGTGGCTCTTTGAAATCCCCGCACCTATCATCAGACGTAACGGCGGGCAATCCGGATCCTCTGGCTGAGGAAAGTGATCTATTTCTTTTTAAACAATAAGTGGTCCCATTTGTTTATTCTCAGTTTTGCTTACAAAGAAAATTTTAACAATTCTTTAGTATGAAAATATCACAAAAGAAGATTATAGATTCATTTCTAGGTTAATACTATCTTTTTAATGTAAACCTATATATGTTTGGTTTAAGGAATTTGCTTTGTCTTTGCTTTTATTTTTGTTTTTCATGAGAACAATAGGAAACAAAAAGTCCTTTTGTCATGCAGATATATGGAGTTAAATATAATTATGGAATGTTCTAATTGAAGTATGTTAATCTTATTATGGAATAGTCAGCTATTGCTTTAGGGTTTTAGCAGAAATTTATTTCCAATGTCTTTAAGATGAGTTTCTTATTCTTATCATATCATAAAGAGAATATCATCAAAGGAATCCAGAATAAATATAATATTTCTTGACAGTATTATTTAATTTTATTGAGTTTTTTTCTTTACAGTTTTGTTTCATGCTTGAATAAAATGGAAATCTATCAAGTTAGACTGTCATAAAGGTTTATTTGACAACCAAAATGATACAGCCAGTGAAGTGGAAAATACGTGTTTGATTACTGGTGCTAGTGTTTTGGTGTGTTACCTTGTTGATACATATAGCAGTTATGTTTTATATTATCTTTATTTTATAATGCCCCATAAGGAACGTTACAAAGTTGAATTATAAATAAGTAGATACATTCAGCATGCAATAACTTAATTCAAATAAATTCGAGGTGATAGAAAGTTTAAATCACATAAATGGTTAAAATAAGTGTTGCTCTCCACTTTGCATCCTTGAGGTTGTAAGTGATGCAACTTTCGGGGCCTGAACAGAGGAACGACTTCCTGGCTGCCTTCCTGACAGTATTCCCTCTGCCTGCCTCATTAAAGGGAGAGTTGCTTACACATTGCTGATCACCTACAGGACTATTAAATTCCCACGTTTGTTACCCACTTAAAGTGAAAAGTAAGGAAGAGGTTACTGTGGAATTCCTCCCTTTTAAGTATGTCTGTATAATGCCTTTCAATTATTCATTTAAGAATCCATTCCACAGGGAATTAACAAAGGCCTACCATACGCCAGGCACTGTGCTAGGCACAGGAGAGCTTTCCATGGACAAGACATAAACTGTTGCTTTGCTCACAAGCTTACTCTCCAGCTCTCAGGGAGATTGACATCAAACTGATCCCCAGAGTAATCATCTCCTTGTGATCGTGGTAACACCATGGGAGAGAAGCACGGAGTGTGACAAAAATATCAGTTAGGCAGCCTAGACCTTATCTGCATGTTAGAAAGGCTTTCTAAGGAAGGGCTCCCTGAGCTAGAATATTGACAGTGGGAGGTGAAGAAGGAGTAAGTCCTGCCAATATCTTGACGTGAGAAGGAGCACAGCAAAGAGGAACGGCCCAAAGAAGCCAGGGTAGCTGAGGTCAGAGTCCACACGGGAAGAGTGTCACGGAGTGCATTTGCTTTGCTATTTCAAGTTTTATTTAGCCCCATTCAGGGTCAGCTCTGTGGAAGGTTCTGGAAAAAGACAGATTATAAACATAGTCCCCTGGGGGTAATATATCAAAACATGAATGTTCTTAAGGCAGTAATAACTTCTATTTCTGGCAATTTGGTATAGTAGATATCATAAATTACCCTTTTGTTTGAAACAATTAAAATGCTGAGCTGAGCTGGCACAAAAAGGTAAGGAAAATTCAAAATGGGGAAAAAAACGATGTGAGAGTCTGAATGCTGGGAGATACAACAGCCTTCTATTTTGATAGCTGCGTGGGGTAGAGGAGACAGATGATAAAGACTCCGATGCTGGCCTGATAAGGAGCCTGAAAACAGACCCCTGCACAGGCACCAGCAGCCACGCCCTTAGTGTGAGACGAACCAAACCCTGCCCGGTGGAGAGAGACAGCGCGCCGCAGCTGCGAGCTGTGCCAGAGCTCTACACGGAGAATTCCTAGCACTGGCTGTCTTTCATGGGCTGTAGCCTGAATTCACACAACCAGAGTGGACTGTACAACCTCAAGCTAATAATTTAACAGTGAGTGGCTCTGATCAGAAGTGCCCCCACAGACTGGCTGAAGAAAGCACAGTCTCTCTGAGGAACTCACCTTCAGCTCACATCTTAACAAATTCCCATAAATAAAGTTGAAAGGAAAATACTTCACTTAGCGTCAAAAATCACAAAACAAGGCCCTAAGTGTGAGAACCAGCAGAAATAAGAGAGCTGAAACAGACCCACAAAGACTTCAGATACTAGAATTGTTAGACACAGAGTATAAGACAATTATGTTTAACATGCTTAGCAAAATTTAAAAAAAGTGAAAATGTGACCAGAGAAGAAATAACTACAAAAAAACTTCAATCAGATTTGAGAAAAGAACAGCCCAGCACTTCTAGAAATGCTGTGTGCAGTGATTGAAATTTAACACCCCAAGGGCAGGTTAACCCGCCAAGTAGACACAGCTGAAGGAGGGAGGGGCAGCCCGAGGCGTCAGTACAGTTACATGTGGGAACATCTGCCTCTCTCCGTCCTTGCGTGACGTCTCTCCGTCTCTCTCCCTCACCCTTGCTCTGTCCCTGTGTGGTTCTGTTTCTGTTTGGATTCGGCTTTTCCTTGGGCTCCAGAAGTTGCCTTTGCACTCCGGCATGAGGTCTTGTTGCTGAACTGGTGTTGGCTCTGCCCCATTTCTGCTCTGCTCTGAGGTGCCCAGGTGAGCGGCCCCAGTCTTGTCTGGTTACCATCAAGAATGGGAGCGGTGACGTCCCTGCGTGACCAGTGAGTAGCAGGTCTACACAGTCCTGTGGAGAGCTGCCCTCCTCCTCCCTAAGTGAGAGAATGTTCACCCTATATAACCTGACAGGAATTTTCCTTCTTAGGGCTTCGAGCAGCCTGATCTATGACTCACGGAACAGAAGACAGTAACTGACTGACTGACGGCTGACTCGCTGTGATGCTCGCATGTACACAGTGGCCCAAATCCATTTCATGATCCATCCTATGCTGAGCTATCTGAAAGCCCAAATAAATAGGGCCTCTGTGGGAGGTTCTAGGATCCCAGAAAACAGCATTTTGAATTATTACCTACTTTTATAATGTGCATGAGTTAATATTTCCCAAAGGATCTAATTTTTCTCACTCCATATTTTCTGCTAATTTGGAATCTATTCTTGCATTGATTTATTTTCCTTCACCAGAAAGATTCTGAAGACAATTTGAAACCATTGCTTACATCCAAACTTAGAGTCCAAACTAAGACCACCAAGTATTTAAAAAAAAAACTGACTTTAACCAGCAGTTCGCTATTTGATCCCTTGTAGATAGCATGGGAAATTTTCTCCAATTAATTTCTAAGCTAACTTATTAATAATGCTATAGTAAAGTCAGCCCACATTCACAGAGAGTAGAATAATTTGTGAATTTATTCGTTCATGTTCTGTGTATATTTCAACTGACCAGGCTAATCATGTGTTGTTTGTCTTTCAACGTAGATATTTGTCAATAAGTCAATTTTCTGATATACCTGTTTCAAGAAAGCCTGTGTACATATTCTAATCGTGAGGGTTTATGTGTGCGTGACTGTGGGTATGTAGGTTTGAACAGCATAACAGGCATTCAGCATAAGAGATATCACCGAGTGTGCTACATGTAAAGTCTGTCAGGTACTATGAATGACTCAGAGAAACACCTCGGCCTTAAAGCACTCTAAGAGCTGACAATCTAACAGGGGAAATATTTAAAATACATGGAACCAGCTGTGGATTACAAAAAGAATAATTTTTTATTTTTCTCCAGCTACTGTCTTCAACTCTGCTATGTCTAATCCCCTTTCTGTTCTTTTACTTTCACTGTGAGCCCATCAAAAAACATTCTGGATATAAGAAAGGTCTCATTGGCAGGCAGAAGGTGAGTCAGGATTCCATGTTATTAGACCAGGATGGCTGCACGTGTTTTTACCTTCCCCCACATAAGGTGCTTCCCACCTCCATCCCCCAGCCTCGTGAAGGAACCCCTAGGAGGACCACTTGCAGAAAATGGGGTGTTTACAGGCGAGGCCACGTGGCACCTTGCACAGGTGGGTGGTCTGCTCAAGCAGCATCCTTGATTGCTCAGCCTCTCTGCTCTCCCGCACCCTTCCACCACCTGCCTCTGCCAAGAGATTCAAGAAGCCTGGAAAAGAAGGGATTGGAGTACAAAGCGGTCCTTACACATTGAGAGGCCTGCTTTTTTTAAAAAAAAAGAAGCCGTTCAACCCACTTACCACTTACGGAGGACAAGGAGAGCCAAAGAGGAGTCACAGTAGGGAGGCTTGAATTAAAAAAAAAAGAGACATTTCTCATGATCGAAGCTTGCCATTCTGCCTGCCTAGAAATTAAGTGAGCTACGCTTGTCCAGCAGCATTTGACTAGTAGCTGAGCTATCACATCATGTGAATATTGTGGAAGGGCCCCCAATACTAGGTAGAAGATGAGACTGCATAAGCTTTTAATTTCTCTCCGAATTTAAAATTCTACAATATCAATTTTTTAAAATAGCACTCATTGCTCTTTATCAAAGTCAAAAACAAAACAAAGAAAAAATAAAAATCTGCTAAAAAATCTCACAACTCAAAGATAATATTGTTACAATTGCATATCATTCTACCCTTTCTTCCTTGTGTTAGTTGAAAGATATAGAAACTCCACATATGCAACCAGACTCTCTTTTATAAAAAATTGGAATTTATTGATATAAAATCTGATTTTTTTCACTTAAAATACAGTGTACATCTTTATTGACCAATAAGTGAGCTCTACATACTGCATAGTATTTCAAGGGGTAAAATAACTACAGTTTATTTAGCCAATTGCTGTTTTCTGAAATTCGTTTTTTATCTGCATTTTCCTGCCATTTACAAATAACAATATGATCAATATTGTTTAAGGAAAACTATTGTACACCTTTTATAAATTGCAAGGATTTCAATTTATTTTCCCCAGATCATAAAATATAGTTTTGTAATTTAGTACTTACCATATAAAATGAGATTTATTTTTTTAAATGACTAAGATATGCAGATGAAGGCAACTAGTAGCAGCCTGTCAGGTCGGCTGATGCTGTGAAAAGGAGCACTGTTCCCTTTACCTCCCATTAATTGGCCCTGGGTTACAGCTTGTTTAGGATCCTACTCTACCTTGTGTTTAATATCACCTATAGCCCTGCTCGTTAAACGAGCTGAAAGGAGAAGGAAGTGTGGTTTCTAGCAGTAGAGTACTGTTCTAAACAGCAGTGTGTCCAGAATTCTAACTGAAAACTTTATTGAATAGATATATTTCATCATTGTCCCTTCACCGAATTCCTGGCCATTTGGAGAGCTCTTAAGAGGAAAGTTTATATGTTGAACAAAGAAAAATCAATAAAAGGGGCACCTGGAATTGATTTTACCTTGCTACATTTCCAGGGAAAAGTGAAATCATTGGCAATATTCCTGAAAGAGGGATTTCACATTACAATATGTATCCTATAAGGATTGCATCATATTTCCAGCATTCTTAATTCTTATAAAAGAACTCAGTCAATCTAGTGGCTGGAAGCAATTTACAAAATCCTAAGCATTCAATGTTTGCTTTGTAAGAATGAACTAAGAGATGTTTGTTAAGCTTTCTTTCTTATGCTGCTATTTTTTTTTTCCCTAAAATTCTAGAATGTGGCATACTCTTTTAAGGATCTTTCCTAGTTTTCTTGTTTGATTTTTTAAAAAAAATTGTATCTTTTATCTATATCTTTACTCGACTTCCCCAAACTCCACCATCTCTTTTTTTTTCCTTAAAAAAAAAAAGCTTCTATCTTTCTATGTTCAGTAAATATGGTTTTACTTCACAGGTTGATATATTTTCCTGTGGCCATTTTTTTTTTTTGGTGAGGAAGATCAGTCCTGAGCTAACATCTGTGCTAATCCTCCTCTTTTTGCTGAGGAAGACCGGCTGTGAGCTAACATCCATTGCCAATCCACCCCTTCCCCCCCCCAAAGCCCCCCAGTAGATAGTTGTATGTCATAGTTGCACATCCTTCTAGTTGCTGTATGTGGGACTCGGCCTCAGCATGGCCGGAGAAGCGGTGCAGTGCGTCAGTGCGCGCCCGGGATCTGAACCCGGGCTGCCCGGTATTGGAGTCCGCGCACTTAACCGCTAAGCCACCGGGCCGGCCCCCTGTGGCCATTTTTAATAGCCAGCTGAAATAATAACTTTCCATAATTAGGATATAAGTTTATTTCTTTAAAAATTTTGACAAAAATAGACCTATAGGTACCCAGTGAACTAAACAAAAAGTTGCTAATAGAGACCCAGGAGTGCTTGTGTTTGGTGATCTTCGGCAAGTTTTACAGTTTTCAAATGTCAAAGGTGTTAATTAATTTTACTCTTTTCAAGTTAGAAAATAACGCTTACTGCTTGAAGGTTCATTGTTTTCTGCAATCAATGCTGCATACGAATTAGTACTAAGAAGAAATAACTACGCGTAAGGGAAAGGAAAGCTTGATTAGCTACACAGCTGTATCCTTAGAGCATAGAGATGGAATGGGGACTTAGGAATTACCACTGCCATAGGATTGGCCCTTTCCTCTTCTGTTTAAACCTTCATCACAGGCAAAACCTTCTCTGAACTTCCTTTACCTCAGCAAATTGCCACTTTTTTTTTTTGTAAGGAGGACCAGCCCTGAACTAACATCCAAAGCCAATCCTCCTCCTTTTTGCTGAGGAAGACTGGCCCCAGGCTAACATCTGTGCCCATCTTCCTCTACTTTATATGGGACGCTGCCACAGAATGGCTTTAGCCCTGCGTCGGTGCGTGCCCGGGATCCGAATCTGCCAACTCCAAGCCCCCTCAGCGGAGCGCGCTCACTTAACCACTTGCACCACCAGGCCAGCCCCTAGCAAATTGCCACTTTTACCATGTATGCAAAACCCACTCATTATTTTCTGTGCCTGCTGCATATCCCCGCATCCCAGTCTGGTTCTCTCCCATTGGCTTGGTAGCCAGGTTACTCTCTTTCGGTCAAACCATGGCTGCAGTGTAAGCATGTTACCATTATGTTAACAGACTCCACGTCAAAGGATGAAAAGTTTTTTATCCAAATCTTGCTTTTTACTAATGCTAGCTGTAGCACTGAAGATTGCCTTCGGCTGCAGATAAGAAAACACCCATCTGACAATGGCTTAAAAAAATATGTTTATTTCCACCATTCTCATCATTCTTACTCTTCTTCATCAGGATTGTTGTTTTGTGGTCACAAATGGCTGCTACAGTTCCAGGCATCACATCTGCTTTTAAATCACTAGCCCTCACATAATTACCCTCTATATTTCTAATACCCATTTCACTTCTTTACTTTTAATTGTGAAAAGCCACTAACTGAAGTTATCATCATTATGCCAGATCTTGCCCTTTTTATCAGATTAAAATCATGGCTACACATATAGTCATAAAATGTCTGAAAATGTTATGACTGTAACATTTCATTGTGTATACTTCCTGTAAGCAGACATTACAAATCTAAAGGCAGAAAAGATAGCGTTGTTAGTTGGTATTTAGCTTCATATAGAAAGACCCACAGCTTATTCAAATCACCAAAACAGTCCAACAGAAAGGCTTCTAAGGTAATTCTGCCCTCCAGCATGGAGATAGCCTTAGGCAGCTTAACTCATCTAAGTGTAGGTACCTAGAAGATTTTTAGACATCACTGTCATTATGATGCTAATTTCCAGGAGGATGAGTTCTCTCTCTTGCTTGCGATTTTATTTTGGCACCTAAACCCAACTGGCATACTCTAAGCTCTGTTAAAAGAATGAAAAAATATATCATTTTCCATTAATGGTTTAAATTATCTTTTTTTCCCAAAATTTGTTTGGTTTATTTACAAGTTTATGTATTACAAATAGCATGTAGGGCCACTTTTGCTTTTGCAGTCCTGATATTCTTTTATAGACTCATTTCTAAGAGGGATATATAACTGTTGTGAACAAAAAACACAAAAGTTCAAGGATTTCCTTACTTTGAAACATTATATCTGTACATTTGAAGTATAAAGGCAAATCTATACACCATTCTCTGGCGGCCACAGCTCATGGATACTGAACTTATCATCATATATTGAAAATTATTTGAGTTGACACATGGAAGGTAAGTATTTACCCTAATTTTTATTGCAAACAAAAGCAATATGAATATGCCACATGTGAAGAAAGAAAATGATTTTTCATCTACTGCATGGCATGCTAATTTTCAGCTTGAAAAGACCATGCATTTAACTATCCTCTTTGAAATCTTCTTAAAGAGTACAGGAAATTGTAAACTTAAAGTAGAAATAATTTTAAAAATATACTGACTGAGCATGTTGAGACTTTATTCTCCATACCATTTTTTAGCATTTCCTACTTATATTCAGCTAGTCTCAGTTTGACTGAATAAAATTCCAGTGGAAACAATTTTCTTTCAAATTAGTGCATTGGAGCCATCAAGAGATCTTCCGCTGAGGGCCTCCTGAAACAATACAACACTGAATAGGCTGAGAAAGAGCTGTAAAGAACTGGCAATGCACACTTAAATATTTGTATAAAAACATATAAAATTTTACCTTTCTTAATTGCTGTAAAAGTGATACCCTCCGTACTGTCAGTGTGTGGCCTCATTTACTGGCAAAAGTATCTTCTTTTGGAACTATCAAAAACAAGGCAAAACAAACAAACAAAAACAACTTTTAATATAAATGGAAATGGAATAAATATTCAAGTTGGAGATTTCTTCTACTTGGAGATTAACATGATGGTCTCATGGCTTGTTTTCTGTGTGTTCTGGATTGTGAATTACCTGTAGTATAGATATAAGAGAATTTTGAATGTGGAGTATTTAGAAGAGGCATCACTATCCTAACACAATCATCATGCCTGGGGACTGACCAACAGACTGTTTTTTTCTGTCAGTTTCCCCCTGCAAAATATACATATATGCCTTATGAGCAGAAATTGCTTAATAAATGTTTAAAGAACAATTGCTAAAATTTTGTGAGGGCTTACTGTGATCCAGGAACTGCCTCTGCAAAGCTTTACACATATCGATTCTCATAAAACTCCCAGTCTATGTATTGCTTTGTGTCCATTGTGTGGATAAGAAAATTGAGGTTCAAGGTGATAAAATAATTTTCCTAAGGTTGCACAGCCAGTAACTGGAAGAACAGAGATTTGAACCCGGCTCTGGGCTCTTAATTTCTGCCCTCCAGGAATGAATAGACTCCAAATAACTCTACTAAATACTTTCAAGAAATTTGAACTTAAAGACCAAAAGAAATTTCCCAGTAATTATACTACTACTACCCAAGAGGTTAAGCAAAAAAGAATTTAAAAAAACAAAAACAAAAACGACAGTGGCCTCTCCATAGTATAGATGAAATCTTCATCTTTTCACATATTATCTTCTCTGTAATAGAGACTATGGTAGAGTTAATGCTCAGGGATATAGGAGGAGGCAGACACGTAAAGTGATAGAAATAACTCGATGGTTGATAATAGTACCGGGAAGCACCAAAGGGCTCGGGATAGCAGCTCTGTGCAGAAACAGATCAGGGTTGCAAAGGCGAATGGATTATGAAGCAGAGATCATGGGAACCTCCGTGAAGTGCAATCTTCGCGGGTTTTCAAGCTTCCTAGGACTAATAAAAATATACATACTTTGGGCTCTGCAGTTGTTATTGTTTATGGCACAAGGCTGGAAAATGCTCATTTCCAATTCATATCATCTTAGAGAAAAATTTCTTCTATATACAAATTGAGGGAACTGTCTGTGGCTGAAAGTCAGATCCATTTTTATAACAGTCTGCTTATCCCAACATTTACTGATTTCTTACAGGTATGCAGAGAAGCTATTTTTCTCAGAATCTTGTCATGTATTAAAATAATAATGTAGAATCCATGTTGCTTTAGACAGCACCTTAGGAAAGACTGATTGCCAGAGCAACCTGGAGGTGATTGGAGCTGATGTTATTTCAGTTGATTTAAAGGCAGAACGTATAGAATATCTTTAAATTTTCAGTTTTTCTTTCCTTACTTATATAAATTAGAAAAACACAGTAATAACCTTTTCCTTTTTAAATATTTATACTTTTCTTCTAAGAACAGAGCAAGTTACATGCCAAGTTCAGCATCAACAGTCTGAAAATATCCAAAAGCGCCTCTTTGTCTGTAAAGCATGGAGCCTTCCCTGGTTTGGGTGAATCAACAAAAATTAAAATAGCAAAATTTTCAGAGCCAATTATGTACTAGATTTTTCTAGAAAATTTGGTAATTAAAAATATTCTTGGAGCTGGTGGTTAAGTTTACATGTTCCACTTCGGCAGCCTAGGGTTCGCTGGTTCGGATCCTGGGCGCGGACCCACTCACTGCACATCAAGCCATGCTGAGGTGGTGTCCCACATAGAAGAGCTACAACTCTACAACTATGACACACAACTATGTACTGGGGCTTTGGGGAGAAGAAAGAAAAAAAAGAGGAAGATTGGCAACAGATGTTAGCACAGGGCCAATCTTCCTCAAAAAAAAAAAAAAAAAGAAATCTTGCATTTATAAAAAAAATATCCTTTAAGCTAGAGTCTTTATCTTCAAAGAGCATACACTCTAAATATGATCAAGTTTACTGAAGTGTACACAGGCGCAGACAACACCACTTTTTTTTTTTTTTTTTAGTTACATGATGCTGAGTTCTTCTGGGTCTCCTGTTGAAGAAGGGTATCTCTGCCTTCTCCACTTCCTGCTGCCTCTTCGTGGTGGTTGCTCCTTAAGGACCAGTGCTCAATACTGTCTGTCTTTTCTCTCTCCTGTGGTAACGTTGAGCATTCCTATGAATGTGTGAGTGAGTATTAATTGTTAAGCTCGAATCCAGACCTCTCTGAGAGCTTCATTCCCGAATGTCTTTGAGCCTCATAGACATCACCTTATGAACACCTTGTTAGCTCCCCAAACCAGTTTACCAAAATGACTTCAATTCTGCCTTACCAAACAAAATTCTCTTCAACATTCCCATGTCTGACAGTGTTTTCAATCTACTCTCAACCCCCTTAGCTCCCTTCTTCATCTGGTCTTTGATTTCTCCCTTGGCTGTTTTCTTAGATAAAATCTGGAATATCCTTCATAACTGCTTTCTTCTCTACCTTCTATCACACCACTTAAGACAACCACATTATCTTTCACTCAAAATATCAGTGTAGTCTTCCGTCTGGTCCCTCTGTCAATCCCTCTCAAATATTTTAATAACTCCCTATTGTCTACTGTATTTGTTAGGAATTGAATTTGATTGCCAGTAATACTGCCTGAAGAATAGTGTCTTAAAAAGGATAAAGAGGTATTTCCCTCTCACTTAAATCTGGAGGCAGGCCGTCCAGAGAAAGTACAGTGACTCCACAGTGTTGTCAATGTCTCAACCTCCTCCCATCTTCCTTCTCCACTATGCTTAGAGCATGGTTTCCATCTCGTGGTAGCAAGCTGGTGGCTGCAGCCCCAGCCGTTATATTTGGTTTCCAGGAAGAAAGAAGCAGGAAGGGGAAGGCAAATGGCAGTATAGGTTAGCAGAGTCAGCCCCATTAAAGAGCTTTCACGGCGATCTCACTCAACAACTTTCCTTTACATAACATCGGTCACCCTGGTCTTCAAGGAAAATGGCAAAGGAGTTTTTATGTGGGTAAATTGCCACTCTCAAAACATAGGTTTCTGTCAGTGAGGAAATAGATATTGAATAGATGACTGCCCTTACTTTATTTTAGTAAAAATAATTCAAGATTTTCCCAGTAGAATGTAAGTTCCATGAGTATGAAACTTTTCCCGTTATGTTCTTTTATACCCCCATCACATTGAAAAATGAATGGCATATAGTTGTAGCTCAGTAAATAATTATTAAATGAATAAACGAATCTAGAAATGAACCCAGAAATAGTTTGTTTATTTATTCACTTCAAAAACATTTTTTTAATGTTCAAGATACTTGGAAAACAGATAAAAAAAAAATCCTTGTCTTCCAGGATGTCACAGAGTACTATCAGTAGTAGATAAAATAGACAGATAATTATAATATAGCATATATAGTGCAGAAAACAAGAAAGTATTTCCAAACATGAGGTGCTACTGGGGCACAAAGCCATTGATGTTCAGTCTGGGGGACAAGGACACACTGTGAAGGACACTGTACATAAGTTCCATGAGGAGAGGAACTACAGGGATCTTGTTTGCTCTTGTACCTCTGTGTCTAGTGCTCTCTCTGGCACATAGTTTGTGTTCAGGAAACGTTTATTTTAGAAAAGAACAAGACTTAGGCAGGCAAAGAGAGAGAGAGGAAATGGGGAACATGCCAGTCTATGGGAGCAACGTGTGCTAAGATAGAGAAAGGTGAGTTTAGGATGTTCAGGTAAATTCAAAGGCTTGGTATGGTTGACACATAAGGTGCCAGTAGGAAATATGTAAGAGATGAAGCCAGACAGCAGGCAATGGGGAGGTCACGAGGAGGTTTCTACAATAAGCAAAGGTGTGTGACTTTCAACTTGAATGGAAAATTGACTTTGAAAGATCTTAAGCAAAATATTAATTACTATGATTTTTGCATTTGAAAGATAGTCTATGTGATAGAGTGGAAAATGAATTGAGGGATGTTGGGAATGGACAATGGAGGCAATATGGAGGCACAGCAACCAGTAAACCAGACAAGACCAAGGGATCCTGAACTAAGGCAATGACAGCTGTGTGAATGGAGTATGGGGAAAGGATTAGAGGTGTTCACCCCCTCCTCTTCTTCATCTACCTTACACCACAGATTCTGTTGCCTCCATGGTATCCCCTTCACTATTTCTTCTTTCCTTTCCCTCTCTCCCCACCTGCCTAAATTCCATGCATCTTTTAAGATCTACGCAAACATTTTTTCTCAAACTTTTCTCTTCCCTACAGTAAATTTGGGCTAACCTCTCTTCTAAACCTCTTAATCATTTTCTTTTTTTCTTTCAAGATATTACCTGCAATATTATAAATATGTTATGTGTTTTACTGATTCCACTAGATTTCAAGACACTTGAGCATAGGAACTGTGTTTTATTCATCTCTTTATTTTCCCAGATCTGTGAATAATTTCAAGCCCATCGTGGACAGTCAATAAGTGTTTGAAAATGAATGAAGACAGCATGATTACATAATACACTGTATCAGGGAGCTCTCTTCTAGGATTTAGCTAGTGCTTACTCACTTGTTAGCTTGATGACCTTGCCAAACAATTCACCTTTCTGTCAGTAGCCTGAACAGGTAAGGAGACCATGATCTTCTTCTTTCCACAGTTCATTTATTTAACAAATACTTATTGAACATCTGCCTATCAGTGATTATGTTCAGTTTTGGGAAAACAAGCAAGAATAAAACATGGCCTCCACCTTAAGGGAATTTCAATCTAGAATGAAGAAAGAGACACAAAAACTCATCAGTGCAATAGTTATAGAGTGTAGGATATACTTAAGGGGAAGGTGTGTGGAGGTGTGTGTGTGTGTGTGTTTAGGTTGGGGTTCGCAGAAATGACAGAAGAGAGAGCAGGACTTTAATAAGTCCTTGAGTCTGGAAAAAAAGAGTAGGATTATGCTATACAACAAAAGGAGAAGAGCATTTTCATCAGAGAAAGCAATATGAACAAAGCAGCAGAAACATGAATGGAGAGCATAGCAGCCTGCAAGAATCACTGTACTTTGCCTTAGCCTCTCAGGTGTGACAGATAGGGGGAGAGAATCAGAGAGCTTGGCAGGAGCAGTAGGCAGGTGCTAGATCTAGAAAGATTCATGGACAATGCTCAGGGACTTGGATTCCATTCTGGAGGTTCCAGGAGCTCTTTATTATCTGTTTGTATGTTTTCCAGTGTTGGGATAATCATGCTTGTTGGTTCAAGGTGACTTTCTCTTTTATTTTTCTTCTTCATCCTCTGATGTTAATTCTAACTCCCTCCCAGAACATTACTTCATATAGAGATATGAATATTAGTGCAGTATTATTAACTAGTGTATAACCACATTTAAATTTCCCCATTACATACTTTTAGAGCTGTGTGTGTGTGTGTGTGTGTGTGTGTGTGTGTGTTCTGATCCAGAATCTCTTCAGAGCTCATACACTGCAGTAGAAAGCTATGCCCTCTTTCTCTAGCTGTCTAGAATCTAAAACTATCCTCAGCCTTTGGTTTTGTTTTGTTTTTCATAATATTGAATCTTTGAAAAGTATAGGCCAGCTATCTTCTAGAATGCCCACATATTTAATACTTCTGATTGTTTCTTCATAATTAGACCCAAGTTAAACATTTTTCAAGAATGCTACCTAGGTAATATTATTGGATATGTGTTTTAAATATACTTATTTGGCATTTTTCTGTTTGTCTCATTCTGTTTCTTACTCTTCTCCTTCAACATGAAGTTTAAAATCTACCATTACTGCTACAGATACTTCAGTTTCCCTGCTTCTAACCACAGGAAAGTGCTCGTCAGTGGGCTGTATCTCTCAACACATCACCTATCCATGTCTCCAGTGATGGAGAGTCAGGCTGCCTCCAACTCATGGGGATCAAAGGCAGCACCATGTGAATATCTGTGCCCATATCCCAAGAAGACAGTTTTTTAGCAGAGGAATAACGTGATCAGATGTATGTTCTTGAGAGATCACACTTGTGTGATATAAGATCTATTACAGGGGGAGAGAGTGGAGGAAGGAAAGCAGTTAGGAGACAAATAACATCATTAAGGAGACAGATGAGGAACGGCTGGTTTAGGATAGCAGTAGGAGTTGTCATGGTGAGAAGGGGGACAGACCGCCATTGAGCACACAGAATCAACAGAACTATACTTTAAAGTTGTCTGCATTTGGGAACGACCATTTCCTTTCCCTTGTATCCCAGAGCCCTTTCTGGTGTTGAAAGGGAAATGAGCATTGTGAATGAAGTTTTTTAGGGAAAATTAAGAAATAAAGTTAACTTTTTTTTTTTCTTGGTGAGGAAGATCAGCCCTGAGCTAACATCCGTGCTAATCCTCCTCTTTATGCTGAGAAAGACCAGCTCTGAGCTAACATCTATTGCCAATCCTCCTGCTTTTTTTTTTCCCCCCAAAGCGCCAGTGGATAGCTGTATGTCATAGTTGCACATCCTTCTAGTTGCTGTATGTGGGACACGGCCTCAGCATGGCCGGAGAAGCAGTGCGTCAGTGCGCACCCGGGATCCAAACCTGGGCCGCCAGCAGCCGAGTGCGGGCACTTAATCGCTAAGCCATGGGCCGGCCCTAAAGTTAACTTTCTCAATCATTTACACAGAGACACCTATTTTCACTTCGGGGGAAGGAATGACCATGGCAAGACAGTGGTGCAGCATGAGTAGGGGCTAGGAAGTTACAATGCTTCCCAGACTAACAGAGGAGCTTGAGTCCTGGGTGTAATCCATAATTTGATTTATTTGGAAAAGTCCGGACAATTATTTCTTTTTCTTTTCCTTTTTTTTTTTTTTTTGTGAGGAAGATCAGCCCTGAGCTAACATCCATGCCAATCCTCCTCTTTTTGCTGAGGAAGACTGGCTCTGAGCTAACATCTATTGCCAGTCCTCCTCCTTTTTCTCCCCAAAGCCCCCGTAGATGGGTGTATGTCACAGTTGCACATCCTTCTAGTTGCCATATGTGGGACACGGCCTCAGTGTGGCCAGACGAGCAGTGCGTTGGTGCGCGCCCAGGATCCGAACCCCCACCGCCAGTAGCAGAGCGCGCACACTTAGCTAAGCCACGGGGCCAGCCCCCGGACAATTATTTCTATATTCCATGTATCCATTGTATAAGGCAGCCAATTAGCAAATTTTGCAAGAAGAGGAAAAAAGAAAGCTATAGGAAGGGAGTAGTTAAGAACGTGTTCTCTAGAGTTAAAATGGCAGGGTAGAAAGCACCAGGACTCTGATTCTCCACTCAGACAACAATGGGAACATCTGTCGGATAGAACTCTTTTGGAAGTCTGGAGTCTATTGAAAGCTTGCAGCATCTAGGGGAAGTCTTGGATGGTAAATTGCATTTAATTTTGGTCAATTTCAGCTCTGAGGGCAGTAGCCACTGTCTATCCCCACTACCACAGCCACGTGGCAGGCAGCCATGCACCTGCTCCTGGAGCAGTTTGCATGCAGCTTGTGGAAGTCAGGAAGGGCAATAAGTATTCTGTCCTCCAAATACTGGGGACCTGTTTTCTGATTGCTGCTTCTGATTGTGGAGGTGCAGACACAGACATGGGCAGGTATTGTTGCGACCTCCACAACCATTGTTGCAAATTCCTCCCCTTCCTGCTGAAATGACTTCCACGGGATTTAAAGATCTGGTTCCTGTTTTTCCCCCCTTCATTTTTCTTTTTTTCTTCTTTTGGGAGCCAGACAATTAAGGATTAGGATATTCAAAAGCAATCACATATAAAGGGGAATTTAGAAAGTCATTGCACATGCCCAGGGAAAGATGCAGGCACAGAAAAGACTTGCAAGACTTTAAGTTTACACCTGAAGCCCAGCGAAACCCTACAACAATAAAACAAACAAAACCAAAAGAAACGCAGCATGCTGGGGAAGGAAGATCCTCTGATCTCCAGTTACCACACTACATGATTCAAATGTCCAATTTTTAACACCACCACCACCAACAAAAACAGAAGGCATAAAAAGAAACAATAAGGTATGGCTTATTCAAAGGAAAAAAAAAATAAATCAACCACCCCTGAGAAAGACCAGATGACCAGATGGCAGACTTATGAGACAAAGACTTCACACCCAATAGGATGGCTATTATGGAAAAAAAAAAAAATAGAAAATAACAAATGTTGGTGAGGATGAGGAGAATTTGGCACCCTCGTGCACTGTTGGTGGAAATATAAATTGGTGCAACCGCTATGGAAAACAGTATAGCAGTTCCTCAAAAAATTTTAAAAAAGAATTGCCATATGATACAGCAATTCTGCTTCTGGGTATACAGTCATGTGCTGCACAATGACACTTTGGTCAATGAATGACCACATATACAACGGAGGTCGTGTAAGATTAGTACCACACAGCCTAGATGTGTAGCAGGCTATACCATCTAGGTATGTGTAAGTATACTCTTGATGTCTGCAGGATGATGAAATCGCCTGACGACACAATTCTCAGAATGTATCCCCGTTGTTACACAACATATGATCTATACTCAAAAAAATTGAAAGCAAGAACTTGAAGAGATATTTGTATTCCCGTGTTCATAGCAGGTCGATTTGCAATAGCCAAAAGATGAATGCAACCCAAGTGCCATCAATACAGGAATGGATAAACAAATTGTTGTGTATACATACAAATGGAATATTATTCAGCCTTAAGAAGGAAGGAAATTCTGATATATGCTACAATATGTATGAATCTTGAAAACATTATACTAAGTGAAATAAGCCAGTAACAAAAGGACAAATGTATGATTCCACTTATATGAGGTACCTAGACAGTCAAATTCATAGAAACGGAAAGAAGAATAGTCATTGTTGGGGGCTGGTGGCGGGAGATGTAGAGCTATTGTCTAAAAGGTACGAAGTTTCCGTTTTACCAGATGGAAATACTTCTGGAGATGGATGATGGTGATGCTAGCATTACAATGGAAATGTACTTAATCCCACTGAGCTGTACCCTTAAACATCGTTAACATGGTAAATTTTGTGTTATTTTATATATTATCACAATGAGAAAAATAGCACATGTTCTCTAGAGCCTGAGAGCCTGGGTGTAACCCTGGCTCTCCCACTCACCAACTGAGTGATCATAGGCACATTGTTTGACTTCTGCTCTCTGTTCTCATATTTGTCAAATGGAGGTAACAATATTCCCTGCCTTATAAGTTACTGTGCGGATTAATTGAGATAAAATATGTAAAGCACTTAAAACAGAGCCTCACCCATCGTAAGCACTCAAAAAGGGCTAGAAATTATCACTCAAAGGTATTTGTCAATAGAATTGCATAAAAACAAACAATTGCTAATAATTTCAATTTTTAGTAGGGTTTCTTTTATTCTACATTCCTATGGTGATTGTTTAAAGACAGATATCTCACATATAAACGTACTTTAATTTAGACCAATTTTTTTCTGAAATAAGTTTTAACTCTCACTTGTGCATAGAATTGGATGCAGTGTTAGCTCCACCACTCCTGGTGTCTCATGGCATCTCTGTAATATTAGTTTCTGAATGTAATATTTTCTTAGAATCAGTCGTTATGGAAAACAAAGACATTTCTCCACATTCTGAACCTCTTTGAACTTTCATAGACAGTGTTTTCCCAACTGTAGATCTGAATCTTTCACAGCGGTGAGACAATAATTATTTTTAAATGATAAAATAGGGTTATCATTATAAAATTTGTGTTTTCATTACCATAATTGTTATGTTTTAGGGAATCTTCGTAAAAGAAAACTCAGTCTATTGGGAAATGATCAAAAATGTACAGGTTATGAGAACCGGTTTGTCTATGGCAGAGCTGCTCTGAATCGGGCTTTGTCATTTAGGAGGTCCACGATTCATGAGCTTTATTTTTGTCACCATTAAAACAGGGTGAATAATACCTCGTATAAACATGGCTTTAAGATTCATAAGAAATATGTATGTATGTATGCACAGCTCTGATGTGTGCTGCATTATTTTTCACAAATATCTGCTAGTTATCTCTGAAGGAGGACAGTGCCTCCCCAGTCCGGTGACATCAGACTTAGCCACGTGGCTTGCTTTAGCCAAGGGATGTGAGTGGAATGTGTTTTACTTCTGGACAGAAGTCTTAAGAACCAGCCTATGGTTTCTCCATGTGCCACAACGAAGGACGACGTTCTAGATAGAAGCTGCTCTGTCAGCTCAGGTCGTGGGTGACGACAACGTGTAGCAGAGCACAACCAGCTTGAATGTACACTTGGTGTGAGAAAAATTA
This sequence comes from Diceros bicornis minor, assembly GCF_020826845.1. Taxonomy (NCBI): domain Eukaryota; kingdom Metazoa; phylum Chordata; class Mammalia; order Perissodactyla; family Rhinocerotidae; genus Diceros; species Diceros bicornis. The sequence continues at coordinate 54,058,866 of NC_080762.1, read as the reverse complement.
AAGTGTTGACTATTTCATAAAACAAAAGGAGTAGAATAGAATAGTAAATCATAGAAAACACCAGGCTGCATTAATACTAAGGGTGAGTATTGTTCTGTGAAGTTTTTGTTTGAATTTCAGTTGTATATGAGTATGTGTTTATATCAAGATGTGAAGGAAAATGTATTTTTAAGTGTGTGTCAGTTAAAAAAAGTTTGGAAAACAAGATAGAGTTTTAGAAGTCAGGAAGAATTGTTTCTATTTATAGAATTGTTTCTATTTACTTCAGAAAGCAAAGTGTGATTAATTCACATAATACAAGGTATAAATAATCCGTGTATTTCAGGCAAAGCTGTATTTTTTAATTCAATTAGCTAGGTCATTGCTCAATAGTTAAATTTTACCTCTGTATATTTACCATTTGTAAATAGATTTTTCTACCCCTCAAAATGTAATAAGTTAGCAGTATGTATTTGGTCCCTTGGTCTCAATTATCACATATAGTTCTGGGGAGTCATCTTCTGCGGAGGAGCAGAGACACTACACCTATATTTTCTCCCTTCAATGAAAATGTTCTTGAATGGCCTGGATGGCCTTCTGCTTAGGCCATGCAAGAGGGGCATCTGTACGGGGACTAGAAGATTCTAGCTGACTTTTGAAGTCCTTTCTGGCCTTCAGCAACGAGCATGTGAGTCTCCTTCCCTCGTTGACCTCCTGCTCCTGCTACTTCATGCTGTTTACATCAACTCTCAGTTTGGTGTCACATCTTCATGGCACGCTATTTTCAACTGCCTGGCGGAGAATGCCAGTCCCTGTGCATCCATTTTCCACTTCTTAGTTATTTAGGACATGACTAAATTGTATGAAGCTCAGGGGAGAGAATTTAAGAAAAGCATTGTGTATGAGGCTGACACTGCAGAAAAACTAGAGGACTGAGATCAGGAGACAGTGGCCCCTGATCTGGACCAAACAACCTTCAAACCCACTTCCTGTGCACAACGTGCTGTGCAGGGCCCGGGGGGGCGTCTCACCAAGGGGCAACATTTCACAGTGCTGAGATGCTGGTCTCCACGTAGATAACCTAAGTCGTCCCTGTGACCTAGTTCCCTCTCTGACATGCAGGTCCAGACACCTGCATCTGGAAATGCAAGCAAAGAACTCTGCTCTGCTTGAAGAAAAACAGAGGCAGACCAAGTGGGAAGTATTCTGTTATTTATATTAGCATTTTCATGGCAAATCTCATTTCGTTGCAGCAGCTATCATGCAGGGAAAGGTGTAGTTCAAGGCAGCAGACATATACTGAAGGGCCTATTATGTGCCAGACCCTGTATGAGCATGGCGGATGCAAAGAAGGGCCACTGCATCGGCCTCCATGGATAAGCTTCTATTCCAGCTGGCGAGTTGGGCCCAGACATAGATAATGTCAGTATCACAGGGCAAGAACTAAGATATAAGTGTACAGAAAGTGCTGTTGAAGGGAGTATAAGGAGAATACGAACATTCTTCATTCTCTATTGAAAGGCTCACCATTTTTCAATTCCATTTAAAATCAATATTCCTTTCCCCTTTCCTTTTGGAAAGCAAAAAAAAAAGGTTACTAAATAATATACTTACAAAGTGTAATTAGAGTTACGTAAATACTTGGCTAATTTAAATAAGCTAGCATCAAAATACATGGTTCTAGTAGATAATTATTACTTGCAAAACAAGATGTTTTATTTTTTGATTGATATGTTTTATTATATACACAACTGACATTATTATTCTTCTAAAACACAGCACTTGATGAGGGAAATAAGTGACTTGTATATGGTTCTCTATAACTAAAAGATGTTTCAGAAATACAAGCAAATTTTGTTAAAATTCTGTGCCTGTCTCAGACTCAGAAGAACATTATGTCCAAAGCTTACACAAAGAAAGACTTTGAAGCACAAATCTTCTAACTGATGGAAATGTGAGGTTGGAAGGGCAAGGATCGTTGTCTGTCTTGTTTCTCGCCCCACCTTAGCACACAGAACGGTTCTAGGCGCGTGTGGCTGCATGATAAATTGCCAAATGAATGAATGACCTGTAATTACAAGTCATATACGAATATCATTTTACATGAATTAATACACAGTTTTCCTTCACCCCTGGACACTTAAAAATTCACTGCCTAGAATGACGGTACTGAGTGGCATAAATCTCAGGTCCTAAATGTAGATGTCTCTCAGGTGCAGCATTTAGCATTATTTTAACTGCAGTTCATGTCGCATGATTATAGGGCCCCTTATTCATGTTCTTATTCCTATCACCCTATCACGCTCCCTTCTCCTCTTCCCACCGGGACCACCTAATGCGTATCACATTTAATATCTTTCAGGTAAAAAAGCTAAATGGGGGTGGGGAGGAAGAACTCAGGAAAGATCATATAGGCCCTTCTGGAAAAAGTTGAGGACAACATTTAGCCAAACAGATATTTTCGGGAAACTATAGCCAAACGACAGCTACAGAGCCTTGAACATTTTAGCTGAAATCTGAGGAAAAGTAAAGGTAGAATAAGAGTGATGGAGTGAAATATATATGCCATAAATTCTGACAAAGAGGAAAGGATACAACTATCAAAAAGTAGGAAACAAGGGGAGAGGGGTTATGCTAAGTCAAACGACATAGTTAATTTCCAAATCTTTAATAATTGAGTCATCCAACATCAATTAAAGTTGATAAATACAGTAGTAGAAGTTCAAAGAACACACAGATAAAGAATAATAATACTATTGAGTAAAATTGGGTGATGAAGGAGGAGGGGATAAAAGTTAATTTTATTTTTGTTTATAATAGAGAATAGTTAAGAATTATCTAATTGAGAGAGTATTAAAGGAATTTTATAAAGATATAATGATTACCACTAAAAAAGGGCTATGCCTACGCATATGTGCACAAGACAGCATAAACAGATAACACAGGAAAGTCATAAAATAGTAAGAGTTTTACCTCCTCTTTCAAGTTTTTAGGACTTCGGTTTTTTCTCAGATATTAGCTAACGCCAGAAGTACAACTTCCAACTAGCAGCGCCACTGGCTGTGCTTCCCTATCTGCTGGATGTACCCCATATGGATATATACCCCCATACACACGTACGTGTACATACACATTCGCTATACGTGCCCCATATACATATATATTTTAAAAATTAAAAATAGAATTGCCATATGACCCAGCAATTCCACCTCTGGGAATGTACTCAAAAGAACTAAAAGCAGGAACTTGAAGAGATATTTGTACACCCGTGTTCATAGCAGCATTATTCACAATAGTCAAAAGGTGGGAGTGATCCAGGAGTCCCTCAATAGATGAATGGATAAAGACAATGTGGTGTACAAATATAATGGAATATTATTCAGCCTTAAAAAGGAAGGAAATTCTGACACATGCTACAACACGGATGAACTTTGAGGGTGTAATGCTAAGTGAAGCAAGCTGGTCACAAAAGACAAATACTGTATGGTTCCACTTATGTCAAGTATCTAGAGTAGCCAAGTTTATAGAGTCCAAAAGTAGAAGGGTGGTTCCCAGAGCTTAAGGGAGGGAGGGAGTGAGGAAGGGACAGTTAGTATTTAATGAGTAGAGACTTTGCATTTTGCAAGATGAAAAGAGTTTTGGAGACGGATGGTGCTGATGGTTGTGCAACAATCTAAATGTACTTAATGCCACCGAATGGTACAACTAAAAATGGTTAAAAGGTAAATTTTATATTATGTATATTTTAACATAGTTAAGAGTAATAATTTTTAAAAAAGTAGTGCTGGGACGACTTGATAACTATCTGGGAAAAGATAAATTTAGATCCCTATTTCTCATCATGCACCTGAATAAAATCCAAATGGCTCAAAATATAAGTGTAAAAAATAATATTGTAAGAGCACTGGAATTAAACATGGGGAGATTCTTCATTGCCTTGGAGAGAGGAAAGACTTTCTAGATAAGACTAAAATGAAGATGCCATAAAAGAAAAGATAGAGAGCTTTAAAAACATACACTCTGACCCCCACAGCTTTTACATGGCCTAAGAATAGTTAAAAAGCAGATGACAATCTAGGGGGGAAATATTTGCAACTCATTTCACAGACTAATCTCCTTAAATATACTAAAAGCTTTTCCTAACCTTGTCTCTGGCTGCCGCCATTGGCCTCCTTCTGCCCCAGGCTGCAATGCCCTACACCCCATCACCCCAACATAAGGTGGTTCGAGGGAACCTGCAGTCTCCCAGAAGTTTTCTCTCTGTGTTATCTAGTCGGCAGTGGTAGTTACTGAACTGCACATCACATTATCCTTCCCAAGTTTTTCAGAGTTGATTTTGGGGAAGACAGCCCAAGCCAGCTCACCTACTTGACAGGAATCTGCAGTCATGTAAATTGATGGCTGTTTGACTTCAGTCAACTCTGGGGTTCGTGCTACCCTAGAGTTGTGTAAAAGTCATCAAGGCATGAAGGGAGCTCCTCTGGTGAGGGCTCAGTAGCCCAGAATGGTCAGTGCTGTGCTGCTGCTTTCTCTGGACACCACTAGATGCACTCCAATGTTTGGTGACCTTAGGGACCCCGAACCTATGTCTAGGTTCCCTAGGTTCAAGGACAATGTACTGCTTGTCCTCAAGGTCAAATCACCTTTACAGGGGCTGATCCCAATAAGAGACGGAGAGCTATACCATTCAGGCAGGGTGAGTCCCACCTCTCCGCCTGCCGGCTTCCCCAGGGCACTGTGCCCTTGTTTTCCTTTGCAGCCTCCTGGCACAGTCAGTGCACAGGCTCAAGAAAACAACACTCAGACGTGAAAGCTGGTGAAAACTTGAGAATGAAAGTTTGTACAAACTCAATTCTGAAGCAACTTCTGCTTTGCTGACAGCAAAATTCTCTAGGACAAGGAATTACAAAAGGACTTAAAATATGGGAGTGGGGGAAATATGTAACATACAAGATTAATATTTTAATATATTACCCTGCTACAGAGGTTTGTCTGAATCTTGGAGAAATCAGTTAAATCATGCTGCAATAATTTTTTGAGCATCTATTTCCTCCCAGACTCTGAGTTTTGTACTTTCGAATGTTATCTTGATTTATAATTTTTATAATTTCTTATTAAAAGTCTCTTTTCCTTCTTTCCTGTAATTATTTAAGCCTCTTCCTGACAACCCTTTGGTTTCAAGCAAGAAATTTGAGAGAATGAAAAGTGCGTTAGTGAGGTCATAATATGGCCAAAACTAAACTCAGCATTTTATTATATTTTTAGGCATAGACAATTGAATATAAAAATAAAATTTGTCATTTGTCTAGCTGTTTCAAAAGTTAGAGGTAGGTAGTTGTACTGATTTTAGTAGAATATAGTTGTTTCTTAGAATATGTTGCCATATTCAAGGAAAGATCATTGTGGAAGGCCGCACATGCAAATTAAAATGATGCAGCATTTTCTAGTTCCTTTGTACATCACTTTTCCTCATTTAGCTTTATGATCCCAAACATTGCATCACTGAGTTCTTTTAATTGTACTTTGACAGAATTTAGCAATAAAGATTTTATGAGAGAAATAGTGGCTGAAAAATTTCTGATTTGTAAAAAAATTTTATTTGTTTATGTTTACAGAATACATCTCTGAAATCTAGAAAAGATTTACCTTTACACAGAAACCTGCATTTTTACAGCTTTTTACTTGACCTAGATTCTATTTCGGAGAATTTGGTAAAACATGAATTCAGGTAGTAACTATGAAAAATGACTTAGAGGTTTGGAGAAGCAAAATTAGGTTAATGAAAGTGTAAGTCTAATCCACAAAAAGTGAAGCCAAAATTTCTACATTGGGACTCAAATTATTCAATTTAACTGTCAACAGTAGTCAATTAACGTAACCGCCAAATCCATACTTTTTGTATTCATGTGCCTACTGGTCTTCAGTGAACTAGTAAATAGAACCACGTCCTAGCATATCTCTATATCATGTCGTATCAAAGCTATTCATAAAAGTGATCCTTTTAAAACTCAAGTCAGATTATGTCATTCCTCTTCTTGGATCTGCTGAATGGCTTTGCATTGCGGAGTACAAGTCCTTACAACGATCGCTAAGCATGATCTTCACCTTCCTCACCCCTTGTCCTCTGTGACTTCATCTCTTGCTGGCTCTGGATTACCAACTGGGCCTCAAACATGCCAGATTTATTTATTTTTAAAAAATAAATCATATTTTACAAATATTTATTATTTTTTATCAGTCTATGGGCTGATTGGGCAGTCCTGCTGGTGTCCACTGGGATCACTTTTGTGGCTGCTTTTGGCTGGCCGTGGGTGGAGACTGGGCTCAGCTGAGACAGCTGGGATGGCTGGGATGGGCTGTCATCATGGGCTTTTTCACGCTATGGCGATCCCAGGGTAGTGTTCTAAGAGGGGAAAGGTTGAAGCCATAAAGCTTCTTGAGGCCTAGACTCCAGAACTTGCACAAAACCACTTTATCAACATTCTATTGATTAAAACAAGATCAAAGCCCAGCTCAAACTCAGAGTGGAAAGAGGAGCTGCAAAGAAGTTGCGGCCAGATATAATCTTCTACACCTGCCACACCATGGCATCACCTCTGCGATATGGCTCATCTCATTCAAATGTCCTACATTCTAATCCAAATCACCCATTTTTCTGCATTGGTATCCACCTCTTCGAGATTGCCAATCCCTGACCCCTCCATTTTCTCAGCCTCTTCTTAACTTTTCTTCTCTCTCAATGCAAGTGGTTGATCTCCTGAGCAATGTTTTCACCTATCCTCATTATTCCTACCCACAGAGTCTGGCGGGGAGGAGTTGGGTTGTTGGCAGGGCTGAAATCACACAATCAGGAAGAAATCACATAATCTGAATGGACTGGCAGAGTGGTCCTACCTAGTCTCAAATCTCAGCTCTCAGCCCCACCCATCAACGTTTTCACCTGTTCCTGGTCCGTTCCTCTCCCATTCCCCTCCAAAGCTAGTCCAAACCTCCACTGCTCTACAAGTTTCTTGCTCAAATCCTATCAAACTCTGCCCTTCACTCTCAGCAGACAGTGCTCTTACTCCATTAAGGAGACAAAAGACATTAGGCATGATCTCTCTCAACTTTCTATTCCCATCCTACAGAAGAATCTAATCTCGCCTTTTCCCTTCAGTCTTAAAGGATGAGGTTTGCCATCATTCAATTCAAATCTCAACTCTCCTCCTGTGCCCTTGACCCTAGACTTACATTTGTATTCTGAGAATCTAAATTGAAGACATAAAGAGTGAGTGGCTGGTTGCAGGGAGCAGAAGCCAAGATAGACACAGGGAGAAAGAGGCAATAAGCAGAAGACATGAGGAAGTAAGAGTATTTAATAAGTAGCAACTGAGAGGCAGTGGAGATTGTGAGTAAATTGAAGCAATGAGGCAAAGAAAAGAAGAATCGAGGCAAAGTGTCTGTCAGAGGTAGGAGTGATACAAGCAGAGGCAAGGAATACCAAAGTCAACATAGTAACCAAAGACAAAAAGAGAGAGCAACGGACCCACCACTGGGCTGGAAACTCAAGAGCCAGGTCACTTCCCAAACTCCATTCGTGTCTTTATGAGCCCAATTGTGAGGCATTCCTAGGTGCTTGTGAGGCCCAGACGCTCAAACAAAATTCCTGTTTTTATTGTTACTGTATATATTCTTTAACAAATATATATATATATATATATTTTTTTTTTTCCCTGAGGAAGATTCACCCTGAGCTAACATCTGTGCCAATCTTCCTCTATTTTGTATGTGGGTCACTGCTACAACATGGCCACCATCGAGTGGTGTAGGTCTGCGGCCAGGAACCAAACCCAGGCTGCTGAAGCAGAGCACGCCAAACTTAACCACCGGGCCTTGGGACCGGCCCCAACAAATATATTTTTAATGATCTTTTATTGGTGGGAATTTGAGCATGATTTACTTCCTTATGCGACACACTTATGATGTGATTCTAAAGGTAGAGGATGTTTTAATATCTTTGTGCTATGGCTCATCTACTTGTCTAGGAAGCTCCCATTTTTCTTTGGATACCTCTTGGATTTGTATCTTCTCCTTCTTGAGCAATATTTTCAATTCCCTGTCTCTCTTAAACAACAATTATTTTTATGAAGCAATTGGAAGCAAGAAATCAAGTCATAGTGACTACAAAAGCAAATCCTCAGTACATCCTCTTGGGAGCATATATTCACTTCCAAACATCTTCAAATGGGGAGAAGTAAGAACTTGATGCATTCATGTCCCATTGTAGAAGCTACATATCAAACTAGATACTGGACTGCTTTTCATAAAATGCTTTCCAGAAAAGGCCAATCATTAGGATGAACGTAGGAAAGCTGTGTTGTAACTGTCTTACAGATTGTTAGTGAAGGGGAAAATTTGAGAAGAAAGATTAGCTGACAAAAAAGGAGCTATATTGCCTTAATTTAAACTCTAGTTAAAAGTGTATTTCAGCAAATTCCAAGTTTATATTATCAGTAATCTCCAAGCATGATTCATCTTATTTCATTTGTTTTATTACTAGTCCAATCAAGATATTATTTGTTTATACTTGGCAATAAAATTTTGAGTGAAACTTTAGACTATACCCATTCCATTATTCAAAAGTAAATCATTTAACAATACTAGAGAAAGATAAGGAAATCTTCCCAAGAGCAATTTTATTCTAGTAGAAGAGGAATGGTAGTGTCTTTTTAGGAGAATCAAAGTCCTTTTTGATGACATCTGGTCATAGATTGACAGCTGACGTTTCTTGATTCACATCTTCTCCTGATGCTTCATATATCAAAAATCCTGTCAACATGATTGCCTTTGCCTCCTTGATGCATATTTGCAATCAATAAATAAAATGGCTATTCTATTGCAGGCTATAGAATATGAATGTTCTTTATTAAAAATACATAACACTGATTATAGTCAGTATAACTTAGGTACACACATACAAGACTGAGGTTTCTTAGTAAACTAGCTGTGTATCCCAAACCTAAATATTTGACATTGGAAAATAATTTAGCTAAAAATAACTTCAGTGTCAACATCTTTGGACAATCATCTCAAGAAACATTAAAAATGTTAAAATATGTGGAAATTACCAATAAGTATAATTTTCATCTTAAACATTAGAAAATAATGTCTTGTTCAGATTAGTAATTTAATTTATTCTAATTACATGGAAGGTATGCTATTAGGAAATACTGGGGAAAAAATTAGAAATAATCCTTCCTCTAAAGGAGATAAGACAATAGTATTCATTTATTTATATTTCATTCCTTCTTTAATGTATTCATCCAGTCATTCAGGGGAAACATTTAGTGATGTCTGACATATTTCCAAGACTATATATAGGCATACTTTCTTTTATTGAGCTTCATAGGTAATGCATTTTTTACAAATTGAACTTTTGTGGCAACCCTGTGTCAATTAAGTTTATTGGTGCCATTTTTCCATAGCATTTGCTCATTTCGTGTCTCTGTGTCACATTTGGGTAATTCTCACCACATTTCAAAGTTTTTCATTATTATTATATTTGTTATGATGATCTGTGATCTTTGACATTACTATTGTTAATTGTTTTGGGGCGCCATAAACTGTGCCCATATAAGATGGCGAACTTGATAAATGTTGTGTGTGTTCTGACTGCTCCACCAACTGGCCGTTCCCCCATCTCTCTCCATCCCCTCAGGCCTCCCTATTCCCTGAGACATAACAATATTGTAATTAGACCAATTAATAATCCTACAATGGCCTCTAAGTGTTCAAGTGAAAGGAAAAGCCTCACGTCTCTCATTTTAAACTGAAAACTAAAAATGCTTAAAGTTAGTGAGGAAGGCATGTTGAAAGCCAAGACAGACTGAAAGCTAGGCTTCTTGCAACAGAGTTAGCCAAGTTGTGAATTCAAAGAAGAATTTCTTGAAGTATATTAAAATAAAGTGCTACTCCAGTGAACACACAAATGATAAGAAAGTGAAACAGCCTTATTGTTGACATGGAGAAAGTTTTAGTGGTCTGGTTAGAAGATCAAACCAGCTACAACATTCCATCAAGTCAAAGCCTGATCCAGAGCAAGGCCCTAACTCTCTTCCCTTCTATGAAGGCTGAGAGAGGTGAGGCAGCTGCAGAAGAAAAGTTTGCAGCCAGCAGAGATTGGTTCAGGAAGTTTAAGGAAAGAAATTGTCGCCATAACATAAAAGTGCAAGGTGGAGCAGACGGAGCTGCTGTAGAAGCTGCAGCAGGTTCTCCAGAAGGTCTAGCTAAGATAATTAATAAAAGTGGCGACACTAAACAACAGATTTTCAGTGGAGATGGAATAGTCTTATATTGGAAAAAGATGCCATCTAGGATTGTCACAGCTAGAGAGAAGTCAATGCCTGGCTTCAAAGCTTCAAAGCACAGGCTGACTTTCTTGTTAGAGGCTAATGCAGCTGGTGACTTTAAGTCAAAGACAATGCTCCTTTACTATCCCAAAAATCACAGGACCCCTAAGAATTATGCTAAATCTACTCTGCCTGTGCTCTATAAATGGGATAACAAAGCCTGGATGAGAACGCATTTGTTCACAACATGGTTTACTGAACTGTTTAATCCCACCATTGAGATCTACTGCTCAGAAAAAAAGACTCTTTTCAAAATATGAGTGCTCATTGATGATGCACCTGGTCACCCAAGAGCTCTGATGGAGATGTGCAACAAGATTAATGTTGTTTTCATGCCTGCTAACACAACATGCATTCTGAAGCCCATGGATCAAGAAATAATTTTGACTTTCAATTCTTATTATTTAATAAATACATTTTTAAGGCTATAGCTGCCATAGATAGTGATTCTTCTGATGGATCTGGACAAAAATTGAATCCTTCTGGTAAGGATTCACCATTCTAGATGCCATTAAGAACATTTGTGATTCATGGGAAGAGGTAAAAATATCAACATTAACACCAATTTGGAAGAAGTTGATTCTAACCCTCACGGATGACTTTGAGGGGCTCAAGAGTTCAGGGAAGGATGTATCTGCAGATGTGGTGGAAATAGCTAGATGACTAGAGTTAGAAGTGGAGCCTGAAGATGTGACTGAATTGTTGCAATCTCATGATAAAACTTTAATGATGAGGAATTGCTTCGTATGGATGAGCAAAGAAAGCAGTTTCTTGAGGGGCCGGCCTGGTGGCATGAGCAGTTAAGTGCGCGCGCTCCTTCTGGTGGCCCGGGGTTCGCGGGCCGGATCCCAGGCGCGCACCGACACACCACTTGTCAAGCCATGCTGTGGCGGTGTACCATATAAAGTGGACAAAGACAGGCATGGATGTTGGCTCAGGGCCAATCTTCCTCAGCCAAAAAAAAAAAAAGAAAAGAAAATATTTTCTTGAGATGGAATCTAAGATGATTTGATGGTTGTTTAAGTGACAACAGAGGATTTAGAATATTATATAAACTTAGTCAACAAAAGAGTATCAAGATTTGAGAGGATTGACTGCAATTTTGAAAGTTCTATTGTCGGTAAAATGCTATCAAATAGCATCACATGCTACAGGGAAAGTATTTGTGAAAGGAAGAGTCAATTGACTTGGCAACCGTCATTGTCTCATTTAAGAAGTTGCCACACCCACCCCAGCCTTCAGCAACCATCACCTTGATCAGTCAGCATCCATCAACGTCAAGGCAGGACGCTTCACCAGCAAAAAATTATGACTCTCTGAGGCTCAGATGATGCTTAACATTTTTAAAAGTATTTTTTAATGAAGGTATGTACATTGGTTTTTTAGAAATAACGCTATTGAACACTTAATAGACTACGGTATAGTGTAAACATAACTTTTTTATGCATTGGGAAATCAAAAAAACTTGTGTGACTTGCTTTATTGTGATATTCACATTTTTGCAGTGGCCTAGAACTGAACCTGTAATATCTCCAGGATATGACTGTATAATATTACCCTGCCTTCTAAGAGCTTTTATTCTAATGGAAAAAACAGAAATGTAAAAAAAGATTGCTATAAAGTAAGGTATCAAAATATAATAGAAAATACTATATTTGTTAGAAAAAATAATTACTTTAAGTATTTATAATGGCAATATTTCTGGCTAGGTCATTTAGCAAAATCCTCATAGAGTAGGTGGCATTTTTGCTTGGCCATGCAGAGATGGAAGATACAAAGAGCATCCCAGACATAGGCATCTTTCATTTGCAAAGAAATTAATTTGAAAAAGTTGAAGTGAATAAGTGAATTATCAGCGGACTGCCTGAGAGGGTAAGATATATGAGAGAGAGATTTAGAAATAAGTTTTAAAGACTGCCTAAGTCAGAAAATTGAAAATTTTGAACACTGAACTGGAGCATTTAATTTTATTCTGTAGGCTAATAGCAACAGTTTAGTGACTTCATCAAAGTGGATTTTACTAAGACAATTTTGACAATATATTTGACAATAATCTGGGGGGCTGGCCCCGTGGCCTAGTGATTAAGTGTGGCATGCTCTGCTTCGGCAGACGGAGTTCAGTTCCTCAGCAGAGACCTCCACTGCTTGTCGGCAGCCATGCTGTGGCAGCAACCCACCTACAAAATAGAGGAAGATTGGCACAGATGTTAGCTCAGGGTGAATCTTCCTCAAAGCAAAAAAGAGGAAGATTGGCAACAGATGTTAGGTCAGGGTAAATCTACCTCAGCAAAAATAATAATAATAATAATAATAATAATAATCTGGGTGTAGAAGCACATCTGAAATAGCAGAATAAGAAACTTTGAAAACTTACTCCTCCATAAAAGCAATGAAGATACTGGCAAAAATTGTCACAATCAACATTTTAGAATTCAATTCCAAAATTAAGAATTCTGAAAATTCACCCAGAGCTTGCAGAAATCTGAGGAGCATTTATTCAAGAAAAATGGTGGTATCTTGGTAAGAACAGTGCATTTTATGGTATTTTAAATTGCTCAATTCCAATCCTCTTCTTTCTAGCTTCACAATAACCCCGAAAACCAATAAGCTTGCAAATATAGTAGTTGTGAAAATCAGCAGCCTAGCAGCCACTGTAAGGGACAAAATAAGTTTGGAGTCCTTAGAGTCTCATACCCAGAAAATTGTCACCATTTGATCTGTTTGGAAGCTCCATAAAAAGCTCCACTCTCAAGATTTATGTTTATTTGAGCTGATTCAGAGATTTCTTTGTACAAATAGTAAAACTCACTGGAATTTGTCCAAAAATAATCGATGACAATGACTTAATTTTACAACTGCCTTCAGTGGAAATTCCAGTTGTGACTAACAAGATGCTGACAAAAATATCTTAAAAATAAAAATTTGCTAAATATATGTCCACAAAAGAATTTGAAAAGCTCTGAAATATTCTTGGGACTTAGAAAAGTAGGAGTTGAAAAGTATAATAACTGAAATGAAAAAATCGCTAGAGGTGCTCAACAACAGATTTGAACTAAAAAAAGAAAAACATGGTGCACTAGAAAATAGGTCAATTGAGACTATCCAGTCTGAGAAACAGAAAGAAAAAGAGTGAAAAAATATAAACAGAGACTCAGGTTATATTCCATGACCTGGCTGGATTTATCACAGGAATGCAAAGTTGGTTTAATATATAAAAATAAATCAACTCAGTTCAGCCTATGAATAGAATAGAATAGAATAGAATAGAATAGAATAGAATAGAATAGAATAGAATAGAACAGATCAGGAACAAGACAAATATGTATTCTCTTGCCACTTGTATTCAACATTGCACTGGGAGTTCTAGTTAGAGTAAACAGTCAAGAAAAAAAATAGGCATCCAGATTGGAAAGGAAGAAGTAAAAATTTTTCTCTATCTACAAATGATATGTAGAAAATCCCAAGGAAGCCATAAAAAAACTATTAGAACTAATAAATAATTCAACAAGGTTGCAGGTCCAAGATCAATATAAAAAAGTCAATTTTATTTCTACACAATAGCAATGAACAATTGGAAAATTAAACTAAGAAAACAACTCAATTTATAATCCAACAGAAGAATAATATACTTAGGAATAAATTTGACAAAAGAAGTACAAGACTTTCTCATTACAAACCACAAAACATCACTGAAAGAAATTAAGGAATTTCTAAATAAATTGAAAGACATGCATGCCCAGGAATTGGAAGACTTAATGTTGTTCAGATTGAAATACTCTCCACATTGATCTACAGTTTCACTGCACACCCTATCAAAATCCAGCTGTTTTTTTTTCCTTCAAAAATTGACAAGCTGATCCTAAAATTCATATAAAAATGCAAGGGACCTGGATAGCCAAAACGATTTTGATAAAAAACAGAAAAGTTAGAGGTTTCACACTTCCTGATTTCAAAACTTACTACAAATCTACAATAATCAAGAGTGTGTACTGGCATAAATCTAGGCAAAATGATCTATGAAATAGTATTGAGAATTTAGAAATAAACCCTTACACTTACAGTCAATTGGCTTTTGACAAAGACGCCAAGACACCACAATTGGAGAAAGAAGAGTCCTTTCAAAAAATGATGCTGGATACCAAATGCGTATCCACATGGAAAGAATGAAGTTAGATTCCTATCTCATACCATATACAAAAATTAACTCAAAATAGATCAGAAACTCAGAAGTAAATGCTAAAACTGTAAAACTCTTAGAAGAAAACATGGGAGTAAATATTTGCAACCTTAGATTAAGTAATGGTTTTTAAGATATGACACCAAAAGTACAAGCAACAAAAGAAAAAATAGATAACTGGCCTTCCCCAAGACCAAAAACAAGGCAAGGATATACACTCATATTCAATATTTTATTGAAGTTCTGGCCAGTGCAATCAGATTAAGAAAAAGGAAATAAAACAAAATCATACAAAGATTAAACAGAAAAAACCTACTTCCTATTTTTATACTTACTCTTAGCCAAAACGCTGAGAAGGAATAAGCTATTTCTATTTTTAGATGACATGTTTGTCCATCTAGACATGTTTGTCCATGTAGACAAACATAGATTTTGTAGATTGCAAGAAATCTACAAAAAAAAACCCCTTAGAACTAAAGTTCATTCACCAAAATTACAAGACATTGTAGTGTAAGTGCCCAACATTAATCTTTTTGATTGTACTGTAAGTGCCTGACATTAAGCTTTTCATCACCAAGATACCCAAATCCATTTCAAAGACATTTTTCTCAAATAGACATATTGGTAGATGTAGGACACAGCTACTAGCAAAATAACTAAATAGGAAACCAGCCTGCCCCACCCATAAAGTTTTCCTTTTAGAAAGCCCTGAATCACATAGATAACCGACTGCTTGAGTGACCCTGCTTTTCCCCACCTGTTCCTTAATTTCCACTCTTATTCTTTAAATTTGCCAATAAAGAGAGAACCTGTGAAACACTAGGCACTCCACCCTTGATCCTAATAATGGAGAGCCCTAGTACAAGCTCCCTCCTTCTCTAATTGCAACTTTCTGTATGGCCCTCAGGCACGCCATGAATCCTCCAGGATCTCTGAGTAATAAATCTTGTTCTTCAAAGTTCCCTGATGGGTTTTTGCTGAGGTGCATATCGCAATTATGCTAAGAATCACAAGGGTCGGTCTAGCCACAGCATTGGCTCCTGTCAGGAGAATGTCTGTGGGTGCTCACCACAAGTAGTACAGGCCCAGGTGAGTGCCTCAGGCATTTCTAGCCTAACATTACTATCAATAAGCTAAGACCTAACACAACAGACATACAGAAATATGCTAGATATAATCACTTGGACACTGAAATTAAGACACAATACCATTTAAAGTCACTCAAAATTAAATGAAATACTTAGGAATAATCCTAACAAAATACATATAGTGGTTGCATATTGAAAATTACAATACATTGATGAAGGAAATCAAAGACATAAATAAATGGAAAGACATACTATATTCATGGATTGGAAGATTTAACATAGTAAAGATGCCATTTCTCGTCTAGTTGATAAACAGATTTAACATATTTCCTATAAAAGTCCCAGCAAGTATTTTCATGGATATAAATAAAATTATTCTAAAGTTTATATGGAAAAACAAAAAAAATTCAAATAGCTAAAACAATTTTGAAAAAGAATAAAATGGGAGGAATAGTCTAACAAATTTCAAATCTTATTATATATTTACAGTAAATAAGATTCTGGTGGTATTGGCAGAGGGATAGATACATAGATCAATTAAACAGAATTGAGAGCCGAGAAATAGAATCATACAAGTCTGGCCTACTGATTTTTGACAAAGGCACAAATTCAATCATTAGAGGATGAATAGCCTTTTCAACAGTGGTGCTAGAGCAATTGGTTTGTGCTAGGAAACAAAAGACTTAAATCTCAACTTAAATCTCACACTTTATAGAAAAATTCAGCCAAAATGGATAACAGAGTTAAATGTAGACTATAAAACTATAAAGCTTTTAAAAAGAAACATTGGAAAATATCTTCAGAATCTAAGGCTAGGCAAAGAGTCCTTGACACCAAAACCAAAATCCATATAAAGAAAACTTGAGAAATTGGACTTCATCAAAATACTTTTGCTTTGTGAAAGACCCTGTTAAGAGAATGAAAAGGCAAGCTACAAACTGGGAGAAAATATTAACAAACGATATATCCAAAAAAGATCTAGTCTGTAGAGTATATATAGAATTATTAAAAATCAACAATAAAAAACAAAAAACATTTTAAAAAACTCAATTTAGTTATAAAATAGGCAAAAATATAAAAAGACATTTTGCTAAAGAGGATGTATGGATGGCAAATAAGTACATGTCAAGGTATTCAACATCCTTAACCATTAGGGAGATACAAATTAAAAGCACTACACACCTATCAGAACGACTATAGTAAAAAATAGTGGTAACACTAAATGCTGGTGAGGATGTGGTGAAACTGGTAGGATGTGTAAACATGGAATGGATGCTAATCTAGAAAACAATTTGGAAGTTTCTTAAAAAGCTAAGCAAGCAATGGAGACATGGAACTTATATTGACACAATAACCTGTAAATAAATGTTCCCAAACTGGAAACAATACAAATGCCCTTGGTTGGTGAATGATTAGATAAAGTGTGAAACATCCATACCACAGAATACTAAGCAGTTTATAAAAGGGAGCAAAGCATTGATACGCACAACGATTTGGATGGACCTCCAATAATTATGCTGAGTAAAAAAAGCCAATCTCCAAATATTCCATACTGTAGGAGTCCATTTATATAACATTCTTGAAATGGAAAATTATAGAATGGAGAACAGATGATTGGCTTCTAGGGTTTAAGTAAGTCGAGTGGGAAGGAGGAGGGAGAGAAATCTGTATAGCTCCAAAAAAAAAGGCACAATGAATAATCCATATGGTGAGGATTATTGATTGTACCAAAGTCAGTATCCTGGTAATGATATCATACTATTGTTTTGCAAGTTGTTTCCACTGTGGGAACTGGCTTAAGTGTACATGGGATCTTTTTGTACCATTTCTTACAACAATATGAGAATCTACAATTGTCTCAAAATAAAAAAAATTAATTTAAAAAGAAGCCTGAGTGTCAAAAAAATGAGAAAGGAAATGGAAGAAACACTTTGCAACACAGAACAGGTGGAATTTGGTTGCAGGAAAGAAATGGAGAAATGATGCCTCTGTCATTTACTACTTTTGGTAAGATAGTCTGTGCTCTACGACATTCAAAATATGATAATTATTAACTACTTTATTCATGGCACTGAGTCCTACTCTATGGCTACTGTGTTTTAGTTATATTTAAACAAAACAGCAAAAAATAATCTTGTATAGCTTAAAAGTTCAACATTGATTTAGCCCAATCTCAACGCTTTCTAAATTTACAGGACAAAATACTTTACAACAAAAGTTGGTGCTCATTGCAATGACTGTGAAATCCATTAGAATGTGATCAACAAATAGAGGATAAAGTAAAGTATGATAAAGTTTGATTGATGAATATATTGTTTTCTATTAAGATTACTTTGAAAATTTTAGGTTGAATCACCATTCTTTGAATCAATAGTGCCCACTTGAACTATCTCAAATAAATAGACACTAACTGTTATAATAAATACAATCAATAAGACTTTGAGTCGTTTAATTGGCTTGGATAGCACATGAAAATGTATTTCATTAAATGTAATTGTCAACTTTTTTCTCCAAACTGAAAAATTGCTTCTAAATGAAAAAATCATTATACACACTCATTATGGCAATGATAGAGTTGTTACTATGGAAAAAGCAATTGAAAGAATTGAACAAGGCCACCAACCACAGTAATTGATTGTCAGAACCGAGGCTCTGTCGCCAGGGAAAATGTCAGAATGTGAAAGCAAAAGCACAGAGTGGGATGAGGTCTGGTGTCAAGTTGGAGCAAGGCTTGTGATTAAGCATTTAAAGGATGCCCCAATAGAATATAAGTCTGAAGATTGATCCCAAACTAGGAGATATATTCTCAATGTGAAAAGACTCAGAAAAACTTCAAGTGAACTCCAAGAACCAAGGTGTCTGTCCCAGCCCTTCATGAGAGCAGCAGGCCTCCAAGAAAGTTTGGCAGACGGTGGGAGTACTAGTCTGAAGTGGCAACAGTTAGCAAGAGTATCACTAACCCCACTTCCTGGTCTTCACAGACATCCTGTGTGATAGAAGGAAACAGCATGTATTTGAGAAGGCTGCAAGGAAAGTGTCCTTAACAGACACTAAGTTGAAAGCAAGGACATTTCCATTTTGCTGAATATGTAATTTGAATTTCATAGAGCATGGCAGAAGTATGGAATTAGAAGGCATATGAAACAGTATTTTAAAAAAGTCTACATGATGATGAGTGACAAGGAAGTATGAACTTCTGGTGAAGACTGAGGTCAGCAGAGGTATCAGGCATCGTGGAGGATGAATGGTCAGGGGACTTTGTACTCTTGTCTGTTAGCTACCCCAAGGTTGTGGCAGCTTATGAAAAGGTGGCTTCTTGAAGGTTGCTCATGTAATGATGTTTCCAGTTGGCAGAAGTCTGTCAAAGACATGGGATTGTACAGGTAGGAAATAGAAATGCTTCCGTGTAAGTTCACTCATTCAGCTTCAGGCAAGACATTGCACTGGGCACTAAGGATTCAGTAGTGAGCAAAACAGAAAAAATCCCTACCTTCAAAAAGCTTACATTCTAGTAGGAAGGACAGAAAGGGCACACATTGGTATCAAGAACTACTTGGTGTCTCTAGGTAAGGTTTATATCATGTATATACATGTACATGTATAGTGATGAGGGGATATAGTTGGGGAGGATATCAATAGTGCCTCAAATGAAATAGTGGAAATATATAGCAGCTAGAGGAGTCCAGAAGAATTCTGTCTGGTCCTGGTGGGTGCTCTTTTTAGTTTAATGTAATATAATTTTTAAAAACTTAATTTAATTGACAATTTAATTTAATCTATCTTTATCTTTCTACTGTAGCTATCTATCTCTCTACCTATCTACCTCCAACTTCATCTAATCTAATCTAGTGTCTGAGCCCCTGAACC
This sequence comes from Diceros bicornis minor, assembly GCF_020826845.1. NCBI lineage: Eukaryota > Metazoa > Chordata > Mammalia > Perissodactyla > Rhinocerotidae > Diceros > Diceros bicornis. The sequence goes on along the minus strand of NC_080762.1, from coordinate 54,039,367 downwards.
TCAACCCACCCCTTGTTTCTGTGTCATTTAATGCCTGATTCAACTCAGTCTGTATTTGTGGCCCAAGATTCCATATTTCTCATGCTTCCACAACCTTCCTTCTTCCATTTCAGCCTGTCTAGATTTCTACATCCTTATTTATGCTGTGCCTGAATTTTATTCCTAATCTTCTGCTCAGTTCCAGGTTCCCAGGGTCTGGCTCCTAGATCCCAATTTTGTCCTAATTTTCCTAATTAGGAACTCACATCTGTTGAGGACTAATACTAAGAAGCATACAGAAGACAGATATTTATAATAATCTACTAAATCATAATATAAACACTTTCAAATCTACAATCTTCCCCCTATCTGCCAAGATGCCTCACTTTGGAATGACATTTAATAGACATGAATTTGCATAGAAATTTGCTTCCCGACTTTTATTTGAATCCAATTAATTAATTTAATGTTTCAGAATACCACTGTAATTTCCAGAATTCTTTCCTGAACTCTCTCAAAGGAACCAATGCTAATGGTAAATAAATTTAAGGAAATTTGTTTCCTCAAAGCATAAAGCATAACTTACTCCTGGTGGTGAAAACCTTGGCAAGTCAGAGTAAACCAAGGCCCCTGGACAAGACCACATCGGAGAACCATCATACTGCCCCTTTGGTTACTCTTACTGGATGGGGATAGAAAAGGAAAGGAATTTTGGAGAACTGGGGAAATTCTAATAGTCTTGCTTACATATCTGAGTGAATAATTTGGATGCCCATGTGTCCAATAAAATCTCTTAAGATTCTTCTAGCCAGTAAGAACTTGAATTCCGTCAACTTATACCAAGGTCAAAAAATGCCCACAGCTAGTAAAATGGGGGACAGGTGGGGTGCGAGTAGAACTTGCATCAGCATGCAGGCATCTCTGTTGAAAACAAAGAGCCATCAAATCCTTCCGTGTTATTCATCTCATTATCTTTTGTCACAAATCTAAAAAAGACAGGATGAAGGAAGTATAAGTGGTGTCCACATATATCAGCAGCTGTCAGGAAAAAGAAAATGTGACAATGAAATGTATAAGAGGGCATATGGGCTGGGCTTCAAACTGGAAAAGAGAGAGTAAGTGGAGTCTGGGAAGGGAAAGCCTAGACATTGCACCTCAGTTTACGACCATTGTTGCCAAGGCAGACAGGGAGCGTCCATTCTCTGCCCTGATGCTAAGCACCACTCTTTTCTGAGGTTTGATGGAGTCTGGCAGGTGTGTTCTGATTTGCAGAGTAACGAATGGTTTCACACATGCAAATTATATAGATATTGGGGAGCCATCAATGTCCTAATAATATGACACAATTAATTTAATCAATTTCCTTCACTGGATTCTATTATCTCGCTGAATTAAATCAGAAAGTGTTAATGTGGAAAAATCCATCAACAAATGTGTTTGAAGACTTTTGATGAATAAGAGATGAGAATAATATCTAGATCCACTCTGTGTGGTAGATGTATTGTTTCAACACTGAGTCCCATGAGGAACCCATGCTAAGGCATCTCAGTAATAAAATTACACCATCTTTTAAAAACACACATATTTCAAATTCTTAAAGCATTGGGAGATTCATTCTGCTTTCATAGCTACAGAGATTACCGTGGTTGTCAGACTGAGAAAGATAAATATTAATCATGAAGAGTTAGAGCATTGTACCATGGACTCAACATACTTCCTCTGTCAAATTCAGTTTGATTCTCTGTGTACAAAGAGGGAATATGCATTTTATTATTGGAATCTGGGAAGAAGTGGTTTTCTTTGGGATTCTGTTCATCATGATTTCATTGGAAATGTAGTTTCTTTTGTTTGATTGTTGGTTTTAGCACATACTTCTTGAACACATGCTATATATAGGTTAGAACATTCTAGGTGCTTTAACTAATCTTCACTCACTTAATCCTCATAATCTTATGAGGCACGAAAAAATTACTCCCATTTTATACTTGGGAAAACTGAAGCCCAGAGAGCTTAAGTGACCTCCCACACTCAAACAGCCTGTGCACCGTGAAGGGACTCTGCAAGGATTTATGTCTACACTACGTGTCCATTGCCACTACATTCCGACCACTTGTCCTTGTATTTCTTTAACTGTTGTGATAGTCGAAGATGCTAAGTGTCTTTATTAGCTCCAGATCCAACACTAGAGCATGAAAAATTGCAGAAAAATGGCTTCAGATTCCAGTTCTGTGTGAACTAAAGGTATAGCATAGTTGCTAAAAAGAACATTTTTAGTCTCATGCTACCTGAATAGCAAACTAATATACCGATAATAGTAATTGCTAGCCCAGGTGGACCCTGTATTACTTAGACCACAACTGGAATACAGTGCTGAAATGAGAATGCTACACTTAAAGAGGAACCATAACTAACTGGATTCTGACTAAGATGGTTGTTTAACACTCACTATATATATCTATATTGTGTTAGGTTCTGAGGGATACAGTCGTGCTACATGGAGAAATGATAGCATATCCTGAAAGTATATGAACACAGAAATTGGAACAAAAAGGAAGACTGGTGAGGATAAGTAGTGTTACCATGATAGCTGTTTTCAAATATTGGAATGCTGACGACATGGGAAATAAACTTGTTCATAAGAAGAAGATTTGAGCTTAATAAAAATTTAAATACTTTAGAGTTGGTCAACTGTATCGCTGGAGATGTTCAAGGTGGAGGATCACCTGATTTGGGGGGGATGGGTGATGGCGATGCAGATGTTGCATGAGTGCGAGATAGGGCTTGGTACATTAGCTAAACTTCTTCCAACTTTAAGATTCTATGGCTTTTTAGGAAAGAACATACATAATACTTAGAAACTTAAAACAAGACATAAATCTGTGAGAACCAGATATGTCTTTCCCAGTGTTACCATACGATGTACCCATCTTGTATCTTAATCTCAGCCTTTGAGGCTTCCTAAAACCAGCTTTCACTTCCAAGGATTGGAGAGATACACAGCAGAACCCTCTAGCACGAGCTTTCTCAACTTTGGAACTATTGACATTTGGGGCTTTGTTTGGGGGCCATCACAGGATATTTAGCAGTATCTCTGGCCTCTACTTATAAAATGCCAGTAACCTCCTCCCCCCATCCTTCAAGTAGTGACAACCAAAAATGCCTCTAGAGATTGCCAAATGTCCCTGGGGAACAGAATTGTCCCAGATTGAGAACCACTGCTCTAGTATTATTAAATAATTAAATGGTAAAGTAAATTCTAAATATCAGTGAAAAATATTAAATAAAACCAAGTAGGGAAAAATGGGTAAGAAGCTAAAATTTATGTGTAATTTTTACTTAATACTAGTTCAAGACTGTTATGCTAAAAACAATATTATTCAATGTAATTTCACTGTATATTTCATGGGAGCATTTTAAGAAGAAAATTATTTTAATCACTCAGAACTGTTTTTTTTTAATTCAGCATTCAGATAAATATACCTTCAATGTTGATTAAATGAGTTGATGAGTTAATGGGTGTAAACTCTTTAGATCATGTCTGGTACATAATAATCAATAACTAATAGTCTGAAAATATTCAAGCTTCCAGTGAACATGTGTTTGTTTGTCCTTTTTAATGATACATGAGATAGCAAAGAATTTTATTTCTTGCTGTTTACTACAATATATGGTTTGTATTTCAAAGTTACACATAATATTGGATAAGCACCCAACATATATTTATGCATAAATTAATTGAATAAATGTGTAAATAAATAAATGGATATCTTTTATTTTTATCAGTATACCAATAGATATATATCACATCTTTACCATATGCAAAGTGTAATAATAGGTTTTGTGTTTGCGAATATTTGATATAATGCTCACCTGAGATAACTTAAAAGGAAGATAATGTCTAATGAGACTGAGACTTTAGGTGAAGAGGTTGGACAATAGAATATTAGTAGCATGGATTAAATGCTATTCCCAGCATTTGAAAAGAAATGTGTTCAGAAAAAAAGCAGCAAATTTTCTAGCAGGAATGAAAAGGACAGAGAGATTTCAGAATTCTAGTACTTGTTAATTTGGAAAGAAATTCCTCTATAGGAATTTCTCTATAGGAATGGGCTCTATAGAATGCATCACATAAGGGATGTGGCCTTCATGTTGTTATATTCTCTAAGTTAGTACATTGACACTCAGTAATGGCTCTTGGAGAAGACATTAAGGTTTTAGCCACGTCATGGACACCTGAGAGTGTCAAGATACTCAGAATTAACTCCAGAGAGAAAGATATGTATCTAAAAGAATTACGAGTTTTGGTAATAGCACATAGAGTTAACTAGAATTGAATAGATAAGAATAAAACTAAGTTTTTAAAACAGTTAACGACAGTGTACTGACTAAGATATCAATATCAACAGTTTGAACTAAAATAGAGTATGCCTATTAAAATCTTAAACTGGGCAGTGGGACCTCCATTCTCTAGAAGCAGGAAGCTAGCTGAGAAAGCTACCCAGCCCCAAGGACGTAGCCATGGAGTCATGGAATGAGAGTTCCAGCAACCTGAAGAAGCTACCCACAGGAAGTAGACGAGAGCTTAGTGAAGGACCTTAATGAAGGACTCCCGCCCCACCCTCTCCCCAGGGTAGAGGCTCCTCGCAATGCCTGCTCAATGACATTTCAGGATAGCCAACTGTCTGTAGCACTAGAAGTGGGTGTTTTATCACCATTATCTTTTTTCTGATTCACTCCTTATATAGTATTTACCAGGGGCATATATCTTTTCTTTTTTCTGATTTTCAAACTATGTTGGGCTTGACAAAAATTATTTCAAAGCACTAGACTTCGAGGCTGATTAAAATTGGACGGGACTTTTGGGTTTTCTTCCTCCTAGGGAAGTAAGCGTATATTGCGTGTGGAAAAGATAGTGACCTGGATATTTGTAACTCAAAGGATAGGCTCTGTTAGTCATTAGGGCTATTCACAGGGCTGAGTACTGTTATTGCAGACACATGGTAGGTTTGGACTTGCTGCCACTTGAAGTCAGATGTTGCCTTGTGGCTTCCTTTGGCCAATAAAACGTGAATGAAGCGCTATGTGTCACTTTAGGCAGAGGTGTTAAATACCAGAACACGGCTTACCATGTTCTCTTGCACCTCATTCTGTGATCACGGACGCTCTTGTCAAGATTATGCCTCCATCCACCTCGCCAACTCACAGAGGGCATGCAGCATGGGCAAGAAATAAGTTTTGTTATTTCAAATCACTGGGATTTATCTGGTTGTTGGTTTTCACAGCATAACCCGATCTGTCCTGATTGATACCTCTATGAATCCTTTTTAAGATCTGTGAAGAAGTCATTGAATGGTCCTACAAAATTATAAAAAACAAACAAACCACTTTTTATAAGGTGACAACCATTAATTAGGATACAAATAAAAACTGTATTTTTCTTTCACATTTTTCAGTTACTTCTAATTTCTTTTCAGGATTATTTCTAAGGATAACTAAATTACAAACATTTTTGTCAATGTTTTTAAAGAATGCAGAAACTTACAGCAATATAGAATCTGGCTTTCTTCCAAATACCACAAAATATAATTCCATAATGCATTAATAATCATTATTGAAAATAATTTTAGAACATTAAGGCAATTTTTTACTGGCTTGCTTTCACCTCATTAGGCATATTGAATCTTTATTCTACTGTGTAATTGGAGAATTAACCCAATCCTATTCCCCTCTTCCAACACATTCACCCACTCAGTTAGAGGCCTGTCAGTTAGCTTCCTCCTCCTTTCCTGCCAGAAGTACAGAAATAATTGTGCCAGAACCATGGGGACGAATTGCATTGCCCAAGAGTCCTAGCTCCTAGGGTATTATAGCACAAAGTTAATTAGAGCTTTTAAAACGTGACTTTCCTAGTGGTTTTATTATTCCATTGTCTTTAGTAAAACGACAGGAAATGCTATTTTATCAAATATGGTTGACAATACAATTGACATTTGATTTCTGTTTTAAAAATTTTTCCAAGAATTTAAGAATGTGCACCATATTAATTACGTCTAAAAAAACTGTTTCAGCAAAAGTTGGCGAGAAGGGTAGTGAATTCAATCAGTAAACTAATTAGAAACAGAAATAATCAGTTTTTCAAAGGAAATTAATTTGGTATTCATTCACGTATGCTTTTCCCTCATATGATTTTAGAGCTTTCAGTTCTTCAATAAAATATATAAAATTGTCTATTTCAAGCAAGTATTCATTTTCTCTAATATGTCTGACCACAAAGAATTCTTTCCTTTCAATAAGTCTACAGAATGCTCTTTTCTTTAAATCATCTAATTAAAAAGAAAATGATATAACTGAATTCTGAAAATAAGTATAGGAATAAAACTCTAATACTATTGGAATAGTAATACTATTCCAAAAAATGCCATCTATAAATTTAGTATTAAATTAAAAGGACATAATGTCCTTACATTTATATAATAGATTAATACTTAAGCAATGGCTTCCTTTAGAGCTATGGAGCATTATTTCAGAAAATGTCTTGTGAGGGGACGTTAACAGAGTGATATCAAGGGAACCATGAGTGGAAAGTGAGTCGAGGTAACAGCATCTAGAAAGGCTTCAGGAGACAATACTTTGTTTTTTTTATTGCAGTAACATTGGTTTATAACATTATATAAATTTCAGGTGTACATCATTATACTTCGATTTCTGCATAGATTACATCATGTTCACCACCCAAAAACAAATTCCAATCCATCACCACACACATGTGCCTAATCATCACTTTCACCCTCCTCCCTCCCCTGCTCCTCTCTGGTAACCACCAATCCAATCTCTGTCTCTATGTGTTTGTTTGTTGTTGTTTTTATCTTCTATTTATGAGTGAGATCATACGGTATTTGACCTTGTCCCTCTGATTTATTTCACTTAGCATAATACCCTCACTGTCCATCCATGTTGTCACAAATGGCTGGATTTCGTCATTTCTTATAGCTGAGTAGTATTCCATTGTGTATATATACCACAGCTTCTTTATCCATTCGTCCCTTGATGGGCATTTAGGTTGCTTCCAAGTCTTGACTATTGTGAGTAATGTTGCAATGAGCACAGAGGTGTATGTATCTTTACGCATTGGTGTTTTCATGTTCTTTGGATAAACACCTAGCAGTGGAATAGCTCTATTCTTAATTTTTTGAGGAATCTCCATACTGTTTTCCATAGAGGTTGCACCAGTTTGCACTCCCACCAACAGTGTATGAGTTGCCTTCTCTCCACATCCTCTCCAACAATTGTTTCCTATGACAATATCTTGTTGATTCTCACACTTTCCCACATTTAAATTTAGACAGTCACATTTTATGGCTAAAATTTTAAATAACATTTTAAATTAGTTTTATAAATACATGCATGCTTTATACATTTTACGCTAAGCAATTTCTTTTATAAGTTCATGGTACCCTTTTATTTTTTTCTTCAAGCTACATTTTCCTCCACAATTCTGAGGGCTGGGTTTCTGAGCCTCCAGTTTCCTTAGGTTTTATCATAAGTTCAACAAATATCAGATATGCCACAAATGTCAAGGGACTTGCTCTGCTTATAATGCCTTTCTTTTTCTGTCTGGTGAACACCTAGTTATTCTTCAAGGCTCTATTTACGTTCCAACACAATAAAACCTTTCATAACCCCCTCAGGCAGTTATTTGATTTTTCTTCTGTAATCCCATGATATTTTGTTCACAATACTTTTATAACTTCACATGTTATTACATTCCATCTATTTAGATGTCTCTTACAGTGTGAGAACTTTGAGGGTAATTACTGAGTCTTTCTACCCCATGATCCAAGTACGTAAAATAGTATCAGCTACATGATAGGATTCGATTCATGTTTGTTAAATGAATGGATGGTTCTATAAATAGTCATTTTGGGTGTAGCAAAGGTTGGTAATCATTTTTAACATCAATCTTGACTCTCTGCTTTTAGTAATAGACATCAATCCCTGAGTTTCAGCTGGGCACGTGGCTACTCAGTCAGAAACAAATTTCCCTATATCCCTGGGTGAATTATGTGAGTAAGTTCTTATCAGCGGTACGTGAGCACAAGTGATGTGTGCAACTTCTGTGTCTTTTCCTCAGAAAGAAATTATGTATCTTCTGTTTATTCTCATTAGCTTATCCACAGACTAGATATCAGAAGTGGTGCTGATAAGGCAGCTTTGGCATACAGACAAGGACCACGCCCTGAAGGCTGGAGGAGCAACATATTAGGAATAAACTGGGTACCTAGAAGACCTCATGAAACAAAGCCACGTGTCCACAATGTACTGTGCACCTCCTCTCAGACTGTGATGAGAGAGAGAAATGAAGGCTTTTGTTACAGAAGATTAGCCCATATCCTATACAACATCCTATATCCTATGTAATATTCCTGCCCATGTGCAGTTATCTTCAACAACTTTCAGACCTGATGGATAGTGTCACATTCTCTCTCTTGTTGCAGTGGCTCTCACTGGCACACAATGAGCTGCAGTGCCAGCAAACCAAACCAATATCTGTTGGCAGTGCAATTGCAAACAGCAGTGGCAACTCCAGCCACTTTGACATCCAGGACAAGCAGCTCCATCAGTTCCCAACAGTTGCTTCTGTCAGCAGCTCTCACAGGGTTTTTCAAGTCTGTTCCTTCGTAACCATATAGGTGTTACCCTCTTAGCATCTAAATGACTGTATCTAGCGCTGTGTTAAAAATGTTAAAATAGCTCTCTCTAAAAAAAAGCTTCCATTTGTTTTCTGATTTGTACATTTAAATATGTAAATACTCCCAGCATGGCCAATTTCATGCTAGCAATATAACATCACTAAATGTGGAGTATGTGAAGCTGAGAAGAGTTGCACACACTTGGCTTCTGTGATCTGGTAGGAGCAGTCTCCAACACACCACAGACTTGACAATTCAGTTATCTTTTGTGGCATAACAAACCATCCAAACTTACCAGCTTAAAGCAAAAACTCATTATTTGCTTACAATTCTGGACAATAATTTTGTCTGGGATCACTGGGTGGTTCCTCTCCTGTTTTTTCCTCTACGACTCATGTGGTTGTAGTCAATTCATCTCAAATAGGGACTGGATGGACCAGGATGGCCTCACTCACACGTCTGGCAGTTGGTGCTCACTGTGGGCTGGGATACCTTGAATCTCCTCCCATGGACTCTCACACTGTAATAGGCTGTGTGGGTCTTTACTTGGTGTTTCCAGGGCAGATTTCCAAGAGGGTAATAGAAGCAACTTCAATGCCTATTGAGATCTTGCTCTGAAGTCCCATAATATTCCTCTTCCTTGCATTCTATTAGTCAGCTAAGGTAAGTCACAAGGCCAGCTCAAATTCAATGCAATAAACCATTTTGATTAGACAAGAATGCACTTAATTGGTAACATTTTTCCCTTGCATCTATAAGCCCAATTGATACTTAAAAATATAGCCACAAAGTCTCACACTCATTAGGATGGATACTATAAATTAAAAACAAGCAAACAAAACAAAAAATAACAAGTATTGGCGAGGATGTGAGACCTTGTACACTGTTGGTGGGAATTTAAAATGGTGCAGTTGCTATGGAAAGCAATATGGCAGTTCCTCAAAATATTAAACATAGAATTACCATATGATGCAGCAAGTCCACTTTTTGGTATATACCTCAAAAAATTGAAAGTAAGAACTCAAAGAGATATTTGTACATTCGTGCTCACAGCAGCATTATTCACAATAGCCAAAAGCTGAAAGGAACCCAAGTGTTGATGGGAAGCAACCCAGCAATAGATGAATGGAGAAACAAAATATGGTGTATACATACAATGGAATATTATTCAGCCTTACACAAGAAAGAAATTCTGACATATACCAGAATGTGAACGAACCTTTATGCTAAATGAAATAAGCCAGTGACAAAAGGACAAATACTATTTGATTCCAGTTATCCGAGGTAGCTAGAATAGTCAAACTCATAGAGACAGATTATTTACGAGGGGCTAGAATGGGGAGTTGTTGTTTAACAGGTATAGAGATTTTGGTTTTGCAAGATGAAAAGAATTCTAGAGATTGGTTATGCAATAATGTGAATTTACTTAATACTACTGAACTGTACACTTAAACATGGTTAAGATGGTAAGTTTTATGGTATGTGTATTTTCCACAATTAAAAAAACCACACAGCCGCAAATCCTTTGACACCCATTGAGAGGTAGGCTCTCTGTCCCTTCCCCTTGAATCTAGGTGGGCTTTTGACTCACTGAAAAACAATAGAATGAGGCAAAAGAATGTTGCATGAATTGTGATGTTATGTCAGAGAAGGCAATATAACTCCTGCCTTGTTTGTTGGGACACTTGCTCTGAGTTGTCATATAAGAAGTCTGAGTACCTTATGGCCACCATGGATGGTGAGAAAGCCAGGGAACATGGAGCAGCAATGAGTAAGTGCTATTAATAGCTCTAGCTTAAGTCTCAGAAAACAATTAGCACCCACTGACCAATGTAAGTGAAGACGCTTCTGGATTATTCTAGTCCCTAGCCATAGAGTCATCCCCAGCCAATTGAGTCATCCCAGCTAATGCCCCAGACATCAAAAAACAAAGGCAAACCATTCTCACAAAGCCTGGCCCAAAGTCCTAACCCAAAGATACAGTGAGCCTGATAAAATGTTTGTTTTAAGCCTCTAAATTTTTGTTTAATATAGCAGCTTTATTGAGATATAATTCAAATACCATAAAATTCATCCTTAAATTGCATAATTCAGGAATTTTTATTATATTCACAGAGTTGTGAAACCATTAACTCTCTCTAATTTTAGAACATTTTATCACCACCCAAAAAACCCCATACCCGTTAGCAGTCACTACCCACGCCCTGCCCCAGCCCTACTCTATAGATTTGCCTATTCCGAAAACTTCATATAAATGGAATCATACTATACGTGGCCTTTTGTGTCTGGCTTTGTTTACTTAGAATGAGGTTCTTAAGGTTCATCCATGATGTAGCATGTATCAGTATTTCATTCTTTGACATGACTGAATAATATTCCATTTTATGAATATATCACATTTTGTTTATGTAGTCATCAGTTGATGGACATTTTGGTTATTTTCACTTTTCAGCTATTATGAATAATGAGGCTATGAACATTCATGTATAGGTTTTTGCATGGACACATGTTTTCAATTCTCTTAGATATATACCCATGAGTAAAATTGCAGGGCCATATGGAAACTGTATGGTTAGCATTTCGAGGAACTGCCAAAATGTTTTCCAAAGTGGCTTCCCCATTTTACAATCCCACCAGTAATGTGTATGGGTTTCAATTTGTCAACATCCTTGCTAACACTTGTTTTTTTCTGTCTTATTTTAGCTATCTGAGTGGGTGAAAGGTAGCATGTCATTGTGGCTTTGATTTGCATTTCCCTAATGACTAATGAAGTTGAACATCTTTTTATGTGCTTAGTGGCAATTTGCATATCTTCTTTGCAGAAATATCTATTCAAATACTTTGCCCAGCTTTTGCTTGGGCTATTCATCTTTTTATTATTGAGTTGTAAGTGTTCTTTAGATATTCTGGACACGTATCTCTATCAAGGTGCATGATTTGCAAATATTTTATCCCTTGTGTGGGTGGTCTTTTCACTTTTTTGATGGTGTCCTTTGAAGCACACAACACAAGTTTGATTCTCTTGATATTTCCCCCTAACCTGTGTTGATATGCACACTGCTAGTAGGCCATATGGTCAGAGAAATAATTAGGTTAACAAAAGTAATTTTCATTCTGAACAACTTCTTCAGCAGGGAATAATTTTCTTTATCTTTCACCCAAATGGTAAAATTATATCCTCATTAACACTATATCTAAACTATGGGCTTTGATAAATTAAAGAGGAATATAAAATACTAAAGCCTTTGCTTTTCTATCTTCTGAAAAACTGCAATGGTGAGGATTTGCGGTAAATATATTTGGGGTAAATATATTTGGGGTATATGGATGACAAATTTGTATGTGATTCCACAATAATGCAATGCAAAACATTACTGTCCAAAACAAGGCTTTAGGAAATATTTTAGATTAAAAGGTCCCAGACTGGGCAGAAAAAAGGAGATTAATTAGTCTATTCAATCTCCTTTTTATGATAAGAGGCATGTGTTGAGCAGTTCTGTCTGTTTAAAGGAGTTTCTAGTATCAGGACAGAGGACATTCAGATAAAGAATTCAGACATTTTGTAAAAGATAAGTTTGTAATACATATTGCTTCATCATAAAAAATAAATAATTTAATTTTTGATAATAATTTTCATTACTATAAGTTAATTTAAACATTCACAAAATTTGGAATATTGCATCTGTGTCATGGTTCAAATTTCCACTGATGAGAAGCCAGCTAGTGTCTCTTACATAATTTTCTAATTTATCTAAAGGCCCATATAATTTGGCTTTATTTTGGCATTAAAATTTAACAACTCTCACTTTTACTGGTAATTCAGTCTTGCTCAAAAAAAAAATGAGATAAACATAATATGTTATAATCCTGATGAAATTTCAGATCTATTAGCATTTTATAATCTAATAGTAATACTATTTCAAGTAGAGAAGTGAAATTTAAAGTGTTCCACTTGCTGCAGGAACTAAGACATTAAAAAAATCTAATGAGGTTAATTGCTTAAAAAGTATCAGTAACGAAAGAGGCACATTTACTTATACCTATATCCAATATATAGCAACTGTTGACAAGGTGAATTAACAGCTTACCTAATGTCTAACCAAGGCCAAGCCTACCTTCAGGTGTTTCGCCCCTGCTCGCTGATGGATTAGGAGAGAGGGTTTAGTAACTCACTTTGTGAGCAACAGTTCCTAATACTTCCTGTCATGTGGAATGTAATAGCAGTAGATGTGATCAATAATTCTGATACTCTATAGAAAATTCTATTTCTCAAGAATTCTATTGGGAATGTATTTTTAATCATACAGATAATGAACCTGACAGTAGATTGAAGCTTTATTTCACTTCCATTTGTATAAACAGGATCAGCTCAATCAAACGTTATCTTCAAAATCAAATTTTAAGATAATATTTTTACCAATTAATTAAAGCAGCTATATCAAATGGACAATTGTAAAGCTTCTGTAATGTAAGAAAATGCTCCTTTGGTATCAAGAACAGGCCACTTGCTAAATGGTCTCATAAACTATAATCAAAACAAGCCAAAGGAAAAATAAATTCAGGAGCACAGGTTTTCTGAGTGTGAGCCTAGTCGGGGTCAGGGGACTAAAATACATTTTTATTCACTAGGCTTTTCATTTTTTGCGCTAGTGTGGCATGAATTTGGTGCTATTTGCTGCTGAGAATTTGGATGAAGACGGTATAAGCCACAATCAGTTTAATACAAATATGTCTTCAGATTTTTTTTTTAGCAAAAACTGTAATGTCTGAACTAAATATGTAGGGTAATTTGAAGTGAAATGCAAACAATATACTTTTCATGAGATGACAATGTCTACATGCCGACAGTGGACAGTTCACTAAAGATGGTTACCTCTTTGGACCCACTGAGGTGGTCAGAGAAAATCCTCTATTTGTTACTTAGAAGCATTGTCATTCTTTTTTCTTTTTAATACCTCCCTTCCTTCCTCCCTCCCTCACCGTCTCTTTCCTGGCAAACAGTCAGGTCTGCTTGCTTATGTCATGATTATTTCTGTAAGGTCAACTCCCCTGAGGTTGCCTGTGGGTGTTTTATTTTCACCCCTTTTGCAGCTGCTGCCTAAACTCTCATATTACACAGAGCAAATACATACAAATGAGGAGTTCTGTACCAATAAGTACATAAATAAAGAGAAACACTGTAAAAATAATAGTCCAGCATGTGTAAGATTAAGTAGCAAATGGTGGTGGATATTCACAAAACATTTTGAACTGAGAGACTGTTCTCAAATGATTGCAAGTTAACCTTTGAGAAGCTGAATTTGTAGCATAGTTGAATGATTAGACAGGGCTTTAGGGTGAAAGGAGACTTAGATGAGATCTAGCTAGAAACGGCGAGCCCAGGTGGGTGGGATGAGATGGCACACACAATGAAGCAGAGGTAGGGACTCTCAGTGCCTATGGGTGATGGTTTCTTATCCAGCCTGGGTGGGACAGAGGAGAAAATCTCAGCCATGGCTGCACAATGGACTCCTCTGGAGAGCTTTACAAATGCAGTGTCTAGATCCCTCACAGAGATTCTAGTTCAATGCGGCCAGAGTGAATTTCAGGCACCCATCTGCAGCATGCATTTACTTTTGAGATTATCCAAATCTATTAGATAAATAAGTCTGTGGTTTGTAAAGCATAGGTAAAACTTTTCAAGATGTTTTCAGTATAGTTAAGTAGCTAGTAAGCAGAATACTTGTTAGACATAGCCAGAATTCGCAGTATGTGTTAAGTGTAAGATAAATAGAAACTTAAGATGCATTAAGTATAAGATAAGTAGTTAGTAAGTACCAAGAGGGACCTTATATTGGTGAAACACATAGGTACTAAATATAAATGAGACTAAGAGATACTTGATAGTCACGAGGTCTCAATTTGGCCACACATTGGTGACACTCATTCTGCATCATGTGTCCCCTGTACATAAAACACAAATAAAATCCATGGCAGTTTGCAGGCTAATTGGCAAGCGACAGCTGTGACCAGGAGTAATTTGTCCTCATGTCTATTCAAAAGAGCAAGACTAAGCCCCTTCCATCTGTGGACCTCGTTGCTCGAATCCTACTTCTGGTCCTCATAACCACACCATCAGCGGGGAAGGCTGACGTGGCAGAGAGAGACATAGCACATATGAACACTGGATACTACAGGATTCAGGTAGTGAGTCCTTCCCGCTTGTGTGCTATCCTAAATGTGTTAACTCACCCACATCTTTCCCCTTGCTTCTCACTGTATGCTTTAAAATTGATTTAAAAACAATGTCACTTGAGTATTTTAATGTTGTCTGGGACCTCTCCATTCTGTGACCTCTGAAATAACTTGCTTGGTAGCCTACATGGAGGCCATCACTGCAACAACATAATTTCCCATATGACATAACTAGTATTTTTTAAAGGTCCCCAAGTGGTTTTAATACACATTTGGGTTTGAGAACTGTTGGGATAGAGAATTTGAAGATCTGAAGGAAAGTTACAGGTGATGGAGGATGACTTTATATGTGAGGTTAAGTGATTTATATTCTATTATATAGGACATCTGGAGTCCAAGAAATACAAAGACATCATTATAAAATTGTGCATCTTGAAAATTGACTTGACAGTGGTGTGCATTTGAAACTGGATAGGGAAAAAAGACTAGAAACTTAGCGATGAATTAGAATAGTTGAAAAAGAAAACATCTTGATGAAATGAACCTGGAATAGGATGGTAGGATCTGGATAAAAAGGAAGAGGCTATCTGAGTGACTCAATGCATCTTGAGATCCATTCACTTTCCAGCTCATATTATAAGGCCAGTATTAACTGGATATAAAAACCAGACAAAAACATCATCAAAAAATAAAACTACTGACCAATATG
Organism: Diceros bicornis minor; assembly: GCF_020826845.1. Classification (NCBI taxonomy): domain Eukaryota; kingdom Metazoa; phylum Chordata; class Mammalia; order Perissodactyla; family Rhinocerotidae; genus Diceros; species Diceros bicornis. Next base: position 54,023,815 of record NC_080762.1, on the reverse strand, counting down.
CCTTATTTAATGAATTCAAAGATCTTTAACAAAAATTCTTAAGAAAATATTAGCAAATACATAGTATTAGCAAATACATAAATCTACCAATACACAAAAAGCCTATACCATGTACAAGTGTGGTTTATGCCAGGAATGCTAGATTAATCTAACTATAGAGATTTTCCCAATGTTCCACTCCATCCTCAGTTCTCAGCAGCCCTTGCACGTCTGGTAGGGTCATCAACTAGGTGTTTGCCCAGGCCTGCTCCAGTTTTAGTGGTCTTATTTCCTAGAAACCCTTCCCAGGAAGCAGAAAGTCCTGGTTTATTGATGATGGGGGCAGAAAGTTGGGGGAATACTAAACTCATACTGAAGCCCTTAAAATAGTGACTGAACAGAACCCTGTTCTTCGTGTAAAATGGATACAGGATAGTCCACTTTCTGTAGTTGTATTTTGCCCTTTCCACTGGTCTACTATTGCATCTCTCTGACTGATGTGATTTAAATGTGCAATTTAATAGTCAAGAGTGTTAACAACTTGCCTTCGACTTTACCTACAGATTAACTGTTGTGCTTTGTATAAAGATAGTGCTACTTTAGTTTTTAACATTGTGAATATTGTGACCATGTTTTCTACGACTTAAGATTATGAAACAATTGCAATAACAAAACCAGCATGAGGCAGACATCACTGAAAAAGAAGGATAAACGACTTTGTTATCTGAATAACAGATGGAAGGAACATACAGTTGGATTAGAGAGGTAAATAAGTGAAACAGAGTGTCCTACCAGAGAGAGTTCGGGCTTGGACATGGTGGAGAAGGGGATGTAAAAGCACACATGAAGATAGAATCTTACAAGTCCAGTGTGAGATGGGCAAGTACTTCTAAACCAAGCAAAAGTTTTTTCATCTTCCACAAAGATACCAATGCTCAGTTGAAGAAAAGCAGCCACTGAATTTTTTGGGGCATACCACATGAGCAACACATATTACAGCACTATGCCTTTGATTGCTCTATGAAACTCAACAAAGGCACATTTCCTGATTCAGAGGTTGTAGTTAAAATGTCCTGTGGAAGAACAAAAGAAGAAATTTTGATAACAGATGTGCTGATTTCTTACAATGCAGAGCTGATTTGGTCAAATCTTAACAATGACCACGTTTCTAGAATACATCAAGTGATTCGTTGAATCACAGCAACAACAAAAATCTCCCTCTCTAGATCTTAGGAGGAACTTAGGTTACAAAAATAGAGTTTCAAAACACCTTCTTGATTTCTATGAAGATTGAAATGATACATAAGAAAACATGAAACTAAAGATTATTGATATTTTGTCCAAATACAAAATAGACTGCTTCTCTGTGCCCATATTTGGTAGGTAGTGAAAATTAAATTTTGGCAAATTTAATTGTCCGTAAACTTCTTATCAAAGAAAATAAAAAGGACTTATCTACTAAGTATTCTATACACCTTGTACACATCACTGCTAAAAAGAGATGTAATTTACTCACCTGTGATGCTGAGGTTTTCATGAAAATTTTTGTTCAGCTTTTGTTTTTTGTTTTATAATTTTATTTATTTATTTATTTATTTTTCCCCCCAAAGCCCCAGTAGATAGTTGTATGTCATAGTTGCACATCCTTCTAGTTGCTGTATGTGGGACGTGGCCTCAGCATGGTTGGAGAAGCAGTGCGTCAGTGCACGCCCGGGATCCGAACCCGGGCCGTCAACAGCGGAGCGCGCACACTTAACTGCTAAGCCACCGGGCTTGCCCCAGCTTTTGTTTTTTTCAAAATGTACCAAAGCACTTAAGGAGATTTCTTTTACTTTGTTGAAATGAAAAGAGTCTCCTTAGACATGTGTCTATAAAATGGTTATTATTGCCCAACATAGAAAAGACATTAAAATATTGGTCTGCCATAAAATCACATTTTCAAAGTGTGGGACAGTAATAATGCCTTCTAATTTGGAAATGTAGTAAAAATAAGAATTGAGAAAAAGATTACAGTAAACTAGAAATTTGTATTATATTTATCCAAAACTGATGATCTTTCGAGAGGCCATAAGATGCCAAGAAAAGGATTAACTTATTGAGCCTGAGTAATTTGATGTCATGTGTAGGTTGAGACAACTCACAAAGAAAAAAAACAATTGATTTTGAAATAAAACTGTTTCAGAACTCAAAAATATGTTGCCTCATAAGGGCAGCTAAGTTAAGCACAACTTTCTCATTTCTTTACTAAAACTATGACTTTTTCAGAATTTAAGTTGCATATGTTCAAATTACCTCTGTATCTTAAAACATTCTCCCTGAGAAAGAGACGTTTAACTTATCGTATCCAATTGCTTCAGAGTATTTAAAAAATGTTGGACATTTTAGACATGGACAGCTTACACGAGAAACTTATAGAGCCAAAGGACCTGATTAACAAACAGCTGGTGTACCAAAACAAGCTTGTAGATGCAAAGTGAGGGGCCATTTTTAGAGAGCTGGAAACTCATTCCTATATGTTTAAAACTTGCTGTTGCTAGTAAGTAAGACACGAAGTGTCCGATACTATAGCACTTTCTCAAGGGAAAGTTTAGTTTGATGTCATCGCACTGGACCCATACCAAAAAGCAATATAACGTAGACTTGGTAAAAGCAGACCTGCAAGTCAGAATAATGTTGATGACAGACTATTTTGAATTTTACCATTACCTGAAAGAAAAGAAGGATTTTTTCAAAGGCTGCAGGCAGGTAAGACAAGTATTATTGGAAGAAGAAGGAAAAAGAGTAAAAATGTCCCATTGTACTATGGGATAAAAGAAACATACCATTCTTATTTTTTATTAAAAATATAAAACATTTGTTTAATTAATTCATATTCTCCTATTAAAAACTCTTATATTTATGTATAATTAGATTTTTTACCTTATTGAAATGGAAGGAGACAGTATCCTTAGATATATGTCTACAAAATGGCTATTACACAGTGATATAGCCTACAAAATTTGAATATCCAATAGTAAAAAAAAAGAGTTAAATTGCTGTATCAAAGAACACAAACATTTTTAAAATATTGTTTTATTTTTCTCAGACATATTTCTTATTTGATTAGCCTTACTATTAACTACTAATTGCTGCTATTAACTACTAATTGCTGCTATTAACTAGTCTTATTACTGTTTTGATTAATCCATAACATTCATAACAGAAAAGTAAAAACCAATATTCAATTTCAAGTAAACACCTGTTTGTCCTAGTTTCATGTTAAAATATATAATTACTTAGTAGATATTATATTATTATATTAAGTTTTGTTGTTGTTCTGGTATGGCTGTGTCCAGGTTGGCTCTCTAGAAAGCTGATTATCCTACACCTGTACTGCAAGAGGAGCTGCTGCCCGTGGTGTTGCCTTCCCCAGCAGCAGGCTGATGTTGCTTGTTTCTTGGTGTGAGGGTTTTGACGGGGTCAGGATAGTTCTCTCTGGTCCAGGTTCAGCCCCAGTCTTAACAGACCTAGTGAGCCTGGTCTTGGTGCTGGGTTTATTTTTTTTTCCCTAGCATTCCTGACACTTCTCTCCTTGGCAGCAAACAGTGCCCTTAGTCTGTGGCTCCTCTTGAACAGAAGAGTTTTCCTTCTAACCCAGGGATAGCAAACCTCTGCTTGGTATTGAACCAAGATCCTAGGCCCATGATGGTTTCTCATGAGATGATCAGATTGCAATGTGTAATAAATGTAATTACGAGAAGCCACCGAGATTTAGGTGTTGCTTATTACAGAAGATAGCCTATCTATCTAATTCACTTTTATTCATTATTTTTGTCTTTTTTTCAATCTTTTTTTCAATACCTTATTTGTGATTTTGTTGTACCAACACTAAATCTTCACAGGGTGGATTTTGTTGGGTTTTTTTCGTATTATTTTATGTTTTCATCAAGATCAATCTTCATGTTAGTCTGACCTGTATGTTTTGCTTATACCCAGATTCATTCCTGTGGAAAAACTTGTCTCCAAGGAAGACTCTAATCTCCTAAACCCTGGATTTATGATTTATTGATATGATACATCAATCTCATTCTGATAATAAGGCTCACACAGTTCCTATGCCTGACCTTTAAGATCTCTGATTCTAATCAATTCTCTTTGGTCTCTCATCATGAAATCTTGCTAAGTAACTCACCTAGTTTATCAGATCCTCCACTATTAGGTTTTCATTTCAGTGTATCAGAACCACCCGGGTGTTTGTTTAAAAATGCAGATTCATGGTCTGGACCCCAATAAACTCTTATTCAAGAGGTTTTGAATTTATTTAAGATTTATTTATAAATCTTATTTCAATTGAATAAGTCAATTTATTCAAAATTACAATTTAATAATGCTGAAGAAGAAATAGCATCTGACTAGTCCCATATCTGTTAAAGAAATTAAAGTAATAAAAATACCAATAAGAAAACTCCAGGCACAAATAATTTTACATGTGAATGCTATCAAATAGTGAAGGAAGGAAGAATACCAATTTTATAGACACTTTCACAAAATAGAAGAGGAAAAAACATGTCTCAGCTTGTGTCATGAGGTTAGCATAATCCTGATAAGAAAATCTGAAAAATAAACTATAAGAAAATACATTGCAGGCTAATAATACTTATAAATGTAGATGCAAAATTCATAAAATATGAGAAATTTGAATTTAGCAATATGTAAAAAGCTTAATGGATAATGATCAAATGGGATCCATCCCCAAAACGCAAAGTCAGTTCAATATTTAAAAATAAATTATTTAATCATATTAATCTAATTAGGGATAAAAATTATAGGATCAATTCAACATCTGAATGACAGAAAGTCATTTGACAACCTTTAAAATGTTTAAAGGAGAAAGTAAGGCTGTCTTTATTTGTATATGACATATGATCTAGATGAAAAAATCTCAAAAAATCCATAAAAACCTATTAAATTTGATAAATAACAAGGTTGAAGAATATAAAGGCAGTATAACAATAATTTTAATTTTGCATACTTAGACAATTGGCAAATGAAATTTTTAAAAATTTCACTTACAACACTATTACAAAAAACAAAAATATTTAGGAATAAATTTAACAAAGATATCGAGGACCTCTAGACTGTAAACTACCAAACATTGCTGAGAGAAATTAAAGAAGGTCAAATAAATGAATAAATATATCATATTCATGGACCAAGAGATGGTAGTTCTCCCAATATTGGTAAATAGAGTCAATATAACTTCAAACATAATCCCAGCATGGCTTCATTATATAGAAGATGAAAAACTGGTTTTTAAATTATTGGGAATTTTGAGAGACCTAGAATAGCCAAATTGACTTTGAAAGAATAAAAATAAAAAGAACAAAGTTTGAGAACTTACACTACCTGAATTCAAGAATTGTTATAATTTTATAATATTTAAGAGTATCTGGTAGTGGTGTAAGGAAACAAAAATAGACTAATGGAACATAGTAGACAATCAAGAAATAGATCAATATATATATATATAATCAAATGATTTTGACCAATGGCCAAAGTGATTCAGTAGAAAGGAGATAATGCTTTCAACACATGGTTCTGAATCAACCAGATATAAATGTGGACCTTGACCTTAAACTCACACCATATACAAAAATAAATTTTAAATGGATAATAGATTTAACATAAATCTTAATCTACAAGAATTCTGAGAAAGAACTGGAGAAAATCATCACCACTTTGCGTTAGGCAAAGATTTCTTAGCTCACACATGAAAAGAAAAACATGATAAATTGAACTTCATCAAATTAACAAATTCAGGTCTTCAAAAATCACCATTAAGAAAATGAAAACATGGAGCCAGAGGTTGAGTTTGCATGCTCTGCTTCAGTGGCCCAGGGTTCACCAGTTTGGATCCCAGGTGCAGACCTACACACTGCTCATCAAGCCATGCTGTGGCAGCATCCCACATTCAAAATAGAGGACTATGGGTGCAGATGTTAGCTCAGGGCCAACCTTCCTCAGCAAAAAGAGGAAGATGGCAACAGCTGTTAGCTCAGGGCTCATCTTCCTCACACACACACACAAAACAGGAAAATGAAAATGTAAGCCAAAAACTTGGAGAAAATATGTGCAGGACACATATCTAAGAAAGGAATTTTATCTAGACTATGTAAAGAACTCAATAAGAAAAGTCAGGTTGATTTTTCAAATGGACAAAAACCTTAAACAGACACAAAAGAATGAACATGAATGGACAATAAACACATGAAAATACACTCAACATCTGTAGCCATCAAGTAAATGCAAATTAAAACTACAACAAGATTCAATTTCACCATCACTCACCTGGCTAAAGGTAAAATTATGGACAATATTAAGTGGTTACAAGGTTGTGGAGCAACTGTTAACTCTCATACATTATTGTTATCAGTGGTAAACGGTACAGCCAGTTTGGCAGTGTCTTACAGCGTTAAATATATGCCTAGCCTACTACTCAGCAACTCTATTCCCAGCAATTAATCCTAGAGAAATGAAAACATATGTCTTCAAGAAGTTATATGCGAGTAATCAGCTGTAGTTATAATAGATGTAATCTGGAAACATCCCACATCTCTATCAACAGATGTATTGGAAAAGAAATTGTGGTATATTCATACAATAGGATGGAAATCAGAATAAAATAAGTAAACTGCCTATATGTACACAAAAGGAGTAAATCTGAAAGAAAAAAGATTACCTACTGTGTGAATCTATTTATATGAAGTTGTAGAACAGCCAAAACTAACATCAGGTCAATTTGTTTAGGAAGGAGAGAGATGTCGCTTACTGCCAAGCGGCATGTGGGAGCTTTCTAGGAGGATGAAACACTCTATATCCTCATTAGTGTGGTGGCTACACAGAGGTTTATTTATCAAAACCCATCTAACTGTACATTTAAACTTTGTATATTTTATAATATGTACATTATACTTTAATTCAGTTGATTTTAAAATATTATTTTAAATGGGAAAGAGTATGTGCATAAAACGAATTAATTTGTTTCTCCAATGAATGAGAGAGAAACTAAGATGAAGCATAGAAGAGATTATCAGCACAATTTTACAGTGAAAAATAGTACATGCAATATTAAGATGTAATAATAGTTAAAAGGAGAAACTACCCTTACTAGAAAGATAAAATTGATTTCTCTTAGACAGTCTATTCAATAAAATGTCTTATATTTTAAGTAGAGAATAAATGGCTTTAAAAAGCAAGAGTTTTGTATTTTGATGTTTTCTCTAATTGTGTCATTACTCCAAGGAATACTACTAATAAAAAGTTATTCCTCAAACCACTTAGAAATAATACAATGGCACAAAAATTCAGCACATTCTGTAATCCATCACTAGCACTAGTGCCAGAATGCCCTGTGCCTCTGAGCAGAGGACCACACAAAGCTGACGGAAATGGCTCAGCATTAGGAGAGTCTGTGGATGTTAGGAGGGAGATCAACATGGCAAAGACAAATGCACAGCAGAGCAAGAGCCAAGCCCATAATTCTTCCTTTCTTTTCACAAGAGTTCATCATTCAGTTAGTTGGTCAGGAAATTTCTATCAAGCCCATTCTATGTGCTAGGCTTTAGGACTTATTGATTAAAAAATAAATACTTGCCCTAAGAGAGCTAAAGTGTAGGAAGAGATCAGGCAATGTTTGTCCTTAGAACTAAGTGAGCTTGTTGTTGAGTAAAGTGGACTATTAATAACTATTTTTCATCTAGAGGCCATGTGGATGGCTTCATTTATTTTTTTCCTTTTAAATATATTCATTCACTTATTTGTATATTTATTAATGTAGCAAATATTTCTGCATTTCTTTCATGTTTAAAGTCCTGTGTTCAGAGCTTGTCATTCCAAGATGAAAAATGAGAATCTCTATTCAAGTGGGGATTCTCGGTGGGGTCAATTTGTCCCAGAGGTCACTTTGGACAGTGTATGAAGACATTTTTCGTTGTTACAATTGGATGTAGGGGGTGAGGGATGCTAATGGCATCATGTGGGTAGAGGCCAGGGATGCTGTAAACGTCCTGCAATGCACAGAACAGTCTCCCACAACAATCATCCAGTGTAAAAGGAGAATAGTGCCAAAGTTGAGAAACCTAGCCCTATCTTAAGGAGCTCATCCTTGGTGAAGAAAGAGAGACACATGTTAAATAATGTTAATACAATCTAGGCAAATTCTGAACAGAGGGATTTAGGTTAAATTTTTTAAAATTTTTGTATTAATGAGATATAATTGATACATAACACTATGTAAACTATAAACATAACACTACAATCTCCTCAAAGAAAACATAGGGACGAAGCTTCATAACATTGGTTTTGGCAATGATTTGTTGGATATGACACCATACACACACGCAAAAAAGAAAGAGTAGATAAGCAGGACTACATCAAACTAAGAAGTTTCTTCATGCCTAAGTAAATAATCAACAGTTTGAAAAGGCAGTCAGTCTTAGGAATTGGAGAAAATATTTGTAAAACATACATCTGATAAAAGGCTAATATCCAAAATATGTAAGGAACTCATACATCTCAATAGCCAAAAAATCAAATAACATGATAAAAATTGGGCAAACTACTTGAATAGACATTTCTTCAAAGAACATATACAAATGGCCGACAGGTATATGTATAGATGCTCAACATTGCTTACCATCAGGGAAATACAAATCAAAACCACAATGCAGTATCACCTAACACTTGTTAGAATGGCCATTGTCAAAAAAACAGAAAATAAGAAGTGCTGGCAAGAATGTGGAGAAATTGAAACCTTAGTATGCTGTTGCTGGGAATGTAAATGGTGCAGCCACTATGAAAACAACATGGAAGTTTCTCAAAAAATTAATAATAGAACTACCATATGATCCAGCAATTCCACTTATGGGTATGATCTAAAAGAATTGAAAACAAGGGGCTGGCCCAGTGGCATGAGGGTTGAGTTCCCATGCTCCGCTTCAGTGGCCCAGGGTTCACAGGTTTGGGTGCCAGGCATGGACATACTCACTGTTCATCAAGCCATGCTGTGGAGGCGTCCCACATACAAAATGAAGGAAGATGGGCACAGATGTTAGCTCAGGGACAATTTTCCGCACCAAAAAAAAAAAAAAAAAAAAGCATTGAAAACAAGATCTTAAGGAGATATTTGCACTCCCATGTTCCCTGCAGCATTATTCACCACAGCCAAGAAATGGTAACAACCTAAATGTCCATCTGCACATGAAGGGATAAAGAAAACGTGGTATATACATACAATGAAATATTATTCATCCTTAAAAAAGAAAGAAACCTGCCATAGGCTACATTATGAATGAACTTGGAGGACATTATGGTGAGTGATATTAGCCAGTCACAGAAGGACAGTTACTGCATGTTTCCACTTACTCGAGATAAGTAAGCAGTAAAACTCACAGAAACAGAAAGTAGAGTAGTGGTTGCCAGGGGCTGGGGAACGAGAAATAGGGAATTGCTGTTCAATGGATAGAGAATTTCAGTCATGCAAGACGAAAAAATTCTACAGACATACTATACAACATTGTGCTTACAGTTAATGCTATACTGTACTCTTAAAAATTTGTCAAGGGGATAAATTCATGTTTTGTGTTTTTTATCAGGAAAAAAATCAAAGAGATAGTAAAATAGTTAAAATGAGATAATTTTTGAAATTCATTCAATTTATTTGAATGACAATCTGATTTATTATATTAGTATTTTTAGAGTATTTTCAACAGCAACCTTTTTCTAAAAAAATAAGGTCTTATATTAATGTGCATTAAAGCAAAAAGTTTAAAGCTTCCTTAATTTGATTATGAGAACTTTTAAAAATAGCATAAGCAGAACAGTTATTCTTGTTGCATATTCACATATTTTAATCAGTTACTTAGCCATATCTGGCTCCAGCTCCACGTTGCTGATATTTTTCCGAAGAAAACTCCATTTTTTATCTGAAATGGTCACTTTTTTTCATAAATTTACCTGTAATTTTCTTCAAAAGTTTATACACACACACATTTTTTTGCTGTTTAGTAGAATTGACTGTTTTGATATCTTTGATTCTTCTCTGTAGACTGAAACATTTTTAATTAAGAAAATATTCTCTTTACAGCTACTGAGGTCTCAGGTAAGCTCAAAGAGAATTATAAGTGGAGGATATCTTCAATTTCAACATTTTTCATGGTAAAATGTATAAATATTTCACTGCAACAGTTTTAAGTTTCTATATTTTGATTTAAAATTACCTTTCCTCAATAACCTTTTAGAAGACAAAACTTGTCAAGTAATTTTCCTTTATTTATGATTATCTCAAATATTTTGCTAAATTTAGATACCATAAAATCATAGGCCTTCTGAATTTCATTCCATTCCAGAAAAAAATATAAATTTATCCAACTAAATTTGAAGCTCCATTAAAATATTATTTCCACAAGTCAAAATACCCAAAGCACAATTTTAATAGTTCAAAATTAAACAGTATACACCTTTTGAGCTCCCACTGCTTAATTTATTCAATTTCTTTTGTGTGTATGTGAGGAAGATCAGCCCTGAATTAACATCTGATGCCAATCTTCCTCTTTTTATTGTTTTATTTATTTTTTTTTGCTGAGGAAGACTGGCCCTGAGCTAACATCCATGCTCATCTTCCTCCACTTTCTATGGGAGGCCGCCACAGCGTGGCTTGACAAGCGGTGCGTCGGTGCCGCCTGGAGTCCAAACCACGAGCCCCAGGCCGCCGCAGCGGAGCGCACGCATCTGGCCGCTTGTGCCACTGGGCTGGTCCGTCTATTTCTTTTTTAGAGATACATTTAAACATCTTCTTATTCACAAGCTTCCTTTCAGTGATTTCAATTTGCCAAAAACTTGAAAAGCTCTAGTTGTTGAGACGTTTTAATTGTTGATTAAAGATTTTCAAGTAATATTTGAACAATGAGCGGACAGAATTTTTTAAATATTCAAAACATAGAAAGCACTAGTATTGAGTTTTGCAACATTCACAAAGCAGTTCTTCAAGGACTCAATCATTTTGGAAAATTAGATTTGTGGCAGGTAGCAGAGAGAAACTGTTTGAGATGTTCCTCTGCTAATGGAGTCAACAAATTATAGTTATCATTCTATGCATGGGCAAAAATAATTGGGACCAAAAATAAGTGAAATTAATTAAGAGTAACAGTGATTTGATCTGAATTAAAAAACAAAATTCAGGGGCCAGCCCCGTGGCGCAGGCGGTTAAGTGTGCGCTCTCCGCTGCGGCGGCCGGGGTTTGCCGGTTCAGATCCCGGGCACACACTGACACACAGCTTGGCAAGCCATGCTGTGGCGGCGTCCCATATAAAGTGGAGGAAGATGGGCATGGGTGTTAGCCCACGGCCAGTCTTCCTCAGCAAAAAGTGGAGGATTGGCAGATGTTAACTCAGGGCAGATCTTCCTCAAAAAAATAAAAAATAAAGAAAAATAAAGAAATAAATTCAAAGAGTAATATGTAGAACAATTTTTAGAGCTTCATTTGTCAAATTGATGTAAAGTACTGACTTTTAAAATAAATCCTAATTTTTTCAGTGGATTAGGGTCTTCTGTTTATCATATGATAAGAGATATTGCTATGGTCCTCACATTGAATGCTATTTATCAACTTACTTTGAAATAAAAAAAAATTACATGGTCTCATTGCTTCTGAAAGGTTGTATTAAAACCTTAAAAAGATTTAAAAATCACTAAGTTTTTTTTTTTTTGGTTGTGGTATTCTAGTTTGTTTTCAGGCAATCCTGTGAATAACAAGGAAACATACATTAAATTATTACAAATGAAATTATATTTAACAGTCACCAAAGTATCAAGATCTTGAGGGGTCAAGATTCCAAAGCAAAATGAAGTGGAGGGATGATCCTGACATTCAGACATATTATTTCTCTTGAGACATTTGTCTAATTTTAAACAATTTCAATCTAAAGATTGAAAACCAACTGTTGAATAAACCTCGTAGCAGAGACTTTAAGTGGCAATGAAGCCAAGCAGAAATGAGAGGTCAGGAGGTGAGAAGGTGAGCTGTTTTATAGGGATGTGAAACACACTTCAGCGCTGGGCCAGTCATAGAGGGAGAGATCTTAGAAACACTCTACCTTTTTATTTGGAACAGATAGGGCTAAGTAGAAATAGACTTACCATGACAAAATCTGAAGACCTGCTTCAAAATAGCTCAATCTCAAACTGATTACTGTGAAATGCCCCAACTCTAATGACCTGCCAGAAAGAAAAGAAAATTCTCTCTAGCAAAACAGATCATCTATAGTCTCAAAATAGTCCTATAAATTCTCAAACACTATGTCTAACATTCAGCTAAAAATTACTTAGCATATAAGAAACAAGACCAAATGTATAAATATTAAAGAAAATAGAGAATACAAAAATATATCTAATGAGATACAGATATTAGTATTACCAAACATGGAATTTAAATAAATATTCTCAAGAAATTGAAATCAAGGTAGAGAATTTCAGAAGAAAATTTGAATTTGGGAGTTCTACAAAGGGAATCAAATAAAAAATGTAAAACCAAAAAAATACAATAACTGAAATTAAAAACAATACTTAAGTTTAACAGCAGATTAAACATTTTAAGAAGTGATTAATGAACTGGAAATAGGTCAGTAGAAAATGTGGAAACACATAGTAAAAATAAAGAAAAAGGATGCAAAATATAGAAAAGAGTATAAGAAATATATTGGGCACCCTTAAAAGGTCTAGCATACATGTTAGAATCCAAGATAGAAAAAGAGAACCAGGCAGAAGCAATATCTAAGTGAGGACAGCTGAGAATTTTCACACTTCACCAAAGTATCAAGCTACAAATTCAAGAAGTTCTGCAAATCCCCAACAGAGTAAACATAAAGAAAACTAAACCTAGGCACATAGTATCAAATCTGCTGAAAAACAAACGCAAAAATAAAATCTTAAAGTAGGGAGAAAAATAAAAAGAGGCACATTTCCTTCAAAGAAGTGAATATAAGAGAGACAACAGAATTCTCATCTAAAACAATGAAAGACAGAAAACAATAAGATCACGTTTTCAAAATAATGAAAGCAAATTACTACCATTCTAGAATTCCATACAAGTAAAATATCCTTCAAATATGAAGGGCAATTAAAGGCATTTTGAGAACTTAAAATAAAGTACTTTGTCAACAGCAGATCTGCACTCAGATAAATTAAAAAAAGGATGTCTTTAAGCAGAAGAAAAACGATCACAAAATATGTAGGGAGATTAAGCAATGAAGATTAATGTAGATAAAGAAATGGAAATAGTCTATAATTTAAAAAATAATATTTTATGGGGTTTATAAAATATATGACTAAAATATGTTACAACTGTAGCACAAATATGAGAAGCACAACCAGATTTCTAGTGTCTTCAAGTTCTCCCATTGTCCAGAAATCACTAAAAGTAATCATTTATTTTATAACTCAATAATGCACCCTTATGGATGCATATGTTGTAATCTTTAGAGTATGCAGTAGGAGAATAGCAAAAGGATCTATAGCTAATAAATTAACATAAGGGGAAAATGAAATAATAAAGTACTTGGTTTACCTAAAACACAAGTGTATTGGTGTTCTATTGCTGCTTTAACAAATTATCACAAATTTAGTAGCTTAAAATCATACAAATTTATTATCCTACAGTTCTAGAGATCAGAAGTCTCCAGTGCACCTCACTAAGCTAAAATCAAGGTGTCGGCAGGACTGAGTTTATTCCGGAGGATCTAGGGGCACATTCATTTCTTGCCTTTTCTATCGTCTCGAGGCTGCCTGCATTTCTTGTCTCCTATCCTCCTTCCATCTTCAAAGCCAGCAGGAGCTTGTCTAGACTTCTTGTCTTCGTATCACTCTGACTCTGCTTCCATCATTACATCCTGCAATTCTCCGGCTTCCTTCCTGCACTGACAAGGATCCCTGAGATTATAGTGAGACGCCTGGATGATCCCTCCATCTCAAGAGCCTTACTTCAACCCTATCTGTGTATTCCGTTTGGCCATACAAGGTAGCATATTCACTGGTTCCAAGGATTAGGTGGGTATCTTGTGTGTGTGTGGAGGGGGGCATTATTCTGCTTTCCACAAAAAGAGAGGGGGAAAAAATAAGAAAAATGAATCTGTAATAATGTACAAACAAAAATTAGTGACCTGTTTATGGTTTAAACTCATATACAATAAAATTACATTAATGTAAATGAACTTAATATTCAAACACAAAGACAAAGATTTTAAGATTGGATATTTTAAAATTGCAAGCTGCTTGAAAGAGACATTCATTAAATATTATATGTATATAATTTTATATGTACATATATACATATAAAATTATATACACTAAATTATATACATGTATATACACACATGTATACAAAATTATATACATATAAAATTTTGAAAGAAAAAAGGCAGACAAAATTCACTCTAAGCAAGATGCATGAGTACAGATAATGAGAGACATTTTATAATATCCAAAGAGTCAATCCAATGACGTTATAAAAATTCTAAAAATTTACCCTTAAAATAAGTTAAGCCACTTCTTTTTTTGATCATGATAGAATAGACTGCATTCAATAACCCTTTCACTGAAAGATACTATGGAAGCCAGGAAACATTAAAAAATAATAGATAGAAATCACTAGAGAGTAATTAGGGAAAGATTTTAGGGTCTGTGATATTTGAGCCAGAAACACTCTAATGTAAGCTCCAAATTCACCTGTACCTTTTTTTTTAATAGGGTCATTGTTCAAGTCACAACATGAAGAGTAAAGTTCAATCAAAACAGTACAGTATTACTGGAATGAGTAGACAGAAGTTGGAGCTGAAATCTGTCAAAGCAGCGAAGACTTTAGCGGCAAAACTTTGAAAAGATAGAGTTCCGTGAAGGGAACTTAAGAGCCATATGCAACTCTCCTCTCAAAGCATTGACTTATTATTAACTTAAAAGTGCACAGAGCAAAATTTCAGTAACTCCAGATAGAAACAGTGACTGGAAGATTGAAGAGCCAAGGATACAGATTAGCGGCTACAAAACGCTTGAAAGGCAGACTTTAGAGTACAAACTCTGCTGCTGTAGGGTAGGGGGGCTTGGTAAAACCCCCAGGCTTTTTGTTGAGGCTCCAAAAAGATCACACAATGGGAATGAGAAATTACAGCATAGGAATAAAAGCAAAGAATATATACTATCTCTAAAAAATATGAAATCCAACCTTTAAGATAATCAAGTATTTATGTGGCACTCCAAAAGCACTTTTTTTTTGAGGAAGATTAGCCCTGAGCTAACATCTATTGCCAATCCTCCTCTTTTTGCTGAGGAAGATTGGCCCTGGGCTAACATGCGTGCCTATCTTCCTCCACTTTATATGGGACGCCGCCACAGCATGGCTTGATAAATAGCGTGTAAGTCTGCACCCAGGATCCGAATCGGCGAACCCCGGGCCACCGCCAAAGTGGAGTGCACGAACTTAACTGGTATGGCACTGGGCCGGCCCCCAAAAGTACTTTTGAAAAGAGAAATCACCCTTTTATGAAAGAAAATAATAACATCTAGGGCTTTTTTTTCTTATTCAATGTCCAGCATTAAATTAAAAAAAAAAAAGAAGGCTGTCTAAAACATAGTACCAAGTGAATAAAAATCAAGAGAAAAAAATAACAAGAGAAGAGACCCATGGGTGATTTAGTTATTGTAGTTACCAAAAGAAATTTAAAATAAAATTTTGCTTTTTAAAAATAAAATTCGTAGGTCCGGCCCAGTGGCACAGCAGTTAAGTGCGCACGCTCTGCTTCAGTGGCCCGGGGTTCGCAGGTTCGGATCCCGGGCATGCACTGATGCACTGCTTGTCAAGCCATGCTGTGACAGCATCCCATATAAAGTAGAGGAAGATGGGCACAGATGTTAGCCCAGGACCAATCTTCCTCATCAAAAAAAAAAAAGAAAAGAAAAAAAAGAGGAGGATTTGTATTGGATGTTAGCTCATGGCTCGTCTTCCTCACAAAAACAAAAAATTCCTTTTTTGTTGAAAAGTGAAAAATACAAGACAAATATTAAACTAGAAGGGGTGCTGGGATAAACAAGTGCAAACCAGGATTTGTCATAAATGGAGCCTGAACTGGTGTCAAGTAAGAACAATGAGAAGTAGAGCTCGTGGCTATTTCTCTTAGCAAAAGTGCTCTGTGGGGATGAGAAGAGGTCATACAGTCCCTGGGTAGATCTGACAAACAGGGAAGTATGATGTGGTGATCCGGGTAGATATGACCCACAAGAGTCCAGTAAGACGATGAAGACACTGAATAGATGTGTGACTAATGGATGCAGTAAAAGAAGAGGGAGGTAGGAAGAAAAAAGAGTTTTATAACAAGTCCAGTCAGTCAAAATGAGATGAAAGCAAATTTTGACAATTCATAAAAGCAAGTTTAGGAAGCATCATCTCTCACTCCAGGCGGGAGTTGAGTCATGGGAGAGAAGGAGATAGAGAGATGGAGATGAAGAGAGAGAGAGAGAGAGAGAATCAGAGTACTAAATGATTGAAGATACAGTTAATTTAGTTTTTCAAGGCTTCTCCAAAAATACTTTACATCCATTTTTCATGTTTCATTTGGATGCAATAAGCAAGCAAAACAGAGAAGATATTCATTTAATGAGATTCTCAAGTGACAAAAGATAGTTTTCATTATTAAAAACATTATGTAAAAACATTTACAACTAGCATTTTTTTCAATTTTTCCTTAATACATAAAAACATAACTGAAAAATGGTCCATTACTTTTTTTGGTTTTCTGCTACAGAAATATTTTATTTTCTTATATTTAGGAAAAAGTATAATATTTTCTGCACTCTGATTATTATGTTTGGCCTGTATCATCCTATTAAGGTATGTGGGTAGCTACCAACACAAGGGAGAGAATCACTCTTTGATGAAGTAATTACTGGGTGTTAGATACATTTTATTTTACTTTGTTCTGAAATTTTCTAAAATTCCTACAATTACCATGTATTGTTTTTATGATGAGAAAAATAAAAGCATCAAGAAACAGAGCACATCTTTGCCTCATTCTTTCTTTCCAATTTTTATATAGTTCAGCTTTGATTTATTTGAAAAGTTAAGAACTCTTGTTAAAGATATATCAATGGTGGTAGATTTATAAACACGCAACACGAAGGTTTTTCATATATTTACTACCTCATGATAACTATTGAGTATAGAGATTAAGTAAGGCAAATATAGCACAATTTAAAAGCCATATTAAATTATTTTTGAGATTAAAAATTAGGGTTTTAACAGTACGGAGATACCTCAAAAAATTAGAAATAGAAATACCTTTTGATCCAGCTATCCCACTTCTGGGTATTTATCCAAAGACCTCGAAATCAACAATCCAAAGAGGCTTATGCAGCCCTATGTTCACTGCAGGATTATTCACTATAGCCAAAACGTGGAAGCAACCCAAGTGTGCACTGACATGATTGGATGAAGAAGATGTGGTATATATACACAACGTAATAGTACTCAGCCATAAAAAACACAAAATCATCCCTTTTGCAACAACATGGATGGACCTGGAGGGTATTATGTTAAGTGAAATAAGCCAGACAGAGAAAGACAAACGCTGTATGACCTCTGTCATATGTGGAATATAAACTAACACACGGACAGAGAGAACAGTTTGGTGGCTACCAGGGGGAAGGAAGTTGGGGGTGGGCACAAGGGGTGAAGGGGCACATTTATATGGTGACTGACAAATAATAATGTACAACTGGAATCTTACAATGTTATAAACTATTATGAAATCAATAAAAAATAAAATAAAATAATTTAGGATTTTTAATCCATCTATAAATGTGGTATCCCCAGAAGACATATCTATCTCTGGGAAGGCCACACTCTTCAATGCACCAAGCAGCTCTAGGTGGCACGAGGCCAAGGAAGCAGGACGTCTGCCAGCCAGTCAATTATCCAAACGGAGTCCGGTTGTTAGAGGCAGCTATTTCTCACATCCTAAAGAGGGCACTCAGTAATTTCTTATTAAAGTAAATCACATTTCAAGAAATGCTAATATGCCAACTAAAAAGTCTATAGAATATTTCCTGAAATAGAAAATTTTCTGTTTTCTGAAAAGAGAAAAGTGCACAAATTTTAAGCATACAGTCCAATAAATAGTTGTAATGATACATATGTATTGTTAACTTTTGTGATAAAATTCAATAAAACTTTATTTGTGGAAGAGACTTTTAAGATTTTCATCTGTTCTGATATATAGTTACTTTTGGGGGTCCCTGAGTCCATTGAGAGCCTCTGACGGGGGCAGAGGCCTAAAGCCCCAGTGACTGTAGGGAGCTGAGGTGCTGGAGCGGGAAAGGAAAGTTCTGGGGGGGAGGAAGGGATGGAGGAGGTGAGGGTTTGAAGGGTGACGTGTTAAAGGATTCAAGGGAACTGAAGGGAAGATTGAAGACAGTAAAAGGATGAAGGAAGAATGGAGGTGATGGGAAGGGAGAGGTCTTAGATGAGTCAGTGTGAGGAGATCTTGTGTTTCTTAAAGAAGCCAATGAAGTTCTGAATTACCCTTAGTAAAATCATGCCAATAAGAAAGGAAGTGGACAGTTAGTGTCACAGTAGTAGAGCCACCCCATCGCTCAGGGGTTTATGAAAGAAAGTTTCAGTTCACCGAGAAGCTGCCATGTTTTTAAGTAACTCTACCTCGCAAATAGAGCAGCTGGGGACTCTAACCCAGTCTCTGTATCTTACAAACAAAGAGGCCTCACGAAAGAGCCAGGAATTTCCCGCTCAAGCCTCAGGAAGTAAATCTCCACTCAAAAAGAGCCAAGAAGGCTTCCATCAAGGAAACTCTTGCCCAAATAGTTACCTTTTAACCAAAGAAGCATGGGACTCTAACTTGGCCTCAGAGAGTCTAGTCAGAACCTTAAGATTCAGAATCTGTCCTTATCACGCTTCAGTGGACTATCATCCAGAGCCCTAGACTGGGTCAGAAGCTGAACTCACCACTGGATCCCTGATCGATAGTCAGGAGTGGAGACAAAAGCTGGAAAGGTGCACCTTGGGGTCCTGGGTGAAAAGTCCAGGAGCCCAGTGCTGAATCAGACCTTGTCCAAGTTATGGGCACCACACTGTTAAAGAAAAGATTATTCTGACACTTGTTAAAATGGTAAGGAAGACTTTATTCAAGACCATTGCAATATTGCAATAGGGGAGAAAGACCTGGCTCACGTCCAAATGCAAGTGCCAGTGGGGATTTATAGCCAAGTAATAGGAAGAAGGGGTCAGTGGATGGAAAATTACTAAGGGTAAGGGAGTTCTTCCTAAACTGACCTAATAGGATTCTTGCTAAAGGTGGGCCAAGGACTTAGATATCAAAGGTGGGGGATGAAGAACTTGATGAGATGTCAAGGGTAATCAGATATCAAGGGTGGAATGATTCTTGCTAACCTGACTTAATAGGCTTCTTCGCTAAAACTGGGCCAGGCAGGCTGACGATAGGACAGAGGTCAATGTCAAGGCCTAGTCGAGAGAAGGTGTCACGTTGGAAGAACATGACTAAAGTTTGTTCATGGAGAGAGTCTTTGTCAAACCAGTAAATGGTGGATGGATGGATGGATGGATCAATGGATGGATAGATGCATTGATGGATGAATTAATGGGTGAATAAAAGAAAGAGTTCTAGAAAACATTAGTAAATAATTTCTTTAGCCTGTTGGGGAGGAAAAAAAAAGAAAATGGAAAAGCTTAATTATTCAAAGCTGATTTGTTGGCATAAAATGTTCATATTTCATTTACTAAAAATAATTATTAAGCCAGACAAATACGAAATGTCACCCACACATTTTCTGTCAAGAAACAGTTCCTGTCAGAGTCCCGTGAAACACTACAATTAGAGAGGATACACCTCTGAGCACAGTGAAGTTAGATATTGCAGCCCTGGGAACATAAAAGGTATATTTCTTGCAGCTCGTTATCACAGAAAAATTTAGAAATAATTGATAACAACTACTCATTAGTTATAGTGTGTCATTCAGGAATTCATAGTGTAACTACATCTAATCTGAGGTGTTACTTCATGCTCAATAAAATAGCTTTGACTCATTTCCCTGGTTTGGATTTGTTGCTTCTCCACAGACTCTTTTTGCCCCCAATTTAAACAATTAAATCTTCATTTAAAGAAAGGAAGGAAGGAAAGAAGGAGGGGAGGAATGAAGGAAGGAAGGGAGAAAGAAAGGAAAGAAAAGAAAGAAAAGTAAGAAGAAAAGAAATTCTTTCAAAAGTCAAAAGACATCCAGGCTTCTTTGAAAAGTTAGCGCAGCTCGTCTCCATCTGCAGCCTGTGGCTTTCTCTGGCGGTCATAACATGGTGACTCAATTATGTCTAATGACCTGCCGGAAGCAGCTGATTAGAGTTGCCCGTATAATTATTTGTTTCCATAGTCACTCCTTTTAGCTCATTCATGAAAATTGATTTCTTTTAACAGCCATTTATCATCTGTTTAAACCTAACAATTTTTACCTAGCCATTCGGTTCTTGTGCAGCTTCCAGGTTCTCCAGTTCGACCCTATTGCATACAGAAAGTTCTGGAGGAGTTCTTGCTGGTGGCAGCAGCATGATTCACCAACGGAAATCCTCACGTAGTTTACTTTTGGGTTCCACTTTCTGAGAGGTCTGAAGGTGAATTTGAAGAGGAAACTTCTTAGTGTGGGAGCTGTATGTTCAAAAAGCTTTTAGACATGATGTGTCCCTGCTTCCAGTGCCCTTAGCACTGCATTAGTAATGGAAGGAAAAGACAATCTTTCATCTACTAGCTTAAAAAGCACTTAAGGGAAGCCCTTCTTGTAGAAAAGATGGCTTATTTACAGTTCTATTCCCAACAAAGAAAACTAGAGACATATACTGTTAAACTTCAGAATTAAGGAAAAATAAATTTCTATCTACAAAATTATCAGAAAGTGTAAAGAAAGTAACAGTAAAGAAATAAGAAGAAAAAATTTGACCAGATGAAGATGCAGCGTATTTGCTGTATGAAGATGCATGCAAGAATGGTGGCTGGGTGGAGAGAATCTGGAATCCGATAAGGATCCTGAAGACCTTGGATCACTTCCTAAACCCAGTGATAGGAGCTCAGTGACTGATTTGACTATGGAATTGTTAACCAATCCTTAGTATCTGCATTCATTTTATGCATCCTTTCACAGAAATTGAAGATATACAGACATAAATCTTGTACTAAGTATTAAGTTATAAGGTTCTGAGACATTGTAAACATTTACGTGGAGATGTCCTGTACTCAATCCAGGACCTTTAATTTTTTTTAATTTTTTTTTTTTGTGACGAAGATCAGCCCTGAGCTAACATCAGTGCTAATCCTCCTCTTTTTGCTGAGGCAGACCAGCTCTGAGCTAACATCTATTGCCAATCCTCCTCCTTTTTTTTTCCCCAAAGCCCCAGTGGATAGTTGTGTGTCATAGTTGCACATCCTTCTAGTTGCTGTATGTGGGACGTGGCCTCAGCGTGGTCTGAGAAGCGGTGTGTCGGTGCTCGCCGGGATCCGAACCCGGGCCGCCAGTAGCAGAGTGCGCGCGCTTAACCGCTAAGCCACGGGGCCGGCCCCAATCCAGGACCTTTAACGATTATTTTTGCAAATATGGCACAGTTATTTTAAAAAATCAATAACTAAATTGCAACACATTCCTAAGTACTAAATGAATTCATCTACCCACTCAATAACTCAACAAATAGAGTGAGCTCCTCTTTGTTGCTAGGAACGGCGACAGGGTACCACAGTCGAGGAAAAGCCATGACACTTGCACTCCTGTCATTCTAAGATGAATGATAAATCTATGAACAATTAAATTCGATATGAACAGTACTGCAATAATGGAAAAATGTGCTGTAGAAGCACAGAAAATGGAGCCAAAATATTTTTAATTGTGATGTTTATTTTCAACAGAATATGGATTTTGACAGCTTCATAGTTTCATTGCGATTTTATTTCAGTGATTCAAGAACTATTTATTGAACATCTAGAAATTTAGAAGAGAACTTGACAAGGCAGACACATATTCTGCCCTAAAGAAGTTTCCATTCTGGTGGTGATAAACTGACAACGACCATAAAAGTAAATAAGATAATTCAGGTTGTATAAAGTGCTAAAATTTAAAAAAAAATAATATATAGAGCAGTGGAACAGAGACTGCTAAGGGATGGAGGATACCCCAGGATGGATAGGGAAGGCTTAGCGGAGGGAGTAGGCATTGAATTAAGAGCTGGAAGATGAGAAGCGACCTCTATGAATATCTTGGCGTAGAAAGAAGGCAGGCAGAGCAAACAGCGAGAACAAAGGCCGTGGAGTGGGAGTGAGGTTGGCTCGTGTAATGGCAAGTGCCTGTAGTGTGTGTCTAATCTAATCTAACAGTTAATGTCTAATATGAGTGGAACCATTATTAGAAACATGCTCATAACAATGTGATAAAAACTAGACAAGGAAATTTCACAAGTCTTTCTGCCCCCAGGCTGCCACTGCCCAGAAACTTCAGGAAGTTGAAGTTTTCCTTGTAGGAACATGGGAGAAGCTGCTCTTTAATGGGAACCCCCAGTTATGCCATGATTCTCATTATCTTCACTTCATTTTGTATCTTTTATGGAAAATAAACAACATTTTGAAGAGATATTTATAATTCTATTAATGCCCTAAGGCAGCTTGTTTGAGGAATAGCAAGAAGGCCAATGGGCTGCAAGGTCCTTGCCAGTCTTCAAACTTACAGATTGGGCCATGTATCCAGATAAAGGAAAAAAAAATGCAACCTCAAGAGAAAAGCAAGAAATATCAATAGAATACGGCAACGGCTGAGGTTGCAATCTCTAGTTTAGGTCCCGGATCTTGGTCAACGTTTGAAGGAGGGGGTAAGAGCTGTTAACCACATGAACTCCTGCTGGAGAGCCAGCTCCAAGAAATCAGGCAGCAGGCCCGTTCTGTGACCCTGCTGGCAAAGATTGCCTGAGGGCAGCAATATGTGTGGCTAGCCTGCTTCATGGCTGTTAGATGGGACCCCTAAAGTTGTTATTAAAACTTTAAAGAGGGAGAGGGAGCGAGAGAGAAGGCAGGCCCTGGGGAATGACAGGATACCAGGGGCTGAGTGAACCAGTGGCCACGTTGTGACAGAGATGAATTCAATCTTTCCTAACTAATTTTCAGATTGGAATTTATTCAGTAATAGGTAGTGGATACTATTTAAATAAATGGGGTATGGGAATACATAAGGAAACATTTGTAGATGGACATATTATAGGTACAGTTGGCTAACTCATGTCCATGTAACTTCGAATCCCTCCCCTCCCTGCTCCCCCACCCCCAATAAAATAAGACAATAGAAATGTAAATCTAATTTAATTAAACAGATATCCATCACTGGTGCTCCTAGAAAAGGCAGGAGGGGTATCAAATGCTATTCTGGTACACACTGTCTGTGAACAAAACAAAACGCAACAAAATGCTACATATCAGAGTTCATTGCCCTGATCTATACTATTCAAAGCTTAAAGTAAGAGTTATATAGACAAAATGTAATGTTTCAACCTAAAGATTAGCTACAAATTTAATAATTATTCACACAAATAATCCAGTGCAATGTGCCATCTAATGTCCTTTGGTAATCTGCCATTCATTGATTGAAAAGGATACCTGTGCCAGCAATTTCTAAATCCGATTTAATTAACATTTTGCTTACTGCTTCTTAGGTTTTTCCTATACAAAAAATAAATAATGCAGAATATCAATATATGCTTTTACTTGGAAAAAATAGTTCAGAAATGTTTTATTAATTTTACTCTTGGTCAAGGACAATTTATTAACCAATGACTTGAATCATTTTATAGAAAAACATAAACTTGTACAGTTAGGCTATTAAGAACTTTAGCAAATTGTTTAGAGATATAAAGTTTCAACTTATTCTTGAAAGAGGAAACATAGTTAATTATTCATATTTCATAATATGCATATAAAGGAGAAAAATAAAATTTTATGCAAGATTACCCAGGAACTTTTTTAAAATGTAAGACAAGAAAATTCAAGATGAAAACATGAGAGAATATAAACCATATCCAAAACATAGATATTGGACATGGGTCACGATTCTGAAGAGTATAACTATAAAAGAAGAATCTAAATCTTTTTGAGAAGCAAATAGAAGAACGAACAAAATCTGTGGAATAATAGAAACAGAAAATTATCATAAATAAATGGCAAAACCTGAGGTGTCTATTAGAAAAAGAAATCTATTTGACATGATAAAGCCAAAGAAATTTTCCCCTCAAGGATCAGGTCTTATTGCTCGGGACTGAGAGCAATTCCTGGCACACACGGATGCTCAATGGAGTTCTGCATGTGGACGGAACAGTGACGGCTGCAGTACGCGTTCAGAATTTATGACAGTGCAGGGGGTTTTAAATGTTGCTGCTTCAGCTATTTAATGGGAACCTTTTCATGAGT
Organism: Diceros bicornis minor; assembly: GCF_020826845.1. NCBI lineage: Eukaryota > Metazoa > Chordata > Mammalia > Perissodactyla > Rhinocerotidae > Diceros > Diceros bicornis. Next base: position 53,999,306 of record NC_080762.1, on the reverse strand, counting down.
TATAATTTATTTGGCTAAAGTTGATGATCATGTCATTAAATCCTCAAATTTCTAGTTGTGGAAAATAATTTTTTCTACGAAGTGATGCAGTATTTTTGTTTACATAAGTTATTAGGCCTGTGGTCACATAGTCAAAGTGTAAAGTGCTCTGAAAATGTATATTTAAAAATTTATTAACTAAATCTGCTTACTTCTGGGATTCCTACTTCATAAAATGCCTTTGAAGAATAGGTATTTCCAAAATGGAAATACAAAGTTTCAAATGCTTAACCCAATTGGTTGCAGTTATTTACTGTCATCAGCATACACTAGTTGACAGTCACTATTCCAGTGCTTTGCCCACTAAGCCGCCATACAGTTACTGAAATGCTCATCCCGGTTACAAAACTGCTAAAAATATTTGAATATTATTCACAATTTTCTTCTGTAAATATCATTAGGTAATTTTTTTTTCCATTTGGAAGATCATTGACTGTTGGTAATAAAAAAAGAAAATGTGTACAGAATTTATGACTACATAAATTTTACTCCAATATTTCAAACACAGATGGTATAAACTTCATAATAACCTCAAATTCGATATCGTTAGAGTTTAAAGACCATGATTACAAAGAAATATATTATCAGAATTCAGTTAACAATATACACTTTCTGCTGAATATCACCGTCCTTGTTAAAATGCAATGTTTTGATGAGGAATTGCTACCTATTTACCCTTTTTCGGCTAGTTATTTTACTTTTAAAACATTGTTCTGGAATAATATATAAAAAATTACACAAGGGATGTTGTGACACTGCTTTGGTAGATTTGCTACCTTCTGTACCTGACTGGAAAAACGAAGAGTTACAATGGAGGCCAAAATCTCACCATAAATCAAGTCCGAGAGAAAATAACAGAAAAGTGCATTTGTATTACTGTTCATGAAGTTCAAGATGACATCAATTATTGTGATAAATCTACGACACGGATAAAATATATTCTTAGGTCATGTTACACTGAAAAGAGTTTGATCTTCTCTCACCAGCACAACATTAAAAAAAAAAAAAAACTAACAAAACTAGCCTTAAGAGTAACCTTATTTATAAGTACTCTAAAGTCAAAGAGAAATTTATATTTAAGGAAAATAAATGTGGTTTTACATTTGGTTGCATGTAAAAATTATTTACTTTTTTTTTTTGGTGAGGAAGATTGGCCCTGGGCTAATATCTGTGCCCATCTTCCTCTATCTTGTATGTGGGACGCCACCATACATAGCTTGATGAGCGGTGCATCAGTCCGCGCCTGGGATTCTAACCTGCGAACCCCAGGCCTCCAAAGCAGAGCGGGTGAATTTAACCACTATACCACCGGGCCAGCCCTCAAAATTATTTACTTTTTAAATGAGCATGCTATAGAATTTGAGTACTATAATCTGGAACAAATTAAATACATTTTATTTTCTGGTATTTAGAGTCACTTTCTGCATTTCATAATTTAAAAAAAGTAAGAGCCTTTTGCAAACAGTGCCTCCTGCATTTCCTATTCAAGTTCACATGTCCACTCCTTATTATCTTACAAACAACAATGAATACTTCGAAGTTAGCAAGCAGTCATGTGCCTAAGGCGCATTTCCTATTTGAACTCCAAGACACTCGAAGGACACTGTAGACATTCTCAATAGTCCAAATTAATCTTCAAACCTGCCCCTTGATATATGTCAAAAGCAACTGTTTTTCAAAAAATTATTTATAACATTAAATTGAGCACAGTGGATGCAATAATATCAAAACATTCATATCATTTTTAAGTTAACAGGAAATGTACAAATAAGATATCCTGTAATACATAAAATATGTGTGTATAACTTAAAGTAAATATTCATATTATCACTCAAGTGATTATTGACAGCCATTGTGCTTAACCTGCTGGCTTGATGGAGAGTCTACAAGTGATAAAAAACATATTTCTTTATTCCTTTCAATTTAAACGCACTAAAATTGCAACTATGAGAGAGAATGTTTCTAGTCCATTATCAAATATTTATTGAGAATAGATGTATGTTCGACAGTATTTGGTGGCTTGGGGAACAGCATGATTCAAATTCATGAAACAAATATGGTGACATCTCACTTTATGAGAAATTTCTTCTCCAGTAACTTCACTGAGAATATCCCTGAGAACCAGAAAATGAACAAAAGAAATCTTTCCTTCTTTAAGACTATTAACTGGATGTCAATATCTGCACTGAATTTCATATACTGTAGTCAGCAAGAATCTGAACATCTCTATCATTGGACCTAACTAGAACATAACGTATTATACAGATCCTCAGCCCACTACACATTGGAAACAACTAACTAGATGAAGATACCTAGAAAAAATGTTATTCCAGATGCTGTTTGTTCAACAGATATTTATTTTATTTAGAATTTGTGCATAAAGAGAGAAACTTTCTGGGGTGATGGAAGTATTATAAAATGAGATTGTAGTGATAGTTGCACAACTGTATAAATTTACTAAAATTTACCAAACTACACTTACAGAGCAGAAATTTTATGTTATGTAAAGCATATGTCAACAAAGCTGTTAAAAATAAATGGGAAGGGTTGTTGGGCAGGTAGAAGTTTGGTTAGATGGATATATATTCAATGAAAAAAGAATAGTAAAATACTGATGGTGGAATCTAGGTGAGGAGTTTATAGATGTTTGCTATAAATATTTTTTCAATTTTTTGTATGTTTGAAATTTTTATAACAACATTCGGAAAATATAGAGCACAATTAGTAGCAATTATTAGAGAAAATAATACCACTTCACGGTTTAAATCAACAAGTTGAAACTCTACTATAAATCAGTTACATTGAAAAAAATTGACGTTCCCACTCTAATTTCTTGAAATACTATTTCCCATTAAATATTATGAAATATCAGGGCATTTTGGATAAGGTCTGTAGCAGAAAATGTAAAATATGACTGTGGAAGTTCTATACAAAATGGCAAAATAAGTATTAAAAATTATTAGAATCATATCAAAGAGACACCAAATCAAGTCAATTTAAAGAGGTCCCAATGGCCAAAGATAGACCACTTTGAGGTTTCATGTGAACGTGAAATTATAATGGGTTGCCAGTTACTAAATATGTTTAAATTAATGAGATTTTATTTAAAAAGAAGGAAAACAAACTGATTATCTTCTAAGGATGGCAAGGAATAAATTCATTCTCTTGAAAAATGAGTAAAAGGAAACTATCAAGCATTTATCTTGTCTCTCCTACGTGAAGTGTACCATGTGGTAAGCAAAGAGTACATGGGGGAAATATTGTTTTAAAATTTCTCAGCTAATTAGTGAAAGCACAATGATAGAATATCACCTACCAATGTTAAGTCATTGAGCCTAAACTTTAAATATTCCACATGATTTTTCTGTGATGTTCTAAATGCTCAGATTTGTCTTACTATGACAGATCAATCAATTTAAGATCAATCCAACCAGAACATTACATATGATAATTAATTGACTGCTGTATGAACCGAATGGCAATATGGAGCTTAAAAGCTAAAGCATCTTCTCATGTGGCTGACATCTCTTCATTTGGAAAAAAAATTATATTTTTTATATGTGAAAATTATATTATTTCCTGCTATGTGAGCATGCTTATAATACAGTGGTATATAGACCAAAGGTATGAATGGTAAGGAAAATTAAATCAATATATAATTTAGATATTAGGATATTTGGGCCATATGTTTTACTTTTTTTATTTAACTCTTTATATATGTTCAAAATAGCATTAATCGTTATGTAGATACATACAGTAAAAGTTTAAAAATGTGTAAAAGTCATACTTTTTTCTAATGGCTAGCTTAAACATATGTTTTACATTAAGTCTACAGTAATAGTATCTATTTCCACTGTCTTCCATTACTTCCCTGCACCATCCACCATCTTCATTCCTATTTATTTTACAGTGATTGCTTATTTATGCTTAATAATGCATTTTTATTGTTTTTTTCCTATCCTTGTTTTTTTAATCCCTGGATACTCTTTTTTTCTTGCTGATGTACATTTGCTAGTCATTCTCTTTTGAAAGGGGTTGGTATGGATGATGGTGGACAATTCTGAGTTTTTTTATTTCCCATATCAGGAATACGGTGGGGGAGGGGGCTGCATATGATAGAAATCACAAATAACAATGGCTTAAACAAGATGTAAAGACTCAGTTTTCTTTCAAATAACGTGAAATACAATATGGCAGCTCCAGTGTGCCCTGGGGGTTCAGATTTCTTCTATATATCTAGTTTGTCAATCTGAAAGACTGATTCCCCTCTTCTCCCTAAAAGGTACCTCATAGTCCAAGATGGCTTTTGAAAATACAGCATTTAAAGGAAGAATTAGAAGTAAGAGAGGAAAGGCTGGGAGTGTTTATCAGGTATCTTGTCTTCCCATTAAGAAATTTTCCTGTCAACCTCTTAAATGTCCTTGGCGCGGAACACAGTCATGTAGCCAAACTAGCTGTAAAGGAGTCTGGGAAATCTACTCTTTTAGATATGTGTATTACAGTCCTGAATAAAATTGGAATTCTGTTACCAAAGAAGAAGAGCAGAATGAGTATTAGGTAGACAACCGCACTCGTTCTCTGAGTAGTTTTACTTTCTCCAGTTGAGGCCGACTTACTGATGCTGGCTGGTCCCGTCTGCCCTGCAGCTATTCTAAAAGGGTCACACAAGATGCTCAAACACCTGTGAAAAGGAGAACACGTCCGCATGTTTGCCGTTAGGAAGTGTCAGTCACATTTTCAAATACCTTGCCTTTGCTCAGGATTCCTGCCCTCCTTATCTACCCTTCTCAATTTAGAAAAATGCTTTTGTTTTGGTTGTTGTTGCTGCTGCAATTGTTTAAAATCTGTAATGTTGCCTGGGCAAGTATTTTTCCCAGCAAGAACTAATGGGATTAAACTCCAGGGAAGCTATGAGTACATCTGGTCATTAAAACACAACATCCACCCCCTCAGCCCCAACAATGTACCAGAGGTTCCAGACACTCCCTCCAGTTGTCAGACGATTATGGCCCGGTAGTTCCCTGCAGGGTTCAGCCTTCAACTGTGGCCACTGACCCTGTCTGTCTGTTCTCAACATGAACAAGGCAGCTCAGAGCCGCAGGACTGCTTAGATTTCTTCTATTTTCTACTTCAGGAAGAAGTAAATCTCAGCTTTTGGGGGGAATAGTGACAATAAGAAATAAAATATTTTGTGAAATTCTGTCAGTGGTTTCTATCTTTTTGTGCCTTAATATTTCTATCTCATATAGTGATTAAAATAAACAAAGTATAGTTTGGTTTAGAGCAGAGGTTGGCAAATTTATCCTATAAAGTCCAGATAATAAATATTTTCAGCCTTGTGGGCCATACAATTCTGTTGCAACTACTTGACTCTGGTGTTGCAATATAAAAGCACCCACAGACAATCCATAAACGAGTGACTATAGCTGTATTCCAATAAAATTTTATTTACAAAAAGAGGCAGAGGGCCAGATTTGGCCTGCAGGCTGTATTTTGCTGGCTACTGGCCTAAAAAGATGATTAACTCCTAATTTGGGGGATATTCCATAAAGAAAGTGCTGGCAGTGAGGGGAAAGACAGTTGTTTTTGGTATTCAATGGCATTTTGGTTTCCCAGGGCTGTGGAAACAAAGTACAAAAAACTCCGGTTTAAAACAAAAGGAATTTATTCTTTGCAGTTGTGGAGGCTGGAAGTCCAAAATCAAGGTGCTTAAAGGACCCCGCTGTCTCTGATGGCTCTGGGGGAGAATCCTTCTTTGTCTCTTCTCAGTTTCTGGTGTTTTCAAGCAATCTTCTGAATTCCTTGGTTTGTAGATACATCACTCTAATCTCTAGCTTTTGTCATCACATGACTGTCTTCTCTATGTCTCTGTTTCCAAAATTTCCTCTTCTTATAAGAACACCAGTCATATTGGCTTAAGGGTCCACCCTACTCCAGCACAACCTTATCTTAATTTACCTAATTACATCTGCAATGACCCTATTTCCAAATAAGGTCACCTTCTAGGGCACTGGGGCATAGGATATATATATATGTATATTTTATTTTTAGGGGGCACAATTCAACCCATAACAAATAGTGTTAGCATTTGGAACCAAAGAATCACCAAATCCTGTCTCCTCAATCACCATTCCTTACAGTAGGGTGCCCCACTCAAATGACATATACAGAAGTAAACTTAGCCAACGGGGAAATGTGAAACATTTATTTTAAGCTAGGCCAAGCTACCACATCATGTCCAGACGCAATCTTCTGTAGCAATCTGCATTGCAGCGTGTGATTACGTCAGTCTCAGGCAAAACCCAGACATCCTCCACACTCCAAATTCCCATTTGGTACGCATGCTAATCCCTGGCTAGTTACACTGCGGGAAGAAGCTAGAGAGAGCAAGGAGGATTTACTTGTCAACTCTAATGAGAGCAGTGTAACATAAGCCGAGCCTTAGAGTTTTTGCTGTTTTTCTTCTTTTACTTGTATTATTTCTATTCTTACCTCTCTCTGATGACTGTTCTCTAGCTACTACCACACCTTCCAAATGTTTTGAGTTTTCCCTGTAAAAAACGAGATCAAGAAGTGTTAAAGGTCATCAACAACTTTCTCCTTGATTAATCACAGAAATAAAGAAGTAGCATTGGAAAACCTAGAGCTCTGTAGATAAGGTGAAGAGTCATTCCTAAAGGTGAAGGGTTCGTTGTCATCAACAATTTCTGGAGTGGGACTCCACTTCTTATGTCACGCAGGGAGGGTTAATCAGTTCTGTGGAGTTGCTTGCCGATGCTAAATGGCCTCAGCCTGGCACTCCTTCATTCTTATTTTGTTCCTTTGTATTGTTTCTTGTGTCTTCTCTCCATTGCCAATCATCATGTGTAAACACAACCATAAGCCTAGGAATATAAAAGTTTTACACTTAAACAAACACCCCAAGTAGTTTACTTTGGAATCCTAGCTCTCTGCCTAGCAGGAAGCTCATATCTTCCCAGGGAAATACCCTTTCCCTGATATTCCCATAAATCCTTTGGGTTCCTTACCTGTGTTACCAGATTATTTCTAGCCTCTCCCCCCAGCAGTTTGTAGGTCTTCAGTTATTTCCCTAAAGAAATCCTAGCAGGGAAGGGGTTTCCTTGCATATCATCAGACTAGAATACCGTGTCATCAGACACAGAATACTCTCTGTGTTCTGTAGTCCTGCTCCACTGACTGTTGTCAATCTGCTGCTCATAGATTACTGAATACACCATGATATTCATACCACCCTCAGTCTTCTGCTGGCATTGCTTCCTGCTTTCTGTCCAGCTGGGTAAACAAAAATGCTGTCTCTCATGAAAATCTCTTTTATAGGGTGTTCCCAGATCTTTGGGAGACTTTGTAATAAAGTTCTCTCCTTTCTACCTAAGCCACCCACTTTCAAGAGGTTTCAGACATTGACCAGCAGAGTGGGGAAGAGATTGGGGTTGAGGAATGGTCAAGAGGAGACTCACCCTGTCCCTGATGTTTCTGTCCAAAATCTAAGTCCAGTCCATTCTGCCAGACTGGCCTTTGCCTCTGATGATATTCTTTTGGAGTCTCAAATTTTCTTTCCTTAGAACTAAGTTTCAAAAATCTTCTATGCCTCATCTTTCTCACTACAAATGAGCAAGTTTAATCAAATTATCTCTGAATAAAGCAGCGTGTTGGAAGAGAGTAAATATTACCTTAGGAGGCAGATCAAGCTTCTAGTCCTAATTTTGCCCAGAGCTGACTATCTAGCTTGGGTAAGTCCCATAATCACCTTGGTCTGAGCATCTCTTCTGCTAACTGAGAGAGTGGAACTAACAGGTATCTAAGGTCTCTAAATACATGTGGATTGAGTTTATATTTTTGAACTTTTTTCATCTTGTATGTTAATCTTAAACTGTTTCTTAATCCCATTCTGTTGTACTCTCCTTATGTTCGCTGGGATGCGTGGGCTTCCTTGGTCATTTTGCATCAGAGTTCTCAGTTTACTTGGTCAACTTCATTGTTGAGTTACATGAATTAGGGAAGTTCCAGCACTCAGTGATGTTTAACCATAAATTAAAATATACATAAGGAAAGATCAATGGAAAAGCCACATTTTTAGTTAATTAATAAGGAAAATACAACTAACATTAAATATGGCCATAATTTGATAAATAGTAGGAAAGACAGTTCTTTCCAAGAGTGAAGATTTTGCAATAATGTTGGCTTTTGTACCCTCTTTCAACATGGACTGCCACCAGCACTGTGTACCTTACATCTTTCACGTTCTATTGGGTGAATTATTCCTCTGGGGTATTTACCTCATCTAAGGTCTCTCATGGAGAAAGAAATCAAATCTTAGATCTGCAGAGACATGTGTGATTTCAGGGTAGTAGGAAGAGACAAAAGGCAGTCACAGCTGTGTCAGTTCCTCATTGTCTTGAGTTAGAATGTCTTTCTGCACAAATTCTCCTTTAGATTCTTTTAAGTGTGTCAATATGAGATGGGCAGATTGGAGAGTAACCCCAAGCTTGGCTTAGGAAAGGCTGGTGTGGCCTTTGTCTTAAATGTAGAGGCATTTTCATAACCATCATGGAGAGCTCCTCAACACATGTTCCTCTCAGAGAGCACATAGATTGGGTCAGTGGAGGCATTTGGCACCTCTTATGTAACAAAATCTCAGAGGTTCAGTTTGTGTCAATATACCAGATGTCATGTCTCATCCCACTACTTGTTTGAAGAGTTTCTCTACTATCTTTACTTCAAAAGTTTCAACATATGCCACTGAATATTGCTCAGAATTATTTGCTCCTTAGATGCTAATATCTGTTTAATTGTTTTATTTTACTTTGAAGTATTCCTAATATCAGAAGTAGCTTAACTTTTGTTTTGTCTTGCTTTCAAACCACTTGAGAGGTTTATTCAATTTTTTGTCCTTTTCAAGCAATGAGCATGGGTCTCTCACCCCTGTCTGGGCAGTATCCTGTTGTAACTGCCTCTGTACCTCCTGAACTCTGGCCAGCCAGTTCTGATACTTTCTCCAAAAGTCTGATTACTGAAGATAATTTCCTTTTGTTTGTGATAATGCTTCCATAATTGCAGTTATAAATAAAAGGGCAGAACAAATCCCTTCTCACCTGGAAACTCACAGATTTTATCATCTTCTGCTCAATCAAATTCAATTTTGCTTCCAATGCTTTCCCCACCCTGAGTCACATAAATGAGACTGCATTGTTCTGTGTCTTATTTTCACTCTCTCTCTCTTTTGATCTTTCTTACTTGAGGCAGATGCTATTTTTCAAGCCAAATCTTCCTTGTTAGAAAGCAAGATGCAAAGCTAGTGACAGTTCCTGTCATATGTCTAAAGGCAGACCAAACGATTGTTGGAATGCCAAACCTAAATGGTTCAGTGACCTTCAAAGAAATGTAGTTTCTGTACAGGCTGAGAGAATGTTTTTCATCAAGTCATACTCCCCTAAGTCCCATCCTCTAACGTGATTGCTTCAGAGAGAAGTGCTTTGGATTAGAACGTTAATTGTCGAAAGGGATTCTAAGAAATAGTTATGGAGATAGAAGTCAGAAAATCTTATGGCTTTGGCTGTTTTATTAAACATCTTTATGACAAATTTTCTCATGCTATGGAAAAAATCATTGACCTACTCTGAAGAGACCAGTGTGAAAAATTAATAATTGTGAAAAGCTTTGAAAATGTTAAATAAAGTATCCTTACGGAAAGAAATCATACCAATTCCCAATATTTAAAGCAGCCTCCACTACAATTCAGAAACTGTAGATTCTGTACCTCTGGTGTCCTGTCAGTCCTGGAGTTTAGGCTGATATATCTCTCGGTTGAGTTGCCCATGAACAATCTGTTGTCTTCAGGCAGACAAGAAACATATCTCAGTGTCTTTGCATTCTGGATTCCACTAGTCCTTCTGGTAGTCCAAATGCTTGAAGCCAGAAAGAACAATGGCTGGTCTAAGAGGAAAAGAAAACTTCCTAAAAAAAAGAACATCCATCTAATCTCCATCATTTACTAGTTTTGTTGACAATGAAATTCTCCATACATTTCTAATTATAGCCTGCGAAAGATTTCCTTAAACTCTTTATAAATATAAACTGTTATAAATATAAAAAAAGAAATAGCCAAAATAGCCAACAAACATTTATTGAGAGCTTATTATCCTATCCGTTTTGCAGTAGGTACTCACAGGAGTATTTATATATGGAAATTGGGGTAGAGTAAGTAAATGGAAAATTAAGTTGTAAATTTAAACATTTTTTTCTACAAACATTTCCTCCTCTTAATCACTGTAATATTTTATAATAGCATCTCCCTTTAGATTCCAAGCAAATATTTCACTCTCCTGGTGCCAGAGTGTTACTTCTTCATTAATTTAGTAAAGTTTTAAAAAATTATTGAGCTCCTCTTATGTATGTATTGGAAACCATGAAAAGTACGGGAGAAGCAGATAGGAATGAGACATGCTCTATGTCCTGCATCTGATTGGAAAGATAGACACATGCACAAATATCCATGAATAAAAAAGATACATCATTTAATATAGTTACAAAGGAAGCATGTTGAGGACACAGTTGAGGGATTAATTAAGTTGTTACTTAGCTAATAAGGAATCCAGGTGAGCCTCCTTGTTGATCCCTTGGCAGCTTTTATGGGTAGGACTGTGACAGAGGACAGTACCAGCCCTGCATATGGTAATTGCAGGTTTTCAATTAGAAAAGGAACTTGATCCCATCCCTTGTGAACAGAAATATGATCTGGGTCTAAAAGTTAAACTAACTGTGTTCAACAATACTGAATCCCATACTATGGAGAATCTGAAAGCAAAATATTTAGAGATATAGGTATTTTCCATTTAGTGCACATTTAAGGGAAATAAAACAGTAAAGCAACAAAGTTCTGATACTGACAACATTTGCCGTTGACACTGTGACTCAAGGTTAATTGTCTGGTTCATGTTTCTCTGACTACTAGACTTAGAATCAAGAGGTTGACTTGGAGGTTAAAAAAAATCAAAAATTGGAAGAAAGCATTCAGTGAGTTGACTTAAAGACACTTCTTCCTCCCTTTTTAACACCCTTTATAACATTGTTACTTTTTGTATAAAATTATTAGTCTATACACCTGTATTTCCTTAAAATTTGCTTTAAATAAATTTTTATCAAGAGTATTTTTAAAGAAGCTCTTATTCTCTTCCGAATACATGCTCTGAATACTTGCTGCTAATCTCTTCTTTCTCCGGGATTAGCTTTCATCAGTTTTCGCTGAACCCTGAGTCTGCTCTGTCTCTGAACGTGCTATTGGGCTTCTCTTTCTGTCTCTGTCTCCCTCAGAGGCTATTACAGTGGGAAAGTCTAGTCTTTTAAGTGGTAAGATTTCTTCTTTCTTTTCCTGGGGAAAAATATTCCACAAATTATTCTACAAATACAAAGACTTTTTGACTACTGTAAAAACTACCTTATGTAAGTAAATCCATAGGACTAGATAGGCTTAAATTAGATGTGGGTATAAATGGTTTAAAACCCCAATAGTAGCCTTGTCATTGCCATAATTCTTCAGGTGATATTGCATTACCTTTAAGACAACCTGAAGTGATACTAATAAAAATGACTGATGATTCTGTGAGTGAAAAATTGTGGAAAGTTACTGTTAACAGAGATCAAGTGGTCCTAAAATTGTAATTATATATATTTTTACATATCATTATAAGCCACTGACAATGTTTTTTGTGCTCCTGTTTCCAGCTCTAAAAATTAGTAAGGATTTAAAACTAATGTCCTCTACAATGTATTTCTGTTGGCTTAACAGAAGCCAACAAATGTTACAGAAATATTTCACTAGAATATACAGACAAAGGAGTTACTCTTATAACACATGGGATAGTTGATTACTATTTTTATTATGAAGGTGAACTGAGGTTTTCAGTAGAAACTTTGTTTCTCAAGGATCTCTTCTGGTTGTAAACAAAAGATTGCTTCTTATTGGGATCTAAGATGAACACAGATTTCCCTAATGAGTAAAAACTTACTGTAATTTCAATATGAACAACATCACCAGGATGTAAGCTCTGGACATCAGGGACCACATCTGTTTTGCTCGCCACTGTATCCCCAGTGCCTACCACAGTGTCCAACTCAGAGCAAGTGCTCAGTTAATATTTGTTGACTTTTTAACAAGTGCAAGTCAAATGTCTCCATGACTGAATAAGTCTAGGAGTGATATTGTTTAACTCTTCCACACCCAGAATCAGATAAACTGCAGCCAATAGGGGTTTGGTTCGCACACATATTTGGCGTTCGTGAATTATGAGTGATAGAATGGGGGACACAATGAGACACAATATAACACAACCCTTGCTTCATGTTGCTGAAATTTTAGCATAGAAGACAGACTATGAAGACAAAGATAAAAAACAGAGCAGATCAAGAAAGTAATGGGAGATATTTTATATAGAGTGTTTAAGAAAAGATTCTAGGAGAGGTTAAACACAAAAGAAGACTTGTATTCAGTGAAGAAGCAATAAGTGAAAAATTGGAGAAAGGTCACAGTAGTCAGAGGGACTAGTGTGCAGAGCACTTGAAGTAGGAATAAGTTTGGCAAGTCCAAAGAACAATAAACAGGCTGGTGTGGTTGGAATGGACTGAATCAAGAGGAAAGAGATAAGACATGGCTTCAGAAAGCAGGCCAGAGTGAGATCATATAATACCTTTTTGGTTTTGAACACAGAGATGATGCAATATCACTTTTTAAAATTTATTTTTGTCATTTTATTGAGGTCACATTGGTTTATAACAGTGTGTAAATTTCAGGTGTATATCATTATACTTCAGCTTCTGTATAGACTGCATCGTGTTCACCACCAAAAGTCTAGTTTCCATCTGTCACCATATACATGTGCTCCTTTACCCCTTTTGTCCAGTGGTAGGGGATGGATGTGATAGGGGTAAGATATTTGAGGTCCAATTGTAAGCACTAAGTTGAGCCCTGCATCTGAATTCAAGGATAAGACAAAGCAAGTCTCCAATGTAAGGCCCAGCCTTAAAATGAAGTGTGGTTTGGAATTTAGCAGGTGTTTCAATCCACTTCAGGCACTTACGGGTCTACTTATAATGAAAAAGGCACAGGTATCTGTAGCTCTGTTTTCAATACTTTGAACTTACTTAAATTCTTTCTTGTGTATTGCAATAACTTCTCTACAATAGCCAATGGATACTCAAAGGACTCTTGTGTTGAATCATCTGGGACTCCAGTAGTTGGAAATGAAAGGAAAAACTGCTCTCCCGATACTGAGAATGTGTTTTGCCTTCGGGATATAGGCATACGAATGGTCCGTCTGATAACTTTGTTATTGCTCCAAACTTTCAATTAGGTTTTGCTCCAGTCTATGATTGGAATCATGACTGTCACATGACCTCCCTAGACAAAGGTTAATAAACTGCCTGGAGAGTTGATCTTCAGGGATCTCCTTATTCTTGCTTTCCTGACTCAGTCTATATGGACCTCTCCCATAATGCAATTAAAATCATTAAATAATACATACCAGGAAAAATAAAGTTCACAATGCACATGCAGATTTTCAACAAAAAGCAGCATGGGTATCAAGTGTTTTGGCTTCTTTCCCAGCTCAGCGATGATTAGTGAAGTCATGTGTAGAAAATTTTTGCAGTGCACAAAATTTCTGAAGCTGTTGCTAAATCAAAAATGAATGCAAACAATGTGTGGTTTGCAAAGCTTTAATTAGTTCAACCAGAAGAATGACTATTTGAATTGATATGACAGGACCTTTGGGTGACTACTTTTAAATTGTGATAGACCAATCCTGTTACATCATTAAATAAATTATCTTAATCTATAAAATTTAGAAAAATGGAGGCTTAAAGTTAGAATTGCAGCATTCAATCACTCAATTCAGCAATCATTGAGTACCTTCTCTGTACAAAATTTTGTTCCTAGTTAATACATGGACTACTCATATATTGATTTGGATAAAGTGGTATTTCTTGGTAATACATTACAGTTGATCTTAGGGGTGACATAGACCTGAGTCAATGCTGCTAACATTCAGAGCTATTCTTTTGCAATACATTTAATTTGACAAAATCTCTCCAAATAATCTCCCATTCTTACCAGCTCTTGCCACCAGAAGAGGGACTGAAGACCACTTTAAAAGATCATCGCTAAGGAAAGACACATATGAAGGACACGTGAGTGACATAGAAGAAGATTTTGATTAATGAAAACACATATTAAAAATATAGAATGTTATAAATATGTAACTTCACAAATTAATTTGAAGTTTAATACAGTTATAAACAAAATTCTAATGGGAAAATTTTCAGGAAACTTACACTCCTCTCTCTGTGAGAGGAGGGAGGTGCATATCAACTGAATAAATGTATCAGCATGGTTATTTTATATAGTGATTTTATTTTATACAGTGATTGGTACCATGAGGAACATAAGAGGAGAGGTGATACGATAAAAGAACAGCTTGGTGGGGAGAGTAGGTCACTGTTTAGACTGGTGCTCACGACTGGTCTCCCTGAGATGACTTTGAGCTGAGAATCCGATGACAAAAGTGATTGTTCTTCACTCTACATTCATTCAAAGCAGTTGTGGTCAAATTAATATTTATGCACCCAGCAAAAAGACAATTTTCCCACTATGCCTTCAGAACATTCTATTTCATATTTACATGTGATGTGAATTTGCCACATTAAACACTGAAAACAAACATTCTTTAGAAAGCCATTTGGGAGCAACTGTTTTGTCTTCTAAAATAATCCACTGATTATCCAATGACTCAAATCCTTAACTCTGTCAATTATTGTTGTCTGGCCTTGTGCAAATGTTCAAACTCTCTGTCCCCTTGTTTCTTTATTTGCGAAATGGGACTATAATATAATACCTATTTGTGGTAATCAGAGTAATGCCTCTCTAAGGATTTCCATGTCCTAATCTTAGGAACCTGAGAAGATATTATGCCACCATGGCAAAGGGGAATGAAGGGTATAGGTGGAATTAAGGTTGCTAATCAACAGACCTTAAAATGGGGAGATTACTCTGAATTATCCAGATGGGCACAATGTCCACAAGGGTCCCTAAAAGTGGAAGAGGAAGACAAAAGAGAGAAGGAGATGTGATGAGGGAAGCAAGGTTGGAGTGATGCAATAAGAAGACTCAACCTGCCATTGCTGGCTTTGAAAATAGACGTGTGCCATGATCCAAGGAACGTGGTCAGCCTCTAGAAAGTGGAAAAGGTAAGGAGATGTATTCCCCCCTAGAGCCTTCAGAAATGCACCAGCCTTTCTGACACCTTGATTTTATCCCATTGAAACCTGCATCAGACTTCTTGCCTCCAGAACTGTAAGATAATACACTTATGTTGTTTTGAACCATTAAGTTTGAGGTAATTTGTTACAGGAGAAAATTAATATACTCTCTGACAACATGATTTTTGTGAAGACCAAGTTAGATAACTTATTGGAATGTATTGGAAATTACTTTGGAAATATTTTAATGTTCAACATGTAACAATTATGTTAGAGACAACAACAGTAAGTTGAGAATGTGTATTATATAGCATTCAAGGAGAGTGGAGGAATGGAATGTGTCCATGCTTTCCATCTATCTAGGGAATTTCCTAAGATGGACTCCATGCATCTTTCAGTCTGAAGTACTGCTGTAGTCAACATTGTACCTAGGATCTACTCCTACCTTCAACAGACATCCTGTCCTAGGAGAGTAATCCATTCTCCTAATGAGAATTTGGTTTGAGCATAAGAAGTGAGAATAAGTCAATGATAAAACAGCTTACTTTAGTAAGAAAGTAAGAAAAGGATATTTTTTTAACCTCTGGATATAGTTCTAGTCTGCATATTGTATGTGGAACTTCTTCAGCCACGAGCCTGAAGATGAAGCCAACACTGTTGTTGGCATAGTAAAGAGATGGGAAGAACCTGAGAACTCAGTTTGTTGCAAAGCAAAAGATTCAACCAACTTCCAGTAATGCCATCTCATAAACGTCTTTACTGTTTGAGCCAGGTTGCAGCTAAAAGCATCCTTACTGATGTTACTGCCAAGACCAGCTGGCCTTTGTGTCTGTCCACAGGGGTACTTTCCACAGATTTCCTTTGACTGCAAATCTGATACCCATTGACCATATCTGGCATCACACTTAGCCCATGTTTACTGGGTTTACTGTGCAGGTGAGTAGGTGGCAAGTGTGGCTTACGATTTTGAGAAACCACATGAGATGGTCCTTAATGTCAGCTGGCAGGCTCAATTTTGTTTACTAGATGCTTTCATTTGTGGATTGGAGAGTTTTAAAATGCTACGTCAACTAAGAAGCTCTTCCAAGATAAATTAGAAAAAGGATGCCTATGGATATAGCAATAACACATTTATTGTAGTGTTTCAAAGGACATTCTAGAGGGATGGGAAATGTGACTTCCCTTTTTATATACCATATGGATTTGCGAACTGTGCATTTTTAGACCCAATTATATCACTATGCTTTTTATGTCCAAGACAAATTCAGTACTGCTCTTTCATGTTTAGATCCACACTTCATAACCAACAACCATAGCAGTGCTAGCCACTTGGGACATCTGAGTGAAATCATACCCAAAAGGAAAAAAAAAGCACCTAGCAAGAAAGAAAAAGGGTGATGAGATAAAGAAATCTGGATTTCACACAAAGATAAAACTCCTTTTGAAAGTAATCAGATATATCCTTTGACCTTTAATAAAGATACAAATCCAGAAGTAATAAAATAAGAATGGGATAAAAGTTTGGAATTCTGTCCCTGCTGAACTGTGAGACTGGGACAATGCACTCTAGGTCTTCATTTCTTTACGTAACAGAGTGAGTGAAATCCAAATCTAATATGTCCTTTTTGTGTGTGATGTTCCAAGGCCTCTTAGTCTGCACCTCTCTGTGGTCAAACCCCAAGCAGACTAGCTTCCACTGGAGGAGTGTGGCACACCAGTGCATGTGTATGCTGCTTTGCTGCAGCTCAGACAGCCATACCACCAGGACGTGTGGCTGGCAGAGCCACGATCAGGATTGTGCTTGGCATGAGCATCAATTTGAGCAGAAAGCTCTGCTTTGGAGATTTGCATTTGAATTTCTCAAATTTTGTGTCTCTGATTCACAGTATTCCACTGGATGCAGAGGAACTTCACACTCAACAGAATCTCTAGAATAAGTCAAATTTGATGAATTATGTAAGAAATAGTCTTTTCAAATAAGTTTCTTCATACTTAAAGCTATAAGGCCAACCAGCACTCAGAGAGATTGGTTAGTTTTTCTTTCCTTTTACATTTATAAAAGTTGCAACCAAGATACAGCTTCCTCACATGACACATTACCTTTAAAAGGAGTTACAGAAATTGTGGGATATATATAATGGAATACTATTAAGCCTTAAAAAAGAAGGAGATCCTGCTATTTGCAACAAAAAGAATAAACCTGGAAGACAGCATGCTATGTGAAATAAACTAGACAAAGAAAGAATAAAAACTACATGACCTCACTTATATGTGGAATCAAAAAAAGTTGAATATACAGAAGCAGAGAGTAGAATGGTGATTACCAGGGGTGGGGAGGCAGGGGAAATGGGGAGATGTTCATCAAAGGGCACAACGTTGCAGTTATGTTGGATGAATAAATCTAGAGATTTAATGTGCAGTATGATGAGTATAGTTAATAATGCCATATTGAATATTGAAAATTTGCTAAGAGAGTAGATTTCAGGCACACTCATCACAGTAAAAGATAACTACGTGAGGAAAAGGTATGTTAATTAGCTTGACTGTAGTAATTATTTAACTGTGTGTGTGTATATCAAATCACCATGTTGTATACCTTAAATATATACAATTTTATATTTAAAAAAATAAATGCTTCCAATTTAAAAAAATGAAAATAAACAATAAAAGGAGAGTCAGGACTACAGAACACATAGGCCTAATCACACTTAACACCACTTCCTCTGTGTCGCTTCAGGGTTGACGCCGAGTGACGCTGCGAAGCTGCCCTGACATAACCAGGAGAGGAGGAGGAAGGGCTGCCACAGGGCCTGCTGTCTCAGCTTCACTCAGCTGATTTCGTGTGTTTAAGTCACAGGTAAGTGTTATCCAAGCATGTGAGATTATTCTTCCTGGTTGCCCTCTTCGGTCTATGATAAAGTTGTATGGCATAACTTACTTGAGCTTAGAACGCCCAAGAAGAGATATTGGCTCCACCATTTGTTAGATGAGCAACTTCAGGCAAGGTACTTCACCTCTCAGTTTTCCTATCTGTGAAACTATAGTAATGATAGTGTGTTCTTTCCAGACTTTCTTGAAGATAAAGTAAGATAATCCACATACAGTGCTAGGCTAAAGGCCTGGCATATGTATTTATCCCTCAATAAATGTTAACTTCTATTACTACCTAATTACCTAATTTGGTGGCATGTAAGTGATAACATTTTAGTATGAGGATAAAATGCTGTCATGTGTGCTTGAGACAAGAAATACGTGACATACTGCTATAGGTGACGGAAACAGAATCATAGAATATCAGCACCACAAAGGCTACATTTACAAATTGGTGAGAGCTTTAGGTAGGAGAGACTAAAGTGGTATTTTTATACCAGATTTTGTATTATTTTAGGGTAAAAAAATCTAAAGTCCAAGCATTCAATTTGAAGTCTACTGTTTAAAGGTCTTTATAAATACAGACACACCTCAAAGATATTGCAGGCTCAGTTCCAGACCACCACAATAAAGCTAATATTGCAATAAAGTGAGTCACTAACTTTTTATTTTCCCAGTGCATGTAAAAGTTATGTTTACACTATACTGTAGTCTATTAAGAGCACAGTAGCATTATGTCTAAAAAAACAGAGCACACACTTTAATTTAAATAGACTTTATTGCTAAAAAATACTAACCATCATCTGAACCTTCAGTGTGTCATAATCTTTTTGCTGGTGGAGGGTCCTGCCTTGATGTCGATGACTGCTGACTGACCAGGGTGGTGGTTGCTGAAGGCTGGGGTGGCTGTGACAATTGCTTAAAATAAGACAATGAAATTTGCCCCATTGATTGACTCTTCCTTTCATGAACAATTTCTCTGCAGCATGTGATGCTGTTTGATAGCATTTTACCCACAGTAGAGCTTCTTTCAAAATTGGAGTCAATCTTCTCAAACCCTGTCACTGCTTTATCAACTAAGTTTATATCATATTTCTAAATCCTTTGTTGTCATTTCAACAATCTTCACAGTATCTTCACCAGGAGTAGATTTCATCTCAAGAAACCACATTCTTTGCTCATCCATGAGAAACAATTCCTCATCCATAAGTTGTATCATGAGATTGCAGCAATTAAGTCACGTCTTCAGGCTCCACTTCTAATTCTAGTTCTCTTGCTATTTCCATTGCATCTGCAGTTACTTCCTCTACTGAAGTCTTGAACCACTCAAAGTCATCCATGAGGGTTGAAATCAACTTCTTCCAAGCTTATGTAAATGTTGATATTTTGACCTCTTGAGATATCACTAACCACAAATGTTCTTAATGGCATCTGGAATGGTAAATACTTTCCAGAAAGTTTTCAGTTTACTTTTCCCAGATCCATCTGAGGAATCACTATCTACGGCAGCTATAGCCTTAAAAATGTATTTCTTAAATAATAAGACTTGAAAGTCAAAGTTACACCTTGATCCATTGGCTTCAGAATGCATGTTGTGTTAGCAGGCATGAAAACAACACTGATCTTGTTGTACATATGCCTCAGAGCTCTTGGGTGACCAGGTGCTTTGCCAATAAGCAGTAATATCTTGAAAGGAATCTTTTTTTCTGAGAATCAGGTCTCAACAATGGGCTTAAAAGATTCAATAGACCGTGTTGTAAACAGATGTGCTGTCATCCAGACTTTGTTGTTCCATTTCTAGAGCACAGGCAGAGTAGATTTAGCATAATTCCTAGGGGCCCTAGTGTTTCAGAATGGTATATAAGCATTGGCTTCAACTTAAAGTCACCAGCTGCATTAGCCCCTAACAAGAGAGTCAGCCTTTCCTTTGAAGCTTTGAAGCCAGGCGTTGACATTTGCTCTCCAGCTATGAAAGTCCTGGATGGCATCTTCTTCCAGTAGAAAGCTGTTTTGTCTACAGTGAAAGTTTGTTGTTTAGTGTCGCCACTTTCATTAATCATCTTAGCTGGATCTTCCGGAGCACTTCCTGCAGCTTCTTCACCAGCACTTGCTGCTTCGCCTTGCACTCTTATGTTGTGGAGACGGCTTCATTCCTTAAACCTTGTGAACCGACCTCTGCTGGCTTCAAACTTCTCTTCTGCAGCTTCGCCACCTCTCTCAGCCTTCACAGAATTGAACAGAGTTAGGATCTTGCTCTGGATTAGGCTTTGGCTTAAGGGAATGTTGTGGTTGGTTTGATCTTCTAACTAGATCACTAAAACTTTCTCCATATCAGCAACAAGGCTGTTTCGCTTTCTTATCATTCATGTGTTCACTGGAGTAGTATTTTTAATTTCTTTCAAGATATTTTCCTTTGTATTCACATAATGACTAATTGTTTGATACAAGAGGCCTAGATTTGGCCTATCTTGGCCATCGACACGCCTTCCTCACTAAGCTTAATCATTTCTAGCTTTTGATTTAAAGTGGCAGATGTGCGACTCTTCCTTTCACTTGAAGACTTAGAGGCCATTGTAGGGTTATTAATTGGCCTAATTTCAATATTGTTGTGTCTTAAGGAACAGGGAGGCCCAGCAGAGGGAGACAGATGGGGGACCGATGAGTCAGAGCAATAGTCAGAACATTTATCGATTAAGTTCGCTGTCTTATATGGGTGCGGTTCATGGTGCCCCAAAACAATTACAATAGTAACATCAAAAATCACTGAGCATAGACCACCATAACAAATATAATAATAATGAAAAAACTTGAAATGCTGTGAGAGTTACCAAAATGTGACACAGAGACACAAATTGAGCAAATACTGTTGGAAAAAATGGTGCTGATAGATTTGCTGGACACAGGGTTGCCACAAACCTTCAATTTGTAAAAAAGGCAATATCTGCAAAGCATAATAAAGTGAAGTGCAATAAAATGAGATATCCCTGTGTTCTGCCTCAAAGAGACAATAATAGACAAAAATAGCCTTTAGGAGTCTCTTGCTGACTCAGCCAGACTAGACTTATAACTCAAAGGGAAGCATGCCATCATTTATTATAATTTGCTTCCTCTAACTTCTTCAGTCTTCATCGTCATCATGAGCCTTACATATGGTTTTCTAAAGCCAGCGTCTATGCAGGTCTTGAAGACGTATCCTGCCATAGTCCATCTTTAACACTATTCTCCTCTAAGCTCTATTCCACTTGTGAAATTGGCAATATTTGATACCTCAAATCAGCAGCATGTTTTGATTAAATTTTTGTTGATAAATACCAGTGTCATGAAGCCCTATGAGTCCTGGAACCTGGCATCTATGGGGCTGTGCTAGGGGCTGGGTACCCAATAAGTGTGGTGTGGTTCCTTCTCCACAGAATTCACACGCGGCTAAGGAGAAAGAGGTATCCAAGGAAGGGCATCAATATAACATAAGATGTGCTGAATAGAATGAAGGGTAAATGTCCCGGGGACCCAGAGAGGGAGCAGTTTACTCTTTCTGGGAGGTGGAGGAGGAAGTGTGAGAATGCCACAAGGACACAATCTATCTCGAGTCAAAGACACATAAAAGAGAAACTTGATCAGACCACGTGGGAGGAGGAGAGTACGCTTTCCTCAGAAACCGGATGTGCTGCCTGCTTCCCTTTCCCTGGCCCTGAGTTACGCAGACTCTGACTTAGGCAAAGGGGGTTAATTCTCAAGGGATTCTGCTCCAGGAACATTAGGAAGCCTTCTCCCAGTCAAAACAGTTCCCGACTCAGTTCAGACTCAGGTCATGAGTTCTTCTGAACAAAATCTTTACTCTATTTTCAGGAGATTCCTTTGAACTAAATCTCTTGAAATGCCAATGCCTCTGTGCGAGGGCATTTTGCTGCATATGCTATGCTGGTGCATGTTGACTCTGGAGGCACACTGTCTGGCTCAGCACTGCCTGGCTTAGGGACTTTGAGCAAGTTGCTTAACCAGTTTCTGTCTCAGTCCTTCATCAGTAAAATGCAGAGAAGACGGTAGTATCACTCGGGGTTGGGCAAGGATGAAAGGTGTAACACCCTTAAAGCAGAGTGCCTGGCACACAGTAACTTCTCAATGGTCTTTTTATCATCATTCACACAATTTCATGTCATTGAATTTACTCTTTGAGGAAAGGGAAAAGCAGAAGGACAGGTAAGCTTATTTCACAATGCTGCCTACGGCCAGCCTGGGAAGAGCACTTGTTTCCATGAAAGATGATGATAATGAAGACAACAATTGTGACAGTTATTTTAAAATTCTTATCGCTCTGTTATATATTTAATCAAAATGGGAAATGTCATGTCAGATAATAATTCATCATGAGTCTGATGACAAGTGGCTCAGAGCATCTCTATCAAGTGAATACTAATACATAATAAATTCTTTAAGTCACCAGATAAGGATCCTTATATTACAATTCCTGCATTTCTAAATTTGTTTACCTTTGTGAACTCTCAGCATATTTGACCATTTCACGTCAAAATGACCTCACTGGTGTCCTAGGCTTTGTGTGGACCAAAAAACGTGCAAGAAAGGGCTCTCTGTCTCTGGAGCTCCCAACCACTGTGCTGTCTTTGCCATATGGATCGAGTACAAGTCTCTGGGCTTTCCAGGAAGAATGATTCAATATTTCGATCTAACGGTAGACCTTTCTTCAACCTTAGACATATGGCCTTATCTGGCCAAATATTGTCTCTTCTGAATAGGCCAGCCTGCAGCTGCAAAGATCTCTAGAGCTATTGCATCCTGGATGGCATGATGTTTTGTGGTTGACCATAGCTAAACAGAATTCTCAGCTGCTGAGGCCACAAACTCAGTTATTGACTAATTCTGGCTTGACACAAAAATTAGCACTTTACACTAAAAAGCCTCATCATGGTGCTACTGAGGGTTTCGTGTATCTGAGTTGATTCCCAAGCACTTAAACAATTTTGTAAAACAATTGAGAGAGAGATATGCTTCCTAATATAGTAAAAATAACCTTTAGTCATCATTTTCCTTGTAATTATAGAAATATGTTTCTAAGTTATATACAATGTATATATATATTATTAAAATGAGACATTTAAACAAATGATAGAAATTGTCTTTTGAAGAAGTCAATAGTTTCTCTTTCCTTTGCAATTCTACACTTACTCCATTTCTTGAAATGTTTTTGAAATTTCTATTTGGGAGGTACTTTTCATAACAATTTTCTAGGCATATTTATAACAATTTCCCATTTATACCTTGACCAAAATTAAATTTTATTACTCACTTACATTCTTTCATTTAGCCATTCATTTATTCTCTTACTTAACAAATCTTGATGCAGCCTTCTAGGTGCCAGGCCCAAACTGAGCACTGAAATTATAGAAATCAAGATCTAGATGCTCTTACCCTTATAGAGGGATGAGCTAGCAAGAGTATTGAAAGGGTCTATTTCTAGAATAAATCCCACTCAAAGGACA
The DNA here is from genome assembly GCF_020826845.1 of Diceros bicornis minor. NCBI lineage: Eukaryota > Metazoa > Chordata > Mammalia > Perissodactyla > Rhinocerotidae > Diceros > Diceros bicornis. Next base: position 53,975,631 of record NC_080762.1, on the reverse strand, counting down.
ATGTGCTACAACTGAGAATATTCAGATAAATTTACCTTTGAAACTGAAGTTGATTCCATAAATTTAATCCCAGGGAGCAGTCCTAGTTAGGAATACCCAAACAGTATACCTTCCCAGGGTGACAATTTTGAACTTAGTAAATAAAGTCTGGAATTTTTGCTTAAAACAAGTACTATTTCTTTATAGCTGTATTCCACTTTTATACATGCGTATTTGTCCCGAGAAACGTGCATAACTTTAAAGCCCAAGTGATCTTCACACATCTTCTGGGGCATAGAACGAATAAATCACATTTTCTTCGTTTATGTGGTAGTACAAGTTAAGGGACTTACCCCAAAGGATAAACAAGTCTATGATGAAACTAAAAATACAGTGTAAATATCCATCTGCAAAATATGTCTGGTTCTTACACCAAAGTTCACAAAACTATCAGACTATCTGGATAAATTAACCAGATCCTCATCAATTTGTTATATGGTGTCATAGGTAATCTTCCATCAGCTTTATTGTTTCAAAAAATGAAAACTATAACTAACGTTTATTGAAAATTAATGTTAATTAAGATATGTAGTTAGAGATCAACATTGGTAGGTTAGCGCACATGTTAATCTTTGGGGAGGAATTTAAATTATACATTCCAAATAAGATATTCTACCACTTAGAACACCCACTGAACAAGAGCTTCATGTTTGAATGTGCTTGTGAATCCTGGGGCATAAGGGATGAGGAGGTGGATCTCATTAAAATACAGATTCTTATTCTGTGGGTGATCTATTGCCTCTGAGCTCTCAGCCCACTCTTCTACATTCTGTGTTTACCAGATTTGTCTATAGTAGGCTCTGCCTATAGAGCACAAAATGCAGACTGCAAGGAGGAAGGAAGAAGAGCTCCTTCCTTTTTGCTTCTTTTGGATTTTCTGCCTGCTTTGTGCTCCTACGAATGTCATTTTAACAATATGATTTCACACTGGCAGCAGTATTTCCTTTCTGTAGCAGCAGCTAAATCCAATTTGAATTTTCTGGCATTTGTTGCACCAGCCTCATTGCCTCGCCATCTCATCCTGCTACAGAAAACCCGCACTAGTCCGGAAGAGTTCCCCACTCAAAAATCTGATTTTCAGATTCAAGGGTCCCCTTCTCTGAACTGAGATGTGAGCACCAGTTGTTCAGTTGCCTTTCCTAGGGGCTGTGGTTCCCAATCCAGTGGGCCCCTCCTCCAAGTTCAGAGTCACCAGCATCTGCTGACCAACACTCTTTTTCCATTGGTTTGGATTTCAACTCCATGGAGCCTCTCCATGTCCCCAGTATGTAATAATTCCAACCAGCCCTAGGAGCAAGAGACACTTCTACAACTGTTACATCCATAATACTTTTGTGTTTTCTTTTAGTCTCTTTTAGTTATCTTTATAACAACTTTAATTGTAGTCAAATATTAATATTAAATTCTATATGTTAAAATGACAGATATGTCTTCTATCTATCTACTGGACCTCAATTGATATAGTATGCCTGAGATAGGCCTCGATATTCTGCATGTCTAACAAGCTCTCAGGTGATTCTAATACTTCTGGTCCATATGTCACACTTTTGTGAAGCAATGCAGCTGGGAGACTTATGAGACTTCTTAGTATGTGGCATTTACATATATATCAAATGGTAAAAGTGAACAATGAACATTTGTAAGTCCAAAGATTAACAACATTTGTAAATACTAATGAATGCCTTAAATGAAGTAGCTACTCCCAGTATAGACACCCTGCGATGAGAACAATATAGGCATATTGAGAAGTATCTTCAAGTCTTGAGAGAAGAGAAATCCAGACCAACTCAGAGCAGAAGTCACTCTCTGACATGGCACTTGTTTCATATGGAATGTGTGTACAGGTGGGAATATATTTGTGAGTGAACTGTGTTTTAGAGGGACTTAATTTGAAAACTGGGAAAAATAAACTGCTGACTGCCAAATTCTTGAGCTGCTAAACCTGATGGTTTGAAACACCATCAGCATTTATATTTTTGCGCCAGTGATGTACTTGGTAGAGTCTTTCAGAACCAAATACGTAGAGATTTAAATAACTAAATAGGATTCCAAAGTATATACAATATGATATATTGAGAAATAACTGCTTAGTTGATAGGAATAGGACATGTTTGAAATCTGGCCCCAAGACGGATCATCAGAACCCAGAAACACCTAGTACTGGCTTCTGATTAAACCTGGCAAACTGAACAAATTCAGGAATGTGCTAGGAATGCCATGTACTAGTCATAAGAGAGTAAGTTAATAAGAGGCATGAGTATGAATGATTCCACAGCAAAATGCACTCATAACCCAATCCAGTAGGTTAATTGTTTGTACCTTGCTACACCAGGCTGACTGCACATAGTCAGTATTGCCAAGTCATCTCAGAACACCCAAGAATGACCACAGAGATATAGAGACACACTATCCCATGATAAAAGGAATGGGTTTAGTTTCCCCAAAGAATTGAACATGACTGTCACCCCAATGAGGTGGTTATAGAGCTTGAGGACCTACTTCCTATATGGCTGATGCTGCCTTTAACTATAATACAGTTATATCCTTAATATACATTAAAAGAATTAATATGATTTATTTGTGACTTTTATCATCTTTCCTCAGTCAATTATACTTGTGGCAACTACATAGTATTCAAGAATGTAGGCATTCCTAAAATTTAGACATTCATTCAGTAAATCTACAAAAAATTTTGATTAAAGAACGGCAATCTAAATATTTGTCTGGAGAACTAGGTAGGTCATTTAAGAGTTTGTATGCCTTAGCAGGGATCTGAAGTCACTGAACACACCTTACCAGTCTATGAGGCTGTTGTTTATCCATTTTACCAAGTCATGAGCCTGGTACCTGGGAAATAGTAAACTTGCAATAACTAAGCTTTGAAAAGTAGTGAAATATGTATTTAATGAGTTGTGAATCACCCTAGTTCAAGGAATGAGTGTTCTGTAAGGTAACTGGATGTTGGTGATCTTAAGGAGTAGTACCTTGGCATAATGGACCCCAGGGAATTAGTTCCGTTGAACTCAACTTCCACTGAAATCTATTGGTGATGGTGACCAGGTTAGAAGACTAAGACAATTTGGAAGAGAATATCTCTCTCAGGAAAGATGACAGAGAGACTGGAAATGAATAAATATGACTTTAGAAGAATAATTTCATAGCAAATTAGAGGAGAAAGGCATTGTGCATTAGATCACTTGAAGGAATTGTACTTGCAATTCAGATAATTGTCCGGTTTCTCAAAACATTTTGAAATATGGAATTGCCTACTTCACAAAATGGTCCATTTCATTGTTGATCATTTCTAATTCTTAGAAAGATTTTCCTTATAGAAGTCAAAATATATCTCCTGGTAATCTTGGGTACTAGTTCTGCTGGCTAGAGCAACTCAAAGCCAGCGAGTCTTTCACTTGGCAGCCTGTCAATATTTGAAGACAGCTATGAAGTTTTCTGAATTTTTCTCTCCTCTCACTGACTCACTGCTGGTACCCTCTACCAAAGAACATGGTTTCTGAATCTTTCTCCACCTTGGGGAACAAATTTTGCTTCATCAGTCTGTTTTCTAAGGTTTAGTGCCATCCCCAAACTGACTGGAACACTGAATTTCTCAGACATGTAAGCTAAACATGAGATTGATATCTTTTCCCTGAGACATTTTTTAAAATGCTACAACTCCCTCGTATTCATCTTAATTTAGCATGTCATGCAAAATGGATGGAAGTAAGGATGGAGGAACATTTTGGCTTACTGTTATCATAAAACTCCGGAAACTGTTAGGTGAACTCGATTTAGTTTGTGAAAATTAGGTGTTTACATGCAGCTCATATTCTTAACCTAAAGATAGCATTTTACATGTATTCTAGGTCTTTAGCATAATTATTCAAAATAGGAAAATGGGAGACTAGGATTGAACCTAGAGTCCTCTGAAATTTCAAAAGTGAAAATTTTAATAAGATTTGTGAGTAGAATTGCTAAGAAGATTTTTATTAGTTAATCAAAGTCTTAGCAGTAGAAGATGAAAAGGATCTGTTTGAATCATAAGTCTCCATGAATGACAATTATGAGGAAGTAGCATAAAAATGTCTCAGAGGCATTGACAGTAAAGTTAAGATCTTTATGTAAAGATTTTATTAAGGTTATCATAACCCAAAGAATAAAATCTTTCTGGAATTATTAAAAATAATAGTAAAGGTGACCTATAAGATTTTGGTTATTCTAATTGCATACTTCCAACATCTCATGATTGTCTAGTATTAAGCTTTTATTTAAGTCTTTCTTTTTTGAACTACATGAAGTGGGAGACCCATCAAAAGTCCTTACACTTGCCAATCACCAAATTTCCCCAAGGCCTCTTTCATGAGTTACACCAGTGTTGCTGTTAAGCCTTAGGTATAACAGTTTGATTTTGAATATGTTTGAACTCAAGTGTCATGACTCACTCCTTCATGTAGTAAGAAAATGTCAATGAATCTGTGAAACCAGTGAATATGTATTGCTTCCTTTATGTTTGTTCTTTTGTGTCAGGGCATTTTTCTCACTTCATGGAGTTTGGAATGCCTTAATGCATTATAATAATCTCATTTGTACTGCTGTCACATTTTCAAGTGCTTAGCAAAAGGAGTTAGGATTCAGGCACAAACTGAGTTATACCAGAAAACAATATTAGTGGTTAAAACCTGGCAACCCAAAATGGATTATTTTTCAAACTCATGTGAAGCATTAATGTTGCAAACAGCATTCTAAGGATTTTCAGCATAAATTGATAATAAATCCAAAGGGGACTAAGGTCATACACCAGCCTAAACAAAGATAATTCTTCCTGTTCTCAAAGCTATTAGAGGAAATATGGAACTACAGCTGTTACATTCTGATATTTCTGCACTGAACATAAAATCCAAAACTTGGTCGTGGAAGGTTAAATATCCTTTGGGATGTGAGAAAATAGATTTTGCCCTTAGGTCGGCTCCTAAAATAGAGGCCTCAACTGGTGGTCCACTGTTCAAACATGGCTCACATGTGTCTTTTTGTGCCATTTGCAGGGAGATTCAAAGAATCTTAATTACTTGCAAATATTAAAACATTAGAGTAATTCACACATAAATACCAGGATTCTCTTCAAAAATAGGAAGATCTGGCATCATGGAACACTAATTTCAAATGCAACCATCTCTTGGAGCAGAGTAGGAATTACGTACTTTAGAGTGAATGAACCACTTAGTTGGCCATCCAGTATTCTTTAGTTATCTTACCTCCCTGTTCCTACAGGGATAGGGTAAGGGGGAAGATAGCAGAGTCAGTTACAGACTACAATGACTATGACTACAACGGGGAAGATTTTGGTTCTACCTTTAGGGAGATCAATTTTAGGATACTCAACTTTTGCACGCACTTGATTTAATTTGGTTAATGATGTTCTCTTTTTTTAATATTTTGCTATAGGTTTTTAATAAAAGAATATGGAATTTTTCTCAAATGCTCTTACTATATCTACTGAAATAATTAAATGGATTACTGTTTTACTCAGTTAATGTATTATTAAATATCTTTACTCCTAAGATAAACTATATGGATAATAATAAATTATATTTGTTATATATTGCTGCACTCAGCTGACTAAAATTTTGCTTGGGGGTATTTATGTCTATGTTCATGAGTAAGATTCCCCTGTGGTTTTCCTTTTAAAATTCCTCTTGTTGGGTTTTGATACCAAAGTAGTTCAAGTCTGTATTGTCAGGGTCCTACAGAGAAACAGAACCAACAGAATATGTGTATATTATGGAGGCCAAGAAGTCCCACAACCTATCTTCTGCAATCTGGAGACATAAGAAAGCCAGTGATGTAGTTCAGAGGCCTGAGAGCTGGTCCAAGTCTGAAGGCCTGAGAACCAGGAGCACTGAAGGCAGGAGAAGATGGGTGTCCCAGCTCAACCAGTCAGACAGAGAGCAAATTCAATCTTCCTCCATCTTTTTGTTCTATTCAGGCCTTTAACAGACTGGATGATACCCACTAGAATGCGGGAGGCCATCTGCTTTACTCAGTTCACCAATTCAAGTGCTAATCTCTTCCAGGAACATCGTCACAGACCCAACCAGAAATAATGTTTAACTAGATATCTGGCCATCCTGTGGCCCAATCAAGTTGACACATAAAATTAACCATCATAAAGTCTAAAAAAAAAAAATGAGTTGATGAACTTTCTCTCCTTTTCTATATTTAAGACTAGTTTTCTGAAAGTAGAATTTTGGAGTGAATCATTTGCAAAAACAGAATATTCTACTATTTGGTGAATATCACCAGTAACACCCTTTGTGCCTAGAGTTTTTTCTTGTGGAAATATATATTTTTTTATGAGTAAGATTAGCCCTGAGCTAACATCCGATGCCAATCCTCCTCTTTTGGCTGAGGAAGACTGGCCCTGGGCTAACATCTGTGCCCATCTTCCTCTACTTTATATGGGACGCCACCACAGCATGGCTTGACAAGCAGTACGTGGGTGCGCGCGTCTGGGACCCGAACCTGTGAACCCCAGGCCACCAAAGCTGAGCATGCGCATTTAACCACTACGCCACCAGGCTGGCCCCTGGAAATATTTTTAATAACTCAACTTCTTCAACTATTATAAGACTATACTTTGTCTTCTTTTGGCAGTTTTTTAGTTATATATGTTAGTTATCTGTTTTATTTGTTTACTTTATCTAAATAGTCAAATACATTGACTCAAAGACACATAGTTCCTTGTTACTATATTTTTAATGTCTGTAGCATCTGTATTCATGTCTCATTTTTAATTCTATTTCATTTCAAATCCTCTGTTTTTTTTCATTTTCGTAGTCAATATCATGAGAAGATAGGCAATTCATTAATCCTTTTAAAGAACCAACTATTACCTTTTTGATTTTCTGTTATACATTTGTTTTGTATTAATTAATCTCTTCAGTTTTATGAATCATTTTGTTTATTTTATTTTCTTGATGTTTTATTTTGGTCTTTTTATAACTTAGATATTTGGTTATTAATTTTCTGTGTTTTTTCTTTCATAACATCAGCTTTTAATTTTCTAGACTTCCCCCATAGTACTAATTTTAACTATATACAACTTTTCTATAAGTAGCATTTTGATCATTCAGATTTGATTAGTTATTTTAATTTTCTCATTTATGCAAAGATTATTTGGAAATATATTTCTAATATGTAAACATACAAAAATTTAACTTTTCTACTTTAATTACATTATAGCCAGACAATATAATCTCTATGATACCAAGCTACTGAAATTCATCAAAATTTGCTTTATTATTCAATATATGATCAATTAAAAAAGTTCTGCATGCAGTTGAACAGAATGTGTATTGTACAGTTGTCACATACTGTTCATTATCTGCACATGAATATCCAGTTGTTCTAGCAGCATTTTTTGAAAAGATTATCATTTCCTAATGAATTGACTTAGAACTTTTAATGAATCTATGGAGAACAGACATCTTAACAATATTAAGGCTTCTAATCCGTGATCTCAGCACATCTCTCTTTTTACTTACGACTTTGATTTTTTTTAATCAATGTTTGATAGTTTTTCACATAGAGATTCTTCATATTTTCTGTTAGGTTATATTGAAATATTTTATTTTGTGGAGTGCTATAGTAAATGGTATTTTTAAAAATTTTGAATTCTAATTGCTTATTGCTACTATGTAGATATACAATTTTTTTTATTAGATGTTATAGTCTACAGTCTTGCTAAACTCATTTATTACTTCCAGCAGATTCTTTGGATTTTCTACTGAGAAAGTTACGTCACCTCCTCTGCAAAAAAGACAGTATTGTTTATTTTTTTCTAATCTCCATCCTTCATTTTCTTTTTCTTACATTATTTTTCTAAGACTTCCGATATGATGTTAAATAAGAGTGGTGAGAGAAGATAGCCTTGCCTTATTCCTGATCAAAGAGGATTCTAAGAAAGGATTCATTCCATCACTTTTATGTGTAATGATAGCTGTAGGATTTTTGTAGACACTTTTTCTCAGGTTAAAGAAGCACTGTTGACCTCTTTCCTATCTCCCACATGAAAAGGCTTTTGTAGGGGAGATAGGTGAGGAGGAGCTGGGAGGAGTTTCTTACCTCTCTTGCGTGACTGCTGTTCCCTTCCCTTGAGTATGAATCACAATTACACTTCTTAGAGATTTTTATGAGCTTTCTGTGAGTACTTAAAAGAGTTTGTGTAAACAAAGATTACAAGAGAATGCAAACTCCTCAATATTTGTGCTTCCCAGGAGTTTTATTCTGTCCTGCCAACCTTTGTCAACTTAGTTCAACTCTCCTTACTGTTGCTGTTTGCGTCTACTCAAGGTGAGTGCACGTTCATATCTTTTCTATCCCTGAAGTCACCATCGTCTCTTCATATATTTGGGCTCAGTTGGTTTCTCTGTGACCTCAGCTCTCCAATGGTTTTGAAACAAGGTCATGATTTTGAGGCTAATCTGACTCTTTTTAAATTGTAAGCATGGGAGCAACACTCCTTCCAGCTTTCCACATCACTGGACAGAAGACAGATGTCTAGATATATTTATTATCTAGCATTTTTGGCTGTTCTCAGAAGGAGAGTTGGTTTGGTTATGTAGCCCAATAGAGTACAGATATGATAGCCCAGTGGTTCTATTGGTTTCTGTATGATCTCTTAGTATGGTGTAACATCTTCAGGACAAGCAAATCTCTCCATTTTATCAAAATTGATCACCTCAGCACAAACTTAGTATAACATTGTGATGAAAGTTCCCATAGAAAAGGCTAGAAATTAAGATGAGAATAGTCATCCAGGAAAGAAGAAAACCTCACCCTGCATTATGGAAATCACTTAATTAAAAAATAAGTTACAGTAATTTATAAATCAGTGGTTCATTCTTGAAGTATGATTCTTGAAACAGCATCACAGGCGTCAACTGTCAGAAATGCAAAATCATGAGCCCCGCTCTAGACCTACTGAATCAGGAACTCTGGACGCAGGACCCACAATCTGCATTCTAACAAGTCCTCCAGCTGATTCTGATGGCACGATAGTTTGAGAACCACCGATCTACACTCTACCCTACAATTCATAATATGCTTGAATATTTAATGAAATGGCACAGCACATGAGGAAAGTTTATTTGTCAAATTAAGAGCACATTCTCACTAGCTCTTCAACCAAGTACAGATCTTAATCAGCTTGTGCTCAAAGGCTCAAGAAACCCACACCCAGGGAGAGATCCATCTAATCTGAGTGTATAGAACAAAGTCAGTTCCATTTCGCAGTGCTCCATTTTACCTCTCTGCCTAGAATTTAGGACTTTCTCTTGCTCTGAATCTTATACCTACCTGCCCTTTAGCACAGGGCTTTCCTATGTGAGTTCCTGATTCCTCTCCTGTTCTGACCTGCTACTCACACTTGTCAACAAGGTCTGCAGGCTCTGGCCTTTGGATTCTGGCAGAACAGAAAACTGCTGAGAAAATAATCTCAATAGTTTAGCATCATAGTTTTCATAATCTGTGAAGCAGCAGAATTACTTCTTCAAATGAAATCTCACAAGAATTTCAGTCTATAAAACTGATATACGCAGAGCCGTTGTTAAAGAATGCAGTAGCAGGGTGGCAGCAGGAGTAGCAAAGGGTCACCCTTGGGTCTTCCTCTGTTCTTCATGCTCATCCCAGATGTGCCCTGCGGAAGTTAGGCTTTATGAAAGCCACTGATTGGAGGATCACTCTAAACTGGGGGTGGGTGGGGGGGGCTGGCTTGAAAACTAGAAAATCAAAACACCTGGACACTGATAACATCTCAAGCCCAATATTTTGAGCCAAACATTATTTATTTTCCTGTGGAACTTATGAGTTAAATGACCTGTTAACTTGACACTAAAGGAGATGTTAAGAGGGGAAAGGGAGGTGAATTTATTTGGTCACAATCAATGAATATATTATCCACGTTGAAGGTGGGATTTATGTCCTCCAGGTGTGCTCATTTCTTCAGGGCTGAGGGTGAGGGGGCTCGTGTTCACTTTGTTTTATGAGAATTCTTGTAAGCATGGTATTTGCATACTCACATCATAATGTTCTTCACACACATAAACCTCATGTACTGCATGAAGGTGAACTACTAGTGCATTCCTAGATTGTATCAACCAGAAGTCAAACGACCAATAGTTTTTAAATTTTATTTATTTAGTTTTCTAAAGCTCATTTAGGAAAGATAATGACAGTGGAACAAGCCTGAAAGCTGGGAAAAAACAATGAATATGGCCAGTAAAATATGATGATATTGATAAGTTTATTGTTCTTTGTTTAAATAGTCAGTGAAAAAAGTATGCACAGTCCTTTTTCACGCATTTTGATGAAAGTTATCGTTTAAGGAAACTAAAGTGTATTTTATTATTGGGGAGCTTTCTGTTGCTTTGGTCTTTAAAAGGAACTGTGTGGAAAATACGCACTTAAAAATCGTAACAAAAGAACAGAATTACCAAAACAACAGATTGGCTAGCCACTGAAATTTAATTGTACTTTCAGGTACTCTCAAATGAATTTCTAATCAATTTACTTTGATTCACAAAACTATTATTCTCTATCTGCTTCCTCCCACATTGCCTGGGGGAGAGTAACACAGAAAACCTTACTAATTTTCTCTTCTCCAATGATGTACACAAAAGTGCATTTATAGTTTTGAGAAATACGTCTACCTAAGCAATTATATCCATATATCAAATTTTGTTTAAAATTATTCCAAAGTTTAAATCACAGGATAAAAGTTTCCTTAATATTGCGTGAGTCACGACTGTCCAAAATCAATGTCTCATTTGTGTATTGAGGAATCTCTATTTTAGGGGAGATTTTTCATAATGCAAAACATTATCACCTTACTTGACTCTTGTATAGCAACAAAGGGGTATACCTTCTAAATACTCAATAATAATTAAAGAGAGAGTCTTACAGCATCTCTGCAAGGCATATGATAACATCTTTATCTTAGCAGTAAGGAAACAGAAGTGAAATATGAAGATAGACCAAAGACTGTAAGAGACTGAAAGTAGGAATTTTTCAGGTCTCCACACAGAATGGCATCATCTTCATTCATTGAAAAAATATATTCAGAATATGAACACATTTGGTAATAATGCTAAATTGAGAATCCTTGTTCTCTTTTTGAAACTGATGAATTAACTTTCTCAATCTCAGGATGGAGTTTTCTTTCTCTGGAAAACTCTACATTTACTGCATATCCAAATCTAACTCACGTCAGATTCTGACCTGATAGGTATATAAGGAAAGACATCAAACAGCAACTTGTGGAAATTCAGGGAAACTCTATGCCAGTGTGGAAAGTTAGAGTGCTAAAGATTATTTCAGTTATGAAAAAGGCATGAAATCAACATTTTTAAGCAAAAAGTTATTTTTTCTCTTTTAGAGGAAAAGAGTTGAGTCAAAAATGTTATCAGTTAATGCTTTTGAAATTAGCATTTAATTTAAAATTTACTTTGTGAGTTTTATTGTGAACAGGACTGACTTTATCAGAATATGACAAAATATTTTTCTCAGTAAATTGATATTTTAGACGAAAGCAAAAAATGGAAAGTCTGATTTGACTTTTTTTTTGTACATCTTTCAACTCCTGCTTTTATACAGAACCTTGATCCCATTCTCATGCTCAATTTCTTCTCCCATTAACTTTACCCAAACTTTATCACTTTGATTTCATTCACCTGAACGCTCTCAGAGCCACACTTCCATGGAGCATATGAGAACACAAAACATATGAGCAGCAAATCCCAGGCTGGATCAGCTAAATTAGTCCTGAGACAGGTAACAGGGGCATTTCCAACTGAAGACAGGAAACAATGACAGGGAAAGGATGCCGAAGTCAAGAGAAGTCTTCAGCTCAGGCATGGTTAGAATTACATTTCCCACAAAATATCACCAAAAATCTGTGAACCACTTTTCCTTAGTAAAAAACAGGTCTTATACGCTTACGGACATCCATAATCTATTTGTCTAATAACTATTATGACAACAGATAACATTTATTGAGTTCTTGCTATGTGCCACATACCAGGTAGGAACAACTATATAAATCATAAGGGTGACAAAATTAGAAATGAAAAGGTTGGGTAACAGAAGCAGAAAGCCTGTTTTAAGGAATGGGATTTTAACCAAGTCTAGACAGGAAGTTTTTCTGCAATTAACAAAACATACTCAAGAGGGGACAGGTGGCCTATGAAGGGATGCAGGCTCCAATGGGCTTTATGGCAGACACCATGTGGTACAAAGACATCAACACTAGCACGCGATCAGAGGTCAGAAGTTAAAACAAGGGTGAGCAGAGAATAAGAACCCGCAGTTATAAAAACTCTGCATGTGCATATTTCATTAAATGCTAACTTTCTAGTTGCTACAGACTAGCTTTGAGTCTTTGGCTGGGATTCACCCAAAATATTATACAACTGCAGAGAGAAAATTCTGGAATCAGGTTTTCTGAATTAATACAAAATTGAATAAAAGCAGTTCATGCTAATTGTCGTCAAAGTACAACCTCCTCAACTGAGTATCACACTTATTAGGAATCCAGGTAGATGGAAGTCTGCCATGAAACAGTATCATTCCAGTTGCTCAGCCCTCAAATCTTGGAATCATCCTTGATAATTCTTTTTCTCTCACACCCTTTATTCAATCTCTCAAGAAATCCTTTTGGCTCTATCTTCAAAATATATCCAGAATCTGACGATTTCTCACCACCTTCACAGCTATCTCCATTTCAAGTCACCATCCTCTCTCGACTGGACTACTGAAAAGCCTCCTAGCTCCTAGTGGCTTCCTCTGCTTCCGTTCTTGCCCTCTGCGTTCTGTTCTTCACGCGATATCCAATTGATCCTTTTAAATCTCAGTTGCTCCTCAGTTCAAAACCATTGGCATTCCATCTCACTCAGGGTAAAATTCAAAATCCTTATAATGGCTCGTAAGGCCTGACATGATCTCCCTCATCTCCTTGCCTCCTTTACTCTGCAGTCTCAGCTCCAGTTACCCTCCTCTGCCCCCATTCTTCCGGCCACACTGGTCTCCTGGCCATTCCCTAATACCTGAGCCACGCACCTGCAGTAGGGACTTGGTAAGAGCTGTTGCTTCTGCCTGAAATCCTCTCCCCCCAGATACCACATGGTTATCTCCCTTCTTTGCTTTTTACCTTTGTTCAAATGTCACTTTTTCAATAGGGTCTACCATGTGTACAATTGCAGCATCTCTTACTTACAGTCCGCCTTATCATGCTTTACTTGAGTCTTTTTGGATGATTATCTCAGGTCTCTGTAAGAATGTTTTGTACAGAGATCCAAGATAATAATCCACATACTTCAGGGATTTTAAAGAGGGACTTGAACCAAATCAACCTAACTATACTCCCTGTTCTGCTATGCTTTTTGGCTATAACAGGTAAGCATCCTCTTTGAAAAATCGCACCCAACATGGAATTGTTCCTTATACTGCCTTTAGGAAGCCAGTGATCCCATTCCTTATGGAATCCTGCCATTCAGCAAATTCATTTTTATTCCAGAAAATTCTTGTGAGGAAATATGAAATGAGATTCCCATAACTGAATATATTGATTCATTAATATGATAACGTAGCTTTCAAAATAGTCTCTCAGAATCAGAAAAAAAATATTTGAACTCTTAGGAATTTTGTAGGTGCTGAAAATGTGTCATTGCTTTATGGATTTTTTCAAAATCCTCTTAGCTGAGAGGGGATAATTTTTTTTTTTTTTTGTAAAGAGGCCGAAATATCTTATCTGATAATGTAAATGAAATAAACTTGTTCTGGTTGCTTCCAGGAGTTCTGGAAGCTTTGCAAGGCAATGCTTAGGGAAAAAGATGAAGTGTTAACAAAAATGAGAGGATCAGGTAGCTCTTATTGGGCTGGGCTATACGTTCATTCTGTGTAATGACAGAGGAGCCTTTATCTGTGAGTGCTTTCTAAACAGACCTCTGCACTGTGAGATAGTTTCACTGATTCTAGGTTTGAGCTTATGTGACAAGCACTTTAAGTATTTGGTTTCCTCCCTCACTGACTTAAATTTAGGTTGCCCTAGATTTGAAGCTAATAGGGAAAAAACTTACACACTAAGTGTGTTTATCCAGTTGCTGCAGCTCCAGCTATGCTTTTATGATCAAGTGTAGCACATCAGACTACACACAACCACACAAGGACTTTGTCACAGCTGTGAAATGGACCATAAGTGGTTGCTTCTATGATGGGGAATCAGAATGACCAACTGTACACTCATCAGTGCAGCTGACAGATGTCAGTCTCGTCAATGTGGTCTTGATTGGTCTTGGGCTCCCGTCCCTCATCATAGACTTTGTCCCCCCAATCAGGTCTCTACCACTTGTGGGCTTGGCTCAGGGGCTCAGGCATGGGGTCCCTCCCCAGGGATCCCAAGTCCTAGGGGAATCCACCCAGGCTGCTCCATCTTCTCTGGGATGCACCTTTCCCTTTCAATCCAGCTCTTACCCTTGGTTTCACCCCAGTGGCTTGACTTCAAACCATCCTCTAAGTTTTAGAATTCCCTCCCCTACAGCAGACTTCAGTTACTCCCTGTGTCAGAACTTGGAACTGAAAAACACTCCAGCCTATCCCCAGGGATTTTTTTTGTCAACTCAGACAAATTAGAGCCCCAGGCCCTCAGCTTTCTTGAAGGGAAGGGGAGGGACCTGCATCACTTAGGCCCCTCTTGTTAGGATCCCTCAAATCTGGGCTTCAGAGAAAAGGAAGAAAGATTTCTTGTCAGGAATGTCTGACCCTATTTGTGACACAGACTTATTCTATTTCACTTTAGACTTTTAGAATCAGTCTCTTCAGTAATGATTTAGCAGAAACATTTAATTCTTACTAATGAATCATCCATAATTTGCTGTTATTTTTTTAAAGTTACAAGCTTCTTGAGCAGTATTAAATAAAGTATTTTTCAAGTAGTATCAATAGGATTTATTAGATGTTATACTGGGGTAGGTTCTGTGGACAAATATGTTTGAGAAATGTTGAGTTTAACCAAACTAATAGCTTTACTTCAGATTTTGGGGGTTTTTGCTTGTTTGTTTATTTTGCTAATATGTTTCATAAATCTACACAAGGTGATACAGTATGTAGTAATTCCCAAAGTTATTTGAACTAGAGAGTATTTTTCAACTAATATAAAATTAATTTGAAAAATACTATCTTAGAGGACCTAATAGTGTAAATATCTTCCCCTTTTTCATTTGTTTAAAAAAAATACATTTGGTTTTTCTGAAATTCCCTCATGAAATGATCTGATAAAAAATCAGAGTTCTGTGAAAAATTAGTTTACAATGCCAGCAAGGGTGTGGTAATTGCATCCAGATGTCAATAACGTTACCACTTGTCATCAAATAGTAGCAGTTTAAAATTGCCGCCAGATGCCAAGCTACATTTGACAAGATTTTCAATGTTAAATCTGTTAAATTGACTGCCTCAAGTAAAAAGGGAAATGCTGTTTCCTAACCATTTGGCTGTCATTCTCCTGTCTTTTAAAAGTAACTTCTTTAAAAAGCACTTATCTTATTAATGTTGTTATGGTGGTGGTGGTGGTGGTGAAACCAGTAAACAGTTAGCCATTGATGATTAGGTAGTTTTGGGGAAGAGGGAGAATACCCCCCGACCCCGCCTTTCCCTTAAGGTTCATCTGGCTGGCCAAATAATTAACAAGACAGGTTAGCAGGAGAAAATACTACCAAGTTTAATAACATGCATACATGGGAGAAACCAGGGAAACTGAGTTTCTCAACACAATCCAGAGATTCTTGTCTTAAATACCATCTTCAGCTAAAGACAAAGGAGTATATTGGGGGTGGGTGGTGTTTTGGCATTTCAGAGGAGAAGAAGACAATTTACATGAAGAGGGAAATGTAAATGTTTGTCAGACAATGCTTTGCAGGACCACCTATAGAGAATGTGGCCAGAAAGACAGGAGTTATAGTAATCAAGAGTATGTAGATTTAAGTCTTCTTCTTCCGTCCTGCTAAGAGTTTTCACACATAAGGTCATCTCTCCCTCTTCCCACTACACAGAGGGAGATACCTTTACAAAAGTAAATATTTGGTAAACAGAACTTTGTTAAGAATGGGCTTAGCAAGGACCCTGCCAGTCTGTCTACACCCAGAGTTATAATTCCTTTAGACAGTTTGGGAGAGGTCAAATGTCCATCAGAGAAAACAATCAAGGTAAAGAGACATATTTCAGGGTGGCCAACTTTGATCTCCCACAGTAGCTAGTAACTAAAGTTTTTTTTTCTTTTTTGCAATTACTGATTATAGCTTTTAGTTTTTCTCCTGCCCATTGTTAACTGTGCTGCTTAGGCAACATGCTATCTGACTGCCGCTAGGTTCCTGTACATAAGATCTCCCCAGAGCCTGGGTCACCATGGTAATGGACGTTTGAGCTATTTTTCAGGAATTAAGACCCACTTGTCCAGTTCATACCAGCTGAGACCACCAACCCATCAACTGGGACCAGGCGAATACCTAAGTGACCTTTTGACGTCAAGAGGCTAAAACCTCCACCCTCAGGTCATGCTAACACCACCATTTTGTGAACATGTGTCCTATGAAGAGGCATGAAGTCTGACCATGCTTGCACAAATTATCAATTACCTCACCTCTCCTCACCTCCAATCATCTGTCTCCAGACTTCAGACCACCCTGTCACCTACCCCATAAATACCCCTCAGTCCCCATTTTCAGGGAGATGGATTTGGGACTGGTTCTCCGTTTCCTCCCTTGGCTACCTTGTGATTAAAACCCACTCTCTGCTGCTATGTTGGCGTCTCAGTGATTGGCTTTCTGGGCAATGGGCAAAAATAAACTGGATTTGGTGGTGGTGGTGGTAGAAAGAACTTTGGGCTTAGGGTCAAAAGACAACCTCACATATCAACCATGACCTTTGTCAGCTGTGACGTCTGTCAAGTGGCTTTTCCATTTCATTCTTCAAAGGAAAAAAAAATAGTAATACAATTCAATGCCACCAGTCATCATTATTGAGAATTCACAACAGATCAGGCCCCATGCTACATCCCAGGGATAAAGGAATAAAACCCCAAAGTGTGCAGCAATCCAATCAAGTAAAATAAACAATTAAAAAATACAATATAAAATGATGAATAAAAATAGATGTATGCACCAAAATACAAATGTAGCAGAGACATGAATGCCTCTAGAGTTGAGAGTAGGGCAGGCTTTACAGGAGAGGCCTTGAGTTAGCTTTGAGACACTGATATTCTTTAATTAGGGTCAGGGCATCCAGATGAGACATGGCTAAGGCAGAGGGAACAGCCTTGAGGAGGCAGGTAATGTGAAAGAGCATGGCAAGTTGGGAGCCATGGATCTTCTTTTGCTGCTAGATAGCAAATGGAATATGAAGAGAAATGAGTCTGGAGACACAAGCAGAGACCAGATCATGAAACCTCTCACAGGCTAAGCTAAGACGCTTGGACATCTTTCCACAGGCAGTAGGGAAGGTTGCAAGGTTTATAGCAGGGGAGTGGCACGTGCTGTGAACAGATTGTGCAGCCCAGGGCTGGGGGAGGTTGTTGGCTATTCTACTTCCTCATCCATTTCCATGGAGGATCAGTTTCTTTGTAAAGGTTCCAGCATACAAAGGTAAGGTGTTTGCAGAAGTCTCCCCTCAAGGCAATGCTTCAACCATGTTTTAAGACATTAAAACACTTTCTATATTTAATATTATTCTTTAGTCTCTGCCATGAAAGATGGGCCCTTTTTGGATTTTCTGTCCTGCACTAGAATTCAAGACAAATTCCACAGCGTCATATAGCAAGGTTTAGGAGTAAACCTCATTTGGAGATTACCCAAAAGCCAAGGGTCAGCAAGAGTAGGAAGGATACGCATACACAACCCTCAGTGCCTCCATCCCCCCAGAGGTGTGTTCCGGGGCCAGGGCCTGCAGGGCCTGCAGCGTGGGTGTCTAGTCCAGGCGAGGGAATCCCTCCTCTTTTTCCCTTCTTAAAGGCTAAACGGGGGAAAGCAGCCTTGCCAATGAGGAGGTTAGAGGCTGTTGGAGCAAAGGAGCCTGGCCTCGTGTGCCAGCTCTTTACAGGCGCTATCTGCAGTACCAGCGGCCAGACATCTAGAACATTGCAGGCCCCTGCCGCGGGGGCAGGCACGGCCCATGGAAAGCCAAGCTGGGGGTCTCCTCCCACCCCTCCCGCCGAGGGAAACTGACCTCCCAGTCCCAGCAACCTGCCCCGGAAAACCTAAGTAAGTTCCCAGGGTAACTTGTGGATAACCCTGCTCATTTCCCTATGGCTACCTCATTGATGATTGAGATGCTGTGTTCTATAATGAAAACATTACTGACCTGAGAGTCTGAGCATTTCAGAGATGTTCAGTGCAATGTCCTGACATCCCTGAGGCTCAATTTCATGCGATGATATCGCCAACATTTTTTTCCCCTTTTGAGGTCTTGGAAGGCTGGGAAACGCTAAATTAAGCATTAAATTGTAGGCTAATTTTAAAAATTGCTCAATTGTAGGGAACTACATTGTATTATGATTTAACAAGGTACTACATTGTATGGTTGAGATAATTAGACCACAGCAAACAGCCCAGTGTGCAATGAGGTACTAATGATGGTATAAAAACAACCATTTAATAAGAGATGTTGGTGTGGATTGAAGGCCTTGGGAAAGGGTTCATGGCGGAAGATTTCAGACATCTGAAGTGGAAGTGGAAGATTTTGATGCACAAAGACAAGGATGGGTGTGTTCAGAATAGGCGGGCGGAAGAGGGAACCATAACAGTAACCGCACAGATACAAGGCCGGGAAGGAGGCTGACGTCAGTGTGGAGACTGTAGGGCTGGTGTGAGTCAGTGAGAAGGCTCATGGCACCAAGAGCCTGTTATGAGACCTAGTGACCAGGATTACTAACTGGTCAAGTCCTATGCTAAGTGGGAAAACGTCTTCAAGAGGCAAAATGGACTTCATTTTTAAAATATACCTAAATTAAAGCACAAAATAGAGTTGTAACTTTATTACTTATAACCTGTCTTTATTTGTTTGTAGGTTCAAGTGCAAACTCTTCAAGAAAGCTTTTAATAATTTAACATTTTAAATTCATGAGGAACTCCCAAATAATCCATTACACTGAACATCTCTGAACGTTGTATTTACAAAAAACTTACGTAGTTTTCTTGCTCCTATTAACAAATAGCTGAGAATCTAGATTTTTTTTCATAATCTAGAAGTATGTTAGAATAGTAATATATACAGTGTTTTCTGAAGTAGAATTTCAGAGAAGTATGACAAAGTTTTAATGGTGAGTATGTGAAAACATTTGTCTAATGAGAACAAAGAAAGAATCAGGAAAATAGAGAAGTGGAACAAATGAAGAAATAGTGGGCTGCCATTCCTCAAATCTCTGTGAAGGGACAAATGAGATGAGCATTGTCAGTTAACATGTTTACGGATTCAATTCTGTCCACACTCTGCTCCATTGAGGCCTCAAAGTCCTACCTGTGACCTAGATGCTAACCCAGGCGTCTCAGGGAGATGGCTGCATCTGACAGACAATAGGGTTAGGGAGAGAAACATTGTTACTTGTTTAACAAGCTATTATTCAAGGATTTTAGTGGATGCAAATGGCTAATAATTCCCAAATCTCAAAGGATCAGAAAAGTGCTAATGAGAATAGAAGCCTATCTACTTTCCTATACCAACTCCTTTTTTACTAACTTTTATTTTTATCTCCATTTGTATTACCAAGTGAAATAGGACATGCAAAGGAATACAAGATGGATTTGATGGTGTATGCTGAGAACTACAGAAAGCTATGATATTGATGACTGTTAGCTTATTTTTTCCTGCTTACTGGTTATCCAATTTCACTTTAAATGTCTGCAGTGAGATTTGACAGTGAGCTAGTAAACAAAGTAATGAAAGTGAGTCTGTAAAGCATGGATAATGGGAAGAACATTGAAATAATCAAACAACCTGGGTTTAATTCCCAGAACCATCATCTTTGATTAAGATATTGTATTGTGTTTTAAAATAACCTACAAACCTGAATGTTCTCTGTTTGGTTAGTTCTTATGTCCACCTTACCCTACTCCACCCTGCTGTATGTTCCAGATGTACGAACTATGTCAACAGGCTCCTTGTCACACAGCTTCAATTTGACTCTGACCAATGAAAATCATAAGCATGAATTTGGAAGGCAGGAAAGAAAAAGTTCAAGAAAAGACCAAAACCCTTCCTTCCAATCTTGGGTTAGCTGTGACTGCATTCCTCTGCCCAAGTCTGGCAGCCCCGCTTTGATTGCTCACATGTTTGAGAAGCACATGGATAACTTCCTTGTGAGGGGTGGAATAAGAAAGTGGTCATACATAGCATAAAGTGGTGAAGGGCAGGAAGACTGTCCTCTACCCACTCTGGGTCCTTTCTGACTGGACTACAAATTAAATTGACATAAGCCCAAAAAGCAGGAGAAAATCAAACAAAGCTTTATAACATGTATACATGGGAGAAACCAGGGAAACTGAGGTTCTCAACAAATGGTGGAGGTTTTCACCTTAAATAGCATATTCAGATAGACAAAGGAGGACGTTGTGGCAGTGGTTTGGGATTTCAGAGGGGAAGAAGATGATTCACATGGAGATGGAAATGCAGTTTGTCAGACAACTCTTTACAGGGCCATCTATAGAGAATGTGGCTGGAGAGACAGAATTTTTGGTAAGATGGCTTGTTGGTGCCTTTCTTATTGCATCTATTTTACATTATCCTACAGCCATCATAGGGTAGTGGCTCCTTCCTGGAACAGGCCTTCTGTGTTAAATTCTTTAGGCAGTTTAGGAGGGGAAGGTCAAATGTCTGTCAGAGAAAATCATCAAGGTAAAGAGACATATTTTGAGATGGCCAATTTTGACCTCCCACAGTGGCATAATGATTATTAAGATTATCACAGGTAATGGTATGGTATGATGTTCAAGTGGAAGGCAAGGCACTGATAGAGCAATTGTCTGTGGTACTTAGTCACTATGGTGACAACAGTGACTAAAACAGATTGTAACATTGAATGTCTGCTTCTGATGGCCCTAGAAAGCATACAGGGGGAAAATGACAAACTGATCCCCTTAATGCCCAATTCAGAACATGGGTGGGAAAATAAAAATCTCTATGCTAGCTTTGAAGGAGTCCCTTATGTCCTGTAGCTCAAGGATAGAAACGGTTGAGGACCAAGCCCAGGGTCTGACTGCAATGGTATAATTTCAGCACCAATCATATGAACAACAATGCCATATCTCTTATGGTAAGATAAAGACACTAGTGAGGAAAAAACTGGAGCCCAACATGTGGGACAGGGGTATATGAATATTCCCAGAAAAGGATGAGAATGTTGAAATCCGAAATTCTTTTCTACTGTGGAGGCAGCCTCTTCTCTCCTTTCCCTACCTGAAAGAACCAGTCTTCCACCAGATAAAAGTCATCCAGTGATTTCACAATTGCCTCACAAAGAGATGGTGTTTCCTCTCAGGACTTCATTGTTGCTGGGCCTGTAATGAGATTTAAAGAGAGTTCAACACAGCCTGGATGGAGGAGTACAAGGCTTGTCCAGAAAGAGAGAGCTTAAGAGTGAAAAGATTACAGGTAGATACTGACTTGTCTTCATGCTCACAACACTTCTGCTAATGCCACCATTTGTTGACTTACAAAATTCCTTTCTATTTCCATGGAAAAGTTTTATACCAATACAACATTGCCTCTGACCAGAGAGCTCATTTTATCACAAAGAAAGTAGATAAAGGGCTCACACCCAGGAAATAAAGACTTACGTGTGTGCCATCATCTGAAAGCAGGCACTAGATAGAGAGGTAGAATGACCTAGTGAATGTTCACTTAATGACCCAGCTGGGAGACCATACCCTATACACTTGTTGGGGTACTATCCTATATGCCTTAAATTAGCAGTCAATATATGGTACTGCTTCCCCCATAGCCAGTAATGGATCCTACTTAAGGAATTTGTTTTTTAACTTACTATTTCCTTTCATTTTGGGCTTAATTGGTTTGGAGAGCCTAGTGTATGAGGAAGGAATTGTTTCCACCAAGGACCATAGACATTGTTTCATTAATTTGGAAGTTTATGCTACCTGTTGGTAATTTGTGGCTCTTCATGCCATTGAACCAACAGGCGGAGAAGGAGGTCAATGGTCATGGAAAATTATTTGAATCACTAAGAGGAAATCAGTTACATTTATACAGTTGGTACAAGGGGACCACATCTAGAACCACAGTATTCATTGGGATTCCTCTTAGGACTCTCCTGCACTGTAGTCTTTGTCCATGGAAAACCGCAGTGACCAATAAAGTCAAGAGCAGCAAAGACTCAGATCCTATAGGAATAAAATATTGGGTTATCCCAACTTGTCTAACTGTGGTACTAGCAAGCAGAGCATAAGGAGAATATGAAATGGGTGTGAAAGAATAAAGCTTTGCTTGTTAAATAAGGTCTTTTGACCACCTACAAATGTGAGGCCAATAGCAGCTATATATAATGTTAATTAGTTCCCCCTCCCCCCATTTTTAGTTACTGCCCTAGGTTTCAGAGGATTTTGATTAAGTTTACTTGACCCTGTTAGGATATGGTAGCTGATAAGACCTTGCAGACCCCCTGAGTTGGGGACACATATTTTTTATCTGGATGAACAATGAGGGTGGATGCTGAGGGACTAAAGCAACAGACTTTGTTCTGCTTCTCCATAGCCACTCTCCGCTCTCTGTGCCACAATCTGTGCCTTGGAATGCAGACCTTTCCAGATGGATTAACAGATCACTTTGCCCTCTAGCTTCTGGTTGGATGACTGTAATTATGAGTCACCAGCAGAAGAACAGACAGTTGGCAGAGTGAAAGATGTTTATTTCCCCATCTTTTTTTCACGATAAACCTGCAGTTGGTCATAGCACACTTATCTACCAAAGGTCATAACTCCTGTCCAGCAGTCCCACCCACAGCTACAGGTTCTCTCTGAGTGCTTGTAACTGCTGCCCTTTCCAACCACTCAGAGGTAGAGTAGGAGTAACTCCCTGTGGTCCCAGGGACTTACCTTCCATGGTTGATTTTCCTGAACCCTGCCAGCTTCTTTATAAAAGTTGTCCCTTCATTCAACTTTTCTCAACTGTCCTCACTTGAACGCACCATGTTTCTTATTGGAACAGTTAATCATTTTATTTTTACTTGTAAAGTACATTTTTATAAAGAAGAAATTTCCTTTAGCTAATATTCCTATGTTAAGAATTCCTGCACAGTTCTTTTATACCAATGTAGTTAATTAGAGCAATTTAGGTTAGGTCACACTGAGCCAATTATCAAGGGTGGTAGGTAAAATTAACCTCCTTTCGCAAAGATAGTTTATAAGTGAATAGTTTTCTTCAGCAAACATTCAACAAATGTGTTTTTCTATAACAAACATATTCCAGTTTAAGGTTACAAGTCAGTAAGCCTTGAAACTAGTAAAACAAATCATTTTATAGTAAAGAATAGCTCTTCACTGTTTTTCAAACAGGTTTAGAAACCCAACTTTATAATGATAAAGTAAATGATAAGTACTTATTTAATTTGTTTTATCATATTAGGTATGCAAATGTTTGCTAACCTCTTCTCTCTTTCTAGCAAGATGCAATGACTTGCCTTCTCAATGCTCCTAAGCCTACATACTCTCATTCTTTCTTCCATCTTTCATTAATGCCTGAGACCTGTAACTTCTGTTTCATTTCATTTTATCCCTAGGACATAAATGAAAGAAAGTGGGGCTTATAACTTTTTGTTTCAACCATCACTATGTAAACACAGGCAAATTACCAGTTTGGCTTCAGTATATTTATCTATAAAATGAGAGTAATAAAATCTATCTCATAAGATTTAGGGAAGGGATATTTATTTTTTATATGTAAAGTACTTTGGGACATGTTATGCAAATAATCGGTTAATAATAGAAAAAGTACATATAGGGTGAAGAAACCAGGATTAGAATCCTACCCCGCCTCCCACATATTAATCTTTTTTTTTATGTGGGACAAGTTACTTCATTTCTTTTCAGCTTGTTCTTCATTTGCAAAAATAGGATGAATAATGCCCTCCTCCTGGCATTAAATGTTATAGCAGTTAAATGAGATTATGAATAAAAGTATTCAGTGTAGCTCTTTGTCCATAGCAGACGGTCTAGTAACAAGTTCCCCTCCATGTTAGCTTAGGCAGATACTGTCACCTTTCTCTGTGTGCTCTATTGTGGTGTCAGAGAAAAATTGCTCTGGATAAAGTTAAACAAAAAGGAAAACTTATTCAAGACCATTGCAATAGGGGAGAGAGATTGAACTCAACTCCTCTGAAACAAAAGGCAGGAGACTTTAAGCACTGGAGTGAGCTAGTGGAAAATTACTAGAGGATGCTGGCGGGGAGGTTGACTAATGGGATGTGTGGACCACATTGAATTATTCCCGAGGTCGCACGTTTTGCTCTGTGATTAAGCCTCTATGTTTGCTAATCATCATCTTCCTTGATGATTATTACATTTCAAAGGAGTGGCTCCCAAGTCATTGAGAAACTCATTCCTGGACTGTAAAACTGGCTAGAGGCTGGGAGAAGATTTATCTACATTTCAAAGAGGCAGAGAAAGAACTTGCAATTACAAGTTTTCTAAAGTAAATGCTCTAAGAAAAGGAAAGTCAGGGGTCTAGAGTTAGGAAGAAGTCTATCTTAAGTTTGATCAAGCCAAAGGGAACATTAAGGTAGTCTGGGTCAATGGTTCTAAGGTTGAACACTCGGAGAGTCTTTTTCTGAAGTTGGACTTATATTATTTGAAAGCAGTTTATTTTTAGGTAAATATATGTGAAAAGCTTCCGAGAGAAAATTAGGCCTGAGCAAGGCTTTATGAATGAGATTTTACCAGAGAGATGGGACAAAGGCATTTACGGCAGAGAAAACAGGGCTTGAAAAGTCAGAGGCATCGAGCCCCTGGGCCTGTGGAGAGGGGAAGTTAATTTTGTTTTGCTTGTTTCCTCATCTGTAGATGTGTGTCACGAATCCACCTCACAGAAGCGGTTTGTGAACACACAGAGCACAGGCTCTACAACGTATGACATACGTGAAAAATTTGTATTTTTCTTTCTACTAGTTCCTCCTTCTTCTTTTCCGTTTGGTCATGAAACTTTCTTTTATCTCTTTCTTTCCCTGACTTCTTTAACCTCATTTAATTAATTAATTTTTTTTTTTCCTAGAAGGAAAAAAATTCCCTTTGCTAAAGGACAGAGGTAATTTTGTCACCTAACTTGTAATAATTAGTACCAATGTATTTATATTTATATCCTACCATTCACTCCTCCATATTGCCTCGAGTAGAATATTGCCCCAAAATGAAGGAAAACAAAACAACAACCACAAAACCCAGTTCAGACCCAGTTGCAGCGAGGTACAGGTCCTTTCTGCTCAGGCGGTGGCACTTCAGTGGCCACGCTTTGGCTCCCAAGTCACACTCCCTGAAGCTGACTCCTCCACTCTGCTCATCAGGTTTACACTGCATGTCCACCCACCCCCCTTCTCCACAGTTCGCTCGGAGCCCTGGGTGAGTATACACTACGGAGATGTAATGGATAGTGTCCTTCCCATCACCCACACTTTATGCCCCAATTCTTACTCAACTTCCTTTACAAACGTTCTCTTTGCATTTATAGAATTTTCCACCCTCTCTTTTCCTTTATTTAGTTGTTCTGGACTATTTTACTTCCTTCCTTGAATCTCCTGCTTTTTCCTTTCTTTCCTCAAGACAATTGCAAGCTATTTTGGTATACTTTAGACTTTCTTTTTCTCATCTTTTCCTTAGGCAGTGAAATAGGTTAAAGCTTAACCCTTCAAAACAGTAAGAAAGCTCTCAAGATGCTTTCAAAATACTTTTCCTCATCTCTTTCTTTGCATAGGAAATTTCCCAAAACTCTCAAACTCCCTGGTAAATTTAAATTAATTATTCTCAGATTATAGAGCCTTCATCAATCGGCCTCATCTTCAGGATGTTCAGACATTCCATTCCTCTCCTACACTACTGTTTAAGCTTCACTAATCAAAATTTTGTCCATGGCTACTTTTCCTCTTTCCTATTCTCCTTCCTGGGCTTTCTGGATGGGCCATGTTCAGTTCTGTTCATGACTGTTTCCCTCCTATTTGTGAAGCCAATGCCACTCTCTCTCATACATTCAGGTGCCAAACTCATGTGAGATGGGTATAACTCTGGAAATTATCTTAGGCCAATAAACAAATGAGTCAATGTATGGAAAGTGCAAATATATTTGCCAGTTTCATCCAACGCATTTTGCAAAAGGAGAAAGAATTTGTATAATGGTTTTGCCTTACAGGCGAAAATCCCATGAGGGCAGAAGCACATTGTTCTTTTGATATATCACATTCAATATGACCCCAAGGACAGAGTGGGTGTTACACAGTAATGCTATTGTTAACAGGCATTGTGAATTATAACTTTTAAAATATAGAAAGAATCTTTTCATTTTCATTTTAAAGCATCCAGCCTATTATAAAATTGTACTGCCCACATGTTTATGAATAAGGTTACTGTTTTCTCTGTCCAAATTGCAGTTTAACAAAGATGTGTCAATTATGAGTGCAAATCATTGCTACTTGTAACATCAATTATTCTTATTTGCTAGTTACCGTAGCCTAGCAATAGGATACAAAATTATATCATAGCTGCCTGCTAATCATGATTAAGCTGGTGAAAAACAATCCCCCAAATGGAATTCTAGGTTTATCCTCTATTTATAGACACAGTGAACTGCCTTTCCAAAGTAGAACCTTCCTATCCATTATTTCATTTATTCTCAGAATATTTCTGATGCATTAAAATATACTAATTGCTCATCTTACTGAGCTACTCAGGGCCAGAAGAGCGGGGAGGTGAGAGATGTCCTTTAAGATTCTCCCTACCACAGCCCACTCCTCAATTCTTAACTGGTCCCATATTTTATCCCAAAATACAAAAATTAAAGACACATGTTTAAATGTCTTCTCTTCAGGCGTATATATTCTCTTCTATGCTAAGCTTCTAGAAGGCAGGAATATTTTCCTCATTACTGAGTCTCTCTACTGGCCTAAAATATATGTTCAATAAAATATCGTGGAACTCAAACAAAAATGAATGTGTGATCCCACAGCAGTGTCTCAAATCCATTTTGGATGATCATGGACCTTCTAAGCCAATAGAGAAAAGTCAATAATCATATGGTACACATTGCCTAAACAGAAACTAGTGTAATTTAAGTTATGAAAACAGATCACAGAGAAATGAAGGTAAGTCTTTGGGGATAATCATTTAGAATGTGGTTTCTGTAACAGAATGATATCTTTCATATCCTAACCCATCATAAATTAACTGTGTGACCTGGGGTAAAATATCTGTTCTCACTTGAAAAATGTGAACAATAATGCATGGTGCATAGGGTTTTAAGGATTAAATGAGATGATATATGAAATGCATGTAGTATATAGTTGTGACAAATAGTAAGTAGAGAAAATTGAGAGTCGTCAGATAGCTGTGATGTAGAATTTCTAGCTGGGGGAAATATTATGGGAAAAACTGAGCTGGCAGGGTAAAATTTATGGATAGCTGTAGAGGGAGTAGAAATATAATCATAAAGATAACATGGGCTAGATATAAAGAATCTTGAGAGTTAAGGTAAAAATTTTGACTTCAATCTAATAAAAGCTGGGGTTGTATATCAAGTAGTAATAGATATTAACATGTAAGATTTGGAGAAGATTAATTAGACAAGGTACTACCTGATTTACCCAAGAAAAAGAGTGATTGAAGGCACTAGTGTGTGCTAGGCAGTCCCTATCATAAGCCTAGCGCAAATGATGAAAGTCTTATGAAGTTTGGAGGTTACAAAAATGGGGAAACAAATTTGTATTCAAAAAGCATTACTGAGGAAGATCCAGGATGATTTAATGAACTTTAACAAAGCTGGTCTCTATTCAAATACCATGGATCTCCCTGTCCGAATGCAGTCACCACAGACTGTGCTGACATATACTAACCATCACCAGAGCTCCACCTTGTCTCCAGAAATCGAGTGCCAAAGGAAAGTGCTTTTTCCCCTGTGTAATGTCTCTGTACATGGAGCCATGATGTCCATGTCTGACAGTGGAACTTTGCCCAGTCACTCACCTATTCTCCTAATATGACTGAACTTGCTGGAGAAAGAACATATCACAACATTTTGCAGGATTTGTAGGACATCTATGGAAAGTCAATAAGTGCATGAAGACATTTGTTGCAGAATGAGGGAGAGAGGGAGAAACAACAAGAAGAGAGACCCATAAATGGAAAATGCAAACAGAAACTTCACCGAAGTACAAGTTATGATAAACCAACACTGCTCCCCTTTCTTAAAATCATTATATTAGGGGAATGTTATTGACCTAGTGCATCTGTGTTTTAGCAAGAATTTTATTAAAGTCAATGAAATTTCTAATAGATAGAGATATAGGTATAGATATAGACATAGGTGCAGGTCTAGGGGTATATATAGATACATATATAGATATTATGAACCTGAAGGATGTATCTTGGTGATAGAAGATGAAGGTACAGCTATTTAAGAAAAACATACCAGAAAACTGTTACTTAACAGATTGTTGATAACTCAGGGATATTTCCAGTAGTGTAGTACAGACTTTTGTCTTAGGACATATGCTATTTAATATTTCTATCCACAATTAGACACTAAAACACAAAGAAGCCTTCCAATGTTTGTGGAGGTACAAACATAGGAAAGAGAGATAATATATTTGGTTGAAGGGTCAAAATTGATTCAATAGGCTAGAGGATAAGATTAAATATCTATCTCAATCTATCTATGTATCTATCATCTATCTATCTGTCTATCTATCTGTCTATCTATCTATCTATCTATCTATCATCTATCTAATGTTCTATCTATAATGTTAGTAATATACATTGAGTTTTCCATTTTTTTCTAAAATAATATTCTTTTCTAATATAAGAATGTTCTTTTCATGTGAAGGAGACCTAGGAAATGTCTTAGTCATGACTATTTGAATTGTAATTAACAGAAAGCCACTGAAGTTAATTAAGCAACATAATAAATGTATTTGATGAAACCTAAGCTGTTTCACGGAAACCAAACACAGCTGATCCTTGTAACTAGAGCCATGACTGGAACTAACAACTGAAAAGTCATCAGAAGACTAGATGGTCATCCTTCTCCATCTCTCATATTTCCCTCTCTGTATCGTCTGATCATTCTTCTTTTCTAGCATGCTTGTTCACTCTGATTCTTCATGTACACGTCAGAAATACTGGCTTCCCGGGTTTACCTTTAATTTCTTTTCTTGATCTAAGCAGACTGACTACAAACCTCTTAGTCTCTATACCAAATTCCAGACAGAAAAATAATGAGAACTGCACCAGCAGGAAGCAGGTGTCCACACTGGTCCAATCAATTGTAGCCAAGGCAGCGGGCAAGGTGATAGAGAGGAATCATGACTGTAAGAGTGTGCAGTTCTTACAGAAAAAGTCTTACTGAAAACTGAAAAAAATATACTCTTGTTTTCTAAATCAGGAAACCAGTTGATTACATGGACAATATGAGACAAAAGGGAATGCAGGGAAATGTTACCCAGATGAAAGGGCAAGAGCAGAGACTCTTTGTATGTTTTCTCCACTGATAAAACCACACCTAGAGTGCTGATTTATTTTAAGAGGGGCTTACAAATAAGAGAGTACATCCGGCGACTCCAGGTTAAGAGTTATTCTTTAATAATTTCTCTTAAATGCCTACATAAACATATGGTTTCAAATTGTGTTTTATTCACGCACCAGAGTAAAACGTATAAACAATATAATTCAAGTCTCCCTATAAATTTGGGGAATGAATTGCTTAAACATGTAATTCCTTAGAGTTAAATTATAAATGAATCATGTATATTGATTAAAAGATAACCAAAATGTTCAAAAAGAAAAATGTAAACAAAATTTTTATTTGCTCTATTTTTTATGTTCAAATATTTTTGTCCTTCAAAACTGAGAGGTTCCCACAGATTAAATATTTCATCACTCTTTACTTTTTCAGGAAACAAGCATAAGACAAAGGGATCAATTTTTTGCCCTGAAGTATATTCTTGGTTTGATAATCAAGGTTGCATACGTTGTAATATTAGAAAGGAACACTTACAGGAAAGTACCCTCTGTAAATAAAAATTTTCATTAGACAAGGCTGGTGTATTGAAACAAAAGTCCAAACAGAAAAAGAAATGTAAATAAATTGCACTACTTCATTAACATTAGAGAGGTTCAATTGATGAGCTTTAAGCAGAAGCTAAGAAAATTAGTGTCTCAATGTCAGTCTAATATGGGCTTCCATCTTTGCTTTCCTTGTTGTTCCAGTGTCAGAAATATATAAATCTAAAAACATATTGGTAAGATTAGGAAGTATCTTCTAATTAGCTCTGAAGGCTTAGATCTCCAATTTCTGTAGATTGAGTTCAAACTTCTAGAAAGGGCGGAAGAGACATTCCCATCCTATGCCTATCTCCTGCCACAATTCCCAATCGCCATGTACTCCACTCATCCCAGGCACTGAAACAGTCCCCCAGAAAACTGATGCTTTGTATTCTTATGCACATTCAGAAAGTAGAGTTAAGAAAGAAACCTGTGTGTGTGTGTATGTGTGTGCACTCACACCCATGAGTGTTTGGTGGTTCGGAGATATGAGGGAGAGATTGAAAAAAAAGAGAGAGAGAGAGAAATGATGAAAAAAAGTGAATAATGCTGATTTTATAAAATGTTTCTTTTCATCACATGATACAATTCCCAATTCCCTGCTGCCATAAATGTCTTTCCATAAAGACCAAATTATTTATTGATGAGTCTCTTCCATCTATAGGACAAATTGATCTCATATCAGTCTATTTTTATTTGACAGAAACCCCAAAAGTCCTTCTCACTCTTCCATGTCCATTGGACTCATTTATTTTTCAAGATCCTCCTCTTGGAAGGCATCCCCAATCTGCACACAAAACAATCCATCTTTTCTCTGTTTTTTCTCACCAGAACTTTGCACTAACTAAATTTTAGAACTTACATTGTTTTAAATCTTTTGCATAACAAGCAAGTGTGAAGTCTCTTAAATTACACACCATGTTTATTTCCTTTTATTCACTTAGCATATGTCTGAAACATAGTTAATAACACCATACTAGTTACATACATAACCATCTTACTACAAATTTAGAAGTTTAAAACAACACACATTTATAATCTCACAGTTTCTGTAGGTCAGGACCCCAGGCACAGCTTACCCAGGCTATCCACAAGCTTGCAATAATGGTGTCAGCAAGGGCTGAGTTCTCACCTGAAGGTCTGACTGGGGATGGAGTTACTTCCAAGCTGGTGTGGTTGTTGGTGGTATTCAGTTCTTTGCAGGCTGCTCGATTGAGGGCTTTGGTTTCTTTCTGGTATCAGCCAGAGGCTGCACTCAGTTTCTTGCCATGTGGACCTCCCCAACATGGCCACTTGCTTCCTCAATGCCAACGAGAGAAAGAGTCCTTAGTAAGGCAGTTGTTATGGTCTTAGATAATGTAATCACGAAAGGGACATTTCATAACTTTTGTCATATTCTATTGGTTAGAAACAACTTACAGGTCCCACTCCCACTCAGAAAAAGGGGGTTACACAAGGGCACAAGGACAAAAAGGTGGAGAAAAATTGAAGATGCTTTTAGAGTCTGTTTACCATAACCACAGAAATTTTTGTTTTATTCATTTTTATATTTTGATAGAATGTGGAAGAGTGATGTAGCTGGATGCTGACAGAATACAGAGAAGCATCTCCAGGAATTGGGAACTTCAGTTTTACTGTCTTTCTGTTACTCTTTTTTTTTTTTGATTCTTCTTTAATGAGACCATCCTTGTGTTCTATGCATCTGTTGCTCTGTGTCACTCTCTTTCTCAGGTATAAGGCAAAATTTAAAAGATAATGTTCAAGAGTTAGTCATGTAGAAAATTTTAAAGATAAAATAATAATTTATTAAATGCAGAATGTAACACTTTACATATAGCATGATTATAACTCTTAAAATAAACCTAAATAATTAGTCATAGGAAAAGATGAGAAGAATAAAAAGATTTATAATAGGTATTTCTGTAGTGTGGGGCTATGGGTGGCTTTTGTTGTTGTTGCTGTTATTTTTCCAGTTTTTCTATAATATGTATGTATCATTCTTAAAGCAGGAAAATAAAAGATGAAATTTATAAAATATAAAAATATAAAATATAAAAACATATAAAAAGTTTTCCATATTCTATGCTAGTTATTAGTATTAGTCTCATGAGAGTAAGGTAAAAATAAACCAGAATGTCTTTCCAAGTAGCATCTTTCTTTTGATGTGATCATGCACATCACTTCTTGTGAAATACCAGAATTTCTAATGCATTTATGATGATTATTGGTTTTGAACATGAGGCTATACTTTTGAGGACTATTATTCCAGAGTCACTGGCTTTCTGAGGAGGCATATAATTCTTTCAAACTTCAAGCAAAAATAAATGAAACACATAACTTGGGGCCAATGAACTAACTGATAACTCTATTTGAGAGTTAGATTTAAAAAAATAAAGTTACTCAAAAACATCTTGTTATCATAAAGGTAGAAAATCTCAAGAGAGTTCATTTCTTGAAAAGTTGTCTAAATTTTCTACAGAAACACATTGAATGCTACAATTACTTCTTTGAAACAGGGAATTATATCCAGTAATATAAATGTCAATTACAGGCACACTGTCAGTTGTTCTATAGCTGGAACATGTCTACAGAACTGATTGTGACTTCAGGCAACAAGAAAAGAAGCTGTGGCTGTCATGTTCTAGCCCCAGAATGGTTGCAGATAACCAACACCACAACAAAAAAAATTATTGTTATCCTTTTTGAATGTCTTGGAAAAGATCAAAAGTGAAGAATAAAATGAATTCCACATGGGGCCAGCCTGGTGATGTAGTGGTTAAGTTCGCGTGCTCTGCTTTGGCAGTCTGGGGTTTGAGGGTTCGAATCCTGGGTGTGGACGTACATACCACTCATAAAGCCATAGTGTGGCGGCATCCCACAAACAAAATAGAGGAGGATGGGCACAGGTGTTAGCTCAGGGCTACTCTTCCTCACAAAAAAAAAAAAAAAATTCCATATGGAAAATTATTAACCAATTTATTAAACTCAAATAAGTTGTGCTTTGTTAC
The DNA here is from genome assembly GCF_020826845.1 of Diceros bicornis minor. Taxonomy (NCBI): domain Eukaryota; kingdom Metazoa; phylum Chordata; class Mammalia; order Perissodactyla; family Rhinocerotidae; genus Diceros; species Diceros bicornis. Next base: position 53,942,246 of record NC_080762.1, on the reverse strand, counting down.
AATAGTAAATATAACTTATGCTGCTGCATTTATTATTTCAATTCAGTAGATGATAAAAGAAACTAAGTTCTAGTGTAAGTTTTCCCTTTTTTTCAAAATAGTGAAAGATATATGTTGATATCACAATTTTATTGACATCAAATATCCTCAAAGTTTAAAAACTTTGGTCTTTAATGGAAATCTTAATGTGAATTATCTTGGTGTATTCTGTACCATTTTGGTACTGAAGATTTGTAACATCACAGTGTGAAATAATAAGAAACATATATCTGTCCCTGGTTCCTGATACAGAGCTCCTACAACCGTTGTAAATAGGGGTTCTAGTATAATCTTTTGTTCAAACATTTAGTCTTTGGCCCCAGTTCCTGACATAAGAGCCCTAGTTCCTTTAGATCTCCTAAGACCTTTGTAATTTCCTGAATGATAGGAGCATCTGACACCATGCTCCTAAATCCCTTGGAATTTCCTGGATGATAGGAGAGTCTTGTTTTAATAAGGTGACTCCTGATGGGCTCCTAGATGGAGGCTGGTCACCAGAAAGATCAAGCCATGATTAGAAGCTTGGAACTTTCAGGCCCACCTGCTCTCCTCCGGGAAAGGGAGAGGGGCTGGAGATTGAGTTAATGACCCGTCATGCCTATGTAATGAAGCCTCCATAAAAATCCCAATAGTACAGGGTTTTGAGAGCTTCCATGTTGGTGAACATATCCAGGTACTGGGAGAGGGGTACAAACCAACAGAAGCTCATGCATTCAGGACCCTTCCAGACCTCGCCTTATGTACTCTTTCATCTGACTGTTCACTTGCATCCTTTATCATATCCTTTATTATATAAGAAACTCATAAAAGTAAGTGTTTCCCTGAGTTCTGTGAGTTATTTTAGTAAAGGATCAAGTCCAAGGAGGGGAGTCATGGGAACCTCCAATCAGTAGCTAAGTCAGAGAGAAGTTGTGGGTAACATGGGGACTTACTACTTGCAATTGTCATCCGAAGTGAGAAAGAGTCTTGTGGGACTGAGCCCTTTACCTGTGGGTCCTGCCTAAGTCCAGTTATAATTGAATTGAGTTGTAGGACACCCTGCTGGTGCTGCCGAGAATTGCTTGGTGTGGGGAAAACACCCACACTTTTGGTGACCTTGAGTGTCACAAGTGAAGTGCTCTGTGTGAATAACAGAGAAAAACACACAGGAGTGTTTTTCTGTTTCAACAGTCATTATTCCAGTTTAGAATTTTTTCTTCATTATGTTTTACAAACTATTTTTAGCACCGAGCCAACCAACATTTCTCTAATTCAGGACACAACAAAAATCAGAAGCATTTTACTATTTTTATGAACTAGGAAGAATACCTAGAACCTTTAAGCTTTTCATGGGCCCAAGAAAGGTAAAAAGAAAAAAAACTATACCCACTGTATGTAAAGGCATCATGAATGGACGGCCTGAGAACCAAGGACCGGCGGATGTGGAACCAGAGCTCCCGGATCGAATTAAAAGGGTCTTGGACATTCTCCTTGCTCTTTTTGACCCAGAGAAACCTGACTTTATGGACATTATATTGCTTGCTTTGCTAGGGCGCATATTAGAGAAAGAAGACTTAACACCTAGCTGACCACAGAAGAAGAGTTCACAGAGGAAGATTTCACACTGCTGCGTGGACCCCTCCCCTACTCCTTCCTCCCCGTCCCTCCCTAAAAGCTTCTGTACTCAATAAAATCTCGAGCACGCCTAGGCTCGGGGAGGCAGACCCCTGGTGTTGAACTCGAGTGACGCAGCTGTCCTCGGCCCCCCAGCTCTCCGGCCCTCCGGCTCTCCGGGGAGGCAGAGCCCTGGAGTCGACCTCGAGCGATGCTGCCTCCCCCTGCCGAAGCCGCTGACTGGGTTGCACCACACTACCTGGGTCCGGACCCTCATTTCACTCTCTTTCCTGAATCTCCACTGGTAAGCTTCCCTTGGCTTGATAGGTAGGTCCCCTCGCGGTGCGCGAGACGCCGATCGAGTCCCTGCCTCTGCCCCGGGGTCCCGAGGTCGCCCGGGGTGCCCAGAGGAGAGAACCTATCAACTGTATATATATAAAATTTGTATTTATGTAAGAGAAATGATACAATTTCATGTCTATAAATATATAGTGTGTGTATGTGTATATTATACACATATATGCATATGTTTTAAAATGCTTAAAGAACACTGTAAAACTAAAATTAATAAATATTTAACTAAACATCTACCAAAAGATTAGTTAACATTAGTTAACTACAAGAATTGATTAGCATTCATCAAAATTTAATTACATTTGAAAAGAATTCCGTTCACTGGAATAAAAACTCGATGGCAGGGATTTCTGTCCGTTCTGTTATCTGATGTACACCAAGCTTCCTGAATAATACGTGGCATGCAGTAGGAAGTCAATAAAATTTTTGAATGAATGAATAAATGAATTTGTATTAATAACTTTTCCTGTTTACATGTATCCCTGTCTATTCACAGTGATTTCTGAGAAATCAAAGGCAGCGATACACTAAAAGGAAAACTTGGAGTCTAACAATTTACAAACCAACAAATAAAAAAATGGTCTTGCCACATTTCTAGCAAAAAAAAATTGAGTATGATAAAGCTGCCTCCAATATGATGTACCTAGAGCTGAGACTTCCTTTCCAGGGTCCCCAGTGGGCCATGTGGGACTATTACAGCCGTGACCACTAGTTCTGAAGTGATCATGTCTCCAGTCTGTCTCAGGATGCAGAGGAAACCAGACATATACTATCAGCCCAGTGAAAGCCTATGCCTTATAATTCTTTTGTATAATACAAAATGCAGAATTAAATGTGATCTAATGCTTACTGGCTAGCTGTGTGGGTGGGTCCAACACTGTATAAGCACTATGAATTAACAAAAACAGGTTGGGGCATATCTCCTGTCTTCAGAGTGGTTGCATTCTATTTGGGAAGATAAGAAAAGTATATATAAAAATTGGTCTCCTGCAATTGCTTTCTCTTCTTTGGAGAGCTACATAGAGAAAACTTTAAATGACATAACAATAAATATGTAAATAATTATCACCATCTCGTGCTATATTTAAAGACATGAAATTGTATAAATCCAACTAATATGCGGGAATTTGTGCCCCCACTTTGGTCATTGTGTGAGCTTCTATTGTATCTGATTGATCCTGGATTTGTGAGCAATTTGCCTTGAGTGGGCATGGAAGAACCAAAAAAATAAACAAACAAAATTTTCTCCCCACCCTATCCAGACCTCCACTGAGACAGAACCTGGAGATAAAAATGGCCCCTGGTAAAAAAATTAGTGGAGTTCTTAAGAAAGGCAATTGCAAATTTTGGATGGCTGTTTATGTGGTAGCCATTAAGAGATATCTGGATCAGCAATGGGCCTGTATATTATCCCCCACAGGACTAAGGAAGCACAATGAACCAGTGCAAAGAGATGTGGATTAAAAAGTAAAGGAACTAACACTTCTACACCTCATAACTTGATAGTCATACTCCATTATAGCAAAAGAGGTAGTTTTGTAAATATGACTCAATTAGGAAACCCGGTCTAGAGCTAGAGGTCATGAATATTGCCAAGGGCTCTTCTTTATTTGACCAGCCTAGTGATTTTTTTTTTAATGAATATGACACATTCTTTCTGGTCACTGTAGGCTTCACCACTCCTTATTGTTTTACACAGGTTTGATTCTGAAATGTATATTACTTGCCTGGTCCTCAAGCCATTCTAGTAAGATGATAAGGTCTGTGAGATTTAATGTTGTTCTAAGAAGATGTGCGTGTATGTGTGTCTGTATATGTTATCTACTCACTTGGATTATGCGATATTACCTATTAGAAAACCTGAAAAATATAGAAATATGTTTGCAATCCATGCTGCTTGGTGCATGTGGCTGGTTGAGAAATCTCAGAGGGCATTTGCTTGGTGTCCTCATGTATAAGACCAACTGTGTTGTAGGACTCGGAGCACCAAAATCCCTCCCTGTTCTCAGACATTGGATTGCCAAAGGTAACTGCCACTTATTATCCTGCTAGAACTATCATCCAGCCTTATCTCATTCCCAAAAGATGTTAAGGCTGTGTTTCTCAACCTGTCTGTACCTTAGAGTCACCAGGGAAGTTTTTTAAAAAACTACAATTGCTTGGTCTATCTCCTCAAAGATACTGATTTCATTGGTCTGGGTGCAATTCAGGCATTTGTATTAAAAAACAAAAATAAAAACAAAACAAAAACCGAAAAACTTCCCAAGTGATTTTAATGGGCAACTAGAATTGGGAACCATTGGATTTGAAGGTGATGGCATTTTTATAACCAAGCAGCACTTGAGGCCAGAAAATTTCCATAAAATGATGTCTCAAGAGCGCTGTATTTTAGGAAGCTTTTTCCTTGAGAAAAAGTCAAGGGAAAGGCATGAACATGTGGTTTTAATTTTCTTCCTATATTGTAATTCCCTTTAGTCACCCCAATTCTGCTGATGTGCTGAGAGATTTGTGTGTTGGAGCTGGAGACCTCCAGCCTGCCCTACGTTCAGAGCCCACTGGCACCCACACGGAGGGTGCAGGCTTCTACAAAGAGAACTGTGTCCAAAGGTCTGGAGAGTCAGCTCTGGCAGAGTGAAGAGTGGCCCGTAGAGGACATAGGATTGCTACAGATTCATATGTACATTCTGAGCAGAAAGTATCCAGTGGAAAATTTAGGAGTGATGTTGTTTTAGCCTCCTTGTTCCCAATATATAACAAAGA